>NC_064631.1:521906186-522517904 GCF_023864275.1 Schistocerca cancellata
ATACTCAAGTATAGGTCGAACGAGTGTTTTATAAGCCACCTCCTTTGTTGATGGACTACATTTTCTAAGGACTCTCCCAATGAATCTCAACCTGGTACCCGCCTTACCAACAATTAGTTTTATATGATCATTCCACTTCAAATCGTTCCGCGCGCATACTCCCAGATATTTTACAGAAGTAACTGCTACCAGTGTTTGTTCCGCTATCATGTAATCATACAATAAAGGATCCTTCTTTCTATGTATTCGCAATACATTACATTTGTCTATGTTATGGGTCAGTTGCCACTCCCTGCACCAAGTGCCTATCCGCTGCAGATCTTCCTCCATTTCGCTACAACTTTCTAATGCTGCAACTTCTCTGTTTACTACTGCATAATCCGTGAAAAGCCGCATGGAACTTCCGACACTATCTACTAGGTCATTTATATATTTTGTGAAAAGTAATGGTCCCATAACACTCCCCTGTGGCACGCCAGAGGTTACTTTAACGTCTGTAGACGTCTCTCCATTGATAACAACATGCTGTGTTCTGTTTGCTAAAATTTCTTCAATCCAGCCACACAACTGGTCTGATATTCCGTAGGCTCTTACTTTATCAGGCGACAGTGCGGAACTGTATCGAACGCCTTCCGGATGTCAAGGAAAATAACATATACCTGGGAGCCTGTATCTAATATTTTCTAGGTCTCATGAACAAATAAAGCGAGTTGGGTCTCACACGATCGCTTTTTCCGGAATCCATGTTGATTCCAACAGAGTAGATTCTGGGTTTCCAAAAACGACATGATACTCGAGCAAAAAAGTCATCATTGGGCTTGTAACCTCCGTTGGGACTGTGGTTACCTTGGCATTGTTTGATGACGATTTTTTGCATTTGGTGCAGCTCCCACTCAGTAGCATGTGCTGAGCGCAGACACTAAGACCTCCTGCAGGTCTGGGGGTTAGAATAGGTCCGAGGTATTCCTGCCAGTCGTAAGAGGCGACTAAAAGGAGTCCCTTCCCCTCAAGGGGGTAGTTTGCGCCTGCGTTTGGAGATGGACAGTTCCAAGAGTTATATTTGTGGTCATTTTGGTTTTTCACCTATTCTGGTTCCTTCCTTCCTTCCTTCCTTTATTTGGTTCCTTTATTTGTCCTTCTCCCTCTCCCACTTCCTTACTTTTTTCCTTGCCTCCTCCTCTTTCTCCTTGCCTCCTCCTTCTTCTCCTTGCCTCCTCCTTCTTCTCCTTGCCTCCTACTTTCTTCTCCTTGCCTCCTACTTCTTCTCCTTGCCTCCTACTTCTTCTCCTTGCCTCCTACTTCTTCTCCTTGCCTCCTACTTCTTCTCCTTGCCTCCTCCTTCTTCTCCTTGCCTCCTCCTTCTTCTCCTTGCCTCCTACTTCTTCTCCTTGCCTCCTCCTTCTCCTTGCCTCCTCCTCCTCCTTCTCCTTGCCGCCTCCTCCTCCTTCTCCTTGCCGCCTCCTCCTCCTTCTCCTTGCCGCCTCCTCCTCCTCCTTGACTGACGAGGAGATTCAGTCCTTCCTCGCTGAGCAGGGCGTGACGGCTGTCCATAGGGTCATGAAAAAGGTCAACTATGACCTTGTGCCGATCCGGACACTTCTTGACCTTTGATAGTGTGCAGCTGCCCTCTCGCATCAAAGCAGGCTATGAGGTTATTTCTGTTCGCTCCTATGTCCAGATACCTACGCGCTGCTACCAGTGTCAGCGTTTTAATCACATCCGCCAGTCTTGTTCTAATGCGGATAAATGCGTCACTTGTTGCATGACGCCCATGAGGGTGACTGTCCACCTCCATCTCTTCGTTGTGTGAACTGTCAGGGCGACCATGCAGCATCCTCCCACGACTGTCCAAGCTAAAAGGATGAATGCTGTTCACACGAAATTCGGATCAAAGAGTAAGTGTCCACCTCGGCTGCTCGCAAGCTATTTGCTAGTAGGAAGCCCACGCTGCTCCAAGTGGGGAAATACAGTACTCTCCTCACTTCACCTCAGACTACCAGGGAGGTGTCGACGCAGACATGCGATCTGACCTTTAGCACTACGGTCGTCCGTTTGGCCAGTGCTAAGATCGCCCGGTCAACGTCTCCTCTTCCTCCCGTCACCCCTAAGACACAAGCACCTTCGTCAGCTTATGCCAAGACTAAGACCCAGAAGTCAGATGCACGGGTCTTCAAGAAGGAACCGTCCCGTGAAGACTTCCTACGTACCTCGAACTCCAAGACATCGACCAGTACTTCGACTAAACGACCTTCCAAGAAGGCTCATAGGAAGCAAAGTTCTTTTTCTCCACCACGTCGCGTTTCTTCTCCTGCGCCACCCAGCAGTTGCCGCCCCAGGCCGTCATCCGTTTCGCCTGGCCGCACCGCTGGTAGCCGAACATCTGGCCGTTCACCGGCGGAAGAAGCTTCCCTCCCAGCCATCTTAACAAGATGGCCGACGAACCTATAGAACCAATGGACGATGACTCTCCGCCTATTGATAGCGGCGGCAGTGCTCGCTCGAAGCCAGGCTTTCGGCGGCCTTCGAGGTGACCCCTTCTTGCTTCTCCTTTTTCTTCTCACGATGGCACTTCTTCATTGGAATATTCGCGTCATTCGCTCCAACCGAGAGGACTTAGTTGCTGCTACGCTTGCACTGTCCGCTCGTCGTAGCTCTCCAGGAAACGAAGCTACGCCCATGCGATCAAATTGAATTGGCACACTATGCCTCTCTGCGTTTTGACCTACCCCCTGTGGAAGGTATCCCGGCTCATGGAGGGGTTATGTTGGTCTGGAATGATATTTACTACGATCCCATCACATTGCACACCGACCTGCAGGCAGTTGCCGTCCGAATTACTCTCCCCACTGTCCCATTTTCCATTTGTACCGTTTACACTCCATCGTCGTCTGCCGTTACCAGGGCGGACATGATGCAAATTATTGTTCAGCTACCTGCACCATTTTTGTTGACTTGAGACTTCAATGCCCACCATCCCCTTTGGGGCTCTCCAGCATCCTGCCTGAGAGGCTCCCTGTTAGCAGACCTTTTCAACCACCTCAATCTTGTCTGCCTCAATACTGGCGCCCCTAATTTCCTTTCGGACACAACTCACACATATTTCCATTTAGACGTCTCTATGTGTACTACCCAACTTGCACAGCGGTTTGAGTGGTAAGCACTTTCTGATAGGTATTCGAGCGACCACTTCCCTTGTGTTATCCATCTCCTGCATCATACCCCATTTCCATGCTAAACTAGTTCAAACATCTCCAAAGCAGACTGGAGGCTCTTCTCTTCCAGGGCGACCTTTCAGGATCAAACATTCGCAAGCTGCGATAGTCAGGTCGCACACCTCACCAGTCATTCTCACTGCTGCTGAATATTCCATCCCTCATACTGCTTCTTCTCCACCTCGCGTACCGGTCCCCTGGTGGACCGCAGCGTGTAGACGCTTTACGTGCTCGTCGACGTGCTTTACGCACCTTTAAACGCCACCCTACAATGGCGGATTGTATCAATTATTAACGATTACATGCGCAGTGTCGTCGTGTTATTAAAGAAAGCAAGAAAGCGAGCTGGGCTTTGACAAGCACCTTCAACAGTTTTAATCCTGTTGTCTGGGGTAGCCTGCGCCGGCTATCTGGCACTAAGGTCCACTAACCAGTTTCCCCCCAGGGGGTCCACAACTCTTTTGTGGACACGTGCGTAGCGAGCACGGGACCCCGAGCTAATGTGGCCCTCCTTCCTTTCCGGGCTGCATACCTTCCCTTTCCGCATCCTTCCCCGTCCCCCATCTTCGCTCCCCCCTCCCCTCTGACTCTTTCCTTCCCTTTCTCCCCCTCTGGGAGTATGGTTTGTGCCTACGTCCGGAGACGGACGCTCGAAACTGTTCCAAATTCCTTGCTTTCTACACTTGCAAGTCTTCGTCCTTCCTCTGTCCTTCTCTTTTCCTTCCCTCTTCTCTTTGCCCTTTTCTCCGCTGCGGCGTTTGAGACCCCTCTTCTTTCCTTTCCCTTTCTCTTTTTTCCTCCCTGTGCGTGTCTGAAGGCCGACCCACGCACTTCCATGCGTAGCCGGTGACGGGGTAACGCGTAATTCCCCACCCCGGGTAGACAGGTAGGACACGTACGTACCCCCTGGTAACGGCCAGGCCCAGGGAGGGGTGATTACCTGAGCTGATACCTTCCGAAAGTGCCGATTGGTCCCTCCGTCCGTTTGTCAGGAGGTGTGACCTGAGGTGTGAACAATCACCTAAGGCGGGAGTGTCCTCAGTGAGGGCCCCCACAAGGGAGGAGCGCGCCATCGGAGACGCTGGTAATCATGGGGGATTCTTCCGCAATGCTTTCCTCACCTTCCACTATGTCTGCTCACAAACGCAAGTTCACTGAGTCTCAGCCACAGACAGTTCTTCCATCGTTGCCACAGTTCCTTGTTGTTTCTCGGTCTGACGAAGGTCACAACTTCTCCACGGTCAACCCTTTCATTATTCAGAAAGGTGTCGATGCAATTGCAGGTCCTGTAAAGTCTTGTTCCAGATTACGGAATGGCACCCTGTTGTTAGAAACAGTCAGTGCCCTCCAGGCACAAAAATTGCTGCGTAGTTCTCTGCTCCACACCTTGCCTGTCCGGGTGGAACCGCACCGTACCTTAAATTCCTCGCGTGGAGTCGTTTATACACGCTCCCTCGATGGATTGTCTGACGAAGAAATTCAGCACTACCTGTCTGACCAGGGCGTAACGGCTGTTCGTAGAGTTATGGAAAGGGTTGACATGAACATCATTCCAACCCGCACTGTCTTCTTGACATTTGACAAAGTTCAACTCCCATCGAAAATCAAAGCAGGCTATGAGATAATTTCCGTTTGCCCTTATGTCCCAAACCCTACGCGTTGCTATCGGTGTCAGCGGTTCAATCATACCAGCCAGTCCTGTTCCAATCCGGCCAAATGTGTTACGTGTGGCAAGGATGCCCATGAGGGTGCTTGTCCACCTCCATCCCCTCGCTGCATCAACTGTATGGGTGACCACGCTGCTTCCTCTCGAGACTGCCCCGTTTTTAAGGACGAAAAGCTCATCCAGGAAATAAGAGTGAAGGAAAAGGTGTCGACCTTTGCTGCTCGAAAGTTATTCGCCAGTCGCCAGCCCACCGTGCCTCAGACAGGAAAATACAGCACTGTCCTTGCTTCTCCTCGGCCAACAAAGGAGGCGGCCACGCAGACTTGCGACCTCACCTTTAGTGCCACGGTCGTCAGATCGTCCAGCGCAAAGATCGCCCGTTCAACCTCACCACTTTCGCCTGCCCACTCTATGGCTCACCCTTCATCGGGTTCTGCTATATCTCGAGCCCAAAAGTCAGACACCAAGCCTTCCAAAAAAGAGCATACTCGTGAAGAGTTTTTACGTACCGCAACTTCACAACCATCGGTTCCTCCTTCATCTAAACATCATACTTCTAAGAAGGCTACAAAGAAACCCAGTTCCTCTCCTTCTCCGCCAAGGCGTGTCCCATCTACAGCACCACCTGGCGGAAATCGCCCTCGGCCGTCTTCCGTGTCGCCGAGGCGCACTGCTGGTGGCCGGTCAACCGGCCGATCGCTGGTGGCAGGAGCTGCTCCTGACCAACCTATGGATCAGGATCTTCTGCATTCGGCTGAATGCCATTCCATGCTGTCGGTCGCTAGCTCCGAGCAGTCTTTGAGTTGACAGCAACTTTGGTCACATTCCTCCATTTTCTGTTCACCCCATGTCCATTATCCACTGGAATATCCGCGGCATTCGAGCCAATAGGGATGAATTGTCGATCCTCTTACGATCCTACTCGCCGGTCATCTTCTGTCTTCAGGAAACAAAGCTGCGACCCCATAACCGGTTTGTTCTCCCTCATTTTCAGTCCGTCCGATATGATCTCCCCTCTGTTGAAGGCACTCCAGCCCATGGAGGACTCATGATTCTTCTCCATGATACTCTCCATTATCACCCAATCCCCTTAAACACTTCCTTCCAAGCTGTCGCCGTCCATCTTTCCCTTTCCGGATACACGTTCTCTCTTTGTACTGTATACATTCCATCGTCCACACCAATGGCACGAGCTGATCTCCATCTTCTTGGTCAGCTTCCACCCCCCTATTTGCTGGTTGGGGACTTCAATGCCCACCACTCGCTTTGGGGATCTCCACATCCTTGTCCACGTGGCTCCCTATTGCTAGACGTCTTCCACCAAGCGGATCTAGCTTGCCTCAACACTGGGGTCCCTACATTTTTGTCTGCCTCCACGACACATTTATCTCATTTGGACCTTGCTGTCGGTACTGTTCCGCTGGCTCGGCGCTTCGAATGGTTCGCCCTTGATGATACACTCTCGAGTGACCACTTTCCATGTGTCCTTAGACTGCAGCCTCAACTGCCATATATGCGTCCGAGACGCTGGAAGTCTGCCCAGGCCGACTGGACACTTTTTTCGTCTCTAGCGACATTCGATGACCGTCACTTTCCCAGCGTTGACGATGAGGTCACGCACGTTACCGTTATTCTTACAGCTGCGGAACGTTCAATACCACGCACCTCCGAATTGCCCCGGCGCCCCCCAGTTCCTTGGTGGAACGAGGCATGCCGTGACGCAATACGTGACCGGCGACGTGCTCTTCGCATTTTCCGTCACCATCCTACTTTGGCCAACTGTATCCGCTATAAGCAATTCCGTGCGCGATGCCGTCGCTTCATCCGCGATAGCAAGAAGGCAAACTGGAAATTCTTTATTAGCTCAGTTAACACTTTCACTCCCTCCTCGGAAGTTTGGAGTCGGCTTCGACGGTTCTCAGGCACGCCTAGTTTCTCCCCGGTCTCTGGGCTCACTGTCGCGCATGATACATTCGTGGACCCCGTCGCAATTTCTAACACGTTGGGTCAGCACTTTGCTGAGATTTCGAGCTCTTCCAATTCTCCCGAAGAAACGTGCAGCGGAAGTGCGACCTCTTGCTTTCTCCTCTCAAAATCGCGAAAGCTATAATACTGTTTTCTCCATGCGGGAACTCCAACATGCACTCTCTTCTTCTCGCTCCTCCGCCCCAGGACCGGATGGTATCCACGTCCAAATGTTGCTGCATTTATCAACCCATAGTCTGCATTACCTCCTTCGCCTTTATAATCAATTTGGACCGACAGTACTTTTCCCAGACGATGGCGGAAGCTCTCGTCGTTCCCGTTCCGAAACCTGGAAAGGACAAACATCTCCCCTCTAGCTATCGCCCCATTTCCCTCACGAGTAGTGTCTGTAAGGTTTTGGAGCGTATGGTGAATTACCGTCTAGCGTGGTGGCTGGAGTCCCGCAGTCTTTTAACACCTGCCCAATGCGGATTCCGAAAGCATCGTTCTGCCGTTGACCATCTTGTTGCTCTCTCCACTTATATCATGAATAATTTTCTCCGGAAACGCCAAACAGTAGCAATATTTTTTGATCTGGAGAGAGCATACGATACCTGTTGGAGGACAGGTATCCTCCGCACACTGTTCTCTTGGGGCTTTCGAGGTCGGCTGCCCCTTTTTCTTCGCGAATTTATGGCAGAGCGCACATTTAGGGTGTGGGTGAACACTACTATCTCCCGTACTTTCTCCCAGGAAAACGGGGCTCCGTGCTGAGTGTTGTACTGTTTGCCATTGCCTCCAATCCAATTATTGATTGTCTCCTTCCTGATGTCTCGGGCTCCCTCTTTGTGGACGATTTTGCGATCTACTACAGCTCTCAACGGACCAGCCTTCTTGAACGACGTCTTCAAGGATGTCTCGATCGCCTCCACTCTTGGAGCATCGAAACCGGCTTCCGTTTTTCTCCCAGTAAGACCGTTTGTGTTAATTTTTGGCGACGTAAGGAGTTCCTTCCACCCTCCTTACATCTAGGACCTGTCAACCTTCCGTTTTCGGACGTCGCTAAATTCTTGGGTCTTATGTTTGACAGAAAACTATGCTGGTCCTCCCACATTTCGTATCTTTCGGCTCGCTGTCTGCGATCCCTCAACACCCTCCGTGTCCTGAATGGTACCTCCTGGGAAGCGGACCGAGTGGTACTTCTCCACCACTATCGCGCCTTAGTGCGCTCGAAATTGGACTACTCCTCTGCTCGGCCGTCTATTCTACGGCGTCTCGACTCTATCCACCACTGTGGATTACGTTTAGTGTCTGGAGCTTTTTACACCAGCTCTGTGGAAAGCCTTTATGCTGAGACTGCTGAACCTCCGCTGTCCAATCGGCGAGCAGTCCTTCTGAGCCGTTATGCCAGCCATCTGTCTTCCATGCCTGCTAATCCAGCCCATGACATATTTTTCGACGCCTCCTTTGATGTAGGGTATGCAGGCCGCCCCTCCTCCCTACTACCACCGGGAGTCCGCTTCCGTCGACTGCTCCATTCTCTTTCCTTCCGCTTTCCTACAACCTTCTTGACAACTTGGGGTACAGCACCGCCTTGGCTCCGTCCCCGGATCTGCCTGCTCCGTGACCTTTGTCGATTTCCCAAGGATGGTACCCCTACACTTGTTTATCGTCGGGCATTTGCTGCTCTATGTGCACAAATGACGGAAGCCACATTTATTTACACCGATGGCTCGAAAACATCGTTAGGTGTAGGGAGTGCCTATGTTGTTGGCGACACCCCAAATCACTTTCGGCTTCCCGACCAGTGTTCGGTCTATACTGCGGAGCTTTACGCTGTTCTCCGGGCTGTCCACTACATCCGCCGCCATCAGCGGATACAGTACGTTATCTGCTCCGATTCTCTCAGCTCTCTCCTCAGTCTCCAAGCTCTTTACCCTGTGCACCCCCTGGTCCACCGGATTCAGGACAGTCTGCGCTTGCTCCACCTGGGGGGCGTCTCGGTGGCGTTCCTCTGGCTCCCGGGACACGTTGGTATCTGCGGAAATGAGGCGGCCGATATTGCAGTCAAGGCTGCAGTCTCTCTTCTTCGGCCAGCTATTCCATCGATTCCCGTCGCCGATCTACGGCGCGTTTTATGTCGTCGTGTTGTTCATTTATGGCACGCGCACTGGTCGACACTTCCCCAAAATAAATTGCGGGACGTGAAAACTCTTCCTTGTACTTAGACCTCTTCCTCCCGAACGCGTCGTCGGGAGGAGGTAATTTTAACTAGACTCCGGATAGGGCACTGTCTTTTTAGCCATAGACATCTTTTAAGCGGCGATCCTCCCCCACTCTGTCCCCACTGCTCTCAGTTGTGGACGGTAAGACACCTTTTAATTGAGTGCCCCTATTTTACTCTGTTACGCGCCCGTCTACAGTTGTCGCCTGATATATCGTCAATTTTAGCAGATGACACGCGATCGGCCGATCGCGTTCTAGAGTTCATTCGTGCCAGTGACATGTCGTCAGTCATTTGAAGTTTTTTTTGGGACAACCAACCCTCTTCTGTAGTGAATTTTTAAGCCTTCCTTCTGCTTTTAGTTTCTCCAATTTTATGACTTTCGTTCCCATTGCTGCTAGTTTCCGTTTTCGTATTTTTACTGTTTCCTAAGTCATAGACCGGGCGCTAATGACCTTAGCAGTTTTGCGCCCTAAAACCATAACAAAAAAAAAAAACTCACCAGTTTCTGGCTTGACGGGCGCGAATGACGTCCTTGTGGCCCCTGAGGATGTCTCCGATGCTTTCGGCGGCTTTTTCGCACAGGTTTCGAGCTCCGCTCATTACCACCCTGCCTTCCTCCCCTGAAAACAGGCAGGGCCACCTAACTTCCGCTCCTCGAATCATGAAAGTTATAATGCCCCATTCACTATGCAGGAACTCGAAAATGCACTTGCCCAGTCTTCGTCTTCCGCTCCAGGGCATGGTTCTATTCATATTGAGATGCTGAAGAACCTTTCTCCTGCAGGTAAAGGTTTTCTTCCTCATACTTATAATCGCATCTGGATTGAGGGTCATGTTCCCACATGCTGGCGCGAATCTATTGTCCCGATTCCTAAGCCGGGAAAGGACAAGCACTTGCCGTCCAGTTATTGACCCATCTCCCTTACCAGCTGTGTCTGTAAGGTGATGGAATGAATGGTTAACTCTCGTTTGGTTTGGCTGCTCGAATCTCGACGCCTACTTACCGATGTACAATGTGGATTTCGTAGGCTGTTGCCCATCTGGTTACCTTGTCGATCTTCATTATGAATAACTTTCATGCAGAAGCGCCCAACCGCGGCTGTGTTCTTTGATTTGGAGAAGGCTTACGACACCTGTTGGAGGGCGGGCATTCTCCACACCACGCATACATGGGGCCTTCGCGGTCGCCTCCCTCTTTTTATTCGTGCCGTTTTAATGGATCGACAGTTCAGGGTGCGTGTGGGTTCTATCCTGTCCGACGCCTTTCGCCAGGAGAATGGAGTGCCTCAGGGCTCAGTTTTGAGCGTCGCTCTCTTCGCCATAGCGATCAATCCAATAATGGATTGCCTCCCAACTGATGTATCAGGCTCCCTTTTCGTGGACGATTTTACCATTTATCGCAGCGCCCAAAGTCCATGTTTCCTGGAGCGCTGTCTTCAGCGTTGTCTTGACCGTCTTTACTCCTAGAGTGTAGCCAATGGCTTCCGTTTTTCTGCCGAGAAGACTTTTTGTATTAACTTCTGGCGCTACAAAGAGTTTCTCCCACCATCCTAACGTATCGGTCCCGTTGCTCTCCCATTCGTGGAGACAACAAAATTTTTAGGTCTTACATTTGACAAGAAACTTAGCTGGTCTCCACATGTCTTATTTGGCTCCCTGTTGTACCCGTTCTCTAAAAGTCCTCAGTGTTCTCAGCGGTACGTCGTGGGGATCGGATCGAACCGTGCTACTTCGCCTGTATCGGTCGATCGTCCGCTCGAAGCTGGATTATGGGAGCTTCGTATATTCCTCTGCACGGCCGTCAATCTTACGCCGTCTCAACTCTATACAACATCGGGGTTTACGTCTTGCGATGCGAGCATTCTATACTAGTTCCGTCGAGTGTCTTCATGCTAAAGCCGGTGAATAGCCACTAACCTACTGGCGCGATGTTCTGCTTTGTCGGTATGCTTGTCAGTTATTGTCAATACCTGACAACCTGTCTTATCGTTCCTTTTTTGACGACTGTCTTGACCGTCAATACGGGTTGTATGTATCTGCCCTGCAATCCCCTGGAGTTCACTTTCGTCGCCTCCTTGAGTACCTTGATTTTTCACTCCCTGCAACCTTTCGAGTGGGCGAGATCCAAAGGCCACCTTGGCTCCAGGCTCAGGTTCGCGTTCACCTTCACCTCAGCTCGCTGCCAAAGTAGGTTACCCCAGCTTCGGCATACCGCTCCCAGTTTGTCAAACTTCGTTCCAAGTACATTAACATGATCTTCATTTATACAGATGGCTCTCAGACCAATGACGCTGTTGGGTGTTCTTTTATTGTCGGGCACACAGTTTCAAATACCGGCTCGGCCATTGTTCGGTCTTCACAGCTGAGCTCTTTGCCCTCTACCAGGCTGTTCTTTACATCCGCCGCCACCCACATTCTGCTTATTTGATCTGCTCTGATTCCCTGAGCGCCATCTAGAGCCTCAGTGATCCGTATCCGGTTCACCCTTTCGTGCACCGGATCCAACGCTGTCTTCAGCAGCTGGCGGACGACGGTTCTCCGGTTACCTTTATGTGGGTTCCTGGCCATGTCGGTATCCCTGGGAACGAAGCTGCAGATGCTGCGGCCAAGGCTGCGTTCCTCCAGCCTCGGACAGCTTCTTGTTCTGTGCCTTCATCTGATTTTAGCAGGGTCATTTGTCAGCGCATTTTATCGCTGTTGCATGCCAATTGGGCTAAACTTACTGACAACAAGCTTTGGGCCTTGAAACCTCTTACAACGACTTGAACGATCTCTTCGCGCCCTTCTCGGCGGGAGGAGGTCGTTTTGGCCCAGTTACGAATTGGACACTGCCGGTTCAGCCATGGCAATCTGCTGACGGCTGCGCCGACGCCGTGTTGCCCATGTGGGCAATTGCTGACGGTACGCCACATTTTAACGTCCTGTCCGAATTTTAATACACTGCGCGTTGATCTTGGCCTGCCATGTACTCTCGATGCCATTTTAGAGGATGACCCAGGAGCAGCTGCTCGCGTTCTTCATTTTATCCACTTGACAAACCTGTCTAAGGACATTTGATTATGCTGTTTTCTTTTAATCCCTTGCCTGTTAATGTGCCTTTTATAGTGTTGTCCCTTTTAGTTGCTGTTCTAACCTTTTGCCTCGCAGTGCATTCATAACATAGTGTGGGCGCTAATGACCATTGTAGTTGTGCGCCCTAAAACCACAAAAAAGACCCTAAGACGCCATCTGACAGGCCTCTCCGTGGGTAATCTCCCACGGCTTCGTCTTCTCCCTCAAACTGGTTATGGATTTTTGTCAACCCACAGTTCATCACAATCTGGAACCTAATTTAGGTCAACAGCTTCTCAATCTTTTAGCATGGTCCCGTTCCTTGCGCCGTATTTTTGATAAAAAGCTTATGTGGATAGGCCATGTTTGCCACCTAAAGACTTCATGCATGTGGAAGCTTAATGGTCCTCTCCTCCTAGCTCACACGGCATATAGTACAGACTGTGCCACTCTTCTCCGTCTTGACAATGCTCTGCCCCCCTTCAGGTCCAGGGGTTAGAATAGGCCCGAGGTATTTCTCCCTGTCATAAGAGGCAACTTAGAGGAGACTCATCTTTTGGCCTTATGTGATGGTCCCTTGTAGGGTTTGATCTCCATTCTTCAAAATTTTCTCGAAGAGCGAGCCAACTGGGGAAGGGCTCCGCACATGGTGCAATGTGGCCATCGTGTATTGAGATAGTTAGTCCACTTTCTCGTCGTCACATTGCAGTCCCGCCCATTCTCCATCTGTTGTGCGAGGACACCTTCCTGGTTACATTTTCCACCAAGCAGTATGCAGTGTCGCTTTGAGTCGATGAACATGGACTTCTTTGCACCTGATACACAGTAAAGTAGCCAGACCGTTGTGGTGGGGCTGCCATGTATCCAGTTGGTTGTAGGCCCCTGGCCACACTGGGATCACTCTGTTGATGCCTGCGCCGTTAACTCCCCATGTATGCCAAGGGGTAGATGTCCACCCTCATGGGGCATTGGGACTTCTGGCTATGGCCATCCTGCCAGGTGGCCTTTGCTGCGGCTGGGTGGCGAACGTGGGGAGGGCCCCTAGTCGGAGTGGGTGGCATTAGGGTTGATATGTGATGAGACGTAGTCCACCATATCTTGCTGGTGATGAAACACCATCAGTCTCAAAGCATTCACGATCTCAATTCAATACACAGAAGTACAACCCAAATCGTTCCCCTCCCTGGCCACACCATGGAAGGAACGTCAGGCTCGGGATGGCAGCAGATCTTATTCGCCCTGGTACCTCGTATGTTAAAGAACTGGTGGGGAATGTTTCATGACAACAAAGCCTCGCTTTTTTGTAGAGCATTTAGAAGACAAATTTTGAGAGGTGGATGGCTTATCCAAAATGAGATGGCAGTCAGTCTGGATCCAAACGGCATCCTCTGCACAGTCATGGGCGTTAGTCATTTGTGACAAGCTGGGGTATATTTCTGTAACCATCACGCCCCATAATAGTTTAAATATGATCCATTGTATCAGTTTCACAGGGACCTTCTTTTGCAGTATGACGATCAGCTTCGCGCTTATTTAGAGCAGTGAGATGTACATTTCGTCTGGGGTCTCCAGCGGTGTCCTGGGGATAATCAGGTTGCCACCGGTGCCTTCATCTTGGCCTTCAAGGGTGATAAATTGCCTGAGGAGGATAAGGTGATGGTCTACTGCTGTGACGTAAAGCCCTGTGTCCCTCCCCCAATGTGATGCTTTATGTGCTGTAAGTTCAGCCATATGTCTTCCTGCTGTACTTCCAGCATCACATGACGAGGTTGTGGACGCCCACCACATCCCAATACTCCATGTGCCTCACTTCCCATCAGTGGCAGCTGCAGAGAGCACCATTTGCTTTGCATGCCAGACTGCAGGATTATCCAGAAACGAAGGAAAATGGAGTAAAGGACCCTGGACCAACTAATCTACACTGAGGCTAAGAAAAAATGTGAAGCTGTGCGTACGACATCGTCTTAAGACGCCACAACAGTAGTTCTGGCATCATCAGCTGCGCCAACCCCCGTCACGACTGATCTGAGAGACTACACCTGCCCCTTGATGGTGGGGACATTTCAATCCCTGTTGCTCCTGCACCACTTACTTTGGGAACAATACCCTACAACCAATGGGAACTTCCATTCCCACTTAGAAGTTGGAGCAGTGTACGTCTTCTTTGGCATCTCTCGCTACGTAGGGGTCACTTGGGTCACTCCTTTCCCAGGTTTCTGCTAGTGGGAAAAATGACACCCACCAGCAGCTGAAGAACCCAAAGCAGCTGGTCATAGGGCTTCACCTTCATCCTCAGCCCTGGAGACTGAGCCAGTTAAATTGTCCCAGCCAGGGAAACGCAAGGAGCAGTGACCAAAATCCAAAAAGAAACCTCTAAGACCAAGGAAATTGCAATGGCACCCACACCACCGCTACCTACAAGCTCTGTGTCTGAGGATGGGCTGGAGATTTTGGCGTCTGCTGAGGACCTAGATCTCGCCAGACCCTCAGACAAAATGGGTATAGACGGCTCAGGCAATACTTCGATGGCAGCAGGTGACTGAGACATAATATACCTCACTGAATGTTCCATACCTTCTCAGTCCCACGATGTCATCGTCCAGTGGAATTGCGGCGGTTTTTACCACCACTTGACTGAACTGCTGCAACTGTTACCTTTGCACCTGCTATCCGCGTTACCCCCCCCCCCCCCCCCCCCAGGAAACCCGGTTGCTGGCACTGTGGACCTCTGCCCTCTGTGGCTATAAATAATTACAGGAACTATAGCGACTATAACAAAGTTTCAGGTTTGTGTTCATATCTTGAATTCCGTCTGTAGTGAAACTGTGCCCCTTCAAAGCCCTCTTGAAGCTGTGGCTGTCAGAATAAGGACAATGCAGGAAATAACTGTCTGCAACATATATCTTCTTCCAGAAGGTGTGCTACCCCTGAATCTATTAGCTGTACTGATTGATGAACTAAATAACCTTTTCCTATTACTGGGAGATTTTAACACCCATAGCTCCTTGTGGGGTGGGGCTGTGCTTACTGGCTGAGGCAGAGATGTCGAAATTTTCCTATGTCAGTCCGACCTCTTCCTCTTAAATACTGGGGCCACCACACATTTCAGTGTGTCTCGTGGTAGTTACTTGGCCATTGATTTACCATTTACAGCCCAGAACTTCGTCCATCTATCCAATGGAGAGCATATAACGAGCTGTGTTGTAGTGACCACCTCCCCATCTTCTTGTCACTGCCCCAGCTTCAGGCTCACGGACACCTATCCAGATGGGCTTTAAATAAGGTGGACTGGGAAACTTCAAAGTCTGCTGTCACCGTTGAAAGTGCCCCATATGGTGACATCGATGTGATGATGGTTGAGCAGATGATAACAACAATTGTTACTGCGAGAGGAAAGTCGATCCCTCGCTCTCTAGGGTGCCCGAGGTGTCAGTCAGTCCCTAGGTGGTCGCCGAAATTTACTGAAGCAATTAAGATAATTGGTCAGCTCTTCAGTGGTACAAGCGGCATCCTTCCCTGGAGCACCTCATAGCCTTTAAACGGCTCTGTGCCTGTGTTCACCTACTTAGCAAACGACGGAAGCAGTAGTGTTGGGAGAAGTACGGCACGACCATTGGGTTCCATACGTCACCTTCCAAAGTCAGGGGAAAATATCAAACATCTTTTTGGGTACCAGACCACAACAGGTCACAGGGTTCACGTAAATGGCGTGTTATCTACCAACGCAAATGCGTTTGCCGGGCGCTTTGCCGGGCGCTTTGCCGGGTGCTTTGCCGGGTGCTTTGCCGGGTGCTTTGCCGGGCGCTTTGCCGGGCGCTTTGCCGGGCGTTCTGTATCGAAGGATCGCACACTAAGCGTTCGCATTCTCCAATAGTGCCTGGAAGGGAACGTCCGCCCATTCACCACACGCCACAATGAATCCTATAACGCCCAATTTACAGAGTGGGAGCTCCTCAGTGCCCTTGCACATTGCCCTTACACAGGTTCTGGGCCTGATCGGATCCACAGCCAAATGATTAAACATCACTCACCTGACCCAAGCAATATCTCCTCATCATCTTTAACCGGATCTGGTCCGATGTCTTTGAATCTTGCTGAAGAGCACCATCATGCCGCTGCTCAAACGCGACAGAATCCCACTAGATGTTCACAGCTCTTGGCCCATCAGCCTCACCAACATTCTTTGTAAGCTGCTGGAATATATGGTGTGTCAGCGGCTGGGCATGGGTCCTGGAGTCACATGGTCTACTGGTTCCATGCAGGGGCAGCTTCCACCAGGGTCGCTCTACCACTCATAAACTTGTCCCTTGAGTCTGCCATCCAAACCGCCTTTTACAGACAGTAACACGTGGTTGCCATCCTTTTTGACTTCCATGAAGCATATGACATTGTATGAGTGGGGTCTCTAGGACCTGTTCCTGATTTTTATCCAAAACGTCCTGTCGCTGCATACTTCTTGTGTCCAAGTCAGTGCCTCCTATAGTTCCATCCATATGCAGGAGAATGGAGTCCCTCAGGGCTCTGTATTGAGTGTATCACTATTTTTAGTGGCCGTTAAAGGTCCAGCAGCGGTAGCAGCAGTCGGGCACTCCATCTCACGTTCTCTGTATGGAGACGACTTCCGCATTTCGTACTGGTGTAGCTGAACGTCGCCTACAGGGAGCCATCCACAAGGTGCAGTCAAGGGTTCCAGCCCACAGCTTCCTGTTTTCAGCCTCAGTCTGTGTCATGCCCTTCTGTTGGCGTTGTACTGTTCATCTGGACCCAGAGCTTTACCTTCATAACGATCCACTCACTGTAGTGCCAACATAATAGTTCTTAGGACAGGTTTTCGACGCTCCATTGACTTGGCTTCCTCATCTTCACCAGTTTAAGCAGAAGTGCTGGCAGCACCTAAATGCCCTCCATTGCCTGAGAAACACCAGTTGGGGTGCAGATCGCTCTACGCTGCTGCGACTCTACGGAGCTCTTGTCCAATCGTGAATTGACTTTGAGTGTGATTTATGGTTAGACGGTGCCCTCAGCGTTGCATTTACTGAACTCTGTGCAACACTGCCAGGTTAAACTAGTGATGGAGCCTTTAGGACCAGTCTGGTGACCAGCATGCTCGTGGAGGCTGGTGTCCCTCCATTGCAGGTAAGATGCGCACAACTGCTCGCCAGTTTAGTTGCACACATTTGTAGTTCTCCTGAGCATCTGAATTACTGTCTCCTTTTCCTACCTGCAGCAGTCCATCTCTCACGTCAGTGGCCCAGTTCGGGGCTAATGATGGCTGTTCACGTGTGGTCCCTTCTCTCCGAACTGGAGTCCTTCCCTTTACCACCTCTACTTGCGGTCCGATCATGTATGCCTCCATGATGTATGGCTTGGCCACATCCTCGTTTGGGCCTTCCACGTGGCCCTGACTACTTAGTTAACCCTGCTGCTCTCCACTGTCACTTCCTCACGATTCTTGATGTGTTCTGGGGCTCCAAAGTGGTTTACACTGACAGCTTGCTGGCTGATGGTCACATAGGCCCTCGCCATTGGTAGCGTCCTTCGAGGAGTCCATCTATGCCCATCATTCAATCGTGCTTGTCTGGACCCCTGGACTTACCGAGAGGCTGGCCAAACAGGCGGCACGGGAACTGCTTCTAGAGACTGGCATCTTCGAAGTTGACCTGTGTTCTATCTTATGCCGCAGGGTTTTCAGGCTTTGGGAGATGGAATGGTATAACAGTACGCACAACAAGCTGCATATCATTGACGTGACGAATGTATGGAAGTCTTCCAAGCAGACCTCTCGCAGGGAATCATTCGTCCCCTGCTGGCTCCGAAATGGCGAACAAGGCTAATGCATGGTCACCTACTCTGTGGCGAGGACCCATCTCTGTGTCGGTGTGACTCCCAAATGACAGTTGTCCATCTCTTGCTGGACTGCCCACTTTTAGCCGTTCTTCGGTGGACTTTCTTTCCCAGATCCTTACCTTCGGTGTTGGGCGACGATGCTTCCACAACACAACAGCTTTAGTTTTAAGTTTTATCCGTGAAAGTGGGATTTATACTTCCATGCAGGTTTTAGCTCATTTCCTTTGTCTCTGTGTGTCCTCCACCCTAGTGCTTTTAAGGTGGAATTTTCAATGTGTTGCAGAGTGGCTGGCTTTTCCTTTCTATTCCCATGGTCTGCCAGCCACTGTAATCCGCTTTCTTGTTCTATATCTCTCCTCTTTCTAGCGTCTTTAGTGTTCTCAAGTCCTCATTTGTTCCTTTCAGGTTTCGTTGCCTTTCTTCATTCTTGCGTTTTTTCTTTCCATTTTGTGTTGTGTGTCTCGTCGGTTTAATTCTCACACTTGTGGTATTGTTTTATGAGGAACAAGGGACTGATGATACCTTGGTTTCGTCCATTCACCCCTCTTTTAAACCAACCAACCAACCATGCTCAAATCTTGTACAGATTAGATTATGGTAGTCGGGGTTATGTCTCTGTGGCTCCTTCTACTCTGCAAGTACTTAACTATGAATGTGTGCTCCTGCAGGTCATGGGGTTAGAAAAGGCCATGAGGTATTCCTGCGTGTTTGAAGAGGCGACTAAAATGAGTCTAACACGTTATGGCCGTTATGAGACCTTAATTTTTCAAAATTTTCCCCTAGAGCGAGCCAGTTGGGGAACGGCGCTGTACGTGGTGTCTTATGCCCTTCATGCACTGAGACCTCTTGCATCCATCGTCGGTCGCAGGTTCGAATCCTGCCTCGGGCATGGATGTGTGTGATGTTCTTAGGTTAGTTAGGTTTAAGTAGTTCTAAGTTCTAGGGGACTGATGACCACAGCTGTTAAGTCCCATAGTGCTCAGAGCCATTTGAACCATTTTGCATCCATCGTCGACGTGGATATGCACTTCCGTTCATTCTCCAGTTGTTAGGCGTTTTCCTCCACCCTCTGCGCAGTGTCACTTTCTGCACAGCTGACAACAATGAATTTCTTCGATTGTTTGCGCCTGATATCCAGCACAGTAGCCAGTCCTTGGGGTGGGGCCGACATTAACTCCCCACATATGCGAAAGAGTAGATGCCATCACCCTGGAGCATTGAGATTCCCTGCAACGGCTATCCTGCCAGGTGCCCTCTACTGCAGCTGGGTGGCGGCTGTGGTTGGTGGCATCAGGGCAGGTGACACACCACTTGCCAGTGATCAAACGCCAGTAGTCCTTTAGCGTTCCAGGTCCCAGTACAATGCAAGGAAGTAAAATGCTAAATAGTTCCCTCCATGGCCACACCTTGGGAGGAATGCCAGGCTAGGGATAGGAGAAAACCTTATTCACCCCAGTACCTCGTATGTATGAGAGCTGATGGGCACTCCTTTGTCTCTATGAAGCCTCATTTTTTTTTATAGAGTAATTAGAGGACCAGTTTGGGGAGGTAGAGGACTTGTCCAAAATGTGGTCAGGGTCGGACTTGATCAAAACACCATTCTCTGCCCAGTCACAGGCACTACTCGTCTGTGCCAAGCTGGGGGATATTTCTTTCCATAAAACCCCATCCGTGTTTAAATCGCAGGGCATCATATTTCAGACACACTTTTGTTTTCAGTCTGACGATGAGCTGGGAGCTAATTTAGAGCGGCGAGGTGTCCATTTCGTCCAGCACGTCCACTAGGGTACGAGGGATAATCAGGTTGCCACTGGTGCCTTCGTCTTAGCCTTCTAGGATGGCAATTGACCAAGAAGGTCAATGTGATGGTCTACTGCTGTGACGTAAAGCCATATGTCCCTCCCTCGAAGCAGTTAAAGTGCTGGAAGTTCGGCCATATGACTTCACGCTGTACTTTCAGCGTCACTTGTCGGGATTGTTGACATTACTCACATCCCAATACTCCCCGTGCCCCACCTAGCATCTGTGTCAATTGTGGAGAGCACCATTCTCCTTGTTCGTCAGACTGCAGGAATCTCTATAAAGAAACAAAAATAATGGAATACAAGACCCTGGACTAACTGACGTACACTTCGGCTAAGAGAAAAATATGGGAGACTACATCCTGTGCATATGACTTGAACCTGCGCCGCTGCAACGACAACGGTTCTATCATTCTCCGTTCTGCAGTGTACAGTTGGCACTCGGAGCCATCAGACTCCACGTGCCCCCACGGTGGTGTGAGGTAATTTCCTCCCTGTTGCTTCTGTACGACCTACTTAAGAAGCAACACCCCACCAACCATCAGGGACGTCTGTCCCCTCTTCTCAGCCAGAGGAGCGAAAGTCTTATTCAGTTTTTCTGGCCAGGGAGGGATTCCTTTGCTTCTGCCATTGGCAAAGCTGACAAACGCCAGCGGCTGAAGCAACTACTGGTACCTGGTCGTAGGGTTTCAAGGTATTCCTCAGTCGCTGAGACTGAGTTAGTGAAGTCCTCCCAGCTGGAAAAACCTGAGAGCAGCGATAGAAACCTAAAAAGGAAAAGACCCCCTAGAACAAAGGCACTGTGGTGGCACCCACACCACCACTACCTACAAGCTCTGTGTCTTAGGATGAGGTGGTGACTGGCGTCCACTGAGGACCTAAATGTCGCTGGGCCTTTACACAATGGCTGTCGATCGCACAGGAACTCACCAGACGGCAGCAGGTGACTGCCTTATCGTTTCGTGCCTTCTCAGTCGCATGATCGTGGAATTGCTGTGGTTTTTTTCCACCATCTGGCTGAGCTATGGCAACTGTTAAGTTTTACGCCTGTTTTCTGCATTGCCTTCCAAGAAACATGTTTCCGCGCAATGCAGACCACTCCCCTCCATGGCTATAAGGGATAGTACAGGAACCTTAGCGACTGCAGTAGAGTATCGGCTGAATTTCCCATCTGTTTTCTGAACTCAGTGTGTACTGAACCTGTGCCCTTTCAAACCCCCCTTGAAGGTGTTGGTGACAGGATAAGGATGGCTCATGAAATAGTGGTCTGCAATGTATATCTTCCTCAGTTTGGTGCAGTACCCCAGAATGTACTGGCTGCACTGATTGATCACCTCCCTAAACCTTTCCTACTTTTGGGAGATTTCAGTCCTCACAACCCCTTGTGGGGTGGCCCATATTTACAGACTGAGGTAGGGAGGTCGCAAATTTGTGGTCACAATTCGGCCTCTGTATCTTAAATACAGGTGCCCCCACACACAGTGTACATGGCACATATTCGGCCATTGGCTCTCGGTTTGCAGTCCTGGCCTTCTCCCATATATCCACTGGAGAGCTTATGATGGCCTGTGTGGTAGTGACAACTTCCGCATCTTCCTGTGACTCCCCTGGCGTCATGCCTACAGACACCTACACCGACGGGCTTTCAGCAAGGCAGACGGGGAAGCTTTCACCACTGCTGTCACTGCTGAATCTCCCCCACATGGTGCCATCGATGACGTCATTAAACAAGTCACTACAACGATTGTTTCTGCGGCGGAAAAAACTATCCCCTGTGCTTCATGGTGCTCCAGGCGAGACAGTCCCTTGGTGGTCGCTGGAAGTCACTGAGGCAATTAAAATGTGTCTGCCAGCTCTACAGCGACGTAAGCAGCACCTTTTCCTAGAGCACGTAGTAGGCTTTAAACTGCTCTGTCCCGCATTCGCCAGCTTATAAAACGACGGAAACAGGAATGTTGGGAGAGGTACGTGTAGACCATTGGGTACCATACATCACCTTCCCAAGTCTTAAGGTCAGACATCAGTTTGTGTACCAGATCCCAACAGGTGCCCCTGGCGTTAATATCAATGGCCTGTTCTCTGCCAACGTAAACGCCATTGCCTATCAGCGTTGCTGAGCACTATGCTTGAGCCTCTGCATTGGGAACTATCCCCTCCCCCTCCCCCTTTCCCTCCCTCAATCTCTGGATGGAAAGAAAAGTCTTCTCCTTCAATATACGCCACAGTGAACCCTATTGAGGCCTGGTACCAAGGAAGGCAGAATTGGGGTACGATTGTGGACAGGGCCATAATGAATTATTGTTGATTAGTTGATTTTTCAACCACATACACTTCATTTGGAACAAAAAATAAAAAGGTGACAATAACTTAACAAGTGTTCCATGGCTGAAGGCGTTAATGACAACAAATTCAAAACTATTTCTCGGCTGAAGGCACCAATAGCGATAATTTAAAAACTGTTTCACGGCTGAAGGCCTATATAGCAGCCTTAAGAACCAGATAAACTACTTCAACCTGCAATTACAGTTACTAAAATACTTTCTTAAAAATCGTCATATCTGACCAAGCCAATGGGGAGGGGGGGCGGAGAACCGCAGACGTTGCTCTAAGGATCGACCTGGGAAATCATAAAAACTCCACAACCGATGAGACAGGCCGTCAAGAGGTACAGTCACTTCACGAGACGGTAACTTAGACTAGTGGCAGTTTAAAGCATGACCAATAATCATTTCCCGAATCTACCTAACGTACAATGACCAATGCAATGGTGGAGTAACACACCCAAGCCGGAACCAGCGGTCAGTACTATGTCTTCAGACTCAGTGTTTAGAGCATCCAGAAGCAGAAAGGAACTACTACTACCAAAGTAGGAAAAAACATCACCTGGCCCACAAATAAAGGAAGCCGTCGACCTATACGCCTTACCGGACAGCAGTGGCAAGCCGAGGAAAAGTACACTGCCGAAACATACACTAAGCTCCAGGGTAAGCAACTGGGGCGTTAGGCAGGAAAAATACCACTGGTTGAACTTCACAAATAACACATAGAATGCAATAATTAATAAGTGGAGGAAGGCCAATTAGGTTCGCCTTCCCCAAGGGCTCCACTCGCTGCTCTTCATCTCGGCGACACTGCGAGAAGCAACATGCAAGCAAATGGCACGATCTCACGATGGTGGAGGTTTCACTACTTGAATTAAGGTCCACTCAACTTGAACTTCCTGGGTCCAGTTGACAACGAGGTTGCAACCCTCGTGACTACAGCCCTTCCATACAGCAGTGCATGTGGGCCGCCAGTGGTCCCAGTGTGTTCTCGTGCTGTGCGGACCTGGCTGCTCGTCTGTCCCCAACCGGACTGCCGACTCTCACGACATGGAAACACCACGACATCGCCTCAAAATACTACCACTTGATATCGATAAACGCCACTGCTGCCACTAGCGGACAAACAACTCTTGCAAACAGAGTAGCGCCAATGAACACAAGAAGACAACTGTAACTATACCAACTAAACGATGCCAACCTAGCAATGGCACCAACTTGAGCTGCAGCACGGCTCACCTATAACTCCATGTTTACAGAGTGGCAGCTCCTCACCGCCCTTGCACATCGCCTCAGCACAGCTCGTGGGCCAGATCAGATCCACAGTCAGATGATTCAACATCTCTTGTCTGACTACAAGCGACATCTCCTCGTCACCTTCAACCAGATCTTGTGCGATGTTGTCTTTCCATCGCAATGGCAGGAGATCATCATTCAGGTCCGGTGCTCAAACCCGGTAAAAACCCGCTTGATGTGGTTAGGTACCGGCCTATCAGCCTCACCAACTTTGTAAGCTGTTGGAACATACGCTATGTCGGCAGTTGGGTTTGGTCCTGGAGTTACATGGGCAGCTGGCTCCATGTCAGGGCGGGTTCCACCAGGGTCGCTGTACCACTGATATTCTTGTGTCCCTGGAGCCAGTCATCCCAACCTCCTTTTCCAGTTGCCAACACCTGGTGTCTTCTCTTCTGAATTACATAAAGCATATGACACGACCTGGCGTCTTCATATCCTTGCCACATTGTATAAGTTGTCTCCAGGGCTCGCTCCGGATTTTTATCCAAAACTTCATGTCGATATGTAGTTCGGGTGTCCAAGTTGGTGCCTCCCATAGTTCACCTGTATTCAGGATAATAGCCTTACCAGGTCTCCATATTGAGTGTGTCTACTTTTAGTGCCTATGAACGGTCTATCAGCAGAGCCAGTACGATCTGTATCACCATCTCTGTATGCGGATGACTTCTGCATTTCGTACTGCTCCTCCAGTACTGGTGTTGCCGAGCGACGGCTACAGGGAGCCATACACAGGGCGCAGTCATGGGCTATAGCCCACGGCTTCCAGTTTTCAGTCACTAAGTGGCGTGGCGTCGATTTTTGTCGGCGTCGTACCATTCATCCGGAACCAGATCTTTACCTTAATGACTAACCACTCACTGTAGTGGAGACACAT
Organism: Schistocerca cancellata; assembly: GCF_023864275.1. NCBI lineage: Eukaryota > Metazoa > Arthropoda > Insecta > Orthoptera > Acrididae > Schistocerca > Schistocerca cancellata. The sequence continues at coordinate 521,930,448 of NC_064631.1, forward strand.
CGATTCTTAAGACTGGTTTTCGTCCCCTGATGGACTTAGCTACCTCACCTTAGTCAGCTCAAGCACTACTGTACCCTCCGCTACCTGAGCAACACCATTTGTGGTACAGGTTGTAACGACTATGCTCGGGCGTACGTTAACTCTTTAAAGCCTGTACTATGGTAAGTTGACGGGCTTCACCTTACAAGAAAGGATTTTAGTAAATATGTTGACCGCGTGTACCTGAATGGAGGCAAAATCAGACTGACACCCACTCAGTAACAACAATGATACGTCAAGCAAGTCTAATGTGCAAACTACACGTTAGGATGGACAAGAAACAAACACAGCAGATGCTACCAATTGTTAATAATACGGTCGCCAGCCTAATTAGGCATTAACTGAGTTTCTTCCCTGTACAAGAGGAAGTACGTTCAAGCATAACAACACGTAGTAATACTGGCTTATATGGTAAATTTTAGAACCAGAAAAATCTACTGAACTAAGAATCTCACTTTCTGTACTAATATGGACACACCATAAATACACAACAATACACTATAATGTTTACTACAACCTGCGTTTTGTCTTTTGATCCGACTGAAATCGGGCATAGGTTACCCTAGAAATAGCACTTTTGAAACACACCTACAAAGTCAATTTTAAGAAGGGAAAACACTGATGATTTTAGGTTTTATATTGACTTTAACTTTGCTGGTCAAATCAGTTCAGTACACTTCAGAATTCAAATAAATAGAAAAGAAAGAAAGGGGGGGGGGGACCCTGAAACTATTATGATCACTGTAGTGAAAGTTTGATCATTGAGAGTCTTAAGTATTCCAGATTTCCAATATATGATTTACCACTCTTTTTGTCTTACTTCCTGCTCATTTAACTACCGTTATTTTGGTCTCAATTTAAATAAACTTCATTACTAAACCAATTTCAATATTATCTTCCAACTTGGTCAGACCTATATTATTCGTCCGGTATTTCATTAACAACAAAGTTCTTTAAATATCATTCTAACATAGATAGGTCTGCAGGTAATTATTATTAACATAAACTTTAAATCTTCATCTTGGGACACTCGGATTGCACAACATGCGGAAAGGACCCTGTCTAGGTTAGTTGTGAGGATAATTAATTGATAGGACAGTTCAGGTAAAATTTAAGTTATTATTGAACAGTATGTAGCAAAAGTGACACTGGTCCACACGAATACAGTACTGAAAGCTTCAACCTGTTCGTATCGATGAGGCGGTTGGCAGGCGGCGAGATGGCGAGGCACAAAGCACACGTGCTATTACAGCAATGGCTCATGAAATATCGGCACTTTACTTCTTCATGGCGTCGCAATGCTTTTCCATTTAGTGCCTATGGAATATTGTCATGCTGTATAGGCGTCGGAAACAGCGCATCCGAGGCTCAACGAAACCACGTTTTCCAGGAGAGCCTCCTCGATCTAGCACGTGTTTCTTAGATCGATGCCCAACTCCAACTACTACTGCTGAGCCCGTTATGTCGCACCGTGCCCGTGTGCATTTTCCCGCGCTCGCCTACCTCCACCTTTTCCTGCTCCCCTACAGACAGGGTATTCACCAAAGGTTTTACATTCCACATATTCTAATACATTGCCTACGTATGGACCAGGCGTACAAATACAACTTTCACATCTTACAATAGTTTCAATATTAGGTACACTTCCCTTCGATTACAACATTACTTGAAATTTGACATAAATATTAAAATTTACATCGAAATTTGTTTATAGCTTTTTCAACATAATGTCATGAAACAAAAAAGAAATGAAACCAGAATATCGATTATACTAATTTATCGAAATTCTGAAGACAAAAATTTATTACATATATAGTAGGATAACGTTAGTGTTGTTACAAGGTCAGTCTACGCTGCTGCAGCCCTAGAGATCCGTTGTTCAATCCGGCTTGGGTGATGGGTGTCGGGCTTACGGTTCGGGGCGCCCTCAGCTTTGTGTTTACTCGACCCAGATCGCCACTGGCGTTCGCCTAGCGACAGGAGCTCTTTAAACGAGTCCAGTGACCAGTGTCCTGGTGGAGGCCGGAGTCCCTCCAGTGAAGGTTAGGCCTGCACTACTGCTCGCCAGTTACGCTGCACAAGTCTGCAGTTCTCCTGCGCGTCCGCAGTTTATCTCCCGCATGGGAGGGGCCGATGTCAGGACTTACGATTGCAGTTCGCGTCTGGTCCCTTCTGACTGAACTGGGTCCTTGATTGCGAACGTCTCCTCGAGGTCCATTAATGGGCACCTCCATGGTATAGACATAGGCCGCAGCCGCGCGGTATTAACCGAGCGGTCTAGAGCGCTACAGTCATGGACTGTGCGGCTGGTCCCGGCGGAGGCCCGAGTCCTCCCTCGTGTGTGTGTGTGTGTGTGTGTGTGTGTGTGTGTGTGTGTGTGTGTGTGTGTTTACTTAGGATAGTGGTTTACACCAACGGCTCGATGGCTGATGGTCACGTAGGCACTACGTATATTCCTGGAGGACATACTGAACAGCACCCCTTACCAGATGGCTGCAGTGTTTTCACTGTAGAGCTGGTGGCCGTATCTCCTGCTCTTGAGCACGTCCGCTCATCCCCTGGCGACTAATTTCTCCTGTGTACTGACTCCTTGAACAGCCTAAAAGCTGTCGACCAGTGCTACCCTCGTCATCCTTTGGTAGCGTCCATTCAAGAGTCCATCTATGCCCTGGAACGGTCCGGTCGTTCAGTGGTGTTTGTGTGGACCCCAGGACACGTCGGAATCCAGGGCAACCAACTTTCCAACAGGCTAGCCAAACAAGCTATGCGGAAAAAACTTCTTGAGATGGGCATCTTCGAAAGTGACCTGCGTACTGTCTTACTCCAGAGGTTTTCGGCATTGGAATGATGAAACAGTACGCACAAAAAACTACATATCATTAAGGTCAATCCTTTCACATTAAATCAGTTGTCCTCTGCCGGCCCTGTGTTGGACGTATATGGATAAACCATGGTGTGAGTTAACAAGAATTGCGCTCTCATTTAAATATACGGCTGAAATAGTAAACCTACAGGAATTGTCGTCGAGGACCGTGTGCCACAAAGGGTGGACATTTACCATGAGATCGGGATATTCACATTTGTCTATTGAGGCCTAAGAGCTGTAGCGTGCGAGTGAGACAGACGAGAACCTACGTGGTAGGGAAACCCAGTAGAATTAGTTTGAGGCCGAATAGACGTAGCAGTGTTAAATATGGCGGACCTAAGATCTGCCATGAAGGGACACTATTATGATAACTACACTCCTGGAAATGGAAAAAAGAACACATTGACACCGGTGTGTCAGACCCACCATACTTGCTCCGGACACTGCGAGAGGGCTGTACAAGCAATGATCACACGCACGGCACAGCGGACACACCAGGAACCGCGGTGTTGGCCGTCGAATGGCGCTAGCTGCGCAGCATTTGTGCACCGCCGCCGTCAGTGTCAGCCAGTTTGCCGTGGCATACGGAGCTCCATCGCAGTCTTTAACACTGGTAGCATGCCGCGACATCGTGGACGAGAAACCGTATGTGCAGTTGACGGAATTTGTATAGTGGGCATGCGGGAGGCCGGGTGGACGTACCGCCGAATTGCTCAACACGTGGGGCGTGAGGTCTCCACAGTACATCGATGTTGTCGCCAGTGGTCGGCGGAAGGTGCATGTGCCCGTCAACCTGGGACCGGACCGCAGCGACGCACGGATGCACGCCAAGATCGTAGGATCCTACGCAGTGCCGTAGGGGACCGCACCGCCACTTCCCAGCAAATTAGGGACGCTGTTGCTCCTGGGGTATCGGCGAGGACCATTCGCAAGCGTCTCCATGAAGCTGGGCTACGGTCCCGCACACCGTTAGGCCGTCTTCCGCTCACGCCCCAACATCGTGCAGCCCGCCTCCAGTGGTGTCGCGACAGGCGTGAATGGAGGGACGAATGGAGACGTGTCGTCTTCAGCGATGAGAGTCGCTTCTGCCTTGGTGCCAATGAAGGTCGTATGCGTGTTTGGCGCTGTGCAGGTGAGCGCCACAATCAGGACTGCATACGACCGAGGCACACAGGGCCAACACCCGGCATCATGGTGTGGGGAGCGATCTCCTACACTGGCCGTACACCACTGGTGATCGTCGAGGGGACACTGAATAGTGCACGGTACATCCAAACCGTCATCGAACCCATCGTTCTACCATTCCTAGACCGGCAAGGGAACTTGCTGTTCCAACAGGACAATGCACGTCCACATGTATCCCGTGCCATCCAACGTGCTCTAGAAGGTGTAAGTCAACTACCCTGGCCAGCAAGATCTCCGGATCTGTCCCCCATTGAGCATGTTTGGGACTGGATGAAGCGTCGTCTCACGCGGTCTGCACGTCCAGCACGAACGCTGGTCCAACTGAGGCACCAGGTGGAAATGGCATGGCAAGCCGTTCCACAGGACTACATCCAGCATCTCTACGATCGTCTCCATGGGAGAATAGCAGCCTACATTGCTGCGAAAGGTGGATATACACTGTACTAGTGCCGACATTGTGCATGCTCTGTTGCCTGTGTCTATGTGCCTGTGGTTCTGTCAGTGTGATCATGTGATGTATCTGACCCCAGGAATGTGTCAATAAAGTTTCCCCTTCCTGGGACAATGAATTCACGGTGTTCTTATTTCAATTTCCAGGAGTGTATTTAATTCAGTAGTAATGTAGGGAATCAAGCCATAGTAATTTTAATCTGCCATCCTCCATAAAATTTCATGATGTGATACCAACAAAACTTGACTACTGGTCATATCTATAATAGTTTGATTTACTGTTAAAGTGAATTTAACAAGTTTTGTGACAGACCTGAATGCTAAAATCCGAATGCTTTGGTTGACCTTAACGATCGACATTTCATATAGAAGCGCATCATTAAAATGACAAACGCTGTAAATATCAACCCTGTAACTTTTTGTCTGAAAGATACAGCAAATTTAAGTTTTCAGTATTTTCAGTTAAGCATAAATCACTTCCTCCACACAAAACACATTGAACGATGGCAGCACGTCATCTTCTTGAATGATTAGGTAATAGAATATTTGTTGTAAAGGTTAATGCATAATACGTTTATTATATATTTACCAAAAATCACATTGGTGCAATGCTACAGGCCGTGGCGTTCAAAGCTAAGATGGAAATTGTATTGGTTTTATGTAAAAGAATTTAATGTGTGTTATGTAATGGATATTATTGTTACTTTATTTAGAACGTGAAAGTGGTCAAGCTTTGATTATTTAAGTATGTTAAAAATGTAAAATAATGTAGAATAAGTTCTTGCCAACCAGATGGACGTCTTCAGGGAAGAGAACTGCCATAATCAGTTGAGCGAGGATATTCGGCGCTCGGGAAACGCGGCCGAGGACGGGCAGAGGGAGTGCTGGTGCAGACGTGAAAGCGCAGAGTTCGGCTGGAGACGTCAAAGAGTACAGTTCGGATTGAGACGAGAGAGTGGACAGTTGGTCTTCAGGCAGTTAGGAAGTGAAACGACTTGTAAATATTCGCTTTGTGTGGTATCGCGGGTCGTAGTCTGAGCTCCTGGAGTGAACTATTAAGTTTCCGCATTATTAACAAGGTGGAGTATCGAACTTGTAATTCGCGAAGAGATTGTGAGTGATCGAACTGTCAAATGGATTTGTGTTAGAGTGTAACAGTTAGTCGAAATAAGACCACTTTCGCTATTAGTTTGCTTTCTGAATATACATCATTCTAACCAAATGGCAGCTGTGTGGCCTACATCATTTATGGGTCGTTAATTTAGTTCCAGATATTATTATTATTACTGTTATTATACATAGTATGTCATTTTAATTTTGTATTTCTCAAACTTGCCATCAGCCAGACAATTTAACCAAAGTCTCTTAGGACGTGTAATGCGACCTGTGCCTATCAATCCCTAGACGAGTTTTAGCCAAGACTTTTCGACGAAGACGAACCGCATATGAGCCTGAATGGGTTACCTTCTCCGTCACGAGGGCCCACCTCGGTGCCCCTCTGGCTCACTGACGGTCGTCCACCACGTGCCATCTCTTGATGGACTGCCCACTTTTAGCCGCTCTGCGGCGAACTTTTAACTTTCCCAGCACCCTACATCAGGTTTTGGACGACACTTCCTCAACAGAAGCTTCAGTTTTATGCTTCATTCGTGAAGGTGAGTTTTATCATTTGCTCTAAGGTATAGCATGCTTCCTTTGACCCTGTGTGTCCTCCACCTTAGTGCTTTCAGGGTGGGGATTTTAATGTGTTGCAGAGTGGCTGGCATTTCCTTTTTATCCTCATGGTTAACCAGCCATAGTGATATGATTTCCTGTTTCAACCTCTTATACCTGTGTCTTACGTCTTTGTGGTTTTCTTGTCCCGTTTTGTCGATTCAAGTATTTGTTGCCCTTCAGTCATTGTTGTGGTTTTTCCCTTCATTCTGTTTTGTGTTGTCTCGTTGTCCTATTCTCACCCTTGTCGCATTGTTTCCTTAGGAACAAGGGACCGATGACCTTTACGTTTGGTCCCTTCCCTCTTTTAAACCAACCAACCAGTCAGTCATCCGACAGGCTTTTACTACCTGCTGGTGGTACCTTATCGCAGTCTTCTTTGGCCTACAGAAGACATATGAATCTACTTGGCGCCATCATATTTTAATTAACGTTCGTAACTGGAGCATCCTAGCTCCTCTTCTGATTTTTATCTAAGAGTTGGTGTCTCACCGGCTCTTCCAGGTTCGAGTTTGCACTTCACTCAGCTCCCCTCGGATTCAGAGGAAAATATCCCACAGGATTCTGTGCTAAGTGTCACTGTCTTCCTCAAAGCCATCATTGGACTTGTAAACTCCGTTGGCCCGTGGTTATCTCGGCGTTGTCCGACGACAGATTTTTGCACCTGGTGAAGCCCCCGCTCAGTAGCATCTGCTGAGCGCCGGCTCCAAGGTGCCACGTCCGAAAGAACAGATACCATCTTCATATACATATAGTTAAGGCTCACCAGCTGTAATGTCTCTTGCAGCGGTCTCTCCGCGATATTTTCAGAAATTTTATAAATTATATAACTCAGTACATATCTCGAAATATCTCTTCTTATCTTACCGATCATCAATGCAAAGTAATTTCAAGCCAAATTATTCCTTGGAGCGTCCATTTACTCCATGGAAAAGCCTCTCTGCTATCTATGTTTTCTCTTATGAAAAGGACGAAGGAATTCTTGCGGATTAGTCCTGAAAGGAGGAGGATGTATATGTATATATTGTTGAGCTAGTCGCCAGCTTGATGAGATTCTGTATGAGAAGGAATTTAATACATGAACTAAACTAAAGTGTGTTCGCGTATTATTTAACTGATTATTATTGACAGTGTCTGCTTACTACGCTGTGTTGCACGGGATCAGCGGGGAACGTCTGATTTACACTGGACGAACCTGCCGTTTTGTAAGCTCAAGATATCCAGTTACTTCAAATAAATAGGCTAACACGGTCTTACCAACAGATCTCCGGTCTGCCCCAAGTGATCACCGAAAGTAGATAATTATTACAAATGTTTCCCGGAGATCGACTGACAATTTTCGTCGCACCGAGACTTCGAAATTGCTTCACTGCCTTATGGAATTTAAGTTAAGCTCAATTTAATCAGGATAGAACAGTACTGAACTGTGTGAATGTGATAAGTCTGCTTTGTGAATGAAAATTCCCTTAACATACGCATTTTTTTAACATCCTGATCAGTGAAGCTAAATCAGGCCAGTGTGAGAGAGGTTTTTAAATTTTAGATTCCACAAAAAATATTAAATTTGGCTTCACTGTGACAGGACACATTTTTGAGCATTACTTAAACATTGTGTGAATTTTATGTTGCATGTGCACGAGAGAAAAGAAGACGAGGCCTGTTCCAGAAGTCACAATTTCGCCACAATCTAAGAGAAGGTCGTTCAGGCCAGACAATATACAATTAAATTTTTGTAGATAGAAATTTAGAATAACTATTTAAATGTCTATCGGTCTGAATCAGATTGATTGGGTGACTGTTGGGTTAAACTTTAGATGGGAAGTGTTTATTATAAGTGAGTATTATGCAAAGTTTAGGTCAGTGACATTATTAACTCAGATGCGAGTGACTTTATATATTTGTTGTTCTGTGTATTAATGGTTCTTACTAGGGCGGCTTATAAAATGGCAATGCAACAGCAGAGCGAATCACAGCAGCCCTCAGCTGTTTCTGAGGTTAGTGAAACAATTAGACGCTAGCTTAACTGAAGTAGTGCCTAGCGGAAGCATTAGTCAGGCCCCACAACAAAGCTTAAGTGTTTCGACGTCATCTGAGCAGGACGAAATAAACCCATTGACTGTAATCATGCAGCAGTTAAAACTGTTAGCCAAAAATGTAACAGGCTTAACTAAAGCAAGGGAAATGAACAATTAGCAGCCAATCAAGTGAAAGTCCAGGAGCAATTAGAAGCTAATCAAGCGGAATTAAATAATAAATTAGTATAGTTTTCAGAAACTTGATGATAAATTAAATAAAACTGCGGAAGAATTGAAAATTCAGAATGAAAAGACAATTAAAATTAGCTGCTCAAATTGAGCAAGTCACTCAGCAGTGTAATGAAAATGCTAAGAAGTTATGCCTAGAGCTGAGTATGTTGCTACTAAGCTTGATACTATTAAGGAGCAGGTCGAGTCAATCCCACAGATAGTTCAAGCACAAGAACAGATGCAATGTTCTATGGCGGTAATTCCAGTATTAGTTGAAGTTCAAGATGAATTAAAGCAACAGGTAAATGAGATGTCAGCAGATATGCAGGATTTGAGACAATCACAAGACAAGATCCCGAAGGACATCCAAAATTTGGATAAATCCATAAATAACATAAAGGAGAGACAAGACGAGGTTGATCATAAGGTAAACATTCTTGCGGGAAATTTCTCGCAGTTAAGTTTGGAAAGGCAAAGCATTTCCTCAGACAATATTGAACATACGGTCAGAGCAGCTATACAATCTATGACCGTGAGCGTTGAAGAAAATTTATTTAATCAAGGTTGAACAACTAGGCGAAGAAATTAAACAATGGAAAGAAAACATTGAGAGATCTTTAAATCCATCTCGAGATGATTTGCGTTCCACGCAAGGAAATGAATCCATAACAAGATCTATCAATGAAGCGACATGATCAAGTACAGACAGGGACATTAATGCACACGCTCGTTTTTGCAATCAACATCAATCACAACAGACAGGGACATTAATGCACACGTTCGTTTTTGCAATCAACATCAATCTCAACACTGAGGGTAGTCATAATGACTGTAATTGTAAAAGCAATACTGAGGAGAAAATGCTGAAACAACGCCAATTCCAGATCTACAACCCAGACAAGAAAAATGTTCATCCCGTAGTGTTTATAAGAAGTTTGACCACCTTCTGTGCGGATGCACAAACAGTGCCCGAAGTCTTACGGGAATCGGCGGTAAAGTCGCGAGTAATGAGTATGATGGGCAGGGGCACTCTGAATATAGTGAGAGACAAGAAGTTGCGAATGGCGGTCTCACAGGAGGCGTGCTAGAGATAAATCCCAGCAGTCACACTATACACTGTTTCCCCGGTGGATCATATGGATAGAGCGTCTGCCATGTAAGCAGGAGATCCCGGGCTCGAGTCCCGGATGGGGCACACATTTTAAACTGTCCCCATTGACTTATATCAACGCATGTATGCAGCTAAGGGTATTCATTTCATTGTAATTTCATCACCATTAGCTACAGAGCACATCCAGCATGGCTTTTAAAGCTGCTGGGAACTGCCAGCAAACGCTTATTGTAGAACTGCTCCAAATGACGTGGTCAAGTGTCGTTTTTACCCAAAAGTCGACAAAGGTTCGTTAACAATAGTGCTTACACCAAGATAGCTTTTCTTCAGCTCATCTGCTCTCATCGTCAACGAAAGCCGCCGGTCATCTGGAGGCATTCGTCGCAACTGTGCCATTGCAAAATGGAGCGCCAAAGGGTGTGACACTTCAATGTGAAGTTGTGCTTGAAATTCCGAAAAACGGTGACGGAGACCAAAGAATGGTCCTGCAAGAGGACAATGTTGAAACTGTCAGTAAAAAGTATGTGCTTCTGTGGTTTAAATGCATTAGAGACCGAAAGGACGGTGCTGAAGAAGAGTTGAGTTCAGGTCAGTGCAACGTCGAATGAGGGCCATCGATGCTCATGGATGATGGGCGACTGTCTTTCAAACTGACAGCAGAAGAGCTGAGGATAAACAGACAGACTAAGCACAATTGTTAAAGAACCTTGCAGATGTTGACGATACCCAACAGTGCCTGACTAAGGTGCTTCGAGCTTTTGCACGATAAGCGCTTGACAGCTTCCAACAACTTCACAACTGATTCCCTATACATGTTGTAGCTAACGGCGATTAATTCGACAGCCAGTAGTGGTTCTCTCCTTGTGACTATCCTTCCGTTTTTCCTTTCCTTGTTCCCTTGTTCGTTTGCCTCTCCCTTGTTCGTTTGCCTCTCCCTTGTTCGTTTGCCTCTCCCTTGTTCGTTTGCCTCTCCCTTGTTCGTTTGCCTCTCCCGTGTTCGTTTGCCTCTCCCTTGTTCGTTTGCCTCTCCCTTGTTCGTATGCCTCTCCCTTGTTCGTTTGCCTCTCCCTTGTTCGTTTGCCTCTCCCTTGCTCGTTTGCCTCTCCCTTGTTCGTTTGCCTCTCCCTTGTTCGTTTGCCTCTCCCTTGCTCGTTTGCCTCCCCCTTGCTCGTTTGCCTCTCCCTTGCGCGTTTGCCTCTCCCTTGCTCGTTTGCCTCTCCCTTGCTCGTTTGCCTCTCCCTTGCTCGTTTGCCTCTCCCTTGCTCGTTTGCCTCTCCCTTGCACGTTTGCCTCTGCCTTGCTCGTTTGCCTCTCCCTTGCTCGTTTGCCTCTCCCTTGCTCGTTTGCCTCTCCCTTGCTCGTTTGCCTCTCCCTTGCTCGTTTGCCTCTCCCTTGCTCGTTTGCCACTCCCTTGCTCGTTTGCCTCTCCCTTGCTCGTTTGCCTCTCCCTTGCTCGTTTGCCTCTCCCTTGCTCATTTGCCTCTCCCTTGCTCGTTTGCCTCTCCCTTGCTCGTTTGCCTCTCCCTTGCTCGTTTGCCTCTCCCTTGATCGTTTGCCTCTCCCTTGCTCGTTTGCCTCTCCCTTGCTCGTTTGCCTCTCCCTTGCTCGTTTGCCTCTCCCTTGCTCGTTTGCCTCTCCCTTGCTCGTTTGCCTCTCCCTTGCTCGTTTGCCTCTCCCTTGCTCGTTTGCCACTCCCTTGCTCGTTTGCCTCTCCCTTGCTCGTTTGCCTCTCCCTTGCTCGTTTGCCTCTCCCTTGCTCATTTGCCTCTCCCTTGCTCGTTTGCCTCTCCCTTGCTCGTTTGCCTCTCCCTTGCTCGTTTGCCTCTCCCTTGATCGTTTGCCTCTCCCTTGCTCGTTTGCCTCTCCCTTGCTCGTTTGCCTCTCCCTTGCTCGTTTGCCTCTCCCTTGCTCATTTGCCTCTCCCTTGCTCGTTTGCCTCTCCCTTGCTCGTTTGCCTCTCCCATGTTCGTTTGCCTCTCCCGTGTTCGTTTGCCTCTCCCGTGTTCGTTTGCCTCTCCCGTGTTCGTTTGCCTCTCCCGTGTTCGTTTGCCTCTCCCGTGTTCGTTTGCCTCTCCCGTGTTCGTTTGCCTCTCCCGTGTTCGTTTGCCTCTCCCATGTTCGTTTGCCTCTCCCGTGTTCGTTTGCCTCTCCCGTGTTCGTTTGCCTCTCCCGTGTTCATTTGCCTCTCCCATGTTCGTTTGCCTCTCCCGTGTTCGTTTGCCTCTCCCATGTTCGTTTGCCTCTCCCGTGTTCGTTTGCCTCTCCCAATCTTTCAGACACCATACCACTGTTGTCATATGCACTTCATATATTGTGCTGCCAAGTGCCATCCTCTTTTGCACAGTTCCCACAGTGAAGGCTAAGTATTACTCTGTTTTGTAAGTTACCTGCAGTGGCCACCAATATTCCTGTAGCACCTTAACGTGTGCGTAATTAACATTGTGTGGTAATTGCTAACAGACCACTGAGCCTGGGGTCTGAGAGCGCAGACCTTCTTTGGAGACAGTTGAAAGCAGCGAGCAAGGCAATCTGCCTAAACAGCCTACAAACCGGTAAGAAATACTTGTTGCACGCGTACTGACGTAGAAAGCTCTTTTTTCTGCCAAAGTAGTGTGGTATGATACCCTTCTTCTTGCTTTGGCATCAAGGAAATTTATTTGCAATTATAGTAACAAGAAAATACTGTGTCGAATCATTTTAATGCAGTCTGTGCACTTACTGCAATACTGATCGAAATAACTACGAATGTACTAACTGGTTGGTGGTCCCCTACTTGCAGGTCGTGTTTTTTCACGTTTGCCGAAGGAAGTGTTGCCTAAAACGGCGTCTGGGTGGAGCAGAGATCCATCTGAAGATCAGCAGCGATATTACGAACTGTTGGGGGATGTCTATGTGTACGAACAAAACAGCAGCAGAGGACTGTTGATACTGCGCAGAAAAGTGGGTTACGCCATATATGGCATACCAGACGAAGAACCAAAGTGTGATTACGCCCACACGGGTTATAGTGAGAGCAAGTACAAAACCGTGAAAGCTGTCGTCGACTTCATCAGCTATGTAAACAAGAAGACGAAAGAGAAAGATGAGCTTCATATGGCCATTATATTTGTCTTCGTGGAACACGAGGAGCAGGTGCTGCAGTTCCCTGTATTTAGAATACTGCTCACAGAAACCACGTGGAAATTCGTGGATATGAATTGCCGCGTTTATTTATCGTGGCAGGATTACTTGACACAAAATGAATTACCAGAAGGAAAATTTTGCTGGTCTCTCAAAGGAATATTCAGTTCTGACTCCAACGACAAAGTTCAGCTTGGATGGGGAATTACGCCTGCAGAACATCCTGGCCGGAAGGTAAGCATACTCATTTGCTATTTATACTTAACTGTTACAGTTAATATACCATTTTTAGAATAATCTGTGACTGGTACGTGAAAGAAGCTCTTGTCTGCATGAACTTATTTCATTTATGTTTCATTTATATCTTCTTTAGCCTGACCACGTTCGGGTTACATCTCTTCCATCTGACTGGGAGCAACATACCGCAAAAAATATTACAAAAATCACAATAATAATAATTTGCATTATTATTATTATTATTATTATTGTTAATATTATTAATATCAGCTATAATATAAGTTATAACAAAACAATGGAGGCATTAAGATCATTGATTAGTTGAGCGTAGTTGAAGCCTTGTTCGGTATTGTAAGAAGTGGAAGTTGAGAATTCTGTAGATAAGGGGGACGAAAAGATGTTCAGGAGGATGGATTGACGAGGGTGAGCCGCAGACAAGTATATGGAAGAGGTAGCTCGCTATTGTCATATACAGTGATCAACCAGAACATCACGTAATAGCCGTTATGTCACGTTCGGCATAGATAACAGCGGCAACGCGTCGTGGTACGGAAGCAATGGAAGCAATTAGGCCTTTGTAGGTAGTTGGAGTGGCATATTTGCACATACTAGTCACCTAAATCCCCCAAATTCCGGGGACGATGACAATGAGCTCTGACGCCACGTTCAATAACATGCAAGATGTGTTCCATTTGGTTCAGACCAGGCGTGTCGAGGAGGGGGGGGGGGCGGGAGGGGGCGGCAACCACATCAATTGGAACTTGAAACTGACATGGTGCGGTATCTTCTAGGAAACGTCACTGCCGTTGGGAAACATATTAGTCATGAAGTGGTGTATATGGTCAGCAAATAATGTACGATACTCCTTGGCCATCATGATGCCTTGCACGAGCTGAACTCGACCCATGCACACAGATGTGAATGTTCTCCAGAACATAATGCAGTCGCCACCAGCTTGTCTGCCCACAGTGCAGGTGCCAAGGAGTTGTTGTCTTGGAAGACGACAGATTCGCGCGCGCGCGCGCGCGCGCGCGCGCGCGACACACACACACACACACACACACACACACACACACACACACTCCCTTCGGCACGAGGAATGATTTATGGGGATTCATTGCACCATGCATTGCGTCAACGTCCATTGCCTATAGTCACATGCCCATTTTATTCATAGTTGCCGATGTCATGTTGACAACATTGGCCGGAAATACGGAAGCGTCCGATCCCGCCCGTCTGCTTTGACCCATGACATCACAAATATGGCGGAAACAAAAACAAAAACACACACTTTCCACAAGAAGCCTAATGACACTAACGGGACAAGCGCGGGAAATGGGGTGTTTTGGGTGGGGGGAAAACTAAATATAAATAAATTTAGACGCCTTGCGTAGCTACAACGTGTAAGTGAAGACAGCCATGCATGAATACCCACCCACCTCCCCCAGGGATCGTAACCCCTGCAACCCATAGAAGATAAAGATGCTTCAGTAGCCGATTAGTGTTTTTTGTCTTTAAAAAAAAATCTCACGGGATAGAACGAACAGATCAGAAAGATAAATATAATAAACTAAAACAAAAATTGGAGGAAACAGACAATTAAAATAAGTAATAAGTGTTTTTAAATTAAAAAAAAAATCTCACGAGATAGAGCGAACAGATCAGAAAAGTAAATAAAATAAGATAAAACAGAACTGGAGACAGCCACACTCAAACCATACTCCGCGCCGTCATGACGTCACACACAACACCCTTACGTCAAGGGTCAATGCCGACGCGTGGGATCGGACGCTTCTGTCGACCCCATTGGCCTATACATGGTTGTCGGTTGTGGAATCCCCTTGTTTGGAGTATTGGTGCACTTTGTGTTCAGACACACTTGTACTCCATCCAGCGTCAGTCAGATGTTAGTTCAGCCACAAGTCGCTACGTGTCCTGTTTCACTACTGTGCCTACCCTAGAACGTGAGAAAAATAGAGTGGTGACCACCAAACGCCATGGCGTCTGTACATGGTTTCATCTTGGTTTCGACGCGTGTTGAAGACTTTCAACAGCACTCCTTGAGCACACGCCTAGTCATGCAACTTCCAAACTGCTCGTGCTGAACCTCCGGTCCATCACAATCTGCCCTTAGTCAGACTCATATAGATCGTATGACTGCCCCATTCTACACAGTGACAGAATGCTCACTGATATTTTATGCACCGTGCGTGTGTCTGAGTAGCAGTCATTTCTCGCCAGGTAACACTTCTGTCGCCTGTATGGGCTTGCTTAGATAGTAAGTCGGTGGTCACAAAGTTCTGGAAGATCAGTGTTTACCACCAAGGAAGTGAAACACATGCAAGCTGGTCAGTTCATCAGAATGCTTGGACTGAACGGGATCTTGACATACCTGACTTATTAACTGAGCCATCGGTTCTCAGTACCCTGGCAATCCGTTACCTGTTTCACGGATGCCCATGATGGTGATTGTCCACTCCCTGCCCCCTTGTTGCATCAACTGTATGAGCGACCATGCTGTTTCCTCTACAGGTTGCCTTATTTTTAAAAATGATCAAATAATTCAGGAAATCCAAGTGAAAGAAGAGTTGTCTACCTTTCCTGCTCATAAGTTACTCTTCAGTAGAAAACCTACAGTACTCACAGCGGGTAAATATAGCAATGTCCTCGCCTCTGCTCGACCTACTAAGGAGGTAGCCACTCAAACCTGCAACCTCACATTTAGTTCCACGGTCGTCGTATCGGCCAGCCCAAAGATCGCCCGTTCAACCATCCCACCATCCCACTATCACCGATTCTTTCTAAAGGTCAACCTCCATCGGCTCCTGTTAAACCTCGGGACCCAGAACCAGATGCCCAGACTTCCAAAAAAGAGCCTACTCTTGAAGATTTTTTATGTACCCAGACCACACAACCATCAAGTCGTCCTTCCTCTCAACAACCTGCTTCCAAGAAGACTCATAAGAGGACCAGTCCCTCTCCGCCACAGCATGTCGCTTTTACGGCGCCCTCGGTCATCTTCTGTGGCGCAAAGGCGCACTGCTGGTGGTCGATCGACGAGTCGATCCTGGTGGCAGAAGCTTCCCCCGAACACCCTATGGATCAGCATCTTCTACACCTGGCTTATGCTGTTCCACGCCGTCGGCCACCGGCTCTCAGCAGTCGCTGTGTTGGCGGTAACTGTGGACAAAGTTTTCCTTTTTTCGTCCACCCTACGTCAGTTATGTACTGGAATATCCACGGAATTTGCTCCATTCGGGATGAACTGTCGATCCTCTTGCGATCCTACTCTTAATTCATCTTCTGTCTTCAGGAAGTGAAGCTACGTCCCCATGATCCATTTGTTTTCCCTCATTTCCATTGAGTCAGGTTTGATCTCCCTCTTTTGCTGGCGTTCCAACATTGCGGGACTTGATTCTCCTTGATCATACTTTGCCTTATCATCCAATCCACTTACACAGTTCCTTCAAAGCTGTCGCTGTATGTCTTCCCCTTTTGGATTAACCTTCTCTCTTTGTATCATATACATTCCATTGTCCACACCAATGGCAAGAGCTCATATCCTTCATTTTCTTGGTCAGCTCCGTCTCCTCTATTTGCTGGCTGGGGACTCCAACACCTACCACCCACTTGGGGATCTCCTCATCCTTGTATGAGAGGCTCCCTATTGATTGGTCTCTTCCACCAAGCGGATCTTGTTTGCCTCAACATTAGGGAACTTAAATTTTTGTCAGCCTCAACGTCAACCTACTCTCATTTGGACACTTCAGTCGGCACTGTTCACATAGTTCTGCCCTTTGAATGTTTCCATATGTCCTTCGGATACAGCCACAACAGCCATCTATAAGCCCAAAACGCTGGAAGTTTTCCCAAGCCGATTGTACACTTTTCTCCTCTCTAGCAACATTCGTTAGTTTCCTAGCGTGGACGATCGGATTACTCTTGTTACTTAAGTCATTGTTACAGCCACGGAACGTTCACTACCTCGTACTCCCCTTTGCCCCGGCGACCTACAGTTTCTTGGTGGAAGTGTGCCGTGACGCAGTACGCAAGTGGAAACGTGCTTTTCGCGTTTTCTGCCATCTTATGTTGGCCAACTGCATCCAGTATAAGCAGTTACAGGCGCGATGCCATCGTGTCATACGCAATGCGAAGGCAAGTGGGAATTTCCTTACCAGCTCCTATAACACCTTCACTCCACCACTTGTTTGGGGTCGAATCCGATGGCTATCTAGTACGTCCAGTTATTCCCCGATTTCTGGGCAAACTGTCGCGCAGGCTGCCTTAGTGGAACCAGTCGCAATCTTTAACTCATAAGCTCGACAATTTGCTGAGGTTTCGAGCTCTTCTAATTACCCACCAGCCTTTCTCCCGAACTAACAGGTAGTGGAAGAACGACCTCTTGCATTTGCATATACACTCCTGGAAATGGAAAAAAGAACACATTGACACCGGTGTGTCAGACCCACCATACTTGCTCCGGACACTGCGAGAGGGCTGTACAAGCAATGATCACACGCACGGCACAGCGGACACACCAGGAACCGCGGTGTTGGCCGTCGAATGGCGCTAGCTGCGCAGCATTTGTGCACCGCCGCCGTCAGTGTCAGCCAGTTTGCCGTGGCATACGGAGCTCCATCGCAGTCTTTAACACTGGTAGCATGCCGCGACAGTGTGGACGTGAACCGTATGTGCAGTTGACGGACTTTGAGCGAGGGCGTATAGTGGGCATGCGGGAGGCCGGGTGGACGTACCGCCGAATTGCTCAACACGTGGGGCGTGAGGTCTCCACAGTACATCGATGTTGTCGCCAGTGGTCGGCGGAAGGTGCACGTGCCCGTCGACCTGGGACCGGACCGCAGCGACGCACGGATGCACGCCAAGACCGTAGGATCCTACGCAGTGCCGTAGGGGACCGCACCGCCACTTCCCAGCAAATTAGGGACACTGTTGCTCCTGAGGTATCGGCGAGGACCATTCGCAACCGTCTCCATGAAGCTGGGCTACGGTCCCGCACACCGTTAGGCCGTCTTCCGCTCACGCCCCAACATCGTGCAGCCCGCCTCCAGTGGTGTCGCGACAGGCGTGAATGGAGGGACGAATGGAGACGTGTCGTCTTCAGCGATGAGAGTCGCTTCTGCCTTGGTGCCAATGATGGTCGTATGCGTGTTTGGCGCCGTGCAGGTGAGCGCCACAATCAGGACTGCATACTACCGAGGCACACAGGGCCAACACCCGGCATCATGGTGTGGGGAGCGATCTCCTACATTGGCCGTACACCACTGGTGATCGTCGAGGGGACACTGAATAGTGCACGGTACATCCAAACCGTCATCGAACCCATCGTTCTACCATTCCTAGACCGGCAAGGGAACTTGCTGTTCCAACAGTACAATGCACGTCCGCATGTATCCCGTGCCACCCAACGTGCTCTAGAAGGTGTAAGTCAACTACCCTGGCCAGCAAGATCTCCGGATCTGTCCCCCATTGAGCATGTTTGGGACTGGATGAAGCGTCGGCTCACGCGGTCTGCACGTCCAGCACGAACGCTGGTCCAACTGAGGCGCCAGGTGGAAATGGCATGGCAAGCCGTTCCACAGGACTACATCCAGCATGTCTACGATCGTCTCCATGGGAAAATAGCAGCCTGCATTGCTGCGAAAGGTGGATATACACTGTACTAGTGCCGACATTGTGCATGCTCTGTTGCCTGTGTCTATGTGCCTGTGGTTCTGTCAGTGTGATCATGTGATGTATCTGACCCCAGGAATGTGTCAATAAAGTTTCCCCTTCCTGGGACAATGAATTCACGGTGTTCTTATTTCAATTTCCATGAGTGTAATTCCGTTTTTTCTAGGCGGGAGCTCAGACATGCACTATCCTCCTCTCGCTCTTCTGCTCCGGGATCAGATGGTATCCAGGTCCAAAAGTTGCTGCGTCCATCATACCCTAGTCTGTGCTACCTCCTTCGCGTCTATAATCGACTTAACTTCAGGTCGATCGTACCTTTCCCAGAAGATGGTGGGAAGCTATCGTCATTGCTCTTCCAAAACAGGGGAAGGACCAACATCTCCTATCCAGTTTTCGCCCAATCCCCCTCACGAGTAATGTATGTAAGGTTTTTGAGCGTATAGTAAATAGCCATTTAGGCTGGTGGCTGGAGTCCCGAAACCCTTCTAATAACTGCGGTTTCCGCAAACATCGTTCTGCGTTTCACCATCTTGTTGCTCTCTCCACTCTTATCATGAACAGTTTTCTCAGGAAACGGCAAGCGGTAGCTATATGTTTTGATATGGAGAGGCATACGATACCTGTTGGATAACAGGAGTCCTCCGCACAGTGTTCTCTTGAAGCTTTCGAGGCTGGCTACCCCTTTTCATCTGCGAATTCGACAGAGCGCACATTGAAGGTGCGGGTGAACGCTACTCCATCCTGTAACTTCTTCCAAGAAAACGGAATGCTCCAGGGCTCCATGTTGTACTGTTAGCCGTCACCATAAACTCAATTACGGATTGTTTCCTTTCCGATGTATCGGGTTCCGTCCTTGTCGACGACTTCGCTATCTATTGCAGCTCTCAACTGACCAGCCCTAAAGCTTCAAGGACGTCTCCACTCACGTAGCATCGAACCGGCTTTAGATTTTCTCCGAATAAAACCGACTGTGTAAATTTTTGGCGTCGTATGGAGTTTCATCCACCTTCCCTACATCTAAGCCCCATTGAACTTCTGTTCGCGGACGTCGCCAAATTCGTGGAACGTAAATTTGACAGAAAACTGTACTGGTTTCCTCACGTTCCGCATCTTTCGGCTGTCAGTCTGCAATCCCTCAATACCCTCCGTGTTCTGAGTGGTACCCCCTGGGGAGCAGACAGTAGTCTTCCTCCACCCATACCGCGCCTTAATGCGCTCGAAATTTGACTGTGGAAGCATAGTTTACTCCTCTGCGCGACCATCTATTCTTATGCGTCTGGATTCCGTCCACCCCTGTGGATTGCGTTTAGCATCTCTGGAGCATGGTTGCTCATCCGACCCATGCACTTCTTGTTTCCTTCTTCTTCCTTCTTCTTTCTTCTTCTTCGCCCTTCTTCGACGCCTCCCTGAATTCAGGGAATGCAAGTAGCCTTTATTCTCTACTACCAATGGGAGTCCACTCTGTCAACTGCTACAATCGCCTGCTTTCCAATTTCCTAAAAGTTTCTTGAAAAATGAAGGTGCGACGCCACACTTATTTTCATTGACGTCTTCAGGACTACCGCTGGTGTCGGGAGTGTCTTTATTATTGACTATACCACTATTAGTTTTCGGCTTCTCGACCGCTGTTCAGTTTTTACTGCAGGGCCTTACGTGCTTTCCTACATCCGTCGCCATCAGCGAATACAATATATTATACGCTCAGATTCGCTCAGATCTCTTCTCGACGTCCAAGCTCTTTATCCCGTCCACCCTCTGGTCGACCAGATTTAAGAGTGCCTCCATATGCTCCACTTTGTGACATCTCTGTCGCATTCCTCTGGCTCCCAGGTCATGTTCGTATACGCAGTAACGAAGCAACCGATAAAGTGGTAGAGGCTGCTGTCTCTCTCCCTCGGCCCACTGTTCGCATGGTTCTTTTTGCCTATCTACAGAGCGTTTTATGTCGTTGTGTTGCTATTTTATGTCACACACATAGGTCTGCAGTTCAGGATAATAAATTACGGGACATAAAACTCCTTCCCTTTGCTTGGACTTCTTCCTCCGCGCCTCGTCGTTGGGAGGAGGTAATTTTACTAGACTCCTGATTGGGCACTCACTTCAGCCATCGGCATCATGTAAGTGGTGATCCTCCCCCCTCTGTGTCCTCACTTGCCTCAATCGTGCATGGTGAGACACTTTTTACTTCAGTGCCCCTATTTTAATCCGTTACGCGGCCGTTTACAACTGTCGCCTGATATACAGCGTGATCGTAATTAAACTTTCAAAACGATGTAGAAATCATACCACTGGTCAGAATGACGTCAAATGGCAGCAGAATAATGTCGGAGAAGGGGGAAAACGAATGGCAGAACGAAAAAAGTCGTGTGAAAATTGATGAATAGACGGCGCTCTGTGTCAGAACATGTAAACGAAAACACCTTTCATGCGCACGACGCATTGAAGTTAGTATAAACACGCCGGGTACACGGCTTTTCCTCCTTTCGTGTCTATGACGTTCGCCATGAGTGTTTAAACGCCGGATCGTGCTCTGCTTGTAAAGCTGAATTAAAAGAATGATGACTGCACAAGTCACTCTGCAGAAAGTCCCAACACTGAAGGGTTTTAAAAAGAGCTTTGGTTCGATGACTGCCGTGGGTCTGGAGAAAATGACCTGGAAATTCGAAAAGATGGGTTCTATTGGTCTGCGACCTGATAGAGGGAAGAAGCGAACTGATTCGACGTCAGTGGAAGCAGTGGTCACAGGAATGCAGCAGGAGAAGAGTGGTGGTGTGCAAGCATGCTGTGCACAGAGAGTTACCCAAACATTGGACATACCGGTGAGCATGGTGCGTAAAATCCCATGAAACACCCTTTGCTATCTGTTCAAAAATACCCATGTGCACGAGTTGCTTCTTGTTGACCTGCCAACAAGAGAGGTTCGCTTTAGAATTTCTTGTTCGCATGGAAGTATACAATGATTGGCCATGGAAGATTTTTCGGACAGACGAAGCCAACTTCCATATGACAGGATATCTCAATACACAGAATATGGGCAACGAAAATTCACACTCAAATCAACCAGTACGACTTCATCCTGAAAATGTTACTGTGTGGTGCGGGTTTACGGCCACCTTTTATCAAAGAGACAAATGCTTCCGGACCTCTTACCTGTACAGTCACTGGTGAGAGCTGTGTGTGTGTGTCTTGCACAGCCACGTCATTCCAACTCTCCAACAGCATGAATGTGTGGATGGGATCATTTTTATGCAAGATGGCGCCTTCCGCGCATTGCAAATCCAATTAAGCAGCTGCTGAAGCGCCATTTCAGAAATGCTAGAATTATCAGCCGCCATTTCCCTACAGCCTCGCTGTCCCGATCTCCTGATGTTAATCCGTGTGATTTCTGGCTGTGGGGCTATCTGAAAGATGTGTTCAGTGTACAGATTGCAAATGTAGCTGCATTGAAGACGCGCATTGCTCAACAGATTCTGAACGTGACCCCAGAAACACTTCGATCAGTTCTGGAAAATGCTGTTTCTCGATTTGAGCTTGTTGCAGAAACCGCTGGATAGCATATTGAACGTGTTCTGCACTGGTCACACGGAAATTAATAATATGATTTGATTTTGATTGATGCTTTTTATGCAGATTTTGGCCGCAGGACGATTAATAAGATTTTCTCCCATCCAATGCGATATGACATTACCGTGGTGGATGGGCTTGAAATAATTCTCACCTGTACACCCATGCACACTGAATAGTGCAGGTTAACGTCAAACGTACACTTCAGGCATTGTTACATGATTCATTTGTTGTCTGTAGTCGACTGCTATTAAATTAGGATGCTTACAGCGCCATCTATTGCTACATTTTGTAATTTTTTCTTCTGCCATACGTTTTCCCTTTCCTACGATAATAATCCGTTGCAGTTTCACGTTATTCTGACCAATGGTCTTATTTCTACAGTGATCTGAAAGTTTAAAATTTATTATAATCATCATGTATCTTCCCGTTTAGGAGATGAAGCCCGCTCTGTAGATCGCGTCCTTGAGTTTATAAGTGTTAGCGAGATGGCTTGGGTAATTTGAAGCTGTTTAAGGAGAAAACAACCCCCCTTCTAACGGCAGTCTTCTAAGATTTCTTACAGTTTCTAGTTTCCCTTCTTGAGCTTCGCTCCCATTTCTGCTTATTTAAATTCATGGTTTTTACCTTCACTAAGCTATTGAATGGGCACTTATCACCATAGCTGCCCCCCCCCCCCCCTGCGGGTCTGGGGTAAAAATAGGCCTGAGGTATTCCTGCCTGTCGTAAGAGGCGACTAAATAGAGTTTTAACCATTTCGGCCTTCAATGTGATGGTCCCCATTGGGTTCGACCTCCATTTTTCTAAATTCTACAGAAGTAGCAGCCTTTTGGGAAGGACACCTTACGTGGTGTATCACCGGTCCTCAGTGCACTAAGACTTTGGCACTCATCATAACGGCGTCGTAACTGCACCCACTGTTCATCAGTTTGGGCCTAAACACCTGATGGGTTGCACAAGTTACGCCCATAGTGCGTCCCCATCTGCACCTACGATCATGATGGGCTTTCCATGGCACCCGAAGTCCAGCACGGTAGCCAGCCCATTGTGGTGGGGTCGTCATATACCCTCTAGGTAGTAGCCGCCTGACAACACAGGGATCGTACTGCTGATACCTGAGCTGCACCCTCCCCATGTCAGCCAAGGAGTAGATGCCCGTCTACCTGGGGCATCAGGACTCCTGGCAACGGTCGTCCTGCCAGGTGGCTCTTGCTGAGGCTGGGTGGCGCCCGTGGGGAGAGCCCCTGGTCGGAGTGGGAGTTACTGGGGCAGACGTTTCGCAGATGAAACGTCAACATGCATCAGGTCACTCTACGGCCGCGTCTTCTAAGAGGAACGGTACTGTCTCTCTCTGGTTCTGGTACTTCTGCCTTTTCCCCCTTGGCCACTACCTGGGAGGAAGGACAGGCCCGCCGGCTTGGGGGCGAAATACTTCCCCCACTATTTAGTCTGTTCTCGGACCGATGGGGAGACGTTAGCCACCTCCTAGCCCATGTTCTTTGTACAGCATATCGAGGATATCTTCGGAGAAATCGAGGCTCTTAGTGAAATGCGTTCGGGGTCCATTCTCATAAAGAGTACCTCCGCTACACAGTCGGCGGCGCTCCAGGCATGCAACGGATTAGGGGACATCCCAGTGTCCATTGTCCAACATCTGGCACTGAATGGGACGCAGGGGATTATTTTCCATTGGGACCTCATGCTGCAATCAGATGAGGAGCTGAGGGCCAACCTGGAGCGCCATGGCGTGCATTTCGTCCGGTGAGTCCAGCGTGGCCCCAAAGACCGCTGCGTTGACAGTGTTGCTTTTATCATCGCCTTCAAGGGGGATATTCTCCCGGAGAAGGTAAGGGTGATGTGCTACCGGTGCGATGTGCGACCTTACGTCCCACCTCTTATGCGATGCTTTTGATGTTTGCGCTTCGGGCACATGTCATCATGGTGTGAAGCTGAGCCCCTTTGTGGCGATTGTGGATGTCCTCTTCGTGAGGGACATACATGAGGTGGTGACCTCGGTGCATAAATTGTCCTATCCTCCACTCGCCTAGATCTTTCGACTGCCCTGCATATCAGAAGGAGAAGAAGGTACAAGAATTGAAAACCTTGGATTGTCTGTCTTATTCTGAGGCCAGGAAGAAACATGACCACCTCCATCCCATGATGTTGACAACGTCGTTTGCTTCAGTCGTGTCCACTCCTTCCACAATATCCTCACCCCTGTCCTGTCCCCCCTCCACCTCCTCACCCCATCTGGGGTCTATGCCTCCGCCTCCCAAATCCCTCCCTTTCAAATCCTCCTACCTCGCTGTCCCTGCCCCCACTGCCCCTGCCCCCTCTGCCCCAGGGGTAACCCTTCCTCCGCCTCCGCCGCGTCCATCAGGGAAACGTTACGGACCCTCGCTTCCGAGGACCGGCGTTCCAAAAAGGACCCCGAGCGTGAGGGCTTTCTTTGGGTTCAGCCCCCACAGCCCATCATCTCTGTGACTCATCGGTCTTCCAAGAAGGCCTCAAAGAAGTAGTCTTTATCCCCCTCTCCACCCCAGCGCGTTTCGTCTGATGCTCCATCTGACAGTCGCTGCTCCTGGCCGTCCTCAGTTTCGCCGAATGACATAAGGCAAGATTCCTTGCTTAAATCAGATACCTCGAAAGCAAAACGAAAATGCCAGTCCCAGCAAAGTTCACGACTAGTAATGCCTCAGAATCCACTCTGTTAATCATGACATAAACCAAACCTTGGCAAAGTTCGTTTTCCATTCGCGAACATACAACATTTGGAAGCAGCATGAAAGTGGTCTTGTTATATATAATGTTGCAGACAAAATCTATAAATTCTTAACGTTAAATAAGACAGAGCATTTACATCAAGATTTTGGCACAACTGGGCAACCTGAAGGTGTCCTAAGATAGAAATCGGTAGTAACACAGTTAATTAGTACTAATACAGCTGAGGTGATATTCATTAACAATTGTCTCAATCAGCTATGCTGCTAGACATGATCAAAATTAAGAATACAGGTAAATATTTGTGCGTGTCAAAATTGAGGGCAGCTTAATTCTCGTTCACGTGGTATTTCCTCTATGTAACACATTCAGAACCTTTAAATTAAACCTGACTTAGTTGGTAACTGGCCTCAAATTACGTAATACCTCATGTGGCACAGAAATATTTTGCATGTCTAAACACACAAATTTAGGACAAAGGTAAAGGTATACAAGAAGTGCTGTTGTCCTAATAGGTCTATTGGTGGGATACATTAGTTCTGGCACCTTGTCGCGGTCTTTTTTGACATACTGGGTTGCAGACCGTACCATCTTTCACCATCTTTACTGTGCCCTGGTCCAGACTTGATCATCGTTGTCTTGTATATGGCTGACTGGCTCCTTCCACCCTGCTAGTACTTGCCCCTCAATGTGTGTCACTTTTCTCCCTCGGGACCTCCATCTACACTTAGTTCAGTCCACCACATGCATTTCCTCCCATAGACCCTCTCCCTTGGATGGTGCCTAGACTACGGATTAGAATCCACCTTTTTCAGGATCTCTCTCGCCCCCCTATTTCCCAGCGTCTTTTACGTGCCAACCTTGTGTAGTTTCGGGGTGCCACGATGTTCTACACTGATGGCCCTAAGACAATAGATAAAGCGTGTCTTGCCCTAACGTCGCCTACTGGCGTAGAAAACCATTTATCACTGGGATCTTATAGTGACTGAAGGCCTGAAACTTTTACATGTACAGTGAAGAAAATAGTTTTTTGACTTCGCAATTTTTTCCTTAACGTGCGTTCACTAAATGTAGCAGTAAATACTTCCCCCGTCTGTCTGATACATTCGGCCGAACATTCTGGGCACCTAATTTTATAAACCCCGATTACAATAATAAATGAGTCATTTACTCATTGTTTCGCAGAAGACGATTAACGGAGCTACCCCGAGAAAATATTTGGGAATTAGTCTGTATAAAAAAGACTTCGCTTAATTACATGGAAAATGCCTAAAACGGAATCTCAACTCTTATAAGCTCACGTACCTCAGATCTGGGTGGAGGTGTCGCCCAAGTTTGCAACGCAAACTTTAGCAACGTTAATATGAAAATATTTCAATAATGCTAGTCCCCGATAAAATTTTTAAAATAAAGGTCATAGGATCCTTCACAAAAAGTATAAAAATGTCGCTTGAATCACATGTGCTAAGACAAATGACAGAATTTATTGCTCTGGAAAAAACGGATTCAGAGAGAAAGTACATAAGGCTATAAAAAAAACGGAATCTACACTAAACTTCCTGTTACTGAATTTAGTGTCTTTAATTTAAGCCTGCTATGCATTCATTCCTTAAATCCACACCACGTTTGCCTGCATGTGTCAAATATCACCCCGCCACTAATTACAAGCAGCAGGCGGTAAGGAATTACATTTCTGAAATTTGGTAGGAGAGCTTGGTAAATTCATAATAAAAGTTTCTTCTGCTCTTCACCCCTTTCCAACACTATTCGTGCCATAGACAAACGCTGTATTCTTCACACTACGTTCACTGTTTTCATTCATCCATGTTCTCTAGACCCTTACTTGAAATATCTTCAAAATTTCGCGGCCCTGTCAACAACTGTGTAAATATTAATTTTAATAATTAACAGCCTCAGTTGCACTGGTTGCCTAGACTTTACCCAGGTTTCAGTCGGGATAACACAACCTTCTTCAGAATAACAGGAACTAACGTCTTTCCATAGTGGACATTCTCAAGCTAAAACCACAAATCCGTAAATTATCGTCAGAATATGAAACTTACCTGGAACTGCCTCGGTCCCACTTCGCGACCGCGATGCTGCAGCCACGAGTGCTGTACTGGAACTCAAAAACTTGAAAACGATAGAGATGATATTTTTCCTTCCAAACACACACACATATTGTGTTAATTATAGATGAAGCAATTAAAAGCAAGACAACAGTGCAGCGAGTAGCTGAAAGCTCAAAGCAGAGAAAAAGTAAAGAGGCGTATGAATTGAAAGAGCGCAAGTCACAGAGCAACAACTGTGTGTCTGAGTTTGCGCGTTGCCTTCTGTACTGACATTTAGGATCTCTAAATAAGGATATGGTCTAAAATACTTGAATTTTCTCACAAAGCACACCTCAGATCATCAGTCACCAAAAGATCATGTTTCGATCATTCACAATGTACAGTCGTAGACCAAACGAGCGAGACCTCTCGACTTTTCGTTATTCTGATCCGCACAGCTTTGAAGTCTGCTACACAGCATAACACGCAAGGCGACGAAGTGCTACCAACACACTATGCACGTTCGCTCAGCTGATGTGTTCAGATAGCTAGCATTGGAGAAACTCGCGCTTCGAAGACTCCACAGCTTCGTCTGCCACCTCAAGTATAAGCCAAACTGTTGTATTCACACATCTGTGACTGTGACTCTGATTTAGATCTAAAGTTTGGTTATGGACAATACGTATGCTCAGATTGCGACTATAACATCATAAATAAAGACAAGGGGAAATGAATTAGTCGTCCATCCACAAAATCAAATATATTTTAGTTATTCTTTCTTAAATGAATTGCGCAGAAAATCACACCAGAAGTGAATAACTTTAGTAAAACCAGATGATATTAACAGCTTGCTGGCGCGGGTTAGCCGTGCGTTCAACGGCGTCAAATCGCGGACCGCGCGGTCAGTTCGAATCCTTCCCCGGGCGTGGATGTGTGTTAGGTTAGGTAGGTTTAAGTAGTTCTAGATCTAGGGGACTGATGACCTAAGCAGTTAGGTGGCATAGTTCTCAGAGCCATTTTTGACCTTGGAGGTAAATTTTCTTTACATAAACGGTCGTATGTTTAGATTGGGTCGACACAGCTCACTTTTTTACACCACCAAGGGACCGTACACCGCAGGAATTGCGATGAATTTCCGCTTGTTATGTCCACCCGTACTCGAGGTAGACGGGTTTTAAGGGTTGGGCAGACACACAGTCAAGAAAGTGAGACTGGTAGGATTCAATTTTTACCGATTTACGTGACGAAATCCTAACAACGAAAATAGCTACCACAGTTACTGAACGTCAGGGCCGCATAACAGTTTCCCGCTCCTCTTTATTCGCAATGTTCCAGTTGCAGTCGATACAGCAGCAAATTAATCGTAGCTACGCTTTCGAACCAAATCACGTTTACCGGAATGCAAATAAAATCCATTTGCCTATACGCGTGGTAATTCAGATCCCACTATTAATGCCACCGCGTTTTAGATGTGCGAGCATTTCCATTACTAGCTACCTTAAGGAACATTTAGGCTAATGAACGTTTTCTGGCTGTGGCTTCTCGAATGGGGAATTCTAAACATTGCAGAATACGTTTGGAAGCTACGTCGCCGTTTATTTCCTGGGGTGGCGCAGAATTATCCTACTAAATTTATTCGATAACAGTATTTTGTTATTTCGATAAACATCCAGAATGAGTGTCACATAAGCGGTGACAAAAGGTAGACAATTCATGTTTTTGAGTCCAGAAAACTCTATGTAACAAACTGCAGATCATTTTGCCATTTTCATTGCGAAATTGCCGGCTTATTGATGTCTGGGGTAATAAGAGTGCTGTTCGCCTGGGTTGTCTGCTTAGTGAAAGGCGTTTGCTACAGCAAGGGAGGTCTGGTTTGTTTTCGGTCCTAATCTCGATGGAGGCAGATAGACAATCAGTAAAGGAATTTTAAGAAATTCTCGCGCCCAAATACGTTTTATTACTACCTTTATTCTGTAATGACGCCCTGTGAATTTCTATATGAAACCCTTGTAGAATTACATACTTGTTACTGCCTACTTTTTCCGCTTCTGTCAATAATTGAATTGACTTAAGTGTGGCACTGAATGATTTTTAACTGAATTTAGTTATGAATCTTCTCTCATTGCTAAATTTGCACACTTTAATGGTAGGTCAGCAACGTTAATCCAGTATGACTGGTCTGAACGATGATATAGACAATTTCGCGGCCGAATGCGCGTAATATTTTGCTAATTCGTAACGATCTGGGGTACTTCGTCTTACTAAAACAGTTATCTCGATAAGCTGAAATTCATTTTTATCAGTACAGTTCATACTAATTAGCGTTTCTAAAGGTGTTGTGGTCAACACACTAATCAGCGTTAATATAGTCTTACACATGATTGAAAAGAGTCTGACAAATTTCGAATGGTTCTTCAATTTCACGCCTGTGCATAGTATGTTGGTAGCACTTCATCGCCTTGGCTGTTATGCTGCGTAGCTGACTTTAAAGCTGGGCGGGTCAGCATAACGGAAAGGCGAGGGGTCTCCACGACAGTACCTTCCGGCCTTAAAAACGGTACTGTTTTTCATATCTTTGTAAAGAACAAAGTTAAAGAAAGACAATCGCGCTGGCTAAAGTAGTTTCGTGTCAAACTTCATTTGCTTTTTACACCTTTGTCGTTTTTTCTTTCTTTATGTGGGGTGTTAAAGATAAATGACACAGAAATGTATTACGTTTTGCAAAGTTTTTCATTGAAGTTGTCAAGCATGTATGACATTAGTTTACGAGGTTGATTCCATTATATTGCCACTTTTTTACATCACTGGCTAGGTGGTAAGGTACTTAGCACTGAATACCTCATTTTTCGGGGTCACTCTACGGCGTAGGGAGATCAGTGTGCCGTAGACAAGGTCGTCTCAGGCAGAGTAAACGCACAGTTTGACATTTTGTACTGATACTTTTTGTATGCTTCGAACTTCCAATGTATATAACTTTCATCTTGTTTTATACTTCACAGGCAGCCAAGTCGTGGTTTTATATGGCGGGCAACGTGTTCGGTGCGGCGGCTGGGGCGGCAGCTAGTCGAGCAGCAACTCTGGCGATGAATGGCAGGGTGATGAGCAAGACAGGAGAAATAGTGCGCAAAACTCTCGAAGTCACCTCAGCGGTTGTCAACGCCACTGGTGCTGGTATCGGGGCCACCAGCCGCGGTGAACGTGTAAAGAAGGGGAAGGCAACACCTCTAGAAGTGTTCCAGTTCAGTGCCTCACTGCTGTTTTTAGCTCACGCCACTGTCAGTTTCCAGACAGCTTCAAAAATAATCGAGGACATACAGAAAGGAGTAATCGACAATTTTGAGAGGAATCTGAGAAGCAATAGGCACAGGAAACAGTTGAAGTTGGGAAAGAACATCGCAGGTACTGGTGAGGACCTGGTGGACGGTAATGAAAGAGTTATTAGGGGCATCCGCAGCATTGATAACAAGGATGATTTCTTAGCTGGAATGGTCAGAGCAAGGGAAGACTTTGGCGGCCACAACGCTGTTTTTTCTGAAAATGGAAACATTGTCGTGAATGGTGGTGCAGAGGTACATCCAGAGCAACTGTATAAACGGGGCAGACAGAAAAGCGGAGAAATCCTCTCATTGGCGAAGCAGGCATCACGGGGTAAAATATCTGATGCCATTTTAAAAGCTAGTTTTGACACTCTAAGAAAACTAACTTTGCAGGCCCCTCTGGAAGGAACATATCTGAGGACAGCAATGTAGTGGATGCAGTAAATAAACTGACTTCACAGCTGCAGCTGCGAATGCCAAGGATAACCATAGGCAGAAACGAGGTTATGCTTATGCTGTCAGTTGTGGATGAGCTCACAGTTCTGGTGTGCTCGAAGACACACAATAAATATGCGAAATGTTGGCAGCTTAATTGGAACCACGTAAGCAAGCTTGTTGTGGAAAACAGCGATACATATGACGAAGTTCTAAATCTTGAAAAACAGATACATAATTTTGTAGATCAACGTCACTTCAATCTGGTAAACGGTATACAAATGGCCAATGTTTTCATGCATTTCGTTTTTAGTGTTTTCAATGAGTACAAAGATCACATTGAGCAACTGATAACTGGTATAGAGAAACAGAAGGCAAATGAGATGTTCTGTGAAAAATGCAAGCAGGCCATGTGATATGTAAGAAGCTATATTTACTAGGTTTGTGAACTTTCATAGCTGAACATTAATAGTTACCTATACATGATGACTACGTCAATTGGAGAACACACAGTTCGTACTGTCTCGTTACAGCAGTGTAAATGACAGAATTGTTTTAAAATGAACGAACGTCTGCAGTTATTATGGAGGGATGATAAAGTTTTATCTTGCGATATTTTGTATATTGTTTAGTTAGGTCTTCACCTTAGGTAAAAAATAATGTTAAGTTCTGTGCTGCAGTTGGTGGTTTGTGAAGTGTTAAGGCAGGCTTGTACTTGTTTTAAGACAGATGCAGCATTTGAAACGTGGCTTGGTAATGAAATCACGACAATAGTAGTAGTAATGACAACATTTTCTGTCATAAAAGTTGCAATAGAGTATGATGGGGTAGCCAGAGTTTTACTCAATTTGTTCGTTTCTTTGCAGGAGTGTTTTTATTATCATTACTATTATTACTGTTATTAGTGTTATTATTTATATTATTATTATTATTATTATTTCTTTCTATTCTCAGACGTTATGTCTGGTCAAAAATGGACAGTGCCGCGGACCTTGATCAAGCGTGACTTCCTTTTAACTGTATGGTATATGTTATATTGCATTTAGGAACTTTCGGGTCATTGAACATGTATCAATAATTACAGATTTTTGTAGTTGTATATATATGTTTTGATGTAGCTGTATTGCATTGATGTACTGGTGGATATTGTGAGGTATGACTCCTGTAGTTGATGGTATAATTGGTATAATGTCGACTTTATCCTGATGCCACATGTCCTTGACTTCCTCAGCCAGTTGGATGTATTTTTCAATTTTTTCTCCTGTTTTCTTCTGTATATTTGTTGTGTTGGGTATGGATATTTCAATTAGTTGTGTTAATTTCATCTTTTTATTTGTGAGTATGATGTCAGGTTTGTTATGTGGTGTTGTTTTATCTGTTATAATCGTTCTGTTCCAGTATAATTTGTATTCATCATTCTCCAGTACATTTTGTGGTGCGTACTTGTATGTGGGAACGTGTTGTTTTATTAGTTTATGTTTTATAGCAAGTTGTTGATGTATTATTTTTGCTACATTGTCATGTCTTCTGGGGTATTCTGCATTTGCTAGTATTGTACATCCGCTTGTGATGTGATCTACTGTTTCTATTTGTTGTTTGCAAAGTCTGCATTTATCTGTTGTGGTATTGGGATCTTTAATAATATGCTTGCTGTAATATCTGGTGTTTATTGTTTGATCCTGTATTGCGATCATGAATCCTTCCGTCTCACTGTATATATTGCCGTTTCTTAGCCATGTGTTGGATGCGTCTTGATCTATGTGTGGCTGTGTTAGATGATACGGGTGCTTGCCGTGTAGTGTTTTCTTTTTCCAATTTACTTTCTTTGTATCTGTTGATGTTATGTGATCTAAAGGGTTGTAGAAGTGGTTATGAAATTGCAATGGTGTAGCTGATGTATTTATATGAGTGATTGCTTTGTGTATTTTGCTAGTTTCTGCTCGTTCTAGAAAGAATTTTCTTAAATTGTCTACCTGTCCATAATGTAGGTTTTTTATATCTATAAATCCGCTTCCACCTTCCTTTCTGCTTAATGTAAATCTTTCTGTTGCTGAATGTATGTGATGTATTCTATATTTGTGGCATTGTGATCGTGTAAGTGTATTGAGTGCTTCTAGGTCTGTGTCACTCCATTTCACTACTCCAAATGAGTAGGTCAATACTGGTATAGCATAAGTATTTATAGCTTTTGTCTTGTTTCTTGCTGTCAATTCTGTTTTCAGTATTTTTGTTAGTCTTTGTCTATATTTTCCTTTTAGTTCTTCTTTAATATTTGTATTATCTATTCCTATTTTTTGTCTGTATCCTAGATATTTATAGGCATCTGTTTTTTCCATCGCTTCTATGCAGTCGCTGTGGTTATCCAATATGTAATCTTCTTGTTTAGTGTGTTTTCCCTTGACTATGCTATTTTTCTTACATTTGTCTGTTCCAAAAGCCATATTTATATCATTGCTGAATACTTCTGTTATCTTTAGTAATTGGTTGAGTTGTTGATTTGTTGCTGCCAGTAGTTTTAGATCATCCATGTATAGCAAATGTGTGATTTTGTGTGGGTATGTTCCAGTAATATTGTATCCTTAATATGTATTATTTAGCATGTTGGATAGTGGGTTCAGAGCAAGACAGAACCAGAAAGGACTTAATGAGTCTCCTTGGTATATTCCACGCTTAATCTGTATTGGCTGTGATGTGATGTTATCTGAATTTGTTTGGATATTAAGTGTGGTTTTCCAGTTTTTCATTACTATGTTTAGAAACTGTATCAATTTAGGATCTACTTTGTATATTTCCAATATCTGTAGTAACCATGAGTGGGGTACACCATCAAAGGCTTTTTGGTAATCAATGTATGTGTAGTGTAGGGACCTTTGTTTAGTTTTAGCTTGATATGTCACCTCTGTATCTATTATCAGTTGCTCTTTACATCCTCGTGCTCCTTTGCAGCAGCCTTTTTGTTCTTCATTTATAATTTTGTTCTGTGTTGTATGTGTCATTAATTTCTGTGTAATGACTGAAGTTAATATTTTGTATATTGTTGGTAGGCATGTTATGGGGCGATATTTAGCTGGGTTTGCTGTGTCTGCTTGATCTTTAGGTTTCAGATAGGTTATTTCATGTGCAAGTGTATCAGGGAATGTGTATGAGTCTGCAATGTAACTGTTAAATAATTTAGTTAGATGTGAATGTGTTGAGGTGAACTTCTTTAGCCAGTAATTTGCTATTTTATCATTTCCATGGGCTTTCCAATTGTGTGTAGAATTAATTGCTCCGGTGACTTCATGTTGCAAAATTATCACTTCAGGCATTTGTGGTATCGTCTTGTATGAGTGTTTGCTTGTATCCACCATGCATACCTGTTATGTTGTACCGGGTTTGACCATATGTTGCTCCAGAAGTGTTCCATGTCTGTTATGTTTGGTGGATTGTCTATTTTAATGTGTGTGTTATCTATTGTTTGGTAAAATCTCTTTTGGTTTGTGTTGAATGTTTGGTTTTGTTTCCTTCTATTTTCACTTTTTTTGTATCTTCTAAATCGCTTGGCAAATGCTTGTAATTTCTGCTTCTTTTCATGTAATTGCTCTATTGCTTCTTGTTGTGAGATTTTACCTAACCTTTTTCGTTTTTTGTCTGATATTTCATTTCTTACAAATTGTGTTAGCTGTACGATGTCTTTTCTCAGTTTTTCTATTCTGATCTGTAGCCTGTGTTGCCATGCTGGTTTTGTGGGTTTCTTCTATGTGTTGGTTTGTTCTGATCTCTGCCTAGTGTGTATATTTAGTGTAGTGAGTGCTCCTATATAAACCAGTAGTTGTAACTCTTGCATAGTTGTGTTTTCATTTATTTTGTTGTGTATGATTGTGTTGATAGTTTCTATTGTTGTTTCGACTTGTGGGTTATTTGGCGGTCTATGCAAGAATGGTCTAATGTCTGTATTTGTGTCTTTGTATTCTATATATGTCAGCTGAAATTTCTCTTCTATATCCAACACGTGTGTCTCTTCGTGTTCTATTTGTGCTTGTTCTGGTGGCTGTCTTAAGATTTCGTTTTCCTCTGATTGTTTAATTGATGCGTGTTGGTCTTTGTTTGTTTGCTCTGGTATGTTTGAGTCCATTACTGTATTTTCTTCTTCTTCTGATTGCACATTATTTTGTTCCAGTATTTGTTGTACTTGTTGTTTGATGATTTCTAATTCTGACAGGGGTATCCTGTTATTTTTTATTATTACGCGGATCTGATCAGCTAGTCGTTGTTCTGTTAAAAATTTTAATTCCGGGTATCTGGTTATAAATGTTGTGTATACTTGTTATCTGTATCCAGTTGTGTTGGTTCCTAGGTTTGTTGCTTGGTAATAACAGAACATGAGGTGTCGATTAACTTCATCTGACCATCTCATCCTCTGTCTTTGTTTTCCTTCTAGGGTGGTTGCAGGAAGCATATCCTGCAAAACACCTCTATTTGGATTTAAATCGTTTTCCAGTTGACTAGCAGTGTCGTTACCATTGTGGGCGGGCATAGGGTTCAAGCGTCGTCCCCGACCATGACGGCGCTTGTCCGAGGCTTCTTTAGTTCTGTCCTGAACCAAGTAATCACACTAAAAGGGGGGTTAGCCCTATTAGTGGTTTGTTCTTTTCGTCGCCTTTTAAGACTGGCAGAACATACCGGAGGCCTATTCTTTTCCAGGGCCTCCACGGGAATTATTATTATTATTATTATTATTATTATTATTAAGCTTTTTGTAGCGGTTGTTTTTGGTTACTTAATGATTTACGGTAAAATATATAATTTCTAATTTACAGTAACAAGTCATTTACTATCACAGTGTTTTGTCTGTTCCTGCCCACCCACCCCCTCTGACGCTTTGGATGCGGACGCACTGGCAGACCTCTTCCAGGCACTCCGGCGCCCATTCCTTCTTGTGTGGGACTTCAGTGCCCACAATGTGCTGTAGGGCTCCGCTACTACTAGCTCCAGCGGTCGGCTGATCGAGCGACTCGTCCATTCTGAGGATATCTGTCTTCTGAAGGCGGGCCAGATGATTTACTTTCCCACAGCTACAGGGTCTTTTTCAGCTTTAGAGCTTTGCTTTAGTTCCTCAGCTAATGCAGATTCAGTTCAGTGGGAAGTGGCTCCAGATATACGTTCTAGTGACCACTTTCCAGTGTGGATTCGTCTGCCGCCTAGGACAGTGACCAGCAGGAGACCACGCAGGTGGATGATACAAAGGGAAAACTGGTTGCAGTACAGTCGACAGGCGGTTTTTCAGCGAAAGGGCTGTGCACGGGAGGTGGTGGCCCATAGCACTCGGGAGATCCAAAGGGCTGCCGCAGAGTCCATCCCCAGATCTAGTAACCACCTCGAATGGCGGTCTCTACCATGGTGGAATGGCGACTGTCGATTGGCAATCAGGGCCAGATGGACAGCTATTCGGAACTTCAAACGGTGTCCAACTACAGACAATCTTCATGTCTTCAGGTCTGCGAGAGCACATGCGAGGCGAGTGATCAAAGAACGGAAGAGTGCTTCCTGGAGGGAATTCACGACATCAATTAATCGGTCCACTTCCGCTGCGCACGTTTGGGAAATAATAAGACGGATTCCATGCAAGAGTAGTCCACATCCCCTTACGGCCTTGTCAAATAGTGGGGTCTTGGTGGACACGCTGGAAGAGATGGCTCACGTTTTAGCTGAACACTTTTTTACTGTTACTAAGTCATCCAGACAAGCTCCTGCTGTTCAGGTATTCAGTCGGACTGCAGAGATGAGGAAGCTCAATTTTTTCTCGCGTAATGAAGAGGTCTACAACCATCCATTCTCCATGTGGGAACTGGAATCAGCTTTATCTGCGGCCAGAGACACTGCTCCAGGACCTGATGAGATCCATTATACCATGAGTCGTCATCTGTGACCTGAAGCGAAAGGTTAGCTCCTCTCTCGTATCAATCAGATATGGTTTGGCGGACAGTACCCCACGACTTAGAAGGACCTAATCTTAATTTGATTCTGGAAACCAGGTAAGGACTGGAGCGCCCCTAACGGTTATCGGAGTCTCGCCCTTACCAGTTGTATGGGTAAGACTTGAACGCATGGTCAACTGCTGCCTCGTCTGGCTGCTCGAGTCCTGAGGTTAGCTGAGCCGCTCCCAGTGTGGTTTCAGGCGCTACCGTTCCACTGTTGACAACTTAATTCTATTGGAGATGGCGATACAGGAGTCTTCCTTACGCCGAAACCATTTAGTTTGTGGGTTTTTTGACCTCGAAAAAGCATATGACACTACACGGAGGTACAACATCCTTCGCCAACTTCATGAACTGGAACTACGTGGACGCCTGCCGCTTCTGATCCAATCGTTTCTCGAGGACAGGCGTTTTCAATATCGCATTGGCGATGCCATGTCTGATTGCTATGTTCAGGAGAATGGTGTGCCACAGGGTAGTGTCCTCTGTGTCACATTGTTTGCCATCGCTATCAATGGCATTTCCTCTGCAGTCAGGAGCCCTGTCAAATGCTCTTTGTTTATGGATGACTTAGCAATCTTTTACTCTTCCTCCGATCTGACGACGACGACGACGACGACGACGACGACGCAACAACTACTGACCATTAGGAGGCTGGAAACCTGGGCCCAAACAACTGGTTTTTGGTTCTCACCTGAGAAGACTGTGTCAATTTTAATCGTGCTCGTCGGAGTTTTAACCAACCAGAGCTTACAATGGGGGGGACCGTATTTTACTTTTTCTAGACACAGTGCGCCTTTTGGGTATATTATTTGACTAGAAATTAACACGGCTCCCACACCTGAAAGACCTACGAATAAAAGGCTTCCGGTTGTTGAACATTATGAAATGAAATGCTTCGGCGGAAGAACGTGGGGAGCTGACAGTTCCCGCCTCCTACAGTTTTATAGGGCATTTGTTCGATCACGCTTAGACTACGGCAGCATGGTCTACGGATCGGCCCGTCCTTCCTACTTCCGGATGTTACAGATGATGTCCACTGGCATTCGGATATCGACTGGAGCCTTGCGACCAGCCCGGTTCAGAGTCTGTATGCAGAGGCTGGTGAACCACCACTCTGCATTCGGTGACGCATCCTTTTGGCTCGACAGATGCTGAAAATCTCAGCGTCACCCCAGTCATTGGCATTTAGTTCAGTGATCCATACCGCCTTCGAACGCCTGTTCAGGAATCGGCCCCAAGCGACCCAGCCATTTGGTATACGTACTAAGGCCTGCCTCAATATCTCTCGGATATGAAAATACACACCCAGAGATAGAACGCACTGCCGCCTTGGTGTCGTCGGAGGCCCAAAGTGGCTTTAAGCTTGACGCACTACCCGAAACATTGTACTCCAGATATAGTTTTTACAACTTTGTTTTCGTCTATTTTAAGTATGGACCATAGTTTTATCGCTATTTATACAGATGGATCCGAGGTATTAAAATCCATGGAGAAGAAATAAAAACTTTGAGGTTTGCCGATGACATTGTATTTCTGTCAGAGACAGCAAAGGACTTGGAAGAGCAGTTGAATGGAATGAACAGTGTCTTGAAAGGAGGATATAAGATGAACATCAACAAAAGCAAAACGAGGATAATGGAATGTAGTCGAATTATGTCGGGTGATGCTGAGGGAATTAGATTAGGAAATGAGACACTTAAAGTAGTAAAGGAGTTTTGGTACTTGGGGAGCAATGATGGTCGAAGTAGAGAGGATATAAAATGTAGACTGGCAATGGCAAGGAAAGCGTTTCTGAAGAAGAGAAATTTGTTAACATCGAGTATAGATTTAAGTGTCAGGAAGTCATTTCTGAAAGTATTTGTATGGAGTGTAGCCATGTATGGAAGTGAAACATGGAAGGTAAATAGTTTGGACAAGAAGAGAATAGAAGCTTTCGAAATGTGGTGCTACAGAAGAATGCTGAAGATTAGATGGGTAGATCACATAACTAATGAGGAAGTATTGAATAGGATTGGGGAGAAGAGAAGTTTGTGGCACAACTTGACCAGAAGAAGGGATCGGTTGGTAGGACATGTTCTGAGGCATCAAGGGATCACCAATTTAGTATTGGAGGGCAGCGTGGAGGGGAAAAATCGTAGAGGGAGACCAAGAGATGAATACACGAAGCAGATTCAGAAGGATGTAGGTTGCAGTAGGTACCGGGAGATGAAGCAGCTTGCACAGGATAAAGTACCATGGAGAGCTGCATCAAACCAGTCTCAGGACTGAAGACCACAACAACAACCAAGCATGGAAATGATCTCGGTTGTTCCTGATAGGGTTTTTAAAGTGCGTCTTTCAGAACAAATTACAAATTACGATTCGGAGTTATATGGCATTCTAATAGCAATGGAGAGGGTTCACAGACATTACCGTAAGAGTTTTCTTGTCTGTTCCGACTCCTAGTGCGCTGCAAGCGCTTCAACAAATGTATCCGGTAGACCCCCTGATTCAGCTCATCCATGACTGCTGACAGCAGCTCCAGCCCCGTGGCAAGGTGGTGATCTTTTGCTGGGTACTTGGCGATGTTGGGGTACAGGGTAACGACATGGCTGATAAAGCTGCCAAGGAAGCATGTTTGCATGGTGCTGTTCATCAATGTCCCATCCCGTTGCACGCCATTATCTCATTTTCTGGCAGTTATCATGCTTCAGTGGGAGACTGAATGGTTGCAGGTGTCGAACAACAAACTGCGGTCGCTCAAACCGACCACAAAAACTTGGCGGACTTCGTGTCAGCCTTGCCGCTGGAAGGAGGTTTTGATTACCAGACTGCGCATCGGGCATAGCCCCTTCACACATGACTTCCTCATCTGCGGGGGGTTGAGGATCCACCTTTCTGCGAAGTTTGTGGCATGCCACTTTCAGTTCAGCATATTGTGGCTACGTGTGTCCTGTATACTGATAATAGGCCGGCCCTTGGTCTCGTTGGAGATCTGCCTACCTTCCTCGCAGATGCCGATACCAGTGTTAAAAGTGGTGAAATTTTGTGAAATACTAGGCCTCATCCCTAAATTGGTGGGGAAGGTCGGCAGACTTTAGTACGTTATAAACTGCTCTCTATGTGGGGACAGCCTTCATCCCCACCCATGAGATTTCATGTTGACTTTTCATTAGGGCGCTGATGATCGTGATGTCGAACGCCCCCTCAACCCAAATCAACAACATCCACGCCTCGAGTGAGATGGAATTATTTTGCTACTACCGTGTTGCTTGCTGCAGGCATTTCCTATGAAGTTGCGATGGTTCTAAATTCCGTCATATATTGATGTTTGGATATTTTTGTTGTCCAAAAACTGCAGTTTCTTGGGACATATTTGACACACAAGCTGCTGCTACACCAGATTGCATTCCAATATGCGGGTGCAACATTCAAAATACTTAGACGTCCCGAAATACGGTACAGCTACTTTATGTACACTGGACTCTCCTGTACGCGAGTGCTGTCTTCTCGTTTGGTTTCTCCGTTACACACCACTTAGCAACAGATCCAGCCTTACAACTATCGATAGAAAACCTAAAGTGGCTTCCTAACTTCATTATTTGCTTTCCCAGAAGTACTACAAATTTCCATAAACGCATGAATATTGCGGTCATTATAATTACTGAAACCATTCATGTACACGCTTTTGCATTCTTTAAACAATACGTCACTCAATTTACTTCTAACAGATGCTGAAAGCAGTAAACATCATGCATGTAACATAATTTGGGAACATCAATAATTTCACTATCAAATTTTGTAGTCACGGTGTGATCAAAACGTTCCAATAACATTTTTGGTCAAATTTAAGCTGTTGGGTCACAAAATGTTCCAATAAAGAAAAAAGAACTACATCACGCGTAGAGAATTCAACATTACATACCTGACGAGCTGAAAACATTTCATAACAATACTGGGCAGTAGCCAGCGAAGGTATCAGCTGTTGTCTCAGCATGTATACAGAGCGGCAAGTCACATATCTAGCTTTTTGTGTCTCTTACTAGTGGAATATCTATTAAAGTTTTGTATTTTTCTATTGAAGTTCAACCTCACATTTTTGACAGTAAATTCAGGCTACCTGTAGCGCAGTTCTCATTATTTATTAAGGCATGACCATCCCTTGGTGACACTTCAGGAGTGTAGCAAGTTGCATATCTAAGCATTTGTCTGCTGTCGTTCACTTCTTCAGTATGGCATCTTGAACATGGGAAGAATATGTGCGAGGTGCCGGGGTGGAGAAGAGTTTGAACCTTTTTAATTCTGACGAATTTCGAATGAGAACGAGACATGTACTCGACCCCCTCTTTATCTACCTCCTAATTATGTGCACAACGGTAATGGAAGGAAATGATGGTGGAGCCTGCTAGTTGGTAAAATAAGTGCATACTCATAATAATCTCATAAAAATCGTAATCTATTCAGACAAGAAAGAACATTATCACAGACAACAGGAAGAGGGATTCTATGTATGTCTATGAAATGATACGCGGATTAAATATTGCAATGAGATTTGTCATACATCGGAACATAAAGCCACATGATTAACGATACAAACATTAGGTCAAAGGATAGGATGTACCGAACTGAGAATAAGAGTTGGTTCGAGAACAAGGTGCCCCTACTCTGTGATGCAATAGCTTGACGATAACGACTGGAGGTCCAAATCAATCAATTTTTACTCTCCCGACTATATTGCAGTATCGCGATTAGTAGTGAGACCTCAAATGGGATCACATGGAGGAAACAAGCAAGGGGGAGTAGTAGCAAAGAGAGTGCGCGTGCTGCTGAGGGCTTCAGTATACAAATGATAGATCCTACAGTGCCGGAGCCGCAAAATACTTTACCAATCCTGAAATGTCCCAAGTGGTCGGTAAGTAGCGTTCTGCTGTGCAGCAACTCTGTTT
Organism: Schistocerca cancellata; assembly: GCF_023864275.1. Classification (NCBI taxonomy): domain Eukaryota; kingdom Metazoa; phylum Arthropoda; class Insecta; order Orthoptera; family Acrididae; genus Schistocerca; species Schistocerca cancellata. The sequence continues at coordinate 521,972,079 of NC_064631.1, forward strand.
CAATCCCAGATCCCGAAGACTGTCCGAGAATTCTAAGTTCTGCCGAAAAAGTGCGACTAAGTCGCAAGACTGTCCGACTCCCACGAAGATAGATCCCGAATCTCTGCACCCGCGAAACGCAAGAGCGGGGCCAACATTGCTAAACTCCCTACTCTCCTAGAAAACCGGGAATCAGCATTCAGTGCTGATTCCAAAATTCCCCACAAACTGTCTCAGAACATCATTCGCGCCAATAGCGACCCTTCTCTCCAATTTCGAGCAGCCTATTATGATGTCAACTAGCCTCTGTTTGTTGACCAATCATGCCTCTGCTATTCAGCTGAGGGAACTGAACGTGCCGTTTCACCGGCTACGAAAACATGACTGGACTACTAGCCATCCGGCGCAAGACAGTCGCATCCAGCAGGGCATATTCCACCAGTATTCTCAGAATCAGGAGGACAGTGCAGTCAGTCGGTGCCAGGAGTCTTCATTCCCGACGTGCCGGAACGGTAAAAACACACACACACACACACACACACACACACACACACACACACACACTCAGACTCACTGCGGCGACACTCAGATGTCTCGCAGGTCGTTTCACCCTGCATACAGTAGACGAAACTCGACCGACGTCAGTCGTTCCACCAGGCGCTTAAGCCCATTGTACGAACCCCTCAGAATTCGGGGAAGTGCAGCACCCAACGGGAAATGCAGAGTGCCGCGTCCTCCGATGCTCGCCTCACACAGGGAAGTAATCCAACATGCATAGGAATCCAGAGAAAAGTATTTTTGAGCTCTCAGTACACTCTTACAATAACCTTATTCGGGCTGTTACTACCGTGCAATAACATAGAACACGAATGAAATTGATGAAAATGAGAGGGCGACATCCAGAAGAGCGCATGGAACCTCTCATAGGTGCCTACAGTACTCGGATGCAGGAGGAGCAGGCTGCAGTTTGCGAAAAGCTGAATGCATTTCTGGCAACGGTCAGCCGCCTTCAGGCTGCTACGTTGGGGTATAGCAGTTGCGGAGAATCTGGACGATTGCATGCCCCCCCCCCCCCCCCCAGAAGTAAGGTGTTCCACGCGTGCACTCGGCTGCTGAGGCTCCTTCCAGTGTACCCACTGCGGCGGATCTGCCTTCACAGCAGTGTCAGTGGCGTGTGTTCTCATTAGCGTCAGTCGAGGTGGAATGCTTTCGGGTGGCGAGTTAACAATAATTAATAACATTAATAATAATAAGTCATAAATCGTCGGAGGAAATAGGAATTGTTGTAAATACTATTCGCCGTCTTTCACGAGAGCCTGGAAACTAATTCCTTGGGCAGCGAGAAAGCGATGGAGAACATACCGACCATAGTTCTCAGTTTGCAAGTCCACATGTTTGTCCAACCCCTGGAAAGATATGTTTCTATTCTCTATTCGCTCAGCAGCGTCAGGACTAAGATTATAAATGAATATTTTTAGTTCTAATTCGTATATATATATATATATATATATATATATATATATATATATATATATACTCCTGGAAATGGAAAAAAGAACACATTGACACCGGTGTGTCAGACCCACCATACTTGCTCCGGACACTGCGAGAGGGCTGTACAAGCAATGATCACACGCACGGCACAGCGGACACACCAGGAACCGCGCTGTTGGCCGTCGAATGGCGCTAGCTGCGCAGCATTTGTGCACCGCCGCCGTCAGTGTCAGCCAGTTTGCCGTGGCATACGGAGCTCCATCGCAGTCTTTAACACTGGTAGCATGCCGCGACAGCGTGGACGTGAACCGTATGTGCAGTTGACGGACTTTGAGCGAGGGCGCATAGTGGGCACGCGGGAGGCCGGGTGGACGTACCGCCGAATTGCTCAACACGTGGGGCGTGCGGTCTCCACAGTACATCGATGTTGTCGCCAGTGGTCGGCGGAAGGTGCACGTGCCCGTCGACCTGGGACCGGACCGCAGCGACGCACGGATGCACGCCAAGACCGTAGGATCCTACGCAGTGCCGTAGGGGACCGCACCGCCACTTCCCAGCAAATTTGGGACACTGTTGCTACTGGGGTATCGGCGAGGACCATTCGCAACCCTCTCCATGAAGCTGGGCTACGGTCGCGCACACCGTTAGGCCGTCTTCCGCTCACGCCCCAACATCGTGCAGCCCGCCTCCAGTTGTGTCGCGACAGGCGTGAATGGAGGGACGAATGGAGACGTGTCGTCTTCAGCGATGAGAGTCGCTTCTGCCTTGGTGCCAATGATGGTCGTATGCGTGTTTGGCGCCGTGCAGGTGAGCGCCACAATCAGGACTGCATACGACCGAGGCACACAGGGCCAACACCCGCCATCATGGTGTGGGGAGCGATCTCCTACACTGGCCGTACACCACTGGTGATCGTCGAGGGGACACTGAATAGTGCCGTCATCGAACCCATCGTTCTATCATTCCTAGACCGGCAAGGGAACTTGCTGTTCCAACAGGACAATGCGCGTCCGCATGTATCCCGTGCCACCCAACGTGCTCTAGAAGGTGTAAGTCAACTACCCTGGCCAGCAAGATCTCCGGATCTGTCCCCCATTGAGCATGTTTGGGACTGGATGAAGCGTCGTCTCACGCGGTCTGCACGTCCAGCACGAACGCTGGTCCAACTGAGGCGCCAGGTGGAAATGGCATGGCAAGCCGTTCCACAGGACTACATCCAGCATCTCTACGATCGTCTCCATGGGAGAATAGCAGCCTGCATTGCTGCGAAAGGTGGATATACACTGTACTAGTGCCGACATTGTGCATGCTCTGTTGCCTGTGTCTATGTGCCTGTGGTTCTGTCAGTGTGATCATGTGATGTATCTGACCCCAGGAATGTGTCAATAAAGTTTCCCCTTCCTGGGACAATGAATTCACGGTGTTCTTATTTCAATTTCCAGGAGTGTATAATATAGTGGTAAAGTTCCACACGCACAACATTGCAATATTCATTACATTCATACTGACAGTACATTTGTCTATTCTAAACAGCGCAATGAGCAGTTCAGAGGCGACTTCTACTGCAAGTTACTATTAAATTGTCTTTCGCCATGCCTTCTGCTAATCAGAATAATTGCTCGTCACGAAAGTGGAAAGATCAGTATCAACAATTGCGACGCGTATTTGTTAACCTCACAGGTGGCACATTAACGGTTATTTCCACGAAATCCAAGCAATCCAGGACGGTGTACAGTCCTCGCGATTTCACTTCCTATTGTTACTGAAAATATACGTTTAGGAACAGCCTGCCTCTGACGTCATGCAAGGCAGCGTGCACTCCGGTGTTTGGCTGACGCGAATCGTACAGTGGCTGGGTGCCAAGTGAAGCCTAGTCTTGTGTCGGGCTGTATTTATATATGTGGTGCGGCAGATGGCCAAGGGAACACCTGCTGTCACCCGCCCTATGCCCACGGTAACAGCCTCTAAACGGCCGCTTTCTCCGACACATATTTTATAACACTGTTGTGTATTAATTTAGAATTTTAATAATTTTTGTGTGCATGTGGTGAAGCTGGTTAAAATTACAGAAAAAATTTTAGCTCGCCTGCATTTAAACTTTGCCGTCTATAATTTTCAGAACGGAATTGACAGAACCTGACCTCTGAATTACATCCCTAAGAGACTTTGTATTTGTTATTTACATCCAGGCCTTGAAATTTGTTTTATCTCTATTATTCAGCAGGTTTCATCACGTGCTGTAACCAGAACTGTTAAACCTGCAGGTTACACTCTTAGACAGCTTGCAGTTTAATATACTAAAGCACATGCTAGCAAAGTTTGGAAAAGCGACTTTAACTTTTAATTCCATTCTTAGATTATGGTGCAATACTTACGTGCTACGCAGACACGTTGTAGTGGCGTGGCGCTACTAACAGTGAACTGGGGTAACTCTTGGCATACGTGCTCGCCTCTATCTTTCCAGTGATACATTCCATGTTGCGCCACAGTGCCAATGTAGACTCAGACTTCCTGGCCTCGCCCATTCGCCCTGTTGGACAACAGTTGGCTATTCCTTAAGTGGGTTCTGAGCAAGCACATGTGAACAGGTCCTTGCTAATGTCTTGGTACGCCGTTTGTTCTGGACTGGAAAGAAAGCGAATTTGCACTCTGTGTGTGTGTGTGTGTGTGTGTGTGTGTGTGTGTGTGTGCGCGCGCGTGTGCTGACGGTCTGACGCAAGGTCTGGAGTCAATTTTGTCAGTGGAGCCTGCAGGGGGCACTATTCTACACCTTGTGGTTCACGTTGGCACAAATTATCTGTCGCAAGGGGTTCTGAGGGCAACCCCAGTTCGTACAGGCAGCTGGCGAATATGTTGAAGGATGCTCATGTAGGTTCTGCAAGCAGAACAGTTGTTCCCGCAGTTGATCTGGGTCCTTCAGTTTGGAGCCGAGTGGAGGTTCACAGCCAAAGGCTTGGCCGACTGTGCAACAGCCTTTGCTGCAGATTCCTAGACATGCTTTGCAGGGTGGGGTTTTGTGGGATTCGGCTTTATAGGTCAGGAGTGCACTACAGAAAGGAAGAAGCTACTTGGGTAGCAGAGCACTTGGGGAGTGGACATGGAGATTATTCAGGGTAGGTGGTAGTTTCAGGTACTCATGCGAACCACTCGCCAATCGATACGCAGAAAGGAAAGCGACTGTAAGTTTTATCCATAGATTGTCCGAGTAGCCGTTACAGTTTCGGCATTTACAGCCCTCCAGAAACTTCTGTCATCCCTAAGACAGAGCGCTGGCGAAAACCTCAAAGCAAACGCTCTAAGATACTTCGAGTCGCTGGACGTATATCGGAAAGACAGATCAGGCATTATAATACGGACAGTTTTCATTACAGTTACGAAACGTTTTCTCCCTTGACGTGTCAGTTCATTGAAGTTACATTGTCGCATATAACAGCTTTAGGAGAAACACAATTAATGAATATATTCACCGGCTAACCGATTACGTTGTTAAAATTTTAATCATTCAAAGAAAGTTCACGGTAAGTAGTGCATAAATAACCAAGTAACGTTAGCTACCGAGTGTCGAATGGGACATCTATGGAAGTCTCAGGGGTACAGTCAGTCAGTCAGTCCTGCGAAGTAGGTTTTAACACATTTTCTGAAAGCTGCCTTGAGCAGCTGGTTCAGCAGCCCAGCACATGGGAAACACATTGGACTCGGTAAATACAAATAGAAACTTAGAGACAGCGATAGTAGAGAAAGGATTAACGATCGTGATTTCATTATAGCAATTACGGTTACGAAAGTTAATAAATTAGCGTAGGAGGCTAGGAGAGGGTTTCTGCTAAAAAGAGCAGACACAGTTGTTACCATCTCACACAGTGAAATGAAATCACTTCCTTACAGTAAATGGACGTAGACGAATCACGGGCAAAATTTAAAAAGATTGGAAATCGTGGTGTGAATAACAATGTGTCTTGTAAGCTGATTAAGGGCGAGTAAGGACGACCCTGAAGAATCGAAAGGCAGTTGCACTGTCGATTCAAACGAGAACGCTCGGAAGGTGGCAGGCAAAGGTTATCAGAGATTCGGACGTCTGAGAAACGATAAATATACGAAGCATACTACTGCTGCCACCGTCGTGCCGCAGCAATACATCTCGATGAGTACGTAAAATCGATAAGCAGGTCTATGGCTTCCTTTCTGTCCCTTCTTGGCCCGTCTATGGTGCGACAGTTGAAGTTAGCAAAACGAAAGTCAAAGTTTTAAACTTGGCATTTAAGAAATGGTTCACACAGGGGAATTGTACAAAGTCGTCTGACAATCGCACAGACTCCCGTATGGAGACTGTAATAACAGGCAACCCTGACGTAGAGAAACGACTGAAAAAGTTGAAAACAAATAGGCCGTTATGCCCGGATGGGACCTCATTTCGGTCTTACGAAGAGTACGGTACTGGCCTCTTAGCTTGCGTTTATCGCGAATCTCTCGCCTAATGCGAAGTCCAAAGTGATCTAAAAAAAACTGCAGATGACTCCCGTAAATAAGTAAGGTAAAAGAATGGACCTGCAAAATTACAAACGAATATTCATAGGATAGGTTTGTTGCGGAAGCATTGAACACATTCACGATTCGAATATAATAAAACTTCTTGAGACCGAGAAAGTTTCCTTCACGCTCATGCGAAACTCAGCTTACCCTTTTCCCACGTAATACACTGTGAGGTATGGATGAAGAGCTACAGAGGAATTCAATGTTCTTAGATTTGTGGAAAGCATTTGACATCGTGCCCTACTGCAGAATGTTATCGAAGATACGAGCGTCTGGAATAGGTTCTCAGAGAGCCTCGAAGTCTTACTAAGTAACAGATCCCACTATTCTGACATGGACGGAGACTGTTAGAGACGAAGATATCGTCAGGTGTGCCCCAAGTTTGGAGCCATCAACGAAAAGTTAGTTCAGCATTGGAGGTGAGCATGGAGAGAGAAAGTGTAGACGAGGACCAAAATTAGACGGTAATATGCAGATCGAAACTGATGTATGTGGCAAGGTATTGGCACAGACTAGTAGCTGACTGACTACGAAAGCTTTTTAGTATGAACTCCTTACACTGAGGTGACAGAACTCAGGCTCCCCAGAAAGTTCGCCGCTCTTTGGCGGGTTCGTGCTTCGCTACCCAAGGGGCTCCAGCCTTTACAACATCTTTTCGCTTCCATGTTGCGTGTCTGTCCTATGGTCTTCTCCCCCTTCTTTGGAGATTATGTTCGAGCTATTTTGGGAAATATATTCTGCATTTTCGATAGTTAGTGATAGAATACTCTCTACTGTTTTCCATTCCTTTTTTCTTTCTTCGTTAACCTTCTCCTATCTTTTTCTCTTCCGCCCTGCGCGCTCCTGAAAGCTGGACCACGCGTCTGACGCGTAACAGATGACCGGATAACGAGTAGTTCCCAACGCCAGGTCTACAGGTGGGGTTCGCACCTACTCCCTGTTAGGGGCCACGCCCCAGGGATTGGAGACTGCCTGAGCTACTACCTTCCCAAATACTCGATTGGACCCTCTGTTAGATGTTCGGCCCTCTGAATGGGTTCCAGCTGGTTGGATAGCGCCACCATTGAGGCTGGGAATGATGACGATTTTCTTACAATGAGCCAATCATCTTCACAGTCAACGGCTACGAAACGTAAACGGAATGAGGCTAGCGATTCAGACACACTCCCAGCTGCATCAAGGTTCCTCGTGGTTTCATGATCTGAAGACAGTCGGTCTTCAGCTACAGTAATTCCGTTTATTGGTCAGAAAGGTGTTAAGCAGTTGCCGGCACTGAGAGATCCTGCTCTCGTTTATGCAATGGCACTTCGCTTTTGGAGATTGATTCTCAAGCAAAACGCCTTGCAACTTCGCTCCTCGTTGGGTATCCCGACTCCGTCGAAGCTCATTGAACACTGAATTCTTCCTGTTGTGCTATTTAAACTAGGCTGTTTGATGGTCTGACTGAGGCAGAAATTCAAACGTACATCTCTGCTCAGGGTGTCATTGCAGGCCATTGGGTGATGAAAAATGTAAATTCGTCCTTAGTGCCCAAACGCAGTCTCTCACTTTAGTTAGTGATTCTTCCGTCAGATCAAAGTGGGTTATGAAGTTACCACTGTGACACTATATTCCAAACTCCATGCGCTGCTACCAGTGCCATCGTGACAACCAAACTTGAGAGTTCTGCCGACATCCAGCCAAATACGTAATCTATCGTAATGATGCTCGAGTGGGCGATAGTACAACTCCTCCTAGCTGCATAAACTGCAATGGCGACCATGCAGCCTCCTCCCGCGATTGTCCCATGCATCTCGACGAGCGTGCTGTCCAAGAGTCTTGGTGAAGAAAAACATGCTATAACCGGTCGCTCACAAGTTGTTGGCAAGTCGGAAACGCTACATCTTGGTCTTTGATCTAACAAACAGGATATTTGGATACTCTTAGAATTGCAGAGTCCAATTGTTCTCCGACATACACAGTACTGTTCTTGCCAAACGTCACTCGATGAAGGACATGACCACGCAGACATGCGACCTAAGATTTAGCACTGCCGTTGTGAAATAGCCTGGCGTCACGGTAGTGTCCCCATCTCTTCCACCAGCTATGGAACACCCTCCTCCCAAATTTCCGCCTTACACGGTGAAGTCACCAACTACACAGCCTACAGATTGGAAAGAACGGAAGGAATACTCCCGTGAAGACTTACTACGTCCCTCCAACCTACCGGTATCAGTCTTCCTCTGCCAACCGTACATTCTCCAAGAAGTCAAAGAAACGCAAACGGTCTCCTCTTTTGACGACTCGAAGATCTTCCTAGACGGTGTGGCCACGAGACATCCTGGCTCGGCACGAACTCCGTGTCACCGTTGCACACTATCAATCGTTTTTCTGCCCCGTAGTCTGCAGGCCGACAGACTGCCGATGTTTCTGTAGACCTCATGGAGCAGGATTGTCCTGCCTCTGTGCCCTGTAGCTGCGAGCCTTCCGAGGCTGGCAGTCGGCAACCGCCGATGTGACATCCCTTCAGTTTTTTGTCGTCATGACTCTACTCCAATGGAATGTTCCTGGTATTTGATCCAACAAAGAGGATTTATGGTTGCTTTTAGAATTGCAGTGTCCAATTATTCTCTGCCTTCAGGAAAAGAAATTGTATTCTCACCACAACTTTGAGCAATCGCGTTTCTCCTCGGTCCATATTGACCTTCCCCACCTCACTCCCGCCAGAGGACGGCGTTCCATTTAATGAGGGAGTCGTCATGCTCATATGGGATGAAGTTTGTAGTCAACCCACCTACTGCACTACGTGGCTTCAGGCTGTTGCAGTTCGTCTTTCCCTTCCTCACTCGACATTATCCCTCTGAACAGTTTACATCCCTCTGTCATTCGATGTCACCAGGGCACTCTTCCTCCAGCTTCTTGGGCAGCTGCCTCACCCCTCTCTGCTGCTTGGTGACTTTAATGTGCACCATACGCTTTAGGGTTGTCACGGAAATTGTACAAGAGGTGCCCTCTTGCCTGACCTTCTCTATCAACTCAACTTCTTCTGCCTTAACACAGCACCCACATTCCTTTTAGATTCCACGCACACCTATTCCTATTCGGACATACACTTCTGCACTGCTCACCTTGCTCATCGTCTCGTGTGGTCTATCCTCCGTGACACGTACTCGAGCGACCATTTCCCGTGCGATACTCGTTTGCTTTACGTACCCCACCTGCAACATATTTTGCCTGCAACATTCCTAGTGGGTGGAAAACCTTCACCTCCTTGACGTCTTGTGGCGACTCGTGTTCACCTCGGCCTTCATTCGCTTCCTGAGGACACTACTCCATCCTTGCTTTGTCACCTTCAGTTCATGAGGTTTGCACGGACCTTAGTGATAGCAGCTTTGTGTACACTGTTGTTTCTCAAAGTGACCGCGGCGTCGGGTGTGCCTTTGTCATTGACACCGATGGTTTTGTGTGTCGGCTTCTGGAACACTATTGGCGACACAGGCTTTACTGCTGTATTTGCTCCGACTCAGTCAATGCCCTTCAGAGCGTCTGCGTGCTGTACATCACCCATCTGTTAGTGCAATGCTTCCAGGGAAGCTGTCACTTGCTCACTCTCTATGGAACCACTGTGATGTTTATGTGGGTTCCTGGTCACGTCGGTCTGACAGGAAACGAGTCCGCTGCTGCCAAAGCTGAATCCTCGTACCTCAGCCCACTAGTTCTTATATTCCCTCCGATGATCTCTGTGTTGCCGTCTGTCAGGAGATGGTGTAACTCTGGCAACACCACTGGCTCTCCCTTCATGGCTACGAGCTCTGAGAAGCTAAGCCCCTCCCAGCAGCGTGTTCGACCTCCAGTCGGCCGTCTCACCGTGAGAACATTCTAGCTAGGTTCCGTATTGGGCATTGTCTTTCTAGCCATCACCATTTCTTCAGTGGTGCTCCCCCACCATTTTGTGCTCATTGCTCTCAACCTTTGACCGTTCCCTATTTCCTGATGAAACCATTTCCTTTGTCATTTGTGTCTGTGTCTGTCTGAGTAATCGGCTGTCTTAACGAACGACACGCGTGCTGTCGATCGCTTTTTACTATTTGTCCGTCGTAGCTGAATGGAGAAGGAAATTTAGTTTTTAGTTTATTACCTCGTTTTCTGTGTGTCCCAGTTTTTAGCTGTCCTTCGTCGTGTGGGATTAATGTGTAGTGGTTTTTAACTCCTCTCTTTGCCATCGTGTTTTACACGTATGACGTGTATACGTATGCCCCTAGTTGTTTCTACGCCATAAAACAAAACACACACACACACACACACACACACACACACACACACACACACAGGCACACATAAGGCAGTGCCTTCGCGTTTTACAGTTCTGACGTGAACACGTATGACCCTAATTTTTTATGAGCCATAAAACAATAAAGAAAAATCATGGCCGGCCGGGGTGGCCGAGCGGTTCTAGGCGCTACAGTCTGGAACCACGCGACCGCTACGGTCGCAGGTTGGAATCCTGCCTCGGGCATGTATATGTGTGGTGTCCTTGGGTTAGTTAAATTTAAGTAGTTCTGAGTTCTAGTGGACTGATGACCTCTGAAGTTACGTCCCATAGTACTCAGAGCCATTTGAACCATTTTTTGAAAAATCATGGGATAGCGATTTGCACATACACAGATGGCTGGGGTATCGCGTTGACAAGGTATGAAAGGGCAGTGCACTGGCGAAGCTGTTGTTTGTACCCAGGGGATTCATATGAAGTTTCCTACGTGATTATGGCCGCACTACGGGAATTAAGACTTTACTTGCAGAATGTTAGTTGGAGCCAGATGCATACGACATTCCATTTCGGAAATCGTTGGGGAATTCAATATTCAGAAACAGGGTGTATACGACCCGAGACAACCGGGAGAAAACCGGGAAAAACCCGAGAATTTTTTAGGATTCCGGGAATTTTTCATTGTTTTAGTTACCAGTTAAATTTTTGTAATTTTGACTGGTAAGACCCGATACTCTAACAAAGGATATTACTGTATCCCGCTACTGCAGAATAATACTGCAACAATAAACCATAAAAGAGAGAAGAAACGAAAATAGCTTAAATTGCAAAGGAACTGCGCCATATACAACGACACACAGTGCTCATGCAAGCGTCTGCCAACAGCAAAATGTGCAAAGGCTTTTGGAAGAGGATAGACTGCTTCATACCAAAAAATTGCCTCCGATGAGCGTTAAGTCACAACTGTTTCAGCAGTTTCGAGTGGCCTGAGGTGGCATGCGCAGTTTAGTCGTGTTTGGACAGTAGATTCTCCCGCTTCTGGCTACAGGAAAGTGACTGTTGGCTGTGCAAGCAGTCGCAGCAAGCAGCTAGATGCTACCGAGAAAAGGGGGCGCCAAATTCATATTCTGGAGGGAAAGAAACTTGTTTCACAAAGCGCCTAGTACCCAGCGCACGTTTGTCTATCGATTATTGTGAAACGCTTCCCTCTTGATTTTTGAACTCATTTCAAGTTGATTTCTGAATGAATCATAAGTTGAGTTTTGAAAGCGTGCATAGTGTAGGTGATGTCTCTGTCAGGATAATCCTCGTCACATCTAGAAATAAACTTTCCGCAGACAAAAGGGGTAGGGGCTATACGAACTGAACGGAGTAAAGGCGAACAGATGAATGCCAACCACTGTCTGATTATGTGGTTTATTGGGTTTGCGAATGATCAGCGTTCTTATAATTACTAGCGAAGTCCATAGATTCAGACTACCAGAATGGAAATAAACGACTGACAGGAATAACGGGTGAGGAAGGTTACATACTCTCTTCTCGGTGTACCCAAGAAAATGAAATTATGACAGAAAATTTTTGGGCAGGTCGCTACACTAGTAAGGACCAGTTGTACAATCTCCGTCTAGCAGCCGCTTAAGTTCCCTTCTGGAAGTAACGCGGAAAACGTGTTGTACGAACACGTAGTAACGCCTAACCGGAAAACAATCGCGGGATAACTGAACCTGTGATTCTGGCAGGGTTAGTCAAATTAATCGGCGAACAAATTTTGACAACGATAGGAATAGCTGCAGAATTGGTGAGGACAAGATTGTTAGAACGAGGAAAGAAAAGAAACGGGGACATCACACACATTATGGAAGAATGAGACTATTCCAAATTTATATACAAAATTTCGTAATACTACTTTTCGATCTCACGCTTGAGAAGCTGGTGCGTATGAATGAAATGTGAAAATATTTCCCAACATAGTTTTTTTGCCTGTAGTAGGCCTAACACGCATTTGATATTGGCACTTCGTGAATTTTATTCTGTCATGTTATAAAAATGGCCGTTTGTGCCAAAACAATCTCGTTTATTTGGTATGTCTTACAAAATTGCTCCAATATTAGAAAGGCCTCTTCTGTTTTATCTAGCAGACATTGACAAAATAGACGTAATCAGATCGAGAAACCACACAAGTCTTGGGTATTATTTGTGTTAACAGCTTTTTCAGTGTTAGATAAAGACATTTCGATTCTTCATGTTGTGAATCGTTTGACAAGCTTTGATGAGGTAATAGATTCTTTCGCAAAAAGGAAAGCATGCCATGTAAAGCTGTGGCAAGACTAGAGAGAAAATTCTAGGAGCTAAGGACTGAAGAAATGTGTACTTTCTTGCTTGTCTATTCTCTCTATTGGTTTTATGAATCCTATTTTTAATTTTATGTCACACAAAACAGCAAGTTTTTAGCTAACGGGCAATAAAGAGTACAAATTTTCTGAAGAGTTCTTGTTCTCCCAATTACAAATAATCCCACCCGCTTTTAATTGCGAGATATATTTTTTAAGAGGGTCAGCCTGTCAAACCGGCGGACTGGGAGCAGGAGAGGCACCACAGGACATTTCAACTTCCACTGTCCTGAATATAGTTTGATGGCATCCAGTACAAAATATACAAAATTCCACAGAGCGAAATACAGTGATGTGCGATAGAAGAATGCTTTATGATGAGGCGTGGCACTGCACTTTGGCACACTTAAGACCAAATAACATTCCTTACATTTCCTCGAACACACATATTTTATGTTTCAGACTTCTCAGAAAGATGTGCGCTACAAGATGAACATATTTTTGAAAATTCGATATTTTTTTTTAGTATTGACCCGGTTCGCAAATATCGTAGACCGGAGGCTGATGCGCAGAGCAGTCTGAGTTAAAGTGGATAGCCCTCACGTGACCCGTGTTTACATTTAGCGATTTTGCTGTTTCCCCTTTGTTTACTCTCACGTCAAATGAAAACAAAAAGGCATCTGTGGCCGGGAGCTATCAAGTGAATTAAAATACATTCACATAATTACGGAAGGCTAAAATCTCACTAGTTCCAGATTTTATTTTATTTCCACCTTTCTGACTGTCAAGCATTAATCGCCTTGGAGAACAATGAAGTTATTTTTGTCTCCGTGCTAAAGAAATTTGACTTTTAATAACCTTTTCCGCAGAGGCAGTCAATGTATTTGAAACGAAATGTTTAAAACCACAGTACTGTCTAGTTTCAACTGTTTGCTGCACTTCAAATGCACGTTTCCATCTTCTAGTACGTATGGCCTTATGCCATAATAAAGAACCAAACATGATACAATACAGTATTGGTGCTCCAAGAAAATTTGCTTCCCGAAAACCACACTGAAAAGCTTAATATCAGGTCGAGATCTACTTGATTGGGAATCTGCACATACGAATGTGCACTTCAAGTATGCACTTTAAATGAGCTTGCTCTTGGAGTATCCTCTGACGTCTTTCTTTTATAACGTGTATAATCTATCAATGTTTCACACGTACATACATACGGGCTTCCTGCGTCGTAGTAGCTGCGCAAGCGCGGTGTCGCCTGTTATCTGCACTCTCTGGTAACCGCTGAAACGAACCTATTTCTAACAGGTCGCTGGAAAATATTGCGAATGGTGGTTTGAAAAGTGTTACTTTCAAAGTAAATAACCTTTTACGTAAGTTGAACTATGTGGGAGAATGTACCATGAATTTCTTAAATCACAGAGCGTTTGACTCTCATTTAAAAATCAGCTCTTTGATGACGAGCCATTTAGAATAATTTCGAACCCTGAAGATCATTTATCATTATTAAAAATTTTACTGGCACATTTGTGTGATTCTTAAAGTGTAACACGCGCAAAGAAGATCAACATTATATGTGAAATCATAGCTTCTCTTGCAGCTTATTAACCTTAGAGACAAATATAATACTAAATGTCTTCTTCCAAAGCTGTTTCACAGAGGAAGACTGTAGTCACTTCTCTATATTGTAGCACAGATGACAAAAAGGTAGATATCGAAATAGACGAAAGAGGAATAGAGAAACCATTAAAATCGCTCAAAAGAGGAAAGGCCACTGGACCTGATGGGATACCAGGTCGATTTTTCTCAGAGTACGCGAAGAAACTTACCGCCCCCTCCCCCCTTCTTGCAGCGATGTACCGTAGGTCTCTGGAAGAGCATAGCGTTCCAAAGGATTGAAAAGGGGTACAGGTCATCCTCGTTTTCAAGAAGGGACGTCGAAGAGGTGTGCAGAACTATAGACGTATATCTCTAACGTCGATCAGTTGTAGAATTTTGGAACACATTATGTTAGAGTATAATGACTTTTCTGGAAACTAGAAATCTACTCTGTAGGAATCAGCATGGGTTTCGAAAAAGGCGGTCGTGTGAAACCCAGCTCGCGCTATTCGTCCACGAGACTCAGAGGGCCATAGACACCGGTTCCCAGGTAGATGCCGTGTTTCTTGAATTCCGCAAGGCGTTCGATACAGTTCCCCACAGTCGTTTAATGAACAAAGTAAGAGCATATGGACCACCAGACCAATTGTGTGATTGGATTGAAGAGTTCCTAGATAACAGAACGCAGCATGTCATTCTCAATGGAGAGAAGTCTTCGGAAGTAAGAGTGATTTCAGGTGTGCCGCAGGGGAGTGCCGTAGGACCGTTGCTATTCACTATATATATATATATATATATATATATATATATATATATATATATATATATATATATATATATATATAAAAACAAACCTTGCGGATAATATCGGTTCACTGAGGCTTTTTTCGGATGATGCTGTGGTACATCGAGAGATTGTAACAGTGGAAAATTGCACTGAAATGCAGGAGGATCTGCAACAAATTGACGCATGGTGCAGGGAATGGCAATTGAATCTCAATGTAGGCAAGTGTAACGTTCTGCGAATACATAGGAAGAAAGATAATTTATCATTTAGCTACAATATAGCAGGTCAGCAACTGAAAGCAGTTAATTTCATAAATTATCTGGCAGTAGGCATTAGGAGGGATTTAAAATGGAATGATCATTGAAAGTTGATCGTCGGTAAAGCAGATGCCAGACTGAGATTCATTGGAAGAATCCTAAGTAAATGCAATCCGAAAACAAAGGAAGTAGGTTACGGTACACTTGTTCGCCCACTGCTTGAATATTGCTCAACAGTGTGGGATACGTACCAGATAGGATTGATAGGGGGAGAGAGAGAGAGAGAGAGAGCGCGAGAGCGAGCGAGCGCAGCGCCCTTCGTTACAAGATCGTTTTGTCAAAGTTTCGAGAACATACCTTCACCGAAGAGTCAAGCAGTATATTGCTCCCTCCTACGTATATCTCGCGAAGAGACCATGAGGATAAAATCAGAGAGATTAGAGCCTACACAGAAGCATACCGACAATCCTTCTTCCCACGAACAATACGAGACTGGAATAGAAGGGAGAATCGATAGAGGTACTCAAGGTACCCTCCGCCACACACCGTCAGCTGGCTTGCGGAGTATGGATGTAGATGTAGAATTCGTTGTATTTTATGTAAATTTAACTGTACCCAATTTAAGTGGAAACTATATACACTCTGCGAAGATCAGAAAGGTATCATTTGTGGTAAGAGTTTGTTGTCAGGAGTGAATATGTGGAAAAATCTAGTTTGCTGGACTCGTCTACATTAAGACGGAGGAGCACAAACGTGCATTAAGTAGTAGAAAAAACATTAATTTTGCGGAGACAGAAGCAGAGATAATGGTGGGGGGGGGGGGGGGAGTTGGTAGATTGCACCAAGAGCAGTACAGTGATGAGCTGAGGATGTAGTATAAGCGAGTAGAGATGAAAGGAACACAGAATGTAATACTATTACATCGACATTGTGGCAGTAGAGAGCTAAAATTTCAAGAAGAGATTCGATTCGAAATTTTCGATGAAGAGGAGGAATTACAAGAGACGAAGATTTAAAACAAAGATGAAAGACAAGAAACGAAATTTTTAAGGCATTACATTTGTCAAGTTTTAGGACAGAAGACACTGGGAGGTTGCAATATGTATTTCCTCTTAAGGATTTAGTACCATCGTAATTGCCCACCCAGTTAGCCGAGTGGTCTAACGCACGAACTTCCGGAGTGGGATGCAGGGCCTGGTCCCCAGCACAAATTCGCCTAGCGGACTTGTGTCAAGGTCCAGTGAGCCGGCCAGTCTGTGGATAGTTTTTAGGCGGTTTTCCATCTGCCTCAGCGAATGTGGGCTGGTTCCCCTTACTCCGCCTCAGTTACACTATGCCGGCGATTGCTCCGCAATCAAGTTCAACGCGTACGTGTACAGCACCATTACTCTACCACGCAAACATAGGGGTTACACTCGTCTGGTGTGTGTCGTTCCCTGGGGAGTCCACCGGGTGCCGAACCGCACAATAACCCTGGGTTCTGTGTGGGGCGGCGGAGGGGTGAAGTGGACTGCGGTGATCGTCGTGGGGTTGTGTACCACTGCGGCTGTCGTGGGGTTGTGTACCACTGCGGCTGTCGTGGGGACGGAGCCTCTCTGTCGTTTCTGGGTCCCCAGTTAACATACAATACAATACATACAATACAATACTAATTCCAAGTAGGCTCTGAAGTTTGTTTGCTTTCATTTTTACATATAGGCCGCTTCCGAATGAACTGACATCAGATTTACCTGTAGGTAATGGTACATAATTCTGGTATATTATCTCTAATTTCATAGGTAATTGTTGAATAGATTTTATTATTACACTTTTTATATACCCATGTCTCATGGTTTTGACAGCGATGCAACTTTGGTTCTGACACTTTGTTTGCTTGTTAATTACATTTCTTTGGGTTCACTGGAATAATAATGGCTGGTTTTCACTTTATGTGAGACTACTTCATGTAGATACCTTATCTGCTCTTTAAAACAGCTTATTTGACACACAATCCAGCAACACTTTATGGTTAGAGGCAGTTTTGTTTATCATTGCTGTCCTGTAGGCATTGATCTTTGTTATTGTTACACTTTTTCTGTCTGTTAAATCTATATGCAAGTATCTTCTAGTCATAATTGTATATATTTTTTAACTTTAAGTATTATTTCAAAATTTTGGTAGTCCTTTTACTTGCTTTACTAATAATTTCTGTGCCCATATGACATTGCTGTCACCTGTCATAGTAATCTAATTTCTCTGACGAATTTGTGTATGGGCTGTTTTTATTTCCATATATTCCTCTTTGTTCAGTTACAATGGAATTTAACATTTCATTCATGTTATTCTAGTATGACACCTAATTAAGAGTGGTGAAATTAATAGAAAGCACCAAATTCAACATGTTATGTATATGGAAGAAAATCACTTGAACATATGTCTACAGCAAGATCGTTACTACACCAAAACTAGTGCCAGCCAGTGCATGATTTGTCATAGTACATATCTCCAACGAAAAAAAAAACAGTTTTGGAAATGTGGTATGATACAACTTTACTTTTTTAACTGTAGAAATACAGTATTTGCACTTCTAAAATCACAGAAAAGCGTTAAAATAAAGTTTTAATAAGCCTAAATTTAAAAGACACCCCTACCCCCACCTGGAGTCACAGCGCTGGAACCTTTCTTTTTACAAATGAAGCTCTGGTGTCACCCATCAAGCAATATGGATCAAGATTATGGATGCTGCAAGAAATCAGGAACAAACTCAGTCATAAAATATACCTCATTGAATATATGTATCTCGCTTAGTATTAGTTCAAATCCACTGATATAATAAATGCAAATTTGTAGAGAAATATGTAGCTTATACTAGCCATCAGATCTGATCCACACACAAAGAGAAAATTAATTGCCTTAGGGAAAAAGCAAACCTCTCAATTCTGACACTGTGTTCATGAACCTAGAATAAAATTTACTAGATAAAGGATGAAAATATAATCTTAAACTTAAATTCCACACTAATTACAGGAAACATCCAATAGCAACAACAAAAGTAGCAAGTCATAGCCAGATACTAACGAAATGGAATAACCATTAAATCAATTAATACAATAGAAAAATTATTACCTACAAAGACTTACAGTGCAAAAAACCAGTTCAGACCATGTAAGGTTATGCCAGGTCAACCATACACTAACAACTAATAGTGCAATAGCAATAAATACAGCCAAAAGTAATAGATTAGTCATATTACAACAAAACGTCAATGTCCAAGAAGTAGGCAACTTCCTCGAGGCAAATATCGCACAAATAAGCAGGAATCCTACAAAGAAAATTGTCAAACAATGTGATGACGTCCTAACAAACTATGAAGAAAGACCATGTGTAGTGATGAACGCCAGAGCACTTTGATTATGTGGACAACCAAAAATATATAAACCATTATGTCTGATATCTGCAGTGGTAGATAGTATAGCTAAACATACATACCTTATTAATCACAATTAACCGTCTAACTAAATTCCACACCTAAAATAAAAAAATTACGTTAAGAAATTAAAGATAAATAGAACAAAAATAAAAGATATAAAAATACCAACAAATGAAAAATTTGTGTTATATAATGTTAAAAACTTTTCACTAACATTCTGATGCATGAAACAATCACCATACTTGAAAGTAACCTGCTACAACAGAGAGAAATCCAGATAACAAGAACTAACGAAATTATGAACCTACTAAAGTTAATACTACAACAAATCCACTTTCAATATAACAATAAAATCTATACACAAACAGATAAAGAGCCAATGGGGTGCAGCATAGCTGAGGCAATTGCAGAAATATTCTTAACTGTGCAAGAAGAAATATTTTTAGCAAACAGAAACACATTAATAAAAAATGTATGTTGTTATACATAGACTGATGATACATTAATGCTAATAGGAGACAATACAGATATCCAAAACATAGAGAAGGCATCGAATGCACTTCACTTTAAAATGAAGTTTATAACAGAACCTGAAATCAATAAAGCATTACATTTCCTCAGAATTACCATAAAAACACTAAAAATGCATGTTGTTGTGGTCTCAGTCCAGAGATTGGTTTGATGCTGTTCACCATGCTACTCTACCCTGTGCAAGTTTCATCATCTCTGAGTAACTGCTGCAACCTATATCCTTCTGAATCTGCTTAGTATATTCGTCTCTTGGTCTCCTTCTATAATTTTTACCCTACACGTTTCCCTCATATTTGATTGGTGATCCCTTGATGCCTCAGAATGCGTCTTACCAACCAATCTCTTCTTCTTGTCAAGTTGTGCCACTAATTCCTCTTCTCCCTAGTTCTATTCAGTACCTCCTTATTAACTACTTGATCTTCAGCATTCTTCTATAGTGCCACATTTCCAAAGCTTCTATTCTCTTCTTGTCTAAACTATTTATCGTACATGTTTCACTTCTGTACAAGGCTAAACTCCATACAAATACTTTCAAAAAAAGACTTCCTGAAACTTAAATCTCTACTCGATGTTACCAAATTACTGTTCTACAGAAGCGCTTTCCTTGCCACTGCCAGTCTTTATTTTATATCCTCTGTACTTCGACCATCATCAGTTATTTTGCTCCCCAAATGGCAAAACTAATTTACTACTATTAGTGTCTCGTTTCCTAACCAAATTCCCTTAGCGTCACCTGATGTAATTCGTCTCCATTCCATTATCGTCGTTTCGCTTTTGTTGTTCGTCTTATATCCTCCTTTCAAGACACTGTCTACTTCGTTCAGCGGCTCTTCCAAGTCCTTTGCTGTCTCTGACAGAATTACAACGTCATTGGCAAAAGTCAAAGTTTTTAGTTCTTCTCCATGGATTTTACTTTTGTTTCCTTTATTGCTTGTGCAGTATACAGATTGAATAACATCATGGATAGGCTACAACCCTGTGTCATTCCCTTTCCAACCACTTCCTCCATTTCATACCCATCGATTCATAACTCCCGTCTGGTTTCTGTAGAAATTGTAAACAGCCATTCGCTCCCTGACTTTGACCTCTGTCAGCTTCAGAATTTGGAAGTGTGTATTCCAATCAACATTATCAAATCTTTCTCTGTGTCTACAAATGCTAGAAACGTAGGTTTGCCTTTCTTTAATCTATCTTAGAAGATAAGTGGTGGGGTCAGTACTGCTTCGCATGTTCCAAACTGATCTTCCCCGACGTCTTTTTCTAATAGTTCTTCCATTTGTTTGGAAGGAATTCGTGTTAGTATTTTTCAACTGTGACTTATTAAACTGATTGATCGTTAATTTTCACGCCTGCTTTCTTTCCGACTGGAATTATTCCATTCTTCTTGAAGTCAGAGAGTATTTCGTATGAATGAGATTTTCACTCTGCAGCGGAGTGTGCGCTGATGTGAAACTTTCTGGCAAATTAAAACTGTGTGCCGGACCGAGACTCGAACTCGGGACCTTTGCCTTTCGCGGGCAAGTGCTCTAACCAACTGAGCTACCCAAGCACGACTCACGCCCCGTCCTCACAGCTTTACTTCTGCCAGTACCTCGTCTCCTACTTTCTAAACTTAACAGAAGCTCTCCTGCGAACCTTGCAGAACTAGCACTCCTGAAAGAAAGGATATTGCGGAGACATGGCTTAGCCACAGCCTAATGGATGTTTCCAGAATGAGATTTTCACTCTGCAGCGAAGTGTGTGCTGACATGAAACAGGCAAAGGTCCCGAGTTCGGGTCTCGGTCCGGCACACAGTTTTAATTTGCCAGGAAGTTTCAGTATTTCACCTGTCTCATATATCTTGCTCTCCAGATAGTAGAGTTTTGGCTGGCTCACCCAAGGCTATCAGTGGTTCTATTTGTTTTCTACTGCTGGGGCCTTGTTTCGAGTCGGTCTTTCAGAGCTCTGTCAAATTCTTGATGGATTATCACATCTCCCATTTCATCTTCATCTGTGTCCTCTTCCATTTCCATAATACTCTCCTTAAGAACATTTCCCTTGTACAGATCCTCTGTATACTCCTTCCACCGTTCTGCTTTCCCTTCTTTGCTTAGAACTGGTTTTCCATCTGAGCTCTTTATATTCATAAAGGTGGTTCTCCAAAGGTCCCTTTAATTACCCTGTGGGCAGCATCAACCTTACCCCTAGTGATATATGCCTCTACATGCTTACATTTGTCCTCTAGCCATCTGTGCTTAGCGGTTTTGCGCTTCCTCTCGGTCTCATTTTTGAGACGATGGTATTCGTTTTCACCTGCTACATTTATTACATTTACATATATTCTCCTTCCATCAATTGAATTCAGTATCTGTTCTGTTACCCAAGTATTTCTACTACCATTCGTCTTTTTACCTGCTAGATCCTCTGCTGCCTTCGTTATTTCATCTCTCAAGGCTACCCACTCTTCGTCTACTGTATTTTTTCCCCATTCTTGTCAATCGTTTCCAAATTCTCTCTTTGGAACACTCTACAATCTCTGGTTCTTTCAGTTGTTCCTCGTCCCACCTCCTTAAATTCCAAAATCGTTGCAGTTTTAATCTACAATTCATAACCATTAAATTGTGGTCAGAGTCCACAGCTGCCCTTCGAAAAAACTTACATTTTAAACCCCGGTCACTAAATGTCTGTCTTACCATTATATAACGTATTTGAAATCTTCCAGTGTCTCCAGTCCTCTTCCACGTGTACAACCTTCTTTCACGATTCTTGAACCAAGTGTCAGGTGGGATTAAGTTATGTTCGGTGCAAAATTCTACCAGGCGGCATCCTCTTTCACTCCTTACCCCCATTCCATATTCACCTACTACTTTTCCTTCTCTTCCTTTTCCTACTATCGAACTCCAGTCCCCATGACTATCAAATTTTCGTCTCCTTTAACTATATGAACAATTTCTTTTATCACATCATATATTTTTTTCAATCTCTTCATCATCTGTGGAGCTAGTGGCATATAAACTCGTACTACTGCGGTAGGTGTGGGCTCCATATGTATGTTGGCTACAATTATTGCATTTACTATGCTGTTCATAGTAGCTTATCCGTGTTCCAGTTTTTTTATTCATTATTAAACCTGCTACGGCATTACCCGTATTTGATTTTGTATTTATAACCAAGTTCACACCTGCCTAGAAGTCTTGTTCCTCCCGCCACTGAAATTTTAACCTCTTGATATTTTCTACCTTCCCAATTAAGGGATGTGACATTCCATGCTCCCACCAGTGGAACACAGCTTTCTATCTCCTGGTAACGACGTCCTGCTGAGTAGCCCCCGCCTGGAGATCCAAATGGGGGACTAATTTATCTCCGGAATATTTTACCCAAGGGGACGCCCTCATCATGTACCCTTACAATAAAGCCTCATGCCATCGGGAAAAATTACGGCTGTATTTTCCCCTTGCTTTCAGCTGTTCGCAGCATCAGCACAGAAAGGCCGTTTTCGCTGTGTTACAAGGCCAGATTAGTCAGTCATGCAGAGTGCTGTCCCTGAAACTACTGAAAAGGCTGCTGCCCCTCTTCAGGAATAACACGTTTATCTAGCCTCTCAGATACTCCTCAATTGCGGTTGCACCTAGAGTATGGCTATGTGAATCACCGAGGTACTCAAGCCTCCCCAACAATGGCAAGGTCGATGGGTCACATATACCCTGTGGTGAATTTTCGTAAACTGTAATCTCTGCATCTACAATTCGTACAAATTCAAAACTCACTGTAATCCCACAACAACAAATGATACTATTAATGCTAATTTTTGTCACCAAAAAACACTCAAATATGTGTTCATTCATGCCATGGTTAATAGAATCATAAACCTACCACTAGAAGAATATGACTTACAAAAGAGGTAAGGATCCTACAATATGTAGCTCAACAAAATGATTACAGTAAACATTCACTTAACCACACAGTAAATGAACCAAATCAGCACAATCTATATTACAAAAAGGAACAGTACTCACAAGAAAAATATCAGTAAAACCAAATCTTATATATGTATCAACTAAATATCTAGGAGAGGTATTTAACAGAATTAACAGACTACTGAAAACACAAATGTGAGATTTAAACATCAGAAAAGACACAAAAATAAATTACAAATTCAATCAGGTAAAACAGTCACCAATACACTTATAACACTACCACATGTTATTGCTATACCACAATCTTAAAGTTGGAGGCAGATCGTTGTTAAAGCAGTTATGGTATAAAGCAATAGAGCAGTGTTATTTTGACTGTGTTGTACCTAACGGAGGTGGCTTATCGGAAGTGAAAGTCAGAATTACGTAAATATTTAAACAGTAATAAACAATATTTTACCTATCTACACAGTTCAAAGAATAAAGAAAACGGTCACCAGCCTAATTAGGCATGAGAATGATTGACATTCTTGTTCAAGAAAATAGTATGAGTAACTTTAACGGACAAACACAAGCTATACTTTGCCACTCGCGATTTCAATTAACTCTGGCACCTGAATACAATATGTTCACGTTAAGGTTGGAGCTAACAGATCAGAACAAACTATTTGCATAAATATAACAGATAACAAAACACACTATTACCTTGAGGACTTAATCAAACTGAATGATCTCAATAATGTTACTATAAATATTCACTGTAGAATCGTAAATTCGACATTGGTTTAATATTACTTTTCAAACAAATTCCTATCTGACATGAAATATGGGTATGGCTCACAGTAAATTTAGTTACTGTGCAGAGATTAAGTCTCTCACTACTAAACACCTTTCTGCTTAGAATGAAAATTGAATGAAATTCACTAACAGATTATTTTTCACTGCCTTTTAAATAAACTATTGTTTTTATCGATAGTGGTCTTTCTATTAATCGTTATCTAGCAAGAGCACAATAGACAAACTGTTGATCCTATTACACCATTAATATGCACTTTTAATACACAAGAAGAACCCAATATTGTACAGAATTTCACTTGAATAGTAAGAGTAATTGAAACTTGCTATAATTAAGTAACTTTGTGCATTTGAACTACTTTCAATGGAGGGGGCCCCTTAATCTTGAGCACTGTAGCAGAGCAAATTAAACACTCTTTCAATACACTAGAGAAACAAGCGCTTATCAAGCATGAACATGTAACTTTCAACAGTAATAGTTCTCAACTTTTACTGCAGCAGAATACAACTTGACGTGGTTATAAGACAATAGCTCACCTTTGGCTGATTTTCAACAGTCAGCACTGTGATCATTTAATCTGCAAAACTCTACAAGCCGCAGTTTTGAGAACATTCACTTTAGAAGTTATCAACAAAGTATTAATAAGCAGTTTTAATAGAACAAATTATTTTGAACAAGCATTACTTACTATATTACTCATTTCTGCTACATAAACTTTAACTTACTTTTTACTATGTTCAAATGGCATTAATTAGTAAAGCACTGGGCTTTCCTATTTTCACAATATGAACACTTGGTAAGCATTTTTGACATGGGAAGGACCCTAAGTGGTTGGGTGACTAGGGATAAAAAAATCAAGGTAAGTATAAGAGTTCGAGTATAAGTTACGTTATATTTGCGCACACTAAAATATCCAATGAGCTGTTCCTTCACATTACGTATTTACGATTCCTTGGTTCCTTTTTCAGTGATTGCACAACGTGGTGGCTAGTGCATGTCGGTGGGTGGATTAGCAGGCGGAAATGCTGGACCCTGTCATTTCTTGGTGGCGATAATAGACACCAATTCCAGAATAGTTCCAGCTCTTTATCCGTCCATCTGAGATCTTGGAAAGTGGCACGAAAACCCTCTCTCAGCACCAGCACAATACACAACTTTTATATGAGCAGTTGACAGTTTGGTAGCTCGTCCCCGTCTGACTCTTGGTCCACCTTTTCTACCTAGGCCAACCACAATTTGCGCGCTGCATGCTTCTGTTCCCGAGGGGAACCACAACACCTTTTACATACAAAATGACTAAGAAACCTAAGGAAGGATCAGCAATTACATAACAGCCAAACACATTAATTAAAACGAAACATTTGCACATAGTGGTATTTCTACAAAAAATTATTTAAACAAAATTACAATTATGTACATTAAGTTTTGTTCCCTCAAATGAGACAAAGAATTTAAATGGTAGATACACTACGTTGCATAGAATCAAACCATGATATCAAAGTTTTTTACACAGAAAAGAATAACCACTCTCATGGTATCGATTCAAACATTTACAGAAACTCAACGATGTAACATTAAATAAAACAAAACGGCAAAATAAATCACTAGAACATTAGAGCTATGGTGTTACACACTCAAACCCATGAATACGCAAAATTGGATGTAAAGGCTGTGATAAATTCTACGTAGCTCAGATGGGTAGAAACCTCAACATTAGGACCGAGAATACATTTAAGACAGCGACGCCATTCCATCTACTTTTCTTCACAACCTAAAATCCTTACAGCACACAGCAGATAATAAAGAACAAGCTATCCAAATTATGAACGTACCACCGAGAGAAGTGTTAATAATCAATCTTCAAGAGGCTGTGTCTATGTACATACACACAAATACCTGTAGAAAATACTAAATGAGCAAATAATGTATAAAAACTTTTTTAAAATTATCCATCAGGACAATGGGTAGGTACAAAAATCTAATAATATGAGACAACTAGAGATTACAGTTTACCAAAATTCACCACAGGATATACATGCGAAAAAACAATACTTCGACCACACAACATCTCTGGAAGACTAATCAACAAGCAGACGGAAAGACACACTTGTGAAAATTAAAAGTTAAGTTGTGTTAGTTTGAGATGTAGTTTCGACATGGTGTGCTCAACAGCAGTATCCAAGGACACTTGTTTATGAACAATTAATAACAGCATGTCATACTTTAATTATTTGTTCCCTGTGGACACTGAAGAAGTGGCACTAAGATAAATTATCAGAGACAGTAACTGCAGGCAGTATTTTGGCATATATAACAGATGTTTAAGCGCATAAAAATGATATTATGGCATGATTAGATATTCAAACATTGTTGGTGGGACATTATCATACAATTATCATTGTCAATTGTCGGTGGAAGTTACAGATAGATAATCAGTAAATAAAACTGGAAAGAGATAAGACCATATTAGTATAATAATAATAATTTATAATATATAGCAGGGGTACCTAGTTTTGCTCAGGGAGTTGATGTGAGATTGTGTGGTTGCTGGAATATAAGGATAACCTTTAAAGCATAAGAGGTAAAAAAATGATTGAGAACATATTATAACTATTTACAATAATTGTTTAAAAACAACACTTCTATTTTCTTATCTGGGATGTATATGAACAAATTTTTCGGATTTCCTGCTCAAGGGCAAGCTACATATACTTGATCATTAGAGAAGCAGGAGTCTTAGAGGATGATAACGCAATATTTTAAAGTTTTTCCTAGCACTTTTTTAATTGTAAAACTGTATGTTAGTCTGATTGGAAATTGCAGTCTCTGAAATTGGAAGAATTGGACAGTGTTAAATTCTTGGGATTACAGCTTGATAATAAATTTAACTGGGAGAAGCATAGCATTTAACTGCTGAAGTGTCTAAGTAAATTTTTCTAGCATACTCTGCTTGCTTTCATTTCATGATGCCATATGGGCTTGTTTTCTGTGGTATCTTTTCAAGCCAAGCTGAAGTTTTCCAAGCCCCAATACTTATAATTATCATATGCAACACAGTGAATTGAACTTTTAATATTTGGTGACAAGTTTTATATCCTCTTAAATACAAATATACTTAAGATTTTTTTATCGATTCCATATCCACCAGGGTTATTTTATTTGGGGTCTGTGTAAGGCCATTAACATATCTCTTCTTAATTTGTAATTATTTACTGTGTATTTTTGTTTTCTGACACATTCTACATCCTAGATGATGTCCTCACCATGTCTCAATTATAGCGCAAAGTACCTCTAATATCTAATTCTAACCCATATGCAGCCATTATTATAAGACATTTTACAGTTCAGCACCCCACTGTTGGCGTTAACATGAGCACTGCCATGATGATAAATCACGTTTTGTGGAAAGTAGAATATGGTTTGCAACCCTCACAGCCGACTGTGTCAAATCGTCGATACATACAGGTACACACCTGCCGTGGCGCTTCAGTGCTGATTGAATGCTGCGAACTGAGCAGTATAGCCCATTTCGACCTCGTGGACGAGATAGTCATATCATGGCGACGCTCCAGTGTGTGGTCCAGTAGCTTCTCACTGTTGCATCAAAATTTTTCCGTTCACAATTTACAGCATTCACTACACAGGCAAAATATCATGGTACAACGTACATATTTCTTGCACAGGTATAACACTATTCGTTAGAACTCATATACTCGCGTCATGTCTCCTATATGTCGACATGGGGTAGTGGCACATTTAAGTTTCTACGACGCTTGAGCGCTCCTCATTGACTGAGCGAGGCATAGGAATTCTGCCATATAGTTGCTGTTCTACAATCTTAATCAGTTATTACTGTCTATATTTTCGAAGCAAATATGCTATCACGAAACGTCACTCAGCCTGAACATATACTTTCTCTTTTGTGAATTATTTTACGTGGAGAGTGATAAAGGTCTACTCTATTTTCTATTGCGACAAAAAGAGACTTGAATAGTGTGAAAGCTTAATTTACGGATAACTGTGTAAACATCTTTGTCAAAAATATTTTCTTTTGTCTGGATACCCTGTCTAATCACTTTTTTCCTTATCTGTTCGCCTCCTAGCTTCTATCTGTGCAGAGGCGTGTAATTATACAAATCAATGGATAATAATAATTACCATCAACAAGTTAATGGCGGACTGGCTTGAGCCTAGATTATGTGGATTGTTCTCTTGGTGTGTTCTAGAACTTACGACGGCCTGGAGCGGACAGGAATTGTGAACTGTCAATGGGTACAGTGTACCCAGATTTTCTGCGCAATAAAGACTGTGTTGCGTCATAGCAACTATAAGGCTTAGGTGACAGTTTGAAGAGAATAAGACAGCTTCATGTCGATGAGATATGGTCACATGTATCTCTCCCATGACAGTGTCTGAGTTAAGGGCCACTGTTGACCTAGGAACGAATATATTTGCGCAGCAAGTATCTCTGTGTATTCTGATTGATGTTGTTCTAGAACAAACATTTTTATTGATACGATTATTAGAAATAAATTCACAAGAGTTATATATAACAATGAGGTATAGGATTAGAGAGATCGATCTGTTAACATGTAGCACCTCTTTCTTCTATTTTTACAGCTGTGAAGTGTAGTAATAAATGAAGGAGGATAAAAGTTTAATTCCTCATCGACGACGACGTCATTAGAACAGGAGAATTTGGAAGGAACTGGAAGTCAGACGGCCGTATCTTCTTGAAAGGAGTGCTCTTGGAATTTACCTTCAGCGATTTAGGGAAGACACGTTAAACTTAAATATGAATGCTCGGACGAAGTTTGGAACTGCCGGCCTCTGGAATCCAGTACCTCAACCAGTACGCCGTGGAATTGACACCACGATACAAAGGTAGCGTTAGGATATCTTCGTAAACCATGAAAAAACACACAGCTTGCGGTCTGAACTGGGTTAAAGCCGTCGGTATATCGCGCTATGGCATCCCAAGGTGTCTATTGCTATGTGGTCAACTAACATTTTTTCTGGAGACAGGAGATACTGGAGGGGGAAAGGGGGATTTATTGAAACAATAAAACATTCTCTTGATCATGCAATATTGATAACATCTTTTCAACGCATTTGGAAATTGTGGTGTTGCGCATTACCTCTCTGAGGGTACAAGTGCGATGACGACCAGGATCTTGTTGAGAACCTCAGGTTGCGAGACAATGCAGTCCGCTGAACTCGTGTTGTGGTGTGTGACGTTCCAATCCTTGTCTTACCTTGCTGATTTAAATTAGCCTTCTTTTCAGTAAATCAGTTAAGGTGAATACTTTGATGGTTCCTTTGAATAGGACACTACCTGTTCAGTTGCCATGTTCGAGATTGTAGTTCATCTCCAGTCACAGGTATAGTGGTCTTTTCGTCGGTGGTAACCGAAAACATAAGCTGTCACCTACTTTTAATTACTGGACCAGCTGAATTAAACTATTTCTCTCATGCAGAACCTGCAGTGATCAGATTTATTTTGGAGTCTATAGGCCCAGAAAAATCATAATTGGGTGTCATACATTTCATCTCCAAAGTGTTTGTACATGCCCACGAGGAGACGTGATTTGTGAAATTTTTTGTTTTTTTTCCGTACAGATTACTAAAACTTTTCTGTTCGATGCTCGTCGTTTGGTTTATAACAGTCTGAAAGAACTTTGAAATACATTTCATGGCAGAAGTTCACAGATTATTTATTTAATTCTGCACTTGAAGTTTTTGGCTATTAACGTCATTAAAACTAGAGGACAATTCCATTTTCCTTCCAGGACATTGTGGTATCGCCGACACATATACCACTATTACCTGATGTCGGTTGTTTACCATTTTCAAGTGCTTTGTCCTCTTATAACATTACTGGCTAATACTAAATTAGTGATAATGTGATAACGTTATCTCTGTGAATGGACTTTTATTTTGTGATCATGATGGTGTGTAGCGGTAAGGTATTGGACTAATTTTGTTTCCCTAAAGATTTCTATTGAAAGTAAGCAATAGCAAGATAAACGGGAATGGAACCAAGGTTCGATTGGAAATCAAGTGAACAATAATTACTTAAAAAGAAACGGTCACCAGCCTAATTAGGCAAACTTGTACCCAGTAATAGCATGATTCATAAAGTAATTTAACTATTGGGGTTTACTTTACTTGATACTGAACTTCTGTTTTGCTGATAAGGTGCAAGACAGTAGCACAAATTAGCGAGTGGTGTTCCAGTGATTTGACTTGAACTACGCATTAGGAGTATTAATACCTTCACTTAACAGTTAATATCTGTACAATACAGTACCGAGATAATAATAATTGCGGGTAAATGATTGATAATGATGGAGGAGCACTACTAACCTGGACAAGAGGTTCTTTTATCAGTTTAATTACAGAAAATTACCACTATTGTGATAGATATGAAGTAATTTTATCTTTTGTGCTGGTTATTATTTGCATTATTAAAGAACATTCACTTCCTTACATTATTTTGCTCACTTGGAATGTGCGATACCTGGATCTAGTACAGTTTGTATATTTGTAACCAGTTGCTTATTCTTGATTGGTATTGTATTATGAAATTAATATCTGGCCCAGTTATAAGCATGGGGACCCAGAAACTACTCTATCAGTAGACTGAGGTCGTGGCTGAACACTTCAGTCACAACACAATAGGGGAAACACTGTTGACTAAATAACACATGAAATAGTAAATGCCATTATTTCAAAAAGAAAAATCTTTGAACTGAATACTTAAACTGTCCATTTATGAACAATCCGTGGATTCTTTCAAAACTTTTGTATAATAAATAATTACGTATTATACAAGTCGACAAAGTTTATTAACTTTTGTTAAGGAAGGTAACTGATATTCATGTCAGTAAAATAGGATACTCGGATTGGTCGTAGCACTTGGTAGAGGGTAAAACACTGCGCTCAACACAAAATTTGCAGAACACATACTTGTTATTGGAAACGAAAGCACATTCATGCTATTAGACAGTACTCAACTGGTAATTTGAGATGAAGGTGGTGACCGTGTCGATTTCCCAGGTTATTCAAAAAGGCGTCAAAAGTAATCATGGCTCCTCCTGTATAACGAGCCCAAAAATTCTCTTCTTAAAGTCTGATTTTCATAGTACAGAGCTAACCAAAGTATGCCATTAATAATAAGTCGAATTAGTTCCACATCCGAGGCTATATTATATAATCTTGCAGTTGTTCTCGCCTCTTTCAGTTCTCAAGATGCACACCATCTTACTACTAGCCACCGACTGACGTAAGCCAGACAGGAATCTCGCAGTTCGACCGCCAGTTCCACCTTTTCTATTCTCGCCTATCGAGTTAACCTGCGGATGGAGGTCCCTCCAAGCCTTACATGATTACAAACCTGCTTTCGCTACGCATGAACCAGTATTACAGTTCCAGTTTTGACTTTTAAATTCATGTACAGCACATTACTATTGGAATTACATCCATAGATGAATTACGTTCACATAAATTATCGTAAATAATGAATAAAACATTTACATGGGTGTTACATCAAAAAGCATTGTTATACAGAAGTCACATTAAGTAAAAACAGGTAATACAGATATCAGTGATACAGTCTGCTCGTAAATGTACGTCGTGACGCTTTGTGGGAGTTAAAAAATATAAACCTGTAATTTCAAAATGTAAGTGCTATGGTACAAAACACTAGAGAGAACCATGTTCCATATTCGTCAACGCTTTTAAAATGACGTTATTTCCTTGTGCCCATAGTTACATAAACATAAAATCTCATAATAAATCGCAGATGCCGTTTGTGTGCGTATGCCACTGAGGCAGTAATGTTATTTTAAAGCCTATACGAATGTTCTCGTTCGTGTTTGCGTATTAAAATGGGGAATATGCATTAGTATATACCCACAAAGGATGACGATGCAAATTTAAGAGGAAAGGAAGCTGTACTTGAAAAATGGTATACTCGGAAACCATCTGCTCGTAGTATAAATTACAGTCATCGTATAACAATCAAGGTGAAAAATGGAATTGCCTTTCGGTAAATTTGTGGCTTTGACACCAGACATGAAAAACGTATAATTAAAACTGTTCTTAGACACTGAACGTGAGTTAATGTTTCAGGGGACGTTAAATGTCATACATGCGAGTTTCCGTTCATGAGGATATAGGTAAACCCTTCATACAGTACACAGAATGTTAGCAACGTCTGTAAAATGCTTTCTTCGTATTCTGCTTGTTCGAATAAGAGTGCATGGGTGGATCTGATCTTTACAGGGCAAGTGCTGGACGTACACAAACAAAAAATAATAATGTGATGAACAGGAAAAGTATTTCAGGTTTACTTTATCCAATGCAAATAAGGTTAGCGCTTAAAAAAAATGTCGTAGCTCACACATTCTACAAGATGCGTCCGGAAAGAACGGTTCACTAGTCTCAGAAATTAAAGGAAACAAGAATTACGAACATAATGCCTTTACTGGGTTTCAGTGTAATAACCATGAGCCACAACAACTACTCTGACTTCGGTTGCAAAACTTTTGCAAACACTTGTCGTGGAATCTCTCGGGTCACGCACTGATGAATATCCGTAACGTCTGTGATTGTTTTTGAAGACTAGTGCTTACTCTGTCTTTGCTCACTGTTAACTCTCCTGTTCTCATTCTCTAAGACGGCCGTCTATCACCCAGAAGCATCGGTCGCGCTCGTACGTTGTTCTCTGGGATTCTGCATCTTGACCCGATGCAGCTCCTCCTCGACACCGTCCTTTCAGTCTCTGACGTGTTTAAACCACACAACTACACTCTTTATACGTAGAACTTCAACACAGAACGCTTTCACTATCATTCTCTGTGTATCCGCCGCAGTTCCCCTAGTTTGAAACAAAACTTCATGTTAACGAATTGCTCCATTTTGCGCTCCATTTTGCAATGATACGATTGCGACGGAAGTTTGCGGATGATCCGTGGCTGTCTTTGAGAATAACAGCAGATGAGCTGTAGAGAAACAGAGTTGGTATAAACACTATTGTTCACCAATATCGGCAGACATTTCGGACATTCAACAACGTGTGACCACGATACTTCGAGCGATTACACAACAAGTGTGTCTTGATAGTTTCCAACAGCTTCACAGGCTGATGTTAGAAGTGTGTTGCAGCTGACGGTGATTGCTTTGAAGTCCAGTGAAGGTATTTTGTTTGTAACTTTTGTTACCTTTATTTTCTGAGACCATTCAGCGAACATTTCAGACGCATCTTGTACGTCTCCATTCCATGTGTTTGAAAGGGTATCCAGAAGTTCAGAGTAAACTTGAATAGCTTCCGCTCCAGCTTATCACACAATTAATCTATTAAATAATACTTTACCAAAAGTCGTCTCTGCATGGGTTAGACAGCTTAGATAGAGATTTTTCTGCTTCCGTTACGTGGTTTCTCAGAAACGCGCGGGATTTATCGCAGAAACTCGAGTACGTTGCCATGTATCGCAATCGATCGTGTCCTCCAGTCGATACGTCTCCGTAGGACGGCGGTAACATTCATGTGTTACTGCAGTGTGGTCGAGGAAGAAGAGCACGCAGGTACGGTAATAATACGGCTGTTCATGGTGTGTCGTCATGTCGGTGCAGGATTGGAAGTGAACAAAACAGAGTGACTAGTATTAACAGTCCAGTGAACGAATCGAGAGCTCTGGGTGAACAGAAGGAACTGACAACAGATTCGTTTCTAATTAGTTGTTTGAAACGTAAGTAAAGACGATCCTTAATTGTGGAATGCAGAATATTTCTCTTGTGGCGCAGTAGATCCGTTACTGAAGTCGTCGTATTAATGTTTAATTTGAAATGTATTGTCTGGTGGCAGCACCAATGCAACATTGTGTGTGTGTGTGTGTGTGTGTGTGTGTGTGTGTGTGTGTGTGTGCGTGTGTGTTTTAAATACGAATATTTCCTATATTAATAGGACGAGGAACGCTGACAACAATTTTAACGGATGTACAGATATGAAAATTCATTTCGCAATTTCTTTTCAATAAGTTAGGACAGGTAGGCCTTGAAAGTGTGACGTTTCATTATTTTGAGTCTCTCGTGCTGCCTCATGCCATAATATAGTGCACAAGCAAGAGGCACATTTTCTTAACACGAAATGTAGCACGATTTTGACTTCTCATGGCTTAGAAACGTGAAATTCGGTAGTCAAAAGTAGGTATCGCTCATAAATTAGTTTCGCGGCGTGATATAGTATCAAGTATAGGCAGATGCGAAATATTACTCGCGTTTATGCGCACGGAATATGCTGTCTGGTGATTATTCGGACACTAAAGTTTACTTGTATTCTATGATAATATAGATTATAGCAATGGAAAGATAGTTAAGTGTACATGCTGTAGGTGAAATACCATTATTCTCTTTATTAAAATTTTAAATTGGTTTTTCTAAGGATCTTCTGTATCTGGCTAAGACCATTTGGTTCAAGACTATGCATTGAGACTCAGATCGGAATGTGTTGTTAAACATGACATCGGTTAACAATGCTTAATCAACCATGTCGCAGAGTTTTGTTTTCTGTAGATCACTTGATGCGTGTCCCGGCTGTTTTAGAGAGCCAGCGCGCTTGCATTTGGTATGCTAAGTTTCTTAAATAATAAAGTTCGATTAGGTTACGAACTTGACTAAGTCATTAAATGTCGTTCGTAGCACTGAAGGGTGTGGTTAGATACTGAAGTGGGTGTGAGACTTCAGTTCCTTAGGTCCTCGGTTCTGTATCCAGTCGGACCTGGATTTTTTATCATTCATGACTCCATGTTCGACAGATGACGTGCCAAAGTGAAAAATTACATGTTCCGCCGCGCCGTGGTTGGAGTCAACGGTGGACTGTGTGGAACCCTGTGAGTGGTAGGGTAATTAAGTTACCAGGAAGGCGAGGACACGCCACATGCTACAGAAGCATTCGCGGTGAAGTATCGCTATGCTCAAAGGAAACTTAAGCTTCAGTGTACACAACTTATTTCGTACAGCTATAATCTCCTCCCCCCCCCCCCCCCCCCACGCCCTTCAGTTTTCATTGCAGTGTCCTAGGCGTTCGCTCTGTGTTCAAGATAAAATCCTTCGTGATACATTGTTCCTTAATCTTTTTATTTTATTTTCATGTCCTCATATGTTACGTATACGAAGTGTGAAATAGTTTCATTTGTTATTTTCAGATTGCTTTATATTTCTTTGTAATATGTAGTTTATCTTGTGGGTTTAATATATTTTACTACACCCACATGGGACTATTTGAGATGGTAATTCTTTAAAGTAAAGGACACTTTGGAGGGTTCTGTACGAGATGTGTGTGATATTGAGTGTGAGGTTGTGATGACCGAACTGCAGCGTAGTCAAAGGTTTACGTTACGCTGGTAGGCAGTAGTCTGCCTGTCATTTGGTGGAACCAGCTAATGTCATAACAGCCTTTTTTCATATACATAACACATACGATACTTAAATCTGTTCCGTATTAAAACCTGTTTTTCCCCCTGTTCCTAACGTCTGAAAGCTTTAATAATCACATTCCCGCCGTAAACCAGTTTCCATGTACATCCCGTTAGTTTGTAGAACTGTATTTTGCTAATGCATTCTTTTTATAACGTAGACAGTTTCTCTTTCAGGCTCATATCTCCCCTACGCTAATGGCGTAATTGGTCTATCAGCACAGTAATATTAACATATACCGAATACACATACTAATATGAAGTATTTACGTGTTAGTTGTGTGAAATCTTTGGGTCTTCGAACAGTCTTTCGGCAACTTAGTTATGACGACACAGCAATGTCAGTTGTAGTAGTATCGTTGTGATTTTACATTATACTGCTGTGTGGTTTTCCTTTTTGACTGCTGTTCCCGTTTCTCCGTCGCTTGCCGACAATCCCTACTTTTCTGGAGTGTGTATGGCACTTTGAATTGTGTTGTATACTGTCGTAGGTGCCACACGTTGTTCATAACAAGTAAGTTTCGCACGCAGTCAGTTAGGTAACAAATACTCAGTCGAGTTGGTGTTTTTTTTAGCTCTCGAGTTCAAAACTTTGAAAACTCGGACTTCGTTAACCGCTTTCAAACATTTCTCGGAAAATGTACATGCAACTTACGGATATGGATAGAGATACCGGATACCAAAGAAAGCGTATTAAAGGCTTGGATGCCGCAGTCACCTGACTACTAATGTTTTTGATTTTTTGGACGTGATTAGGTTGTGCTTAGGTTAGTTAATGTGAGATGAGCTTAAATTCCTCCCTAAGATTCAAGTTAATGAGTTCAGTTGCCAACGCTGCCAAATAAACATATGGCTTTAACATTAACCGATGACTTCAGTGGTGAAAGCACACGATTCTCAGATCTTATAACGATATACTCGTAAAGTCATTCGTGTGAAAGTTCTCATCGTACGTTACAGACCGGCCGTAGTGATGACTGCCACAATTTTTTGCCTAATAGCTCCCAGTTATTTGGAAGGTTTATCCTGCAGCAAAGAGACTCCTGATGGATTACTTTCATACACAATATTATAAATCTTTTTTTTTTGTTTTGGCGCGAATAGAGGCTTAATACAGCAGCTCACGACGCTAAGATATCCCATGAAAGCCTTGTCCTCTCTGCAATTTACATCTTATTGAAGTTGCTTACGCCACCCATCCCGTCTAGCTCACTTTCCTTCATTATCGAAAATGACCAGTTCCTGACTCATCCGTGTCCTGTCATGTCAAGGTATGCGTTGTATTAGTGAAAGTGTGCCATACATTCTCCATCCAGGTTTGAATCCTTCCTTCCCTTTAACATAATCGTCTTTGTGTCTGTGTCTGTGTGTCTGTGTGTCTGTGTGTCTGTGTGTCTGTGTGTCTGTGTGTCTGTGTGTCTGTGTGTCTGTGTGTCTGTGTGTCTGTGTGTCTGTGTGTCTGTGTGTCTGTGTGTCTGTGTGTCTGTGTGTCTGTGTGTCTGTGTGTCTGTGTGTCTGTGTGTCTGTGTGTCTGTGTGTCTGTGTGTCTGTGTGTCTGTGTGTCTGTGTGTCTGTGTGTCTGTGTGTCTGTGTGTCTGTGTGTCTGTGTGTCTGTGTGTCTGTGTGTCTGTGTGTCTGTGTGTCTGTGTGTCTGTGTGTCTGTGTGTCTGTGTGTCTGTGTGTCTGTGTGTCTGTGTGTGTGTGTGTCTGTGTGTGTCTGTGTGTGTGTGTGTCTGTGTGTGTGTGTGTCTGTGTGTGTGTGTGTCTGTGTGTGTGTGTGTCTGTGTGTGTGTGTGTCTGTGTGTGTGTGTGTCTGTGTGTGTGTGTGTCTGTGTGTGTGTGTGTCTGTGTGTGTCTGTGTGTCTGTGTGTCTGTGTGTCTGTGTGTCTGTGTGTGTCTGTGTGACTGCTAAAGCACTGAAAACTGTAAACAAATACTGTACTTCTCGTAGTATATACTCGCACAGCCGGAGAAACCGGTACAACATATGCCTGTGCACTGTATGCCAAATGTATGTTTGGAGTGGGAGTACTAACTCCAGCTGTACGTACATTGAACGTACCCTACGCTAAGTGCAGGAGAACAGTACTAAGAGTAAACATATCTTATTACTAAATTCCGCACCTAGGAACTGACAGCGTCTGTGTTGCTAGTTGTCAGCCTGCTCGCACAGTAAAACGCAAAACACTAGTGCGCTAGACAGAGATGAGACATGGCGTGTCGCACGAACGGTGATTTGCACCGAACAGCTTGGGTGTAGTTCCGGCATTTTAATGTACTCTTCACACTCTAGTTGAGGAGTCCCGTTATAGTCGGGAGTTTTCAAATACCGGTCAGCTAGCAAGCAGCGAGATGGGACACTAACGTGCTGAAAGAATTTTGGATATATTTCAGCTTCAGACATCAGCAACCAAAGGACATAGTCGCTTTAATAACTGCAGATACGTTGGTGTACTCTGAACGGAGAAGGGCCTAACGATACGACAACTCAGTATACCGCATCACTTTAGTTGCGCTAAAGATCATTGATAGAAGTATCTAGTGAAGTTCATGCAATGCAT
Organism: Schistocerca cancellata; assembly: GCF_023864275.1. Lineage (NCBI taxonomy): Eukaryota > Metazoa > Arthropoda > Insecta > Orthoptera > Acrididae > Schistocerca > Schistocerca cancellata. The sequence goes on from NC_064631.1 coordinate 522,009,969, forward strand.
TCGCAGTTGCGAATATGGAGAACCATCAGCCATGCAATGGAATGAAAGTGAAAATTCCTGCTGTAAAAGTACTCGGATTTCTAGTTGCGCGCGAGCTCTGAGATTGATCCACCGGCAGAGCCAAACTTCGGCATACAGTCAACCATGTGTGTGCAACCTATACTACACTTTCTGTATTTTCATGTACAAGGAATTAATAAGGTATTGCAGTGCTCGTGTTAAGAAAGGTACAATGTTATCTCCGTCTTAAGAATCAAATTTGCCAAGAACACTGGCAATTATTTTTATTATGATCAGTTTAGACAGGTTTACACTGTTATCATCGGAAATTACAACATTTGATGTACATGCTTGTTAAAACACTGAAAGTCACATGATGTTGCAATTTTAGTTAGATCCGATGATAGTAGTGTTATTGTTGTAGTCTTAAGTCCTAAGACTGTTTTGATGCAGCTCTCCATGCTACTACTGTATCATGTGCAAGCTTCATCTCCCAGTACTTACTGTAACCTATATCCTTCTGAATCTGCTTAGTGTATTCATCTCTTGGTCTCTCTCTACGATTTTTACCCTCCACGTTGCCCTTCAGTACTAAGTCGGTGATCCCTTAATGCCTCAGAACATGTCCTACCAACCGGTCCCTCCTTGTCAAATGGTGCCAAAAATTCCTCTTCTCCCCAATTCTATTCAGTACCTCCTTACTTATGTGATCTACTCATATAATCTTCAACATTCTTCTGTAGCACCACATTACTAAATTTTCTATTCTCTTATTGTCAAACCTGTTTATCGTCCGTTTCATTTCCATACATGGCTACACTCCATACAAATACTTTCAGAAACGACTTCCTTACACTTAAATCTATACTCGATGTTAACAAAGTTCTCTCCAGAAACGCTTTCCTTGCCATTGACAATCTACATTTTACATCATCTCTACTTCGGCCATCATCAGTTATTGTTCCCCAGATAGCAAAACACCTTTACTACTTCGTGTCTCATTTCCTAATCTAATTCCCTCAGCGTCACCCGACCTAATTCGACTACATTCCATTATCCTCGTTTTGATTTTGTTGGTCATTTTATATGCTCCTTGCAAGACACTGTCCATTTAAACTGCTCTTCGAAGTCCTTTGCTGCCTCTGAGAGAATTACAATGTCATCGGCGAACCTCAAAGTTTTTATTTCTTCTCCGTGGATTTAAATACTTACTCAGAACTTTCTTTTTGTTTCCTTTACTGCTTGCTCAATATACCGATTGAATAACATCGGGGAGAGGCTACAACCCTGTCTCACTCCCTTCCCAACTGCTGCTTCCCTTTCATGCCCCTCGACTCTTATAACTGCCATCTGGTTTCTGTACAAATTGTAAATAGCTTTTCGCTCCCTGTATTTTACCCCTGCCACCTTTAGAATTTGAAAGAGGGTATTCCAGTCAACATAGTCAAAACATTTTTCTAAGTCTACAATTGCTAGAAACGTAAGTTTTCCTTTGCTTAATCTAGCTTCTAAGATAAGTCGTAGGGTCAGCATTGCATCACGTGTTCCAATATTTCTACGGAATCCAAACTGATGTTCCCCGAGGTCGGCTTCTTCCAGTTTTTCCATTCGTGTGTAAAGAATTCGCGTTAGTATTTTGCAGCCATGGCTTATTAAACTGATAGTTCGGTAATTTTCACATCTTTGAACACCTGCTTTCTTTGGGAGTGAAATTATTATACTCTTCTTGAAGTATGATGGTATTTCAACGGTCTCTCAAATCTTGCTAACCAGACGGTAGAGTTTTTTCAGGACTGGCTCTCCCAAGGCCGTTAGTAGTTCTGATGGAATGTCTACTCCCGGGGCGTTGTTTCTACTCATGACTTAGTGCTCTGTCAAACTCTTCACGCAGTATCGTATCTCCCATGTCATCTTCATCTACATCCTCTGCCATTTCCATAATATTGTCCTCAAGTACATCGCTCTTGTATAGACCCTCTATATACTCCTTCCATCTTTCTGCTTTCCCTTCTTTGCTTAGAACTGGGTTTCCATCTGAGCTGTTGCTATTCGTGCAAGTGGTTCTCTTATCTCCAAAGGTCTGTTTAATTTTCTTGTAGGCAGTATCTATCTTACCCCACGTGAGATAAGCCTCTACATCGTTACATTTGTCCTCTAGCCATCCCTGCTTAGCCGTTTTGCACTTCCTGTCGTTCATTTTTGAGACGTTTGTATTCCTTTTTTCCTGCTTCGTTTACTGCGTTTTTATATTTTCTCCTTTCATCAAATAAATTCACTATTTCTGTTACCCAAGGATTTCTACAAGCTCTCGTCTCTTTACCTACTTGATCGTCTGCTGCCATCACTACTTCATCCCTCAGAGCTACCCATTATTCATCTACTGTATTTTCCCCAGTTATTTTCAATAATTCCCTATGCTTTCCCTGAAACATTCTACAACCTTTGGTTCAGCCAGTTTATTCAGGTCCCATCTCCCTAAATTCCCACCTTTTTGCAGTTTGTCTACAGTTCATAACCAATAGATTGTGGTCAGAATCCATATCTGCCCCTGGAAATGTCTTGCATTTTAAAACCTGATTCCTAAATCTCTTACCATTATATAATCTACCTGATACCTTCTAGTATCTACAGGATTCTTCCAGGTATACAACCTTCTTTCATGATTCTTGAACGTTGTGTTGGCTATGATTAAGTTACGCTCTGTGCAAAATTCTATCGGACAGCTTATTTCGTTTCTTATCCCCAATCCATATTCACCTGTTTCCTTTTCTCCCTTTTCCTACTCTCGAATTAGTCACTCATGACTATTAAATTTTCGTCTCTCTCCACTACCTGAATAATTTCTTTTATCTCATCATACATTTCATCAATTTCTTCATCTGCAGAGCTAGTTGGCATATAAATTTGTACCACTGTGGTAGGCATGGGCTTCGTATCTATCTTGACCACTCGTAGGTTTTTATTCATTATTAAACCTGCTCCTACGTTACCCCTATTTGATTTTGTATTTTTTTTCACCTGGCCAAAAGTCTTGTTCCTCCTGCCACCTAACTTCACTAATTCCCACTATATCTAATTTTGACCTATCCATTTCCCTTTTTAAATTTTCTAACCTACCTGCCCGATTAAGGGATCTGACATTCCATGCTCCGATCCGTAGAACGCCAGTTTTTCTTCTCCTGATAACGACTTTCTCTTGAGTAGTCCCTGCCTGGAGATCCGAATGGTGGACTACAATACCTCCGGAATATTTTACCCAAGAGGACGTCATCATTTAACAATACAGTAAAGCTGCATGCCCTCGGGAAAAATTACGGCTGTAGTTTCTCCTTGTTTTCAACCGTTCGCAGTACCACAACAGCAAGGCCGTTTTGGTTACTGTTACAAGGCCAGATCAATCATCCGGACTGTTGCTCCTGCAACTACTGAAAAGGCTGCTGCCCCTCTTCAGGAACCAGATGTTTATCTGGCCTCTCAACAGATACCCCTCCGTTGTGGTTGAACCTACGGTACGGCCATCTGTATCGCTGAGGCACGCAAGCCTTCCCATTAACGGCAAGGTCCATTTTTCATGGGCGGATGTATGTGTAGATTCGTCGAAACCGGTGATAATAATGAAAAGAAATTGCTATCGATTTGGCAAACTAGATTCTTCAAGAACACTTTCAGATCGACCCCATGCCATACACAACGATGCAGTGTTCATGTGGACATTTATAAGTGCCTGAAGGAACACTGAATCGTACTCAAGAACAATACAGGCACTGCAATATCGTATTTAGGCTCCGACACAGGGAAAGCGACTTAAAAGATTAATTTCTCCCTTGTACGGCAATATACATACACATTATCAAAAGTATGCTGACACCTGGCTAAAATGACTTATCCATGGCTAATGCTTGAATTCAGTATGGTGTTGGCCCACCCTTAGCCTTCATGACAGCTTCCACTCTCGCAGGCATACTTTCAATCGGGTGCTGAAAAGTTTCTTGGGGAGTGGCAGCTCATTCTTCATGGAGTGCTGAACTGAGGAGAGGTATCGATGTCGGTCGGTAAGGCCTGGCACGAAGATGGCGTTCCAAAATATGCCAAAGGTGTTCTATAGGTTCCAGGTCAGGAGTCCATGACAGGGCTATTATTGTCGTGTAACCACTCCTCAACAGGCCGTGCATTATGAACAGGTTTTCGATCGTATTGAAAGATGCTATTGCCATCCCCGAATTGCTATTCAACAATCGGAAGCAACAAGCAGTTTCCATCGCTCGAGGCAAATGCCGGGATGGTTCCTTTGAAAAGACACGGCCGACTTCCTTGCCCAAACCGATGAGACCGATGACCTCGCTGTCTGGTCTCCTCCCCCAAACAACCCAAGAAGCAGTTTGAAACATATAGGCCTGTGTTGCTATAGTGCCATGCAAAACAACGGGTGCAAGCCCCCTCCATGAAAAACATGACCACACCATGACACCACCGCCTCCAAATTTTATTCTTCACACTGTGCATGCTGGCAGGTGACGTTCATCGGGCATTCACCGTACGCACATCCTGCCATCGCAACGCCACATTGTGTACCTTAATTCGTCACTCCATACAACAGTTTCCCACTGTTCAATCGTTCAATGTTTACCCTCCTTATCCAAAGCGAGGGGTCGTTCGTCATTTGCCGGCGCGATGTGGGGTTTATGAGCAGCCGCTCGACCATCAAATCCTAGCTTTTTCACCTTCCACCTAAGTGTCATAGTTCTTGCAATTGATCATGATTCAGTTTGGAATTCCTGTTTGCTGGTGTGGATAGATGTCTGCCTATTACACATTACTACCCTCTTCAACTGTCGGCGGTCTGTCAGTCAACAGACGAGGTCGGCATGTACCCTTTTGTGTTGTACGTGTCCATTCACGTTTCCACTTCACCATCACATCGGAATCAATGGGTTTATGGATATTTAGGAGTGTGGAAATTTCGTGTAGACGTATGACACAAATCAAATCAGATTTCATTTATTTATTTTAAAGTTTGTGTTAATATTTGCCATAAAAGTAAGTAATAGTGGATTTTCATTAATCTCTTTCTTCCTGTGTTATTGACTCGAGTGGTCTATTATTTGTGAGTGTGCTTTCGTCGTTCGTCTAAGCCTCGCGCCTCAGTAGTGTGTTTACATTTTCCGGCGTGCACTGCAGCTGTAGCGGCTATAAGCTAAGTACTGACAAACTTATTTGTGCTCTGTAATACAGTTGTTAAATTTAAGATTTCGGCGGTGTTGCGTGCCGTTTGTGGCGAAATAATTACTTAATAAACTTTCGTAATCGTTCGCTCGCTGTGTTTTTTAGTTTTCAGTGTGTTGAAGTCGTTTAGTAAATTTCGTGCTTTAGTTTCCAACTGAGGTTTATTCTTCTTTCTAGTGAAATATTTCAGTCAAGTTTTCGTTTAGTGTTTTTACTTCACTTAGTGTTACAGTGGCCGTTTTAATTTTTTGGTTTTAGCTAATAATTTCGTGAAGATTTTGCTGGTTTTGGTATTGGCTATTTTGTAGCAGTATTAATACAAGTTGCTGCTTTTTTAGTAGGCAGAGAATTTCAAGACCATTATTGTTAGTTCTTAAATAGTTCTACTGGTGTAACTGAACTCTGGTAACGTAGTTAGTTTTTTCAGTAACTGTAAAATTTTACGATGAGTGTGAAGTGTGGGCTCTGTCGTAGGTTTGTGAGTAGTGGATTAAGGTGTGGGATTTGTTCAAAGTATTTTCATTGGGGGGGGGGGGGGATGCAGTGGGGAAGCCAGTGGTCATCTTAGGAAGATCATCTCCTGGGAATGTAGAATCTGTAGTAGAAAAAAGTTAATAGAGGAGCAGGAGCGTAAGATCTGTGCCCTTCAGGTACAGTAACAATGCGCAGAGGCGCAGCTAGATAGGTTGAGGGTGAAGGGTGTTGGGGAATGGGAACTGGCAGTTGGAAAGAAGGTATCTACGAAGAGGAAGTATTCAGTTTTACTTTGCATACATGCGATACGACCAACTGTCAGTTGAGTGGAGAGAGGAGCCTTGTGTAGCTGTAGATGTAGGGAACCTGCAGCAGTCCTCAGCACTGATGACCATAGATGTTAAGTTCTATAGTGCTCAGAGCCAGTCCTCAGCAGTTAGCAGGCCTAGGTTAGTTGCAAAGTCTAGCAGTAGGAAGGTTCTGCTGTTAGGTAGTTCCCACGGTAGAGGTGTGGACCAGCAGTTGCAGGAAGTGTTGGGGAGTGAGTACCAGGTCATCAGCATTGTGAAGCCTAGTGCAGGGTTGGCTCAGGTGACTGAAAGCATAGGGGAGTTATGTAAGAATTTTACCGAGGAGGATCAGGTAGTGATAGTGAGTGGAGCAGGGAACAGTCTCGATAGGGACAGGGTTAAGATAGCTACTCAAACTGGTGGAACAAAGTTGCATTTCGTGCAACTGTTTCAGCGTCATGATTGGCCTCACCTTAATGCGGCTGTTAGGCGCGTTAACGTGGGGCTGGGGAGGGCACTGATGTAGGGCGGCATGGATCACATCTCAGTGGTGCGAGTTGGGTCTATCAGTAGACGGGGTTTCACTAGGCATGGCCTGCCCCTCAATAGGTATGGGAAGGGCAGGCTGGCTAAGCTTGGTGGTGGTGGTGGTGGTGGTGGTGGTGTCATAGAAAATTTCCTGTAGTAGTTGGTTTTAGAGCGGCACCTTTTTTAAATTGAAGTCAGCTGATAGGTATACCTGTTTAAGGGGGGAGCCGGAGGTGCCTATGCTGCCCATGTTAAAATCACTAAGTTTGAGGAACATTTATGAATAAACTACCAAATAGAAAAATTTGAATTTTTTTACATATAGTGGTTTAGTATTGCAGTTAAGACAGAGGGATTTTGGAGTATTTTTTCTTGTCTCCTTCATATTTTTTTTGGTAATGATGCAAATGTTTTTACAAATAATTGCTTTATAATTAAACTGAAATGAAACTACTGAACATATTGCCAAATCGCTGTGTTGCAATGTACGTTTGACCACTAGGAGTGCTGTATAAAAATTTCATTTCTCTATCTTTAGTGGATTTTGAGGAAATGTTCCTTATTTTCGAAAAATTCTAATTTATGGGAAATGGCTATCAAAGTTTCTCAATACATTCCTGCACTATAGGATGGATTATCAGGGTCTTCTTCTTCATCCTCCAAAAGCTTCCTCTTCTGTCTTCTTTTCTGGCCTGTTGTTCCATCATACTTCATATGTCTCTCTTCTTTCTGCTCCTCTTATCCTTTCTCTGTCAATATTTCTTAGTGCTCGTACAGTGTTCACCCCAGCTGTAAAGCCTAATACCTTCAGAACTTCACACTGTTCCTTTGGTTGTAGGTTGCTATTGCATCATAAATGCCAAAGTGCAGAGTTTTTATGCTTAAAAACACCCTTTTAGGAATCACTTTCCAAATCAAATTGTTTACACTCTCATTAGGATTCTGAGTCTTTCCGTGTAGACATTTGTGTAACAATTCTGACTGTGCTAAGTCTTGAAAAATTGGTTTTATTGCATTTATCACAGCTGCTGGCAAACCATGTTTGTGATCATAGTGCTTTTTTGCATTATATTTGCACCAGGAATCTTTTGGGCACAGGCTGTGTTGAGGGTATTCATTGGAAGAGGCAGTATGAAGGAACAATGCCCACACTGCTTTTCGCATGTCACTAACATTACTAGTATTTTGCCTTATAGCATACCCATAGTATCTCTGGAGACCTTCAATCACCTCGTCAGTAATCCTGCCTCTCCCTCCTATTGTCTTTCCATCACTGAGCTTACTTGAACCCAGTTTGTTTGAGCCTTGCACCCATACGCTTTTGCACATGCCCAATGCATTCCAACTTTTCAACTACAAATTCATTTCCATATGGTTTCAGTTACTCTGTAGTCCTGAAACCTTGGGAGTCACCATCCCCAAGGTAGTATTTACTAGATGTCACAGGGCTATGGTCGGCCATGTGTCGCTTAGCAGAAGAGTGCACTTTCAGTAATTGTAGTATCGCAACTTGGTATTAGTGTTACTTTTCTTTTCCCTACGTTCTTCCTCTTATATACACGGTTACTAAAACGTGGCATCGTAACCAGAACAACGCTTTACACAAGTATAATACTACCAACAACAGAGGCAACACTGAACTAATTCGAAACAGTAAACAGCAAAGAGACGATGTTCCGCGCTCTTAGCGCTTCATTTGTCACAGAAAACAATGTAGCCAACCCTTGGGCACTCCTTGTATGCGTAACATAAGGCGCTGTATGCGTAACAGGCCGAGAAAATCCCAAGCAGTTCGCCAGGAAGTCACGAGAGGGTGTTAGATGCATTCAGCGGCCGCCCATTTCCTCTGCAGGCGTGGGGGAAAATGGTAATAACTCCACTTCTAGGGAGAGTAGAACAATTCAAAGTTTACATTAGAGGAATGTTCCAATTAATTTTCGGTAGCAAAAAAATCGTAATTTTTTGGATTTGACCACCTCTGGCTCCCCTTAAAGGAAGTCTAACGGCTCACCTTCAGAGGATGTAATATTTCCAAGTAGAGAAGGAATTAGCATATTTCATCAAAATATAAGAGGTATTAGAGATTGTTAGTGAACTGCTAATAGATGTTAACTCGGAATTATTGGTATATCAGAGCACCACTTAAATAATTTGATAATTCAGGGGCTTCCTTTACCAGGCTACAGATTAGCTGGCTGTTTCTCAAAGAGTTCCTTGCGGGGTGAGGGAGTGACTCTGTAGGTAAAAAACAGTATTTCATTTGAGTCCATAGACATAAGACATTGCACTGAACAGATATTTGGAAGTTGTGCAGTGTTAGTTGAATTTATTGAAACTAAACCTCTGATTGTTGTTTATAGGTCCCCTAACTCAGACTTCAGAGCATTTTTACTTAAGCTAGAGAAGGTTCTTGATTCACTTTGTAGGAAGTACCATAATGTATTTATATGTGGTGACTTCAATATCAATTTTGTATAAGATTGTGCAAGAAAGGTTGTTGGCAGATCTCCTAAATTCACATGATATGATGCAAACTGTGTTTGTTGCAACTAGGGTGCAGGGGAACAGTAGCAGTCACACAATATTTTTATTCATTACTAGATGGGCACTCCGTTAGTAAAAGGGTGAATGGCCTTTCAGACCATGATGCAAAAATTTTAACACTGTAAGGCTTTTGTACTCAAACCACTATCATATTTAATTACAAACTACGTAGGAAAGTTACTCCAACAGCAATAAAGTTTTTCTAAAACTTGTCAAGGAACAAGAGTGGCAAGATGTTTATAGTGTCGATAATAGACGATAAATACAATGCTTTCCATAACACATTTCTCATTCTCTTTGAGTTGCTTTCCATTAGAACATTCTAAATGGGGTGCTAGCAGTAACGGACAGCCCAGGTGGCCGACTAGTGGGATAAGGATATCATGTAGAACAAAGCAGGAATTATATCAAAATGTTAGAAGTAGTCACAAATAAGCTACAGTAGCCCATCACAAACAGTATTGTAAGTTGCTGCAAAATGTTATTAGCGAGGCAAAGAGTATGTGGTATGCAAATAGAATAGCTAATTCACAGGACAAAATTAGCCATATGGTCTGTTGTGAAGGAAGTGTTTGGTCAGCAGAACAAGGTCGATTATATAAAGCCAGTTCGCAGTAATTTTTCTGTTACTGATGAATCATATATACTATTGCTGGTGAATTAAATAAAAAATTAGTTTCTACAGGAAATCGTATAAATTTCTTATCAAATGCCTTTCCAAGATGTCTGAAATACTCCTCTGTGATACAGACAAGAGATAGTCAACAATTAAATCACTGAAAACTAAGGACTCTCATGGTTATGATGGAGTGTCTAGCAGAATATTAAAGTACCGTGCTGCAAATGTTAGCCCTGTATTTAGCAATATTTGTAATTTTTACTTTCGGAATGGTCAGTTTCCTGAGCGATTAAAGTACTCAGTAGTAAAGGCGCTTTATAAAACGGGAGAAAGGGATAATGTAGATAATTTTAGACCTATTTCTATGCCATCAGTGTTTGCAAAAGTTATCGAAAAGGCTGTGTATGTAAGGTTAATTGATCTGTTTATATCACACGATTTGCTATCAAATGTACAGTTCGGCTTTAGAAGTCAACTGAAAATGCTATATTCTCTTTTTTCTGTGAGGTACTGGATGGGCTAAACAAAGTTTCGAATGCTTGGCGTATTTTTTGATTTAACTAAGGCATTTGACTGTTGATCACAAAATATTGCTCCAGAAGTTGGACCATGGCGAAATAAGGGGTGTAGCTCACAATTGGTTCACCTCTTTAGGAACAGGTAGCAAAAGGTCATTGTTCAGTGTTGAAAACGATTATGTGGGATCTGAGTGGGGTACTGTCAAGTGGGGGTGTCCCAGGGATAAGTGTTGGGGCCGCACCTGTTCCTTACTTATATAAATTATATGCCCTCTAGTATTATGGGTAACTCTAAAATATTTGTTTGCTGACGACACTAGCTTGGAAGTAAAGGATGTTGTGTGCAACATTGACTCGGTTTCCAATTGTGCAGTACATGACCTCAGTTCATGGCTTGTAGAAAATGTTAAATCACAGTAAGACTCAGTTTATGTAGTTTTTTGACACACAATTCAACAGGACCTGACGTTTTAATCTCTCAGAACGGGCATATGATTAGTGAAACTGAACAGTTCAAATTTCTAGGTATTCAGATAGTAAGCTGTCGTGGAAAGCCCACGTTCAGACTTAATGCTGCCATTTTTACAATTCTAACGGTATCAAGAGTGAGTGATACTGCGACATGTAAATTAGTCTACTTTGCATATTTTCATTAACTTATGTTGTATGGTATTATATTTTGGGGCAACACTTCCCATTCTAGGATAATATTTTTGCTCAGAAACGGGCGGTTCAGGTAATAAGTGGTGAGTTAACGAACCTCTTGTCGACCTCTATTCACGAGTCTGGGTATTTTGACTTTGGTCTCTCAATATGTACATGCCTTATTGTCGTTTCTTGTTACCAATATTAGTTTATTTCCAAGAATAGGCAGCTTTCACTCGGTTAATACTCGACAGAAATCAAACCTCTATTTGGATCGGACTCCCTTAACTCTTGAGCAAAACGGTGTGCAGTATACTGCTGCATCCATTTTCAATAAGCTGCCACTCGAATTCAAAAATCTTACAGTAATCCACGCGGTTTCAAATCGAAAAGGAAGTGTTTCCTCATGGGTCACTCTATTCTGTCGAGGAGTTACTTGAAAAATTAAGCTGATTCTTATTTTATTGCTGATAGTGTTTACTTAAACTTATGAACTGACTTTTTCAGGTTCATGAACATATATTTTTATCTGTTTTTACTTTTATGTTGTAAGTTCATGTACTGACACGTTCCATGACCTTGGAGATTTGCTCCTCAATTTGGTCCTACGGAACTTGACGTGTAAATAAAAATAAATCATCTGGCCACGTTCGAAGTCCGTGACTTCCGAGGGGCGCCCCATTCTGCTCTCATGATGCGTGATGACTATTGAGGTCGCTGATATGGAGTACCTGGCAGTAGGTGACAGCACTATGCAGCTAATAAGAAAAGCTTCAGTTTTGGGGGGTGTCCGGATACTTTCGATCACGTAGTGTAGACGTAAGACTGCAGGTTATAGTCACATGTTTGATTGCCTAAGGAAGTTGGGCTTTGTATGTGAGGCATGCTAGGGTAGCCTAATGGTAAGGCTCGCGGAAAATGGGCAATCTGGTCTACTCCCATTTCAGCACAAATTTTCTTTGTAGTCATTCTATTACACATCTGGTGATAATTCATATTTGCAACTTCGAATACGTTTCATGTATGTAAAAAAATTCAGCTACAACTCTGGCGAAATGATTTCAGTGAGAAAGAAATTAAGTACATATGGGACCTTAGCGGCAGTCGTTCATCCCAAGCATCATTGGCGAATGCTTCAGGCAAGTGGAAAATCATGGCGGTACCCTCTAGCACTCACCGTAAGGCGGCCGCAGAGCATGGTGTATGTGGAAAATACTGCAATCTGAGAAATCCTCTACACAAGGAACGGCTCTCAGTTTGAGACGCGGTATCAAAAACAGCCGGCATAACCCAGTAATCGGAAGGTAAATCGAAAAGAACTAATAGATACCTTACAGCGTAGAAAATTAATGTTCTCTGGTATTTTTATTCTGTATCTGTCTAACAGCTGTTAAGTCTGTGGCCGTCAGATAAAATATTAACCTAATCGTTTGTGCCATGACTTCTCACATCTGCAATTATTACAGCGATTGCGACAACATCGCTAAATATGTTGGCCTAAATGTGTACTACAGTAGAATCTCTCACTTCCTAAAGCCACTGCTATCTTTCGTTATCACTACCAGGCGTAAACTTCAATACATTTATATCCAACTCGTACCAAATCTTCTCCTGACATAAACCCTTCAGTTCTCAATGTACCAGATGAAATGACTACGCTAACAATAGTTTCACTATCATTGTTACTATATTTTTGAGCAGTTTCGTAACCTCTCCCACCTTACCAATCGGTTAATGCGAATTTATTGAGCGTAGTATCGTGAAATCAGTGAAACTAATCGTAATAAGATAATTGTGAGCCAATATTTTCCGAGAAGGAGAAATTAATTACTGGAAATTACTGAAAAATATTTTCATCTTGAAAACGACTTCCTATAGTCTTCGGTTATATGAATTCTGAATGATGTAGTTGAGTGCGATGACACACGGATAAGTACGAAAGGAAAAGATTACACGAAATGAGGAATCCCACCCAGTAATATGGAAGGAAATAATTTGTAAGCATTTAATAGGCACCAGTCCAAGTGGTCATAACCTGGTCGGTCCCTAACTGATATTCATAATTGTAATTATGTATTTAACTCAATGCGTGCTAACTTAAAATTTACGCACATGGAACTAACAAATCACGTTACAAAATCAGACGGTAAATGTCAGTAATTAATTTAACTTTAGAAATAACTTACGTTGTTAGCAGATGATGCTGTAATTTACCGTCTAGTAAGGTCAACCGAAGACCAGTATCAGTTGCAAAGCGATTTATAAAAGATTGCTGTATGGTGTGGCAGGTGGCAGTTGACGCTAAATAACGAAAAGTGTGAGGTGATCCACATGAATTCCGAAAGAATTCCGTTGGAATTCGATTACTTGATAAACAGTACCATTCTCAAGGCTGTCAATTCAACTAAGTACCTGGGTGTAAAAATTACGAACAACTTCAGTTCGAAAGACCACATAGATAATATTGTGGGGAAGGCGAGCAAAAGGTTGCGTTTCATTGGCAGGACACTTAGAAGATCCAACAAGTCCACTAAAGAGACGGCTTACACTACACTCGTTCGTCCTGTTAGAATATTGCTGCGCGGTGTGGGATCCTTAACAGGTGGGATTGACGGAGGACATCGAAAGGGTGCAAAAAAGGGCAGCTCGTTCTGTATTATCACGTAATAGAGGAGAGTGTGGCAGATATGATAGGCGAGTTGGGATGGAAGTCATTAAAGCAAAGACGTTTTTCGTTGTGGCGACATCTATTTACGAAATTTCAGTCACCAACTTTCTCTTCCAAATGCGAAAATATTTTGAGCCCAACCTACATAGGTAGGAATGATCATCAAAATAAAATAAGAGAAATCAGAGCTCGAACTGAAAGGTTTAGGTGTTCGTTTTTCCCGCGTACTGTTGCGGAGTGGAATGGTAGAGAAATAGTATGCTTGTGGTTCGATGAACCCTCTGCCAAGCACTTAAATGTGAATTGCAGAGTAGTCATGTAGATGTAGATAAGTAAATGCTCATTGCTGAAACGATTGTGACATAAAATTACAATTACAGTAAGAAATACGTAATAACTTCCGCAACGAAACTCTACCTCGAAGTCGGCAGAAAAGCTAGACATTCTGGCCATGTGTAGAGTAAGACAGCAGCAGTGAGACACTATAAATACCTTCGCTGCGCGATATCGATGGTTATGTTACCGGTGACAGTGCCATCAAAGTGGTGTTATTATTCAGAAAAGTTACTTAGTATGCGTCACAGTAATTCCACTTTGAACGAAAATGAATATAGTCTTACATTTCGTCGGAGACGTTGACGATATCTGACAATGCTCCTTTTACGGTATACATTATGGGCACACTTTCATGAGCAAAAACGCATTATGGGGCAGGATCGTGATGATCCTTATACACCTGCCCACACTTGCACATTGTCTTGCTGTCAGCAGTTTGATCTCAGATGGACCTAACTCTCTGCTCTGCATGTAACACGCACGTCAACACAATCGTCTTAAATGGTGTGGCGCTCATGAACTTTGGCATCATGCATCAGCATCCAGAGGCGGCGCAAGCATTTTACTTTTTCTCTTTGGCGACAGATGTTATATTTACCTAATAGTCCCAGTCAGTTCCCTATGGGCATTAGCGTAGAATGAAGTAGATTATATTAATGTGTGGCGTCTGTTGTTTCTGATCACACCTGTATAAATTTACAGCTTGAGAGTGATGAAGATAGTGTGTGTGTGCACACTCTATCCTGTACTTCGACGAGAATCCAACGTGATACGTCGAGCAATATGTATGGTGGACATGGGGGTTTTACGTAGGCATTGTGCGACAAGATGGGACTTACGGACAGTAGCAAAGCGTGTTCGGATAGCCAAATCAGTTAAGGCTACTGCCTGCATAAAGTGGAAAGTGTTGCCTCTGAATTCATTACAATGCACAGTTGTAGCCTCTGTCGGAATTCCTTTCACTGTCATATATTTGTAATTCATAGTGGTTAGACATTGGCATTATTTACAAAAACCCCCCAGGGGGTCCACAACTCTTTTGTGGATACGTGCGTAGTGAGCACGGGACCCCGAGCTAATGTGGCCTTCCTTTCCAGGCTGCATACCTTCCCTTTCCGCATTCTTCCCCATGCCCTATCTTCGCCCCCCTCACCTCCGCCTCTTTCCTTCACTTTCTCTCCCTCTGGGAGTATGTTTTTTGCCTACATCCGGAGATGGACGCTCGAAAATGTTACGCATTCTTCACTTTCTCTGCTTGTCAGTCTTCCTCCTTGCTTTGTCCTTCTCTTTTCCTTATCTCTTCTCTTTGCCCTTTTCTCCGCTGTGGCGTTTGAGACCTCTCTTCATTCCTGTCCCTTTGTTTTTCCCTTTCTCTTTTTTCCTTGCTGTGCATGTCTGAAGGCCGACCCACGCATTTCCATGCGTAGCCGGTGACGGGGTAACGCGTAATTCCCCGCCTTGGGTAGACAGGTAAGACACGTACGTACCCCCTGGTAACTGCCAGGCCCAGGGAGGGGTGATTACCCGAGCTGATACCTTCCGAAAGTGCCGATTGGTCCCTCTGTCTGTTTCTCGGGAGGTGTGACCTGAGGTGTGAACAATCACCTAAGATGGGAGTGCCCTCAGAGGGCCCCCACAAGAAAGGAGCGCGCCATCGGAGACGCAGGTAATCATGGGGGATACTTTCGCAATGGTTTCCTCATCTTCTGCTATGTCTGCTCACAAGCGTAAGTTCAATGAGTCTCAGCCACAGACAGTCCTTCCATCGTTGCCACACTTCATTGTTTCTTGGTCTGACAAAGGTCACAAATTCTCCACGGTCAACCCTTCTATTATTCAGAAAGGTGTCAACGCAGTTGCAGGTCCTGTAAAGTCTTGTTCCAGATTACGAAATGGCACCTTGTTGTTAGAAACAGTCAGTGCCCTCCAGGCACAAAAATTGCTGTGTACTTTACTGCTACACACCTTCCTTGTCTGGGTGGAAGCGCACCTCACTTTAAATTCCTCACGTGGGGTTGTTTATACATGCACCCTCATTGGATTGTCCGACGAGGAAATTAAACACTGTCTGACCAGGGCGAAACGGATGTTCATAGTCATGAAAAGGCTTGACATGATCATTCCAACCCATACTGTTTTCTTGACATTTGACGAAGTTCAACTCCCATCGAACATAAAACCGGGTTATGAGATTTTCCGTTCGCCCTTACATCTCAAACCCTACGCTTTGCTATCGGTACCACCAGTTCAATCACACCAGCCAGTCCTGTTCCAATCTGGACAAATGTGTTACGTGTGGCAAGGATGCCCATGAGGGTGCTTGTCCACCTCCATCCCCTCGTTGCATCAACTGTATGGGTGACCACGCTGCTTCCTGCAGAGATTGCCCCATTTTTAAAGACGAAAAGCTCATTCAGGAAATCAGAGTGAAGGAAAAGGTGTCGACCTTTGCTGCTCGAAAATTATTCGCCAGTCGAAAGCCCACTGTGCCTCACAGGAAAATACAGCACTGTCCTTGCCTCTCCTCAGCCAACAAAGGAGGCAGCCATGCAGACTTGCGATCTTACCTTTAGTGCCACAGTCGTCAGATCGGCCAGCGCAAAGATCGCCTCTTCAACCTCCCCACTTCCGCCTGCTCACTCTAGGGCTCACCCTTCATCGGGTTCTGCTAAATCTCGAGCCCAAAAGTCAGACACCAAGACTTCCAAAAAAGAGCATACTTGTGAAGAATTTTTACGTACCCCAACTTCAGTCATCGGTTCCTCCTTCATCTAAACATCCTGTTTCCAAGAAGGCTAATAAGAAACACAGCTCCTCTTCTTCTCCGCCACGGCGTGTCTCATCTACAGCACCACCTGGTGGTAGCCGCCCTCGGCTGTCTTCCGTGTCGCCGAGGCGCACTGCTGGCGGCCGATCAACCGGCCGATCGCTAGTGGCAGGAGCTGCTCCTGAACAACCTATGGATCAGGATCTTCTGCATTCGGCTGAATGCCGTTCCATGCTGTCAGTCGCAAGTTCTGAGCAGTCGTTGAGTTGAGGGCAACCCTGGTTACATTCCTCCATTTTGTGTTCACCCTATGTCCATTATCCATTGGAATATCCGCGGCATTCGAGCCAATCTGGATGAATTGTCGATCCTCTTACGATCATACTCGCCGTACATCTTCTGTCTTCAGGAAACATAGCTGCATCCCCACGACCACTTTGTTTTCCCACATTTTCAATCGGTCCGATTTGATCTCCCCTCTGTTGAAGGCACTCCAGCACCTTTCGGTCGGTACTGTTCCGCTAGCTCGGCGCTTCGAATGGTTCGCCCTTGCTGATACACACTCGAGTGACCACTTCCATGTGTACTTAGATTGCAGCCACAACTGCAACATATGCGCCCGCGACACTGGAAGTTTGCCCAAGCCGACTGGACACCGTTTCCGTCTCTAGCGACATTCGATGACGGTCACTTTCCTAGCGTCGACGATGAGGTCACTCATATTACAGACGATATTCTTAAAGCTGCGGAACGTTCAATACCACGCACCTCCGAATTCCCCCGGCGCCTCCCAGTTCCTTGATGGAACGAGGCATGCCGTGACGCAATACGTGAGCGGCGACGTGCTCTTCGCATTTTCCGCCACCATCCTACATTGGCAGTTCCGTGCGCGGTGTCGAGTCATCCGCGATAGCAAGAAGGCAAGTTGGGACTTCTTTACTAGCTCATTTATCACCTACACTCCCTCCTCGGAAGTTTGGAGTCTGATTCGACGGTTATCAGGCGCGCCTAGTTTCTCCCCGGTCTCTGGGCTCACTGTCGCGCATGATACATCGCAATTTCTAACTCATTGGGTCAACACTTTGCTGAGATTTCGAGCTCTCCAAATTACCCGCCAGCATTTCTCCCGAAGAAAAGTGTAGCGGAAGTGCGACCTCTTGCTTTCTCCTCTCAAAATCGCAAAAGCTATAATACTGTTTTCTCCATGCGGGAACTCAAACATGCACTCTCTTCTACTCGCTCCTCCGCCCCCAGGACCGGATGGTATCCACATCCAAATGTTGCTGCATTTATCAACCCATAGTCTGCGTTGCCTCCTTCACCTTTATAATCGAATTTGGACCGACAGTACTTTTCCCAGACGATGGCGGGAAGCTATCGTCGTTCCTGTTCCGAAACCTGGAAAGAACAAACATCTCGTCTCTACTTATCACCCCATTTCTCTCACGAGTAGTGAATGTAAGGTTTTGGAGCGTATGGCGAATTGCCTTTTAGCTTGGTGGCTGGAGTCCTGCAGTCTTTTAACACCTGCCCAATGCGGTTTCCAAAAGCATCGTTCTGCAGTTGACCATCTTGCTGCTCTCTCACGAACAGTTTTCTCCGGAAACGCCAAACAGTAGCAATATTTTTGATCTGGAGAGAACATACGATACCTGTTGGAGGACAGGCACCATCCGCACACTGTTCTGTTGGTGCTTTCGAGGTCGGCTGCCCCTTTCTCTTCGCGAATTTATGGCAGAGCGCACATTTAGGGTGCGGGTGAACACTACTCTCTCCCGTACTTTCTCCCAAGAAAAGGGGGTACACCAGGGCTCCGTGCTGAGTGTTGTACTGTTCGCCATTGCCATAAATCCAATTATGGATTGTCTCCTTCCTGATGTCTCGGGCTCCCTCTTTGTGGACGATTTTGCGATCTACTACAGCTCTCAACGGACCAGCCTTCTTGAACGACGTCTTCAAGGATGTCTCGATCGCCTCTACTCTTGGAGCATAGCAACAGGCTTCCGCTTTTCTCCCAATAAGACCGATTGTGTTAATTTTTAGCGTCGTGCGGAGTTTCTTCCACCTTCATTACATCTAGGACCTGTCAACCTTCCATTTTTGGACGTCGCTAAATTCTTGGCTCTTATGTTTGACAGAAAACTGTGCTGGTCCTCCCACGTTTCCTATCTTTCGGCTCGCTGTCTGCGATCCCTCAACACCCTCCGTGTCGTGAATGGTGCATCCTGGGAAGCGGACCGAGTGGTCCTTCTCCGCCTCTATCGCGCCTTAGTGCGCTCGAAATTAGACTATGGAAGCAGTTTACTCCTCTGCTCGGCCCTCTATTCTTCGGCGTCTCGACCCTGTCCACCACCATGGATTACGTTTAGTGTCTGGAGCCTTTTACACCAGCCCTGTTGAAAGCCTTTATGCTGAGACTGCTGAACCTCTGCTGTCCAATCGGCGAGCTGTCCTGAGTGGTTATGCTAGCCATCTGTCTTCCATGCCTGATAATCTGGCCCACGACATGTTTTTCGACGCCTCCTTGGATCTAGGGAATGCAGGACGCCCTTTCTCCCTACTGCCACCAGGGGTCCGCTTCCGTCAACGGCTCCATTCTCTTTCCTTCCGCTTTCCTAAAACCTTCTTGACAACTTGGGGTACAGCACCGCCTTGGCTCCGTCCCCGGACCTGCCTGCTCCGTGACCTTTGTCAATTTCCCAAGGATGGTACCGCTTCACATGTTTGTCGGGCATTTGCTGCTTCAGATTCTCTCAGCTCTCTCCTCAGTCTCCGAGCTCTGTACCCTGTCTACCCTCTCGTCCACTGGATTCAGGACTGCCTCCACTTGCTCCACTTGGGGGGCATCTCTGTGGCGTTCCTGTGGATCCCAGGACATGTTGGTACCTGTTGAAATGAGGCGGCCGATATAGAGGCCAAGGCTGCAGTCTCTCTTCAGCCAGCGATTCGCACGATTCCCTTCGCCGATCTACGGAGTGTTTTATGTCGTCGTGTTACTCTTTCATGGCACGCAAAATTGTCGACAATTCCCAATAATAAATTGCGGACGTGAAAGCTCTTCCCTGTGCTTGGACCTCTTCCTCCCGAACGCGTCGTCGGGAGGAGGTAATTTTAACTAGACTCCGGGTAGGGCACTGTCTTCTTAGCCATCGACATTTTTTCAATGGTGATCCTCCCCCACTCTGTCCCCGCTGCTCTCAGCTGTGGACGGTAAGACACCTTTTACTTCAGGGCCCCTATTTTACTCCGTTAAGCGTCCGTCTACAGCTGTCGCTTGATATATCTTCAATTTTAGCAGATGACACGCGCTCAGTCGATCGCGTTCTCGAGTTTGTGCCAGTGAGATGACGTCAGTCATTTGAAGCTCTTTTTGGGGACAACCAACCCCCTTCTATAGTGGTTTTTTAAGCTTTCCTTCTATTTTTAGTGACTACTTTTTTGTGTCGTTCCCATTTCTGCTGGTTTCCAGTTTCGTTTTTTACCTTTCCCTAAGTCACAGACTGGGCGCTAATGACCGTAGCAGTTTTTGTGTCCTAAAACCATAACAAAGAATTACAAAAACATTGTTTTCAATTATATATTAAATTTCAAACTTGAGGGAAAAAATCTGATAATACCTACATGTGTATTTAAAGTGTCGACTTTTAACCTTCTACGTTAAATATTTCCTTTGGAAAACAGCTCTGAGTGATAAATATTGTCACTACGAAAGTTAACGGCCATGTCTGAGCACAGCAACCGTTGGTTCTTTACGCTTATTTGCATTTGTTTTGATACTGTGCTCAATGACGTCTCTCCTTACCGAGCTGTCGACACCAGTTGCTCCAATGAGATGATGCATGATCTCTATACTTACTGTAGGCACTGAATGTCGTTATACTTCCCCTGGCTTATATTTTAGAATAACTCTGAGAACTGTGACGCTGACAGCTCCGGCTCCACGCAAAATAAAAGCTCTAAACCACTCAAATGGATTAACGGATAGTTCCGGCTTGTAGCTTTAGAAAAAAAGTAACGTTGGTGACAACCATGCGTGCTAGATTGTTGTTCTTGTATGAACATTCAACTTATACGTCACATAATCCGTGCTAGCCGTCGCAACTTATTCGATATTTGTAGTTTATGTGACCAATTTGAATGCCCCCACCAGGGAGCTCACCGTTCGTTTTTGAGTTCGTGAGTGGCGCATACGGGGCCCATAGCTATTGTGGCTCATTCTTTCTTCCCTGGCTACATTTCCTTCACCATGCCCCTCCCTCCTTGTTCTCACTCCTTCCCCTTTCTCGGTGATCTGATGTGAATCGACCTGGCTATCCACCTGGTTTACTGTATTGTTTGCAATTTCAATCCTTCTGTCTGTTCTTCCATCCTTTTTGGCGTTTAGGGCACAGTTTGAGGTTTGACTTCCGCTTCCGTATTTTCTGCACTAGTGTGAGCCATTTGGGGACTAACTCCTTGCTAGCCTCTAGGGTGTGAATTCCTCTCCCCCTTCCACTACCTTCTTCCTTCCCCACCGTAGCCCCACTCCACCTTGCTATGTCAAAAACACATCTAGCCAGTCCATGTAGTGGGACCCCTTGTGGGTCCGGGGTTTACAACAGGCCCGACGTGTTAGTGCCTGTCGTAAGAGGCGACTAATAGGAGTCCCACATGTTTCGGCCTTTGTGATGGCCCCTGTAGGGTTTGACGTCCATTTTTCAAAATTTCCTCAAGAGCGAGCCAACTGGGAAGGATGCCTTAATTAGTGCATAGTTCCCACCACGTGCTGCGACCCCTAGCATCCTTCGTCGACGTGGATCTGCACTTCGGCTCATTCTCCAGCTGTCGGGCGAGGCCACCCTTTTGCATCTACATCTACATGGTTAATCTGAAATTCACACTTCAGTGCCTGGCAGAGGGTTCATCGAACCATTTTCATACTACTCCTCTACCATTCCACTCTCGAATGGCGCGTGGGAAAAAGGAACACCTAAACCTTTCTGTTCGAGCTCTGCTTTCTCTTATTTTATTATGATCATCATTTCTCCCTACATAGGTGGGTGCCAAGAAAAGATTTTCTCATTCGGAAGAGAAAGTTGGTGATTGAAATTTCGTAAATAGATCTCGCCGCAAAGCAACCCGCCTTTGTTTCAGTGACACTCTCATCCCTATTGCGAGATAACACGAAACGGGCTGCCCTTCTTTGCACTTTCTCGATGTCCTCCGTCAATCCTACCTGGTAAGGATTCCACCCATCGCAGCAATAGTCCAGCAGAGGACGGACAAGTGTAATGTAGGCTGTTTCTTTAGTGGGTTTGTCATATGTCTTCTGCCAACAAAGCGCAGTCCTTTTTCACCGTTCCCGTAATATTACGTATGTGGTCTTTCCAATTTAAGTTGCTCGTAATTGTAATTCCTAGGTATTTAGTAGAATTGATAGCCCTTGGATTTGCGAGATTTATCGTATACCCACAATTTATCGCATTTATTTTAGTACCCATGTGCACGACCTCGCATTTTCTTTGTTTAGTGCCAATTGCCATTTTTCGCACGGTACAGATTTTCTCTCCAGATCCTTTTGTAATTGGAAGTGATTGTCTGGCGATTTTACTAGATGGTAAATTATAGCATCATCTGCAGTCAAAGGGGGCTGCTCAGATTATCACCTAGAGCATTTATGTAATTCAAGAACAGCAGAGGGCCTATGACACTACCTTGCGGAACGACAGATATCACTTCTGTTCTACTCGATGATTTAGCGTCTATCACTACGAACTGTGACCTTTCTGAGGGGATATCACGAATCCAGTCACACAACTCAGACAGTACTCCATATGCACGCAATTTAATAGTCGCCTATGAGGAACGGTATCAAAAGCCTTCTGGAAATCTAGGAATATGGAATCGATCTGAGATTCCTTGTCGACAGCACTCATTACTTCATGGGAAGAAAGAGCTGGCTGTGTCGCACAAGAACGATATTTTCTGCCCACAGACATACACGGAAGAACGACGACGTCGCCCAAATATAGGGTAACAGTTACTACATATCGATAACCGCCGCTGCTGCCACTAGCGGACAGGCAATACTTGCGAAAGCGAGTGGTGACAGTCAACATAAGAAAACAACCGCAACCATGCCAAATAAGATACCATATGGCCTCCATCAGAGGATGGAAACCTACAAACAGCACCAACGCGAGCCGCATCACAGCTCACTATCATTCTGTCCTTTCTCCTTATCAGTGTTTTCCATATGTTCCTTTCCTCTCCAATTCTGCGCAGAACCTCTCCATTCCTTATCAGGCCACCTAATTTTAAACAGCCGTAGGTAGCACAACAAATGCTGAGATGCTCTTCTCTTCCGGGTTTCCTGCAGTCCATGTTTCACTACCCTACAACACTGTGTTCCAAACGCACATGCTCAGAAATTTCTTCCTCGACTTAAGGTCTGTGTTCGTATACTTGCGGACTTCCTTTGTCAAGGAATACCCTTTTCGCTAGGGCCAGTCTGCTTTTGATGTCCTCCTTGCTCCATCTGTCACTGGTTATTTTGCTGTCTAGGTAACAGAATAAACTTCAGGTTTGTGACCATCAACCGTGATGGTGAGTTTCTCGCTGTTCTCATTTCTGCTACTTCTCATTACTTTCGCTTCCTTCGATTAACTCTCAAGCCATATTCTGTATTCATTAGACTGTCCATTTCATTCAGCAGATCATGTAAATCTTCCTCACCTTTACTAGCTTTAGCAATGTCATCAGCGAATCGTACCCTCGATATCGTTTCACCTTGAATTTTAATTCCACTCCTGGACCTTTCTTTATTTCCATTATTGCTTCTTCGATGTACAGATTGAACGGAAGGGGCGAAAGACATGTGTGTCTTACACTTTTTTTAATCAGAGCACTTCGTTCTTGATTTTCCACTCTTATTATTCCCTCTCGGCTGTTGCTCATATTGTATATTACCCATCTTCTGCCACAGCTTACCCTAATTCTTCTGAGAATTTCGAACATACTGCACTATGTTACATTGTCGAACGCTTTTTCCGGATTGACAAATCCTATGAAGGTGTTTTGATTTGTCTGCAGCCTTTCTTCCACTATCAACCGCAACGTCAGAATTGCCTGTGGTGGTTCTGAGCCAAGCTGATCGCAATCTAACACGTACTCCATTTTCCTTCCCATTCTTCTGTGTATTACTCTCCTCAGCAACTTCGGTTCATCAGCTGTTAAGCTGATTGTGCTATAACTCTTGAACTTTTCAGCTCTTGCAGTCTTCAGAATTGTGTGGATGATACTTTCCCGAAAGTCAGGTGGTATGTCGCCACCAACGTGAGTAGTAGTTTTGCTGCAACTTCCCCCATTAATTTCACAAAATTCAACTGAATATTAACTGTACCTTCTGCCTTAATTGATCTTAAGTCCTCCAAAGCTGATTCTAATACTGGATTCTCTGCCTACTCTAAATAGACGCCTGTTTTTTCTTCTACCACATCAGCCAAATCTTCCCCTTCGTAGGCCCCTGCGGGTTCGGGGGTTAGAATAGGCCCGCGGTATTCCTGCCTGTCGTAAGAGGCGACTAAAAGGAGTCTCACATGTTTTGGCCTTATGTGATGGTCCCCTCTCGGGTTTGACCTCCATCTTTCTAAATTATTCCGAAGAGCGAGCCAATTGGGGAAGGGCGCCTTACATGGTGCACTGTATCCGTCGTGCAATTAGACCTTTAGCCGTCTTTCTCGTCGTTGCAATGGTGTCCCGCTCGTTTTCGATCTCTTGGGCGATTACCACACTGCACTCTGCAGTGTTTCTTTTAACTGCGACGACGACCTTGGCCATTTATGCACCTAAGATCCAGCACGGTAGCCAGTCCGTTGTGGTGGGGCCGCCATGTACCCTCTTGGTTGTAGCCCCCTGACAACACAGGGATCGCTCTACTGATGCCTGCGCCGTTCACTCCCCACGTATGCCAAGGAGTAGATGCCCATCTCCCTGGGGCATCAGGACTCCCGGCAATGGACATCCTGCCAGGTGGCTATTGCTGCGGCTGGGTGGCGCCCGTGGGGAGGGCCCTTGGTCGGAGTAGGTGGCATCAGGGCGGATGACCCGCAATGAAGCGTGGTACATCATCTCTCGCTGGCGGCCAGCCGCCAGCAGTCTCTAAGCGTTCTCGGGCTCAGTTTAATGCACAGAAGTACGATCCGAAAACGTTCCCCTCCCTGGCCACGCCGTGGGAAGAGCGTAAGTCCCAGGCTGGAGGTAACAGTTATTCGCCCCGATTCTTAGTTTGCACGAGAGCTGATGGGGAGTCTTTTCTCTCCACAAAGCCTCAGTTCTTCGTCGAGCATTTAGAGGACAAGTTTGGGGAGGTGGAGGGCTTGTCTAAAATGCGCTCTGGCTCAGTACTGATACAAACGGCATCCTCCGCCCAGTCACGCAGGTTACTTGCTTGTGACAAGTTGGGGGATGTTAACGTTACTATTACTCCACATAAGAGTTTAAATATGGTACAGGGTGTTATTTTCCATAGGGACCTCCTTTTGCAGTCTGATGACGAGCTGCGCGCCAACTTAGAACGTAGAGGTGTTCATTTCGTCCGGCGCGTTCATCGGGGTCCGAGGGACAATCAGGTTGCTACCGGTGCCTTCATCTTGGCCTTCGAGGGTGATACGTTACCGGAAAAGGTCAAGGTGATGGTCTACCGATGTGACGTCAAGCCCTATATCCCTCCCCCGATGCGGTGCTTCAAGTGCTGGAAGTTCGGCCATATGTCTTCCCGCTGCACTTCCAGCCTCACATGTCGAGATTGCGGACGCCCATCTCATCCCGATACTCCATGTGCCCCGCCTCCCATCTGCGTCAACTGCGGGGAGCACCATTCACCTTGCTCGCCAGACTGCAGAATATTCCAGAAAGAGCGCAAAATCATGGAATATAAGACCCTGGACCGCCTGACTTATACTGAGGCCAAACGGAAATACGACCGATTACATCCAGTGCGAATGATAACTTCCTACGCCGCTGCTACAACACCTGTGCTAGCCCCATCAGTCTCGCGCCTTCCGGCCGGATCGACGAGTGGTACAACTCCTCCTGCCCCCTTGCCAGTGGGGGGCTCTACCCACCGGGTTGCTCCTGTGCCACCTACCTCAGGAGCAACACCATCCCCCCATCGGGGACGTCGGTCCCCGCTTCTAAGCCGGAGAAGTGTCCAACTTCTTCGGCTTCTCACGCTCGCAAGGGGTCCCTTGGGTCCCTCCCTTCCCAGGTTTCCACCGGCGGGAAGGCTGACGATCGACAGTGGCGTAAGTGCCCACAATCTGCAGGTCGAAGGGCTTCCCGATCCTCCTCAGTCCCGGAGACTGAATCGGTGAAGCCCTCCCAGCCGGTTAAACCCAAGGAGCAGCGTGAGAAATCAAAGAGCAGCTCTAAGCCCAAGGAACGCGCGGTGGTAGCCACCCCATCGCAACCTTCTAGCTCTGCGTCTGGGGACGAGGTGGAGATTCTGGCGTCCGCTGAGGACCTCGATCTCGCCGGTCCCTCAGACGCCGTGAATAGCAATAGCACTAGCACGGGTGCTCAATCGGAGGCAGCAGGTGACCCAGCGGCGTAATCTGCCGTCCCAGTCCCAGCATGCCTTTCTCAGCCATGGACAAAACCATCCTCCAGTGGAACTGCAGCGGTTTCTTCCACCATCTAGCTGAGCTCCGCCAACTTATCAGCCTTCACCCTTTCCTCTGCATTGCTCTGCAGGAAACTTGGTTTCCAGCAATGCGCACCCCCGCCCTCCGTGGCTATCGGGGTTATTATAAGAACCGAGCAGCTTATGAAAGGGTGTCTGGTGGCGTCTGCATCTATGTCCTTAACTCTCTTCACAGCGAGTCTGTCCCTCTACAAACAGCTTTAGAGGCTGTCGCTGTTAGGGTGTGGACGCCGCAGGCTCTTACCGTCTGCAGTCTTTACCTTCCACCGGAGGGTGATGTCGCGCAGCATGTCCTGGCTGCGCTGATAGCCCAATTGCCGCCACCTTTCTTATTACTGGGCGACTTTAACGCCCATAACCCTCTGTGGGGTGGGTCAGTGGCAACAGGTCGAGGCGCCACCGTTGAGCGTTTATTGTCGCAGCTCGATCTCTCGATTTTGAATGATGGTGCCTCCACACACTTCAGTGTGGCGCATGGCACCTACTCCGCCATTGACCTTTCAATCTGTAGTCCTAGCCTCTTACCATCTGTCCACTGGAGTGTGCATGACGACCTGTGTGGTAGTGACCACTTTCCGATTTTTCTGTCACTACCACAGCGTCACTCTTCTGGGCGCCCTAGCAGATGGGCTATGAATAAGGCTGACTGGGACTTGTTCTCCTCCACTGCCGCTATTGAGCCTCTCTCAACTGATGCCATTGATGCGGTGGTTACATCGGTCACCGCCGGCATCGTCACTGCCGCCGAGTCTGCCATTCCCCGTTCTTCTGGGTCCCCTCGGCGGAGGGCTGTGCCTTGGTGGTCGCCTGAGATCGCTGAAGCGATTAAAGATCGCCGGCGGGCGCTCCAGCGTCACAAGCGACATCCCTCCATGGACCACCTTATCGCCTTCAAACGGCTGCGTGCGCGGGCCCGCCTCCTTATCCGCCAAGGCAAGGAGTGCTGGGAGCGGTATGTGTCCACCATTGGCCTCCATATCACTCCATCGCAGGTCTGGGCGAAGATTCGACGCGTCTACGGCTATCGGACCCCTGCCAGCGTCCCTGCGCTCTCACTGAATGGAGCAGTTTGTACAGACTCCGACGTCATTGCAAGCCGCTTGGCAGAGCATTTTGCTATGAGTTCCGCTTCTGCGAATTACCCCCAGGCCTTCCGCTCCATTAAAGAGCGGATGGAACGTCGGAGCCTTTCTTTTCGCACCAACGCTTCTGAACCCTACAACGCTCCATTCAGTGAGTGGGAATTTCAGAGTGCCCTTGCCGCTTGCCCTGATACCGCTCCCGGGCCAGATCGCATCCACTGTCAGATGCTGAAACACCTTTCAGTGGACTGCAAGCGACGCCTCCTCGACCTTTACAACCGTCTCTGGGTCGAGGGTGAGTTTCCGTCGCAATGGCGGGAAAGTATTGTCATCCCCATTTTGAAACCTGGAAAGAACCCTTTGGAGGTGGACAGCTACCGTCCCATTAGTCTCACCAACGTTCTTTGCAAGTTGCTTGAACGGATGGTGAGCCGGCGCTTAAATTGGGTGCTGGAGTCTCGGGGCCTTCTGGCTCCGTCTCAGGGTGGGTTCCGTAAAGGCCGCTCCGCCACCGACAATCTGGTGAGCCTTGAGTCGGCCATCCGTACAGCCTTTGCCCGCCGTCAGCACCTGGTCGCTGTCTTTTTCGACATGCGGAAGGCGTACGATACGACATGGCGTCATCACATCCTTTCTACGCTTCATGGATGGGGTCTTTGGGGCCCTCTGCCCATCTTTATCAGAAATTTTCTGTCGTATCGTACCTTCCGCGTGCAAGTCGCGGCCTCGTATAGTTCCTCCCTCGTCCAGGAGAATGGGGTACCCCAGGGCTCTGTCCTCAGTGTCTGCCTGTTTTTAATTGCAATAAACGGTCTCGCTGCGGCAGTAGGAAATTCTGTCTCCGCTTCCCTGTATGCTGACGACTTCTGTCTTTACTATAGTTCTATTAGCATTGCAGCAGCTGAACGTCAGCTACAGGGCGCAATCCGCAAGGCGCAGTCTTGGGCTGTAGCGCGTGGTTTTCAGTTTTCGGCTGCCAAGACCCGCGTTATGCATTTCTGCCGGCGCCGAACGGTCCATCCTGAGCCGCGGCTTTATCTTGCCGACGAACTTCTTGCTGTGGTGGAGACCCACAGGTTTTTGGGTGTACTTTTTGATGCCCGGTTGACTTGGCTGCCTCATATCCGGCAGCTTAAACAAGCGTGTTGGCGGCATCTCAACGCCCTGCGTTGTTTGAGCCACACCCGCTGGGGCGCCGACCGATCTACCCTGTTGCGGCTCTACCAGGCGTTAATCCAGTCTCGCCTGGATTATGGGTGCCTAGCTTATGGCTCAGCATCCCCATCTGCGTTGCGGGTGCTGGACCCAATTCTCCACAGCGGGATACGCCTTGCCACTGGTGCTTTCCGCACCAGCCCTGTGGACAGCGTCCTAGTGGAGGCAGGTGTACCTCCACTGCGGTTCCGACGCCAACGTTTGCTGGCCGCTTATGCTGCCCATGTTTTTAGCTTGCCCGGGCATCCAAATTATCGTGTCCTGTTCCCGCAGTCAGTCGTCCATCTGCCAGACCGTCGGCCCCGGTCGGGTTGTCCGATCGCCGTACGCATCAAGGAGCTTCTCTGCGGGCTTGGGTTTTTCCCAGTTCCACCTCCTTTCTGGGCGCCTCTGCGTACACCCCCGTGGTGTGTTCCTCGCCCTTGCCTTCGGCTCGACTTGGCACAGGGCTCGAAGGACTCGGTCCCTCCAGAGGCCTTCCGCCGCCGCTTTTATTCCATCCTGGCCACGTATCAGGGCTCTGGAATTGTTTACACCGACGGTTCGATGGTTGCTGGTCGTGTCGGGTATGCGCTAACTCTAGGGGACCATTCCGAACAACGGTCCTTGGCGGCTGGCTGCAGCGTTTACACTGCTGAGCTAGTCGCCATCTTTCGTGCCCTAGAGTATATCCGCTCCTGCTCAGGTGAGTCCTTCGTTATCTGTAGCGATTCCCTGAGTGGTTTACGAGCTCTCGACCAGTGTTTTCCTCGTTCTCGTCTGGTGATGGCTATCCATGAGTCCCTGCATACTCTTGCGCGTTGCGGCCGTTCTGTGGTCTTTGTGTGGACCCCCGGTCACGTTGGTATCCCAGGCAATGAACATGTTGACCGCCTGGCGAAAGAGGCCACGAGTAAACAGTCTCTGGACGTTGGCCTCCCAGAGACTGATTTGCGGGCAGTCCTCCGCCGAAAAGTTTTTGCGCTTTGGGACGCTGAATGGCGCAATCGGATCGTGCCCAATAAACTCCGTGCCATCAAGGAGACGACGACTGTGTGGCGGTCATCCCTGCGAGCCAACCGCAGGGACTCTGTCGTCCTTTGTCGGCTCCGCATTGGCCACTCCCACCTGACACACAGTTATTTACTGCGCCGGGAGGACCCTCCTGTATGTCGCTGCGGGGCGGCTTTGACAGTGGCCCACATTTTGTTGGCCTGCCCCCTTTTAGCTGTGGTCAGGCAGACATTTGCGCTGCCTGATACGCTCCCTGCCCTTTTATGTGATGACCTTGGTATGGCTGACTTAGTTTTCCGTTTTATTCGGGCAGGGGGTTTTTATTATTTACTCTGAGTGTTTGTTCTGTTCTTTTGTGTTGATTCTGGCCATTGGCCTACGATTTTACGCTGAGTTTTTAATGTGTTCTCAGTGGTTGGCTTCTCCTTTTTATCTCTATGGTCGGCCAACCACTGTCACACTCTGTGTGATTTTAATTTGTTTCGTCTGATCTCTGTAGGAGTATTTCTTGTCCTGTGTCGTCTGACGTCTTTCCTGTTGTTCGTTTTTTTTATTCTCTTTGGGTGGTTTTACTTTTTTTTTTTGGAAAAAGGGACCGATGACCGTCGCAGTCTGGTCCCTTTAATCCCCCCCAAACCAACCAACCATCTTCCCCTTCGTAGAGGCCTTCAGTGTACTGTATCTACCTAACCGCTCTCACCTATTCCGTGTGTGGGTCCAGGGGTTAGAATAACCTCAAGGTATTCCTGCATGTCCTAAGAGGCAACTACAAGGAGTCTGAAACTTTTGGGCCTTTGTGATGGTCCCCTGTTGGGTACGACTTCCATATTTCTAAATTTTTCTGAACAGGCGCCAATTGGGAAGAGCGCCGTACATGGTGCATTGTCCATCGTGCATTGAGACATTTTGCCCACTTCCTCGTCATCGCATTGCAGTCCTGCTCATTCTCCATCTCTTGGCTGAGGACACCTTCCTGGGTGTGTTTTCCACCATGCACTATGCCGTGTCGTTCTCTGTGACGACGATGACCACGGACTTCTTTGCACCTCATATCCAGCACAGTAGCCGGACTGTTGTGGTGGGCCGCCATGTACCCTGTTGGTTGTAGCCCCTGACCACACAGGGATCTCTCTGCTGATGCCTGCGCCTTTAACTCTCCATGTATACCAAGGAGTAGATGCCTGTCACCCTAGGGCATGAGGACTCCTGGCAATGACCATCCTGCTAGGTGGCGCTTACTGAGGCTGGGTGGCGCCTGTGGAGAGGTCCACTGGTCGGAGTGGGTGGCATCAGGGTGGATTACACGCCATGAAGCGTAGTACATCTCTTGCTGGTGGTCCGCCGAAGTCTAACTTAAATGTTAAGAAATGACTCCAAATCGTTACCCTCCGTGGTCATATCATGGGAGGGACGCCAGGCTAAGGATGGCAGTAAAGCTTAATGGCTCTGGTACCTGATACGTACGAGAGTTGATGGGAATCTTTCATGTCCATGAAGCCTCAGTATTTTGTGGAGCATTTAAAGGACCAGTTTGGGGAGGTGGAGGCCTTGTCCAAAACGCGCTCTGGGTCAGTCTTGTTATAAACCGCATCCTCTGCACAGTCATTACTAACTTGCGACATGTTGGGGATGTTTGTAACCATCACGCCCCATAAGAAATATGGTCCAGTGTATTATATTCCACAGGGACCACCTTTTGCATTCTGACGACGAGCTGCGTGCAAATTTAGAGCGGCCAGGTGTTCATTTCGTCCAGCGCGTCCATCAGAGTCAGAGGGATTATCAGGTTGCCACCGGTGCCTTCATCTTGGCCTTAGAGGGTGACAGGTTGCCTGAGAAGGTCAAGGTGATGGTCTACCACTGTGACGTAAAGCCAGATATCTCGTCCCTATGCAGTGTTTTAAGTGCTGGATGTTCGTCCATATGTCTTCCCCCCCCTGTACTTCCAGTGTCACATGTAGAGGTTGTGGACGTCAGTCACATCCAAATACTCCCTGTATCCAGGAAAAGGGGGTACTGCAGGGCTCTGTATGGAGTGTCTATTTTTAAAGGTCTAGAGCCGTCGGACTCACTTTTTTGTTTGCAGATGAGTTTTGAATTTCGTACTTCTCCTCCACCAGTACTGGTGTTGCTGAGTGGCACATACAGGGAGCAATCCACAAGGCGCAGTCATGGGCTTTAGCCCACGGTTTCCAGTTTTCGGCCGCAAAGTCATGTTATGCACTTCTGCCGGCCTGGTACCGTTCATCCAGAACCAGAACTTTACCTTTTGACGACCCACTCGCTATAGTGGAGACAGGTGGATTCTTATTGGTTTTAGACACCTGATGGGCTTGGCTTCCTCACCTTCATCAGCTTAAGCGAAAATGCTGGCAGCACTTCAATGCCCTCCGCTTCCTGAGCAACACCATCTGGGGTGTGGATCGCTCTACGCTGCTGCAGCTATACAGAGCACTTGTTCAATCCCACCTTCACTATGGGAGTCTGGTTTATGCTTCGGCGGCGCCCTCAGTGTTGCGTTTACTCGACCCAGTGCACCACTATGGCGTTCGCCTAGCGACAGGAACTTAAAGGACGAGTCTGGTTACCAGCGTCTTGGCGGAGGCCGGATTCCCTCCATTGCAGGTTAGGTGTGCACAGCTGCTGACCAGTTAAGTTTCACATGTTCGTAGTTCTCTTGCTTATCGTAATCAGTTTCCTTTACAACACCCACGGCCGTTCATCTCCCACATCGGCGGTGCAGGTCAGGTTTTCCAATTGCAGTTAATATCCGATCCCTTCTTTCCGAACTGAAGTCCTTGCCTTTACCACCTATGCTTCAGGTCCATTCACACACACCTCCACGACATGTACAGAGGCCATGAAGTGGTTTACACCGATGGGTCGATGGCTGATGGTCACGTCGGATTTGCGATTTCCATGGAGGCCATATTGAACAGCATTCCATGCCCATTGGCTGTAGTGTCTTCACTGCCCAGCTGGTGGCTATATCTCGCGCTCTTGAGCTCATCCGCTCATGCCCTGGGGAGTCGTTTTTCGTGTGTACTGACTCCTTGAGAAGCCTACAAGCTATCGCACAGTGCTACCGTCATTCTTTGATAGTGACCATCCAGTTGTCCATCAATGCTCTGGAATGGTCCTGTATTTCAATGGTGTTGGTCTGGAACCCAGGTCACGTCAGAATCCTAGGCAACAAATTTGCCTATATCCTGGCCAAACAGGCTACAAGGAAACTGCTTATGGAGGTCGGCTTGTCTGCAAGTGACCTCCGTTCAGTAGTCGACCGCAAGGGTTTTCAGCTTTGGGAGACGAAATGGCATAAACGTAGCACGCACATCAAACTGGGTGCCATTAAGGAGACTAGGAGTGTGTGCTAGTCTTCCACGCGCGCCTCTCTGAAGAACTCTGTAGTTCTCTGCCGGCTCCGCAATGGCCGAGCCTGGGTGACACACGGATGCCTCCTACGCCGTGACGACCCACCTCGGTGTTGGTGCGGCGCCTGCCTGACACGGGCTCATAACTTAGTGAGCTGTCCTTCTTTGGCTGTTCTGCGACGGACTCTTCTGTTACTGAACTAGTTTCCATTAGTTTTAGCTAACAACGCCTCATCGGCTTCATACGTGATGGTGGGTTTTTAGTCTACATACGTTTCAGTGCATGTCTTTTGTCCCCTTGGGTTCACCACTCCGATGCTTTTAGGGTGGATGTTTTAATGTGTCGCAGGGTGGCTGGCTTTCCCTTTTTAGTCTCATGGTCGGCCAGTCACCGTCATCTGCTTTCTTGTTTTTATCGAGTCTACCTGTTAATTACTTCTCTGTGGTTTTCTTTTCCTGTTTTGTCCATAGTGGTGTTGGTTGTCATTCTGGTTGTCATTCTGCCTGTTTCTTCCATTCTCCTTCCACTGTGCTGTACGCCTCTTTTCTTTCATTTCCCTTGTGTAATTATTTCACTGGGAAAAAGGGACAGAGGACATCGCAGTATGTTCCCTTCCCCCCCCCCCTCCCTCCCCCTCCTCTAAACCAACCAACCAAAATGTGATGCATATTACCGCCAACGATTTGACAATGAGCAGAAATGTTGTAGTTAACCAGGTATGTAAGACTTTCCCTTTCCAAATCGAAAAACACAAATCAACTCCTACGCTCAGTGGTTAAATCAGTTAAAAAATATACTCTCCTGGAAATGGAAAAAAGAACACATTGACACAGGTGTGTCAGACCCACCATATTTGCTCCGGACACTGCGAGAGGGCTGTACAAGCAATGATCACACGCACGGCACAGCGGACACACCAGGAACCGCGGTGTTGGCCGTCGAATGGCGCTAGCTGCGCAGCATTTGTGCACCGCCGCCGTCAGTGTCAGCCAGTTTGCCGTGGCATACGGAGCTCCATCGCAGTCTTGAACACCGGTAGCATGCCGCGACAGCGTGGACGTGAACCGTATGTGCAGTTGACGGACTTTGAGCGAGGGCGTATAGTGGGCATGCGGGAGGCCGGGTGGACGTACCGCCGAATTGCTCAACATGAGGGGCGTGAGGTCTCCACAGTACATCGATGTTGTCGCCAGTGGTCGGCGGAAGGTGCACGTGCCCGTCGACCTGGGACCGGACCGCAGCGACGCACGGATGCACGCCAAGACCGTAGGATCCTACGCAGTGCCGTAGGGGACCGCACAGCCACTTCCCAGCAAATTAGGGACACTGTTGCTCCTGGGGTATCGGCGAGGACCATTCGCAACCGTCTCCATGAAGCTGGGCTACGGTCCCGCCCACCGTTAGGCCGTCTTCCGCTCACGCCCCAACATCGTGCAGCCCGCCTCCAGTGGTGTCGCGACAGGCGTGAATGGAGGGACGAATGGAGACGTGTCGTCTTCAGCGATGAGAGTCGCTTCTGCCTTGGTGCCAATGATGGTCGTATGGGTGTTTGGCGCCGTGCAGGTGAGCGCCACAATCAGGACTGCATACGACCGAGGCACACAGGGCCAACACCCAGCATCATGCTGTGGGGAACGATCTCCTACACTGGTCGTACACCACTGGTGATCGTCGAGGGGACACTGAATAGTGCACGGTACATCCAAACCGTCATCGAACCCATCGTTCTACCATTCCTAGACCGGCAAGGGAACTTGCTGTTCCAACAGGACAATGCACGTCCGCATGTATCCCGTGCCACCCAACGTGCTCTAGAAGGTGTAAGTCAACTACCCTGGCCAGCAAGATCTCCGGATCTGTCCCCCAATGAGCATGTTTGGGACTGGATGAAGCGTCGTCTCACGCGGTCTGCACGTCCAGCACGAACGCTGGTCCAACTGCGGCGCCAGGTGGAAATGGCATGGCAAGCCGTTCCACAGGACTACATCCAGCATCTCTACGATCGTCTCCATGGGAGAATAGCAGCCTGCATTGCTGCGAAAGGTGGATATACACTGTACTAGTGCCGACATTGTGCATGCTCTGTTGCCTGTGTCTATGTGCCTGTGGTTCTGTCAGTGTGATCATGTGATGTATCTTACCCCAGGAATGTGTCACTAAAGTTTCCCCTTCCTGGGACAATGAATTCACGGTGTTCTTATTTCAATTTCCAGGAGTGTACATTATATACCTTTAGTTTCCGTTGTGGTCATCTGTTGTGCACCGTGCTGTCCTTCAGAATAACATGTGGCAATGGAAAGGTTTTCCACGATGGATAAATCGTTAATAGGGCGCAAGCAACCTACCCCTATCTCTGTTTTATACCTCACAATTCTGAAATGTCCGATAAGCAATAAATTCTCGACTGTTAAGTCTCTAGGCCTGCTCAAGTCTCTACTTCACCACCACGTACTACAGCCATTACCATGTCCACCAGCGTCTGCCTCAGTAAGCGTGAAATTCAGAGCACATCTACGAAACACTTAACGGTCATGGAAAATTACTTACGCCTCTACACTGTTCTTCGTACTAATAGCAATATTAACAGCTTCACACACTGCCAGGAGCGAACGCATTCTCCTCCTGTTATAACGCGGCATCCCTGTAAGTCGTTCCCCCCTGCGGGTTCGGGGGTAAGAATAGGCCCGCGGTATTCCTGCCTGTCGTAAGAGGCGACTAAAAGGAGTCTCAAATGTTTCGGCTTCATGTGATGGTCCCCTCTCGGGTCTGACCTCCATCTTTTTAAATTATTCCGAAGAGCGAGCCAATTGGGGAAGGGCGCCTTACATGGTGCACTGTATCCGTCGTGCATTGAGTCCTGTAGCCGGCTTTTTCGTCGTTGCAATGGTGTCCCGCTCGTTTTCCATCTCTTGGGCGACGATACGTCCTTGGGTGCGATTACCACGCTGCACTCTGCAGTGTTGCTTTTAACTGTGATGACGACCTTGGACATTTTTGCACCTAAGATCCAGCACGGTAGCCAGTCCGTTGTGGTTGGGCCGCCATGTACCCTGTTGGTTGTAGCTCCCTGACAACACAGGGATCGCTCTACTGATGCCTGCGCCGTTAACTCCTCACGTATGCCAAGAAGATGATGCCCATCTCCCTGGGGCATCAGGACTCCCGGCAATGGCCATCCTGCCAGGTGGCTATTGCTGCGGCTGGGTGGCGCCCATGGGGAGGGCCCTTGGTCGGAGTAGGTGGCATCGGGGCGGATGACCCGCAATGAAGTGTGTTATCATCTCTCGCTGGTGGGCCTCCACCAGCAGTCTCTAAGCGATCGAGGTCTAACCTCAATGGAAAGAAATTTGATCAAAGGTCATTTCCCTCCCTGGCCCCTCCATGGGAGGAACGTCTTGCTAAAGAAGGCAGTGGAGACTATTCACCCCGGTACCTCGTGTGTACGCGGGTTGATGGAGAATCGTTTGTCGACCAAACCCCAGTTTTTTGTGGAGCACTTAGAGGACAAGTTCGGGGAGGTGGAGGGCTTGTCCAAAATGCGCTCTGGTTCTGTGCTCATCAAAACGGCATCTTCTGCCCAGTCACGGAGGTTGCTCAATTGTGACAAGTTGGGGATGTTTCAGTTAACATCACGCCGCATAAGAGTCTGAACATGGTCCAGGGTATTATATTCCACAGGGATCTTCTTCTGCAGTCCGACGATGAATTACGCGCCGACCTCGAACGACGAGGTGTTCACTTCGTCCGGCGCGTTCATCGGGGTCCGAGGGACAATCAGGTAGCTACTGGTGCCTTCATCTTGGCTTTCGAAGGTGATGTTTTACCCGAAAAGGTCAAGGTGATGGTTTACCGTTGTGATGTGAAGCCATATATCCCTCCTCCGATGCTGTGTTTTAAATGCTGGAAGTTCGGGCACATGTCATCTCGCTGTACTTCCAGCATCACATGTCGAGATTGTGGACGTCCTTCGCATTCCAATACTCCATGTGCTCCGCCTCCCATCTGTGTTAACTGCGGAGAACACCATTCACCCTGCTCACCGGACTGTCGGATCTTCCAGAAGGAAAGGATGATAATGGAATATAAGACTCTGGACCGCCTGACCTACACCGAGGCAAGGCGGAAATATGAGTGGCTCCATCCTGTGCCTATGATGTCTACCTATGCCGCTGCTGCAACACTGGTTCTAACCTCTACAGTGTCGTCACCTGCAGTTCGCTCTCAGCTCTGTCAGAATTCACCAGCCCTCTTGGTTGTGGGGGGCACTTCACCCCCTGTTGCTCCTGCTCCATCTTCTTCAGGAGCAGCACCCTCCCAACCATCGGGGACATCAGCTCCCCCTTCCCAGCCGGAGAAGCGTAAGACTTCTTCGGCTACTCTCGCCAGGAAGGGATCCCTTGGGGACCTCCCTTCGCAAGTTCCGACCAGTGGAAAAGCGGACACACGAAAGTGGCCGAAACAACCACCTGTCCCTGGTCGTAGGGCCTCCCGGTCATCGTCTGTCCCTGAGACTGACCCAGTGAAGCCCATGAAGCCTGACCCACCGAAGGCACAGCGCGTCAAGCAGGAAAAGACCCCCCAGGGGGTCCACAACTCTTTTGTGGATACGTGCGTAGCGACCACGGGACCCCAAGCTAATGTGGCCTTCCTTCCTTTCTGGGCTGCATACCTTCCCTGTCCGCATCCTTCCCCATCCCGCATCTTCGCCCCTCCTCCCCTCACCTCAGGCTCTTTGCTTCCCTTTCTCCCCATCTGGGAGTATGGTTTGTGCCTATGTCTGGAGACGGACGCTCGAAACTGTTCAAACTTCCTTGCTTTCTACACTTGCAAGTCTTCGTCCTTCCTCTGTCCTTCCTCTGTCCTTTTCTTTTCCTTTCCTCTTCTTTTCCTTTCCTCTTCTTTTCCTTTCCTCTTCTTTTCCTTTCCTCTTCTTTTCCTTTCCTCTTCTTTTCCTTTCCTCTTCTTTTCCTTTCCTCTTCTTTTCCTTTCCTCTTCTTTTCCTTTCCTCTTCTTTTCCTTTCCCCTTCTTTTCCTTTCCCCTTCTTTTCCTTTCCCCTTCTTTTCCTTTCCCCTTCTTTTCCTTTCCCCTTCTTTTCCTTTCCCCTTCTTTTCCTTTCCCCTTCTTTTCCTTTCCCCTTCTTTTCCTTTCCCCTTCTTTTCCTTTCCCCTTCTTTTCCTTTCCCCTTCTTTTCCTTTCCCCTTCTTTTCCTTTCCCCTTCTTTTCCTTTCCCCTTCTTTTCCTTTCCCCTTCTTTTCCTTTCCCCTTCTTTTCCTTTCCCCTTCTTTTCCTTTCCCCTTCTTTTCCTTTCCCCTTCTTTTCCTTTCCCCTTCTTTTCCTTTCCCCTTCTTTTCCTTTCCCCTTCTTTTCCTTTCCCCTTCTTTTCCTTTCCCCTTCTTTTCCTTTCCCCTTCTTTTCCTTTCCCCTTCTTTTCCTTTCCCCTTCTTTTCCTTTCCCCTTCTTTTCCTTTCCCCTTCTTTTCCTTTCCCCTTCTTTTCCTTTCCCCTTCTTTTCCTTTCCCCTTCTTTTCCTTTCCCCTTCTTTTCCTTTCCCCTTCTTTTCCTTTCCCCTTCTTTTCCTTTCCCCTTCTTTTCCTTTCCCCTTCTTTTCCTTTCCCCTTCTTTTCCTTTCCCCTTCTTTTCCTTTCCCCTTCTTTTCCTTTCCCCTTCTTTTCCTTTCCCCTTCTTTTCCTTTCCCCTTCTTTTCCTTTCCCCTTCTTTTCCTTTCCCCTTCTTTTCCTTTCCCCTTCTTTTCCTTTCCCCTTCTTTTCCTTTCCCCTTCTTTTCCTTTCCCCTTCTTTTCCTTTCCCCTTCTTTTCCTTTCCCCTTCTTTTCCTTTCCCCTTCTTTTCCTTTCCCCTTCTTTTCCTTTCCCCTTCTTTTCCTTTCCCCTTCTTTTCCTTTCCCCTTCTTTTCCTTTCCCCTTCTTTTCCTTTCCCCTTCTTTTCCTTTCCCCTTCTTTTCCTTTCCCCTTCTTTTCCTTTCCCCTTCTTTTCCTTTCCCCTTCTTTTCCTTTCCCCTTCTTTTCCTTTCCCCTTCTTTTCCTTTCCCCTTCTTTTCCTTTCCCCTTCTTTTCCTTTCCCCTTCTTTTCCTTTCCCCTTCTTTTCCTTTCCCCTTCTTTTCCTTTCCCCTTCTTTTCCTTTCCCCTTCTTTTCCTTTCCCCTTCTTTTCCTTTCCCCTTCTTTTCCTTTCCCCTTCTTTTCCTTTCCCCTTCTTTTCCTTTCCCCTTCTTTTCCTTTCCCCTTCTTTTCCTTTCCCCTTCTTTTCCTTTCCCCTTCTTTTCCTTTCCCCTTCTTTTCCTTTCCCCTTCTTTTCCTTTCCCCTTCTTTTCCTTTCCCCTTCTTTTCCTTTCCCCTTCTTTTCCTTTCCCCTTCTTTTCCTTTCCCCTTCTTTTCCTTTCCCCTTCTTTTCCTTTCCCCTTCTTTTCCTTTCCCCTTCTTTTCCTTTCCCCTTCTTTTCCTTTCCCCTTCTTTTCCTTTCCCCTTCTTTTCCTTTCCCCTTCTTTTCCTTTCCCCTTCTTTTCCTTTCCCCTTCTTTTCCTTTCCCCTTCTTTTCCTTTCCCCTTCTTTTCCTTTCCCCTTCTTTTCCTTTCCCCTTCTTTTCCTTTCCCCTTCTTTTCCTTTCCCCTTCTTTTCCTTTCCCCTTCTTTTCCTTTCCCCTTCTTTTCCTTTCCCCTTCTTTTCCTTTCCCCTTCTTTTCCTTTCCCCTTCTTTTCCTTTCCCCTTCTTTTCCTTTCCCCTTCTTTTCCTTTCCCCTTCTTTTCCTTTCCCCTTCTTTTCCTTTCCCCTTCTTTTCCTTTCCCCTTCTTTTCCTTTCCCCTTCTTTTCCTTTCCCCTTCTTTTCCTTTCCCCTTCTTTTCCTTTCCCCTTCTTTTCCTTTCCCCTTCTTTTCCTTTCCCCTTCTTTTCCTTTCCCCTTCTTTTCCTTTCCCCTTCTTTTCCTTTCCCCTTCTTTTCCTTTCCCCTTCTTTTCCTTTCCCCTTCTTTTCCTTTCCCCTTCTTTTCCTTTCCCCTTCTTTTCCTTTCCCCTTCTTTTCCTTTCCCCTTCTTTTCCTTTCCCCTTCTTTTCCTTTCCCCTTCTTTTCCTTTCCCCTTCTTTGCCCTTTTCTCCGCTGCTGCGTTTGAGACCCCTCTTCTTTCCTTTCCCTTTCTCTTTTTCCTCCCTGTGCGTGTCTGAAGGCCGACCCACGCACTTCCTTGCTTAGCCGGTGAAAGGGTAACGCGTAATTCCCCGCCCCGGGTAGACAGGTAGGACACGTACGTACCCCCTGGTAACGGCCAGGCCCAGGGAGGGGTGATTACCTGAGCTGATACCTTCTGAAAGTGCCGGTTGGTCCCTCCGTCCGTTTGTCGGGAGGTGTGACCTGAGGTGTGAACAATCACCTAAGGCGGGAGTGCCCTCAGTGAGGGCCCCCACAAGGGAGGAGCGCGCCATCAGAGACACCGGTAATCATGGGGGATTCTTCTGCAATGCTTTCCTCACCTACCACTATGTCTGCTCACAAACGTAAGTTCACTGAGTCTCAGCCACAGACAGTTCTTCCATCGTTGCCACAGTTTCTTGTTGTTTCTCGGTCTGACGAAGGTCACGACATCTCCACGGTCAACCCTTTCATTATTCAGAAAGGTGTCGACGCAATTGCAGGTCCTGTAAAGTCTTGTTCCAGATTACAGAATGGCACCCTGTTGTTAGAAACACACAGTGCCCTCCAGGCACAAAAATTGCTGTGTACTTCTCTGCTCCACACCTTCCCTGTCCGGGTGGAACCACACCATACCTTAAATTCCTCGCGTGGAGTCGTTTATACACGCTCCCTCGATGGATTGTCTGACGAAGAAATTCAGCACTACCTGTCTGACCAGGGCGAAACGGCTGTTCATAGAGATATGAAAAGGGTTGACACGAACATCATTCCAACCCGCACTGTCTTCTTACGTTTGACAAAGTTCAACTCCCATCGAAAATCAAAGCAGGCTATGAGATAATTTCCGTTCGCCCTTACGTCCCAAACCCTACGCGTTGCTATCGGTGTCAGCGATTCAATCACACCAGCCAGTCCTGTTCCAATCTGGACAAATGTGTTGTGTGGCAAGGATGCCCATGAGGGTGCTTGTCCACCTCCATCCCCTCGTTCCATCAACTGTATGGGTGACCACGCTGCTTCCTCTAGAGATTGCCCCATTTTTAATGACGAAAAGCTCATTCAGGAAATCAGAGTGAAGGAAAAGGTGTCGACCTTTGCTGCTCGAAAATTATTCGCCAGTCGACAGCCCACCGTGCCTCAGACAGGAAAATACAGCACTTTCCTTGCTTCTCCTCGGCCAACAAAGGAGGCGGCCACGCAGACTTGCGACCTCACCTTTAGTGCCACGGTCGTCAGATCGACCAGCGCAAAGATCGCCTGTTCAACCTCACCACTTTCGCCTGCCCACTCTATGGTTCACCATTCGTTGGGTTCTGCTGAATCTCGAGCCCAAAAGTCAGACACCAAGTCTTCGAAAAAAGAGCATACTCGTGAAGAGTTTTTACATACCGCAACTTCACAACCATCGGCTCCTCCTTCATCTAAACATCATACTTCTAAGAAGGCTACAAAGAAACCCAGTTCCTCTCCTTCTCCGCCAAGGCGTGTCCCATCTACAGCACCACCTGGCGGAAATCGCCCTCGGCGGTCTTCTGTGTCGCCGAGGCGCACTGCTGGTGGCCTGTCAACCGGCCGATCGCTGGTGGCTGGAGCTGCTCCTGACCAACCTATGGATCAGGATCTTCTGCCTTCGGCTGAGTGCCACTCCATGCTGTCGGTCGCAAGCTCTGAGCAGTCGTTGAGTTGACAGCACCCTTGGTCACATTCCTTCATTTCCTGTTCACCCTATGTCCATTATCCACTGGAATATCCGCGGCATTCGAGCCAATCGGGATGAATTGTCGATCCTCTTACGATGCTACTCGCCGGTC
Source organism: Schistocerca cancellata (assembly GCF_023864275.1). Taxonomy (NCBI): domain Eukaryota; kingdom Metazoa; phylum Arthropoda; class Insecta; order Orthoptera; family Acrididae; genus Schistocerca; species Schistocerca cancellata. The sequence goes on from NC_064631.1 coordinate 522,051,879, forward strand.
ATCTTCTGTCCTCAGGAAACAAAGCTGTGTCCCAATGACCGCTTTGTTCTCCCTCATTTTCAGTCCGTACGATATGACCTCCCCTCTGTTGAAGGCACTCCCGCCCATGGAGGACTCATGATTCTTCTCCATGATACTCTCCATTATCACCCAATCCCCTTAAACAGTTCCTTCCAAGCTGTCGCCGTCCGCCTTTCCCTCTCTGGATACACGTTCTCCCTTTGTACAGTATACATTCCATCGTCCACACCACTGGCACGAGCTGATGTCCTTCATCTTCTTGGTCAACTTCCACCCCCCTATTTGCTGGTTGGGGACTTCAATGCTCACCACCCACTTTGGGGATCTCCACATCCTTGTCCACGTGGCTCCCTATTGCTAGACGTCTTCCACCAAGCGGATCTAGTTAGACTCAACACTGGGGTCCCCACATATTTGTCTGCCTCCACGACAAATTTATCTCATTTGGACCTTGCGGTCGGTACTATTCTGCTAGCTCGGCGCATCGAATGGTTCGCCCTTGATGATACACACTCGATGATACACACTCGAGTGACCACTTCCCATGTATCCTTAGACGGCAGCCTCAACTGCCATATATGCACCGCCACGCTGGAAGTTTCCCCAAGCCGATTGGACACTTTTTTCGTCTCTAGCGACATTCGATGACCGTCGCTTTCCCAGCGTCGACGATGTGGTCACACATATTACCGACGTTATTCTTACAGCTGCGGAACGTTCAATACCACGCACCTCCGAATTGCCCCGGCGCCCCCCCAGTTCCTTGGTGGAACGAGGCATGCCGTGACGCAATACGTGAGCGGCGACGTGCTCTTCGCATTTTCCGTCATGATCCTGCTTTGGCCAACTGTGTCCGCTATAAGCAGCTCCGTGCGCGATGCCGTCGCGTCATCCGCGATAGCAAGAAGGCAAGCTGGAAATTCTTTATTAGCTCATTTAACACCTTCACTCCCTCCTCGGAAGTTTGGAGTCGGCTTCGACGGTTCTCAGGCGCGCCTAGTTTCTCCCTGGTCTCTGGGCTCACTGTTGAGCGTGATACATTAGTGGACCCCGTCGCAATTTCTAACTCATTGGGTCAGCACTTTGCTGAGATTTCGAGCTCTTCCAATTACCCGCCAGCATTTCTCCCGTCCCCCTGCGGGTTCGGGGGTTAGAATAGGCCCGCGGTATTCCTGCCTGTCGTAAGAGGCGACTAAAAGGAGTCTCACGTGTTTCGGCCTTATGTGATGGTCCCCTCTCGGGTTTGACCTCCATCTTTCTAAATTATTCCGAAGAGCGAGCCAATTGGGGAAGGGCGCCTTACATGGTGCACTGTATCCGTCGTGCAATTAGACCTTTAGCCGTCTTTCTCGTCGTTGCAATGGTGTCCCGCTCGTTTTCGATCTCTTGGGCGATTACCACACTGCACTCTGCAGTGTTTCTTTTAACTGCGACGACGACCTTGGCCATTTTTGCACCTAAGATCCAGCACGGTAGCCAGTCCGTTGTGGTGGGGCCGCCATGTACCCTCTTGGTTGTAGCCCCCTGACAACACAGGGATCGCTCTACTGATGCCTGCGCCGTTCACTCCCCACGTATGCCAAGGAGTAGATGCCCATCTCCCTGGGGCATCAGGACTCCCGGCAATGGCCATCCTGCCAGGTGGCCTTTGCTGTGGCTGGGTGGCGCCCGTGGGGAGGGCCCTTGGTCGGAGTAGGTGGCATCAGGGCGGATGACCCGCAATGAAGCGTGGTACATCATCTCTCGCTGGTGGGCCTCCACCAGCAGTCTCTAAGCGATCGAGGTCTAACCTCAACGGCAGGAAATACGATCCACGATCATTTCCCTCCCTGGCCACTCCATGGGAGGAACGTATGGCAAAAGAAGGCAGTGGAGACTATTCACCCCGGTTCCTTGTGTGTACGCGAGTTGATGGGGAATCGTTTATGTCAACCAAGCCCCAGTTTTTTGTGGAGCATTTAGAGGACAAGTTCGGGGAGGTGGAGGGCTTGTCCAAGATGCGCTCTGGTTCTGTGCTCATCAAAACGGCATCCTCTGCCCAGTCACGGAGGTTGCTCAATTGTGACAAGTTGGGGGATGTTTCAGTTAACATCACGCCGCATAAGAGTCTGAACATGGTCCAGGGTATTATATTCCACAGGGATCTTCTTCTGCAGTCCGACGATGAATTACGCGCCAACCTCGAACGACGAGGTGTTCACTTCGTCCGGCGCGTCCATCGGGGTCCGAGGGATAATCAGGTAGCCACCGGTGCCTTCATCTTGGCCTTTGAGGGTGATGTCTTACCCGAAAAGGTTAAGGTGATGGTTTACCGTTGTGATGTGAAGCCATATATCCCTCCTCCGATGCGGTGTTTTAAATGCTGGAAGTTCGGGCACATGTCATCTCGCTGTACTTCCAGCATCACGTGTCGGGATTGTGGACGTCCTTCGCATCCTGATACTCCATGTGCCCCGCCTCCTATCTGTGTTAACTGCGGAGAACACCATTCCCCCTGCTCGCCGGACTGTAGGATCTTCCAGAAAGAAAGGAAGATAATGGAATATAAGACCCTGGACCGCCTGTCCTACACCGAGGCAAGGCGGAAATTTGAGCGGCTACATCCTGTGCCAATGCCAACTAGTTATGCCGCTGCTGCAACACCAGTTCGATCTCAGCTCGGTCAGCATTCACCGGCCCCCTTGGTTGTGGGGGGCACTTCACTCCCTGTTGCTCCTGCTCCATCTTCTTCAGGAGCAACACCACCCCAACCACCGGGGACATCTGTTCCCCCTTCACAGCCGGAGAAGCGTGAGCCTTCTTCGGCTCCTCTCGCTCGGAAGGGGTCCCTTGGGGCCCTCCCATCCCAGGCTTTGCCCAGTGCCAAAGTGGACACCCGCAAGGTTGTCAAACAACCACCGGTCGCTGGTCGTAGGGCGTCACGGTCGTCTTCAGTCCCAGAGACTGACCCAGTGAGGCCCTCCCAGCCAGAACCACCTAAGGCTCAGCGCGCAAAGCAGTCAAAGAAAAAGGCTCCCAAGCATCCTGAAATTGCGGTGGCACCTGTCCCACCGCAACCTTCTCCCTCTGCGTCCGAGGATGAGGTGGAGATCCTGGCGTCCGCTGAGGACATGGATCTCGCCAGTCCCTCGGATGCAGTGGATAGCTGTTGTCCAGGTGGTGACTCAGTAGCAGCAGGGGCCCCGGAGGCGTAATCTGCCTCCCCAGTCCCTTCACGCCTTTCCCATCCATGGCTAATACCATCCTTCAGTGGAACTGCAGCGGTTTCTTCCACCATCTAGCTGAGCTCCGCCAACTTCTCAGCCGTCATCCTTTCCTTTGCATTGCTCTGCAGGAAACTTGGTTTCCAGCAATGCGAACCCCCGCCCTCCGTGGCTATCGGGGTTATTTTAAGAACCGAGCAGCTTATGAAAGGGTGTCTGGTGGCGTCTGCATCTATGTCCTTAACTCTCTTCACAGCGAGTTTGTACCTCTACAAACAGCTTTAGAGGCTGTCGCTGTTCGGGTGTGGACGCCACAGGCTATCACCGTCTGCAGTATTTACCTTCCACCTGATGGTGTTGTCACACAGCATGTCCTGGCTGCTCTGATAGCCGAACTGCCGCCACCTTTTTTGCTGCTGGGTGATTTCAATGCCCACAACCCTCTATGGGGTGGGACTGTCTCCGATGTTCGCGGTCGGGCCGTGGAGCATGTGTTGGCTCAGCTCGACCTTAGCCTCCTGAACACCGGTGCTCCCACGCATTTCAGTGTGGCCCATGGCTCGTTCTCGGCCATCGATCTCTCTATTTGCATCCCTGTCCTTGTCCCATCCCTCCACTGGAGAGTGCACCCTGACCTGTGTGGTAGTGACCATTTTCCCATCTATTTGTCACTGCCCCAGTGTCATTCTTCTGGGCGCTTGCCCCGCTGGGCTCTCCACAGGGCTGACTGGCCAGCTTTTACTTCCGCTGCAACCATTGAGTCTCCCCCACAGGGTGACATTGACGAGGTGGTTCGTGTTTTAACCACGTCCATCCTTTCAGCGGCCGAGGCTTCCATCCCCCGTTCTTCTGGCCTCCCTCGGAGGAAGACTGTCCCCTGGTGGTCGCCGGAGATTGCTGAGGCTATTCGCGACCGTAGGCGGGCTCTCCAGCGTTATAGGCGGCACCCGTCTCTGGAGACCCTCATCGCCTTTAAGAGGCTCCGTGCCTTCACCCGCCGTCTTATTGCACGGCGTAAGCAGGAGTGCTGGGAGAGGTACGTCTCCTCCCTGGGCTCCCGTGTCTCGTCCTCGCACGTGTGGTCCCGGATCCGGCGGATTTATGGCTCCCAGACCCCTATGGGTGTCCCTGGGCTCTCCTTGGACGGCTCTGTCTGCACGGACGCTGCCGCCATTGCTGAACGGCTAGCCGCGCACTTTGCTCAGAGCTCTGCGACCGCTTCCTATCCCCCCGCCTTTCGCTCTCTAAAGGAGCGAGCCGAGCGGACGCCGTTCTCATTCCACACGCGTCATTATGAAACATACAATGCTCCTTTCAGCGAGAGGGAATTCCTCGCTGCCCTCGCCGATTGCCCTGATACAGCACCAGGACCGGACTGCATCCACGCACAGATGCTGAAGCATCTCTCCAGGGACTGCCAGAGACACATTCTCGCGATATTTAATCGCATTTGGAGCGAAGGCGTGTTCCCGTCGCAATGGCGAGAGGGTGTTATTGTCCCCATCTTGAAGTCCGGTGCGGACCCACTGGCGGTGGACAGCTATCGTCCCATTACCCTCACCAACGTTTTGTGCAAATTGCTCGAACGTATGGTGGGGCGGCGTTTGTGTTGGGTCCTTGAGTCGCGCGGTCTCCTCGCTCCATCCCAGGGTGGCTTCCGTCGGGGCCGGTCTGCAGTGGACAATTTGGTGCGGCTGGAATCTGCTGTCCGTATGGCCTTTGCCCGACGTCAGCATCTCGTTGCTGTGTTTTTCGATCTGCGGAAGGCGTATGACACCACATGGAGGCATCACATCCTCGCCACATTGCATGAGTGGGGTCTTCGTGGTCGGCTCCCGGCTTTTATTCAAAGCTTTTTATTGCGCCGCTCTTTCCGGGTGCAAGTCGGTGCCACCTCTAGTTCCTCTTACATACAGGAAAATGGGGTCCCGCAGGGCTCGGTGTTGAGCGTCTCCTTATTTTTAGTGGCCATTAATGGTCTGGCTGCAGCAGTGGGGTCGTCGGTGTCTCCTTCTTTGTATGCCGACGACTTCTGCATCTCATTTAGCTCCACGACTACGGGAGTCGCCGAACGCAGGCTGCAAGTTGCCGTTCGCAAGGCAGCATCATGGGCTCTGACTCACGGTTTTCAGTTCTCTGCACCCAAGACTCGAGTTATGCACTTCTGCAGGCGTCGGACGGTCCACCCTCATCCTGAACTTTACCTCGACGGCCACCTGCTTGAAGTGGTGGACACTTGCCGCTTCTTGGGACTCGTGTTTGATGCCCGGCTCACATGGGTTCCTCATGTTACTCAGCTGAAGCAAAAATGCTGGCGGCACCTCAACGCCCTCCGCTGCCTTAGCCACACGTCTTGGGGTGCAGATCGCTGCACGCTGCTGCGGTTGTACTGAGCCCTTGTGCAGTCCCGGCTTGATTATGGGAGCCTGGCCTATGGGTCTGCGTCCCCCTCAGTGTTGAAGTTGTTAGACCCCATACACCACTGTGGGGTTAGGCTTGCCACTGGCGCTTTTCGCACCAGCCCCGTGGATAGTCTACTGGTGGAGGCCGGGGTTCCCCCGCTGCGAATTCGCCGCCATCGTCTGCTCGTCGACTATGCTGTCCACGTTCATTGCTCGCCAGATCATCCCAATCGTCGCCTGCTTTTCCCTGCTATGGTCCTCCATCTGCCCGAACGGCGACCTAGGTCTGGGCTTTCCGTCGCTGTCCGCGTTCAGTCCCTGCTGTCGGAATTGGGTTCATTCCCTCTTCCGCCTCCCTTCCGGGTCCGTGCACCTACGCCTCCCTGGTGTTTGTCCCGGCCGTCCGTCCGTCTGGATTTGGCACAGGGACCCAAGGACTCGGTTCCGCCTGTGGCCCTCCGTCGCCGTTTTCTTGCTCTCCTCGCCTCATTTTCGGACAGTGAGACTGTCTACACTGATGGTTCCCTGGTTGATGGTCGCACTGCCTACTCTTTTGCTCATGCTGCTCATGTTGAGCAGCGCTCCTTGCCGGCTGGCTGCAGTGTTTTTACTGCAGAGCTGGTGGCCATATTGCGCGCTCTTGAGCATATGCGTTTCTGCTCAGGTAGGTCTGTCGTCATCTGCAGTGACTCCCTGAGCAGCCTTCAGGCCATCGACCGCTGTTATCCCTCCTCTCCTCTGGTGTCCTCCATTCAGGAGAGTGTTTCCGCCATTGCCCGTTCTGGTCGTTCGGTGGTCCTGGTTTGGACGCCCGGTCATGTTGGCATCCCAGGGAACGAACGTGTAGACAGGCTGGCCAAAGGGGCGATCGACGCCCCGGCTTTGGAGGTCGGCCTTACGGCTCGCGACCAGCAGATGGTGTTGCGCCGTAAGCTGATTGGGGTGTGGGCTGCTGAGTGGCGTGGCATGACAGCCCCGAATAAACTGCGGGCTGTCAAGGGGACGACCGATGTGTGGCGTTCCTCCCTGCGGGCTTCTCGCAGGGACTCGGTAGTCCTGTGTCGGCTGCGCATCGGCCATACATACCTGACGCACGGCCATCTGTTGCGTCAGGAGGATCCCCCCTTGTGTCGGTGTGGGTCCCGGCTGACGGTCGGCCACATTTTGCTGGAGTGTCCTCGACTGCGCACACTCCGGCAATCTTTTAATCTCCCGGGCACTTTGGCTTTGATTTTATCTGACGATGCCTCCATGGCTGATGCCGTTTTAAATTTTATCCGTGGTAGTCCGTTTTATGGTTCGATTTAGGGAGGTCCTGCGCCTTTCCTTTTCTGTGTCTTTTGTCCTTGTGTCTGTTGCTGTTCTGGTGTGCCGTGAGATGGTTGGCTCTTTCCCTTTTTTGTTCTCATGGTCAGTCAACCAGTCTCCGGCCGTCTTCCTTTCTTCTGTTTCTTTCTGTCTGGTGTTCCTCTGTCCTGTTCTTGTCTGTAATGTTTGTTGCTCCATTTGTGTTCTTTTAGCGCCTGGGGGGACGTCTCCTCCCCCTTTGGTTTTTACCTGCTCCGTGGATTTTCGGCTCGCCTGATTTTGGAATGGGGGACTGATGACCTTCGCTGTTTAGTCCCCCTTAAACATCCCAACAACAACCACCATTTCTCCCGAAGAAACGTGCAGCGGAAGTGCGATCCCTTGCTTTCTCCTCTCCAAATCGCGAAAGCTATAATACTGTTTTCTCCATGCGGGAACTCCAACATGCACTCCTTCTTCTCGCTCCTCCACCCCAGGGCCGGATGGTATCCACGTCCAAATGTTGATGCATTTACCAGCCCATAGTCTGCGTTACCTCCTTCGCCTTTATAATCGAATTTGGACCGACAGTACTTTTCCCCGACGATGGCGGGAAGCTGTCGTCGTTCCTGTTCCGAAACCTGGAAAGGACAAACATCTCCCCTCTAGCTATCGCCCCATTTCTCTCACGAGTAGTCTGTAAGGTTTTGGAGCGTATGGTGAACTACCGTTTAGCTTGGTGGCTGGAACCCCGCAGTCTTTTAACACCTGCCCAATGTGGATTCCGAAAGCATCGTTCTGCAGTTGACCATCTTGTTGCTCTCTCCACTTATATCATGAATAATTTTCTCCGGAAACGCCAAACAGTAGCAATATTTTTTGGTCTGGAGAGAGCATACGATACCTGTTGGAGGACAGGCATCCTCCACACACTGTTCTCTTGCGGCTTTCGAGGTCGGCTGCCCCTTTTTCTTCGCGAATTTATGGCAGAGCGCACATTCAGAGTGCGGGTGAACACTACACTCTCCCGTAATTTCTCCCAAGAAAACGGGGTACCCCAGGGTTCCGTGCTGAGTGTTGTACTGTTTGCCATTGCCATCAATCCAGTTATGGATTGTCTCCTTCCTGATTTCTCGGGCTCCCTCTTTGTGGACGATTTTGCGATCTACTACAGCTCTCAACGGACCAGCCTTCTTGAACGACGTCTTCAAGGATGTCTCGATCGCCTCCACTCTTGGAGCATCGAAACCGGCTTCCATTTTTCTCCCTGTAAGACCGTTTGTGTTAATTTTTGGCGACGTAAGGAGTTTCTTCCACCCTCCTTACATCTAGGTCCTGTCAACCTTCCGTTTTCAGACGTCGCTAAATTCTTGGATCTTACGTTTGACAGAAAACTGTGCTGGTCCTCCCACGTTTCCTATCTTTCGGCTCGCTGTCTGCGATCCCTCAACACCCTCCGTGTCCTGAATGGTACCTCCTGGGGAGCGGACCGAGTGGTCCTTCTCCGCCTCTATCGCGCCTTAGTGCGCTCGAAATTGGACTATGGAGGCATAGTCTACTCCTCTGCTCGGCCGTCTATTCTTCGGCGTCTCGACTCTATCCACCACCATGGATTACGTTTAGTGTCTGGAGCTTTTTACACCAGCCCTGTGGAAAGCCTTTATGCTGAGACTGCTGAACCTACGCGGTCCAATCGGCGAGCAGTCCTTCTGAGCCGTTATGCCAGCCATCTGTCTTCTATGCCTGCTAATCCAGCGCATGACATATTTTTCGACGCCTCCTTTGATGTAGGGTATGCAGGCCGCCCCTCCTCCCTACTACCACCGGGAGTCCGCTTCCGTCAACTGCTCCATTCTCTTTCCTTCCGCTTTCCTAAAACCTTCTTGACAACTTGGGGTACAGCACCTCCTTGGCTCCGTCCCCGGATCTGCCTGCTCCGTGACCTTTGTCAATTTCCCAAGGATGCCACCCCTTCACTTGTTTATCGTCGGGCATTTGCTGCTCTATGTGCACAAATGACGGAAGCCACATTTATTTACACCGATGGCTCGAAAACATCGTTAGGTGTAGGGAGTGCCTATGTTGTTGGCGACACCCCAAATCACTTTCGGCTTCCCGACCAGTGTTCGGTCTATACTGCGGAGCTTTACGCTGTTCTCCGGGCTGTCCACTATATCCGCCGCCATCAGCGGATACAGTACGTTATCTGCTCCGATTCTCTCAGCTCTCCCCTCAGTCTCCAAGCTCTTTACCCTGTGCACCCTCTGGTCCACCGGATTGAGGACTGTCGGCGCGTGCTCCACCTGGGGGGCGTCTCGGTGGCGTTCCTCTGGCTCCCGGGACACCTTGGTATCTGCGGAAATGAGGCGGCCGATATTGCAGCCAAGGCTGCAGTCTCTCTCCTTCGGCCAGCTATTCCATCGATTCCCGTCGCCGATCTACGGAGCGTTTTATGTCGTCGTGTTGTTCATTTATGGCACGCGCACTGGTCGACACTTCCTCAAAGTAAATTGCGGGACGTGAAAACTCTTCCTTGTGCTTGGACCTCTTCCTCCCGAACGCGTCGTCGGGAGGAGGTATTTTAACTAGACTCCGGATAGGGCACTGTCTTTTTAGCCATCGACATCTCTTCAATGGTGATCCTCCCCCACTCTGTCCCCACTGCTCTCAGTTGTGGACGGTAAGACATCTTTTAATTGAGTGCCCCTATTTTACTCCGTTACGCGCCCGTCTACAGCTGTCGCCTGATATACCGTCAATTTTAGCAGATGACACGCGATCGGCCGATCGCGTTCTCGAGTTCATTCGTGCCAGTGAAATGACGTCAGTCATTTGAAGTTTTTTTGGGACAACCAACCCCCTTCTGTAGTGAATTTTTAAGCCTTCCTTCTGCTTTTAATTTCTCCAATTTTATGACTTTCGTTCCCATTGCTGCTAGTTTCCGTTTTCGTTTTTTTACTGTTTCCTAAGTCACAGACCGGGCGCTAATGACCTTAGCAGTTTTGCGCCCTAAAACCATAACAAAAAAAAAGCAGAAAAAAGTCCCCAAGACCAACGATATTGCGGTGGCACCCGTCCCACCGCCTCCTACAAGCTCTGCGTCTGAGGACGAGGTGGAGCTTCTGGCGTCCGCTGAGGACCTCGCTCTCGCCGGTCCCTTGGACACGATGGATAGCATTTGCATGGGTGCTCCATTGGAAGCAGCAGGTGACCCAGCGGCGTAATCTGCCTTCCCAGTCCCGTCACGCCTTTCACAGACATGGAAAATACCATCCTCCAGTGGAACTGTGGCGGTTATTTTAGCCATCTACCTGAGCTACGTCACCTTGCTTTATGCATTGCCCTCCAGGAAACCTGGTTTCTGCCAATGCGGACCCCTGTCCTTCGTGGATATAGGGGTTATTACTGCAACCGTAGCACTTACCATTGTGTCAGGTGGAGCCTGCGTGTATGTCCTTAACTCTGTATATAGTGCTCCTGTGCCCCCTTCAAACATCATTGGAAGCTGTGGCTGTTCGCGTAAGGACTACCCAGGACATAACCGTCTGCAGTGTCTATCTCCCTCCAGGTGGTACAGTCTCCCTGACCGAATTGGCTGCACTTGTCACCCAACTTCCCACCCCTTTTCTTATCCTGGGGGATTTTAACGCCCACAATCCCCTGTGGGGTGGAACGAAGGTTACTGGCCGAGGGAGAGATGTCGAGAATCTCATCTCCCAGCTCGACCTCTGCCTCTTAAACACTGGCGCCGCCACACATTTCAGTGTGGCGCATGGCACGTTCTCGGCCATAGATCTGTCGTTGTGCAGCCCAGGGCTTGTACCATCGGTCCACTGGAGAGTCCATGACAACTTGTGTGGTAGTGACCATTTTCCCATCTTCCTTTCACTACCCCAGCGTCGCTCCCATGAACGCTTGCCTCGATGGGCATTTAGCAAGGCAAACTGGGAAACGTTCTCCTCTGCTGCCACTGTTGACTCTCTCCCCCACGGTACCATCGATGTGGCTGAGACACTGACTGCAGCGATTGCTTCCGCTGCGGAACGTACCATTCCTCGTTCATTAGGGTGCCCCCTGCGAAAGTCAGTGCCTTGGTGGTCTCCAGTGGTCGCTGAAGCCATTAAAGAATGTCGGCGGGCTCTTCAGCGACATAAGCGGCACCTGTCTTTGGAGAACCTAATTTTTTTCAAACGTCTCCGTGCTCAGGCACGGCGGCTCATCAAAAGGCGGAAACAGGAGTGCTGGGAGAGGTACGTTTCCACCATTGGCACCCTCCCAGGTGTGGATGAAGATTCGGCGCATCTTTGGATTGCAGCACTCTACAGGTGTCGCAGGGCTTACCATCAACGGGGCGGTATCCACCGATGCCGATGCAATCGCCGAGCATTTCGCCCAGCACTATGTTCGGGCCTCTGCGTAGGGGAATTACCCGCCCACGTTCCGCGCGCTAAAACGCCAGGAGGAATGCAAACGGCTATCTTTTACTTCTCGCCACCCTGAGTCCTATAACACCCCATTTAGTTTGTGGGAACTTCAAAGCACCCTGGCACAGTGCCCCGATACAGCCTCTGGGCCAGATGGCATCCACAATCAGATGATCAAACACCTGTCCCCTGGACTGTCAGCGGTGTGTTCTTGCCATCTTCAACCGCATATGGAGCAATGGTGTCTTTCCGTCGCAGTGGCGGGAGAGTACCGTCATTCCGGTGCTGAAGCCTGGTAAGGACCCGCTTAATGTGGATAGCTATCGGCCCATGAGCTTGACAAATACTCTGTGCAAGCTATTGGAACGTATGGTGAGTCGACGGCTGTGTTGGCTGCTTGAGTCTCGGGGTCTTCTGGCTCCGTGCCAGAGTGGCTTATGTCAGGGCCGTTCCACCGCCGATGCGTGGGCCCTAGCCCATGGGTTTCAATTTTCTCCTGCGAAGACTTGTGTTATGCACTTTTGTCGGCGTCGAACTGTCCATCCCCACCCTGAGCTCCATCTTCAGGATGCCATGCTCAGGGTTGTTGACACTTACCGTTTTCTGGGATTGCTGTTTGATGCTCGGCTTACTTGGCTTCCACATATTCGTCAACTCAAGCGTCAGTGCTGGCAGCATCTGAATCCCCTTCGCTGCCTCAGCAACACAACTTGGGGTGCAGATTGTAATAAGCTGCTGCAGCTCTACAAAGCCCTTGTGCTGTCCCGGCTTGATTATGGGAGTGTGGCGTATGGCTCAGTGTCGCCCTCGGTGTTGCAACTGCTGGACCCCGTTCACCACTGTGGGGTTAGACAGGCGACAGGAGCATTCCGCACCAGCCCTGTTGATAGCCTCCTTGTTGAGGCTGGGGTTCCTCCGCTTCGTATTCGGCGTCAACAATTGTTAGCCAACTATGCTGCCCATGTCTGTTGTTCTCCCCGTCACCCTAAGTACCGTCTCCTTTTCGCTAATGCGGCAGTCCATACCCCACACCGGCGGCATCCGTGTTAGGTCACTCCTTAGTGACCTCGAGTGTTTGCCTCTTCCATCTGCTTTTCAGGTCCACCCACATACACCACCTTGGTGTATTCGTCGGCTGCAGCTTCGGCTGGACCTCTCACAATGGCAAAAGGATTCAGTTCCTCCTGCAGTCTTGCGCCGCCAATTTCTTGCTCTCCTCGATGCATCCCGCGACTCGGAGGTTATCTATACAGATGGCTCGATGGTTGATGGCCGTGTGGGGTATGCTTACGCTCATGCGGACTATGTAGACCAGTGCTCCTTGCCGGACGGCTGTAGTGTTTACACCGCAGAGCTAACAGCCATTTTTCGTGCCCTTGAGCGGATTCGTACCAGCACTGGCGAGTCTTCCGTCATTTGCAGCGACTCTCTCAGTAGTCTACAGGCTCTTGACCAGTGCTACCCACGCCATCCCATTGTTGTTGCCATCCAGGAGTCCGTTAATGCTCTTGCACAGCGTGGTCGTTCAGTGGTGTTCATATGGACCCCGGGACACGTCGGGATAGCGGGAAACGAACACGCCGACAAGTTAGCTAAAGAAGCCACCCGCAAACTGCCGTTGGAGATCGGGCTCCCGGCAACTGATCTCCGATCGGTGTTACGCCGTCGGGTCTTTGGGATGTGGGCAGACGAATGGCGCACTCTGTCTGTACCCAACAAGTTGCGGCGTGTAAAGGAGACCACGACCGTGTGGGGTTCCTCCATGCGGGCCTCTCGCAGGGATTCTGTTCTCTGTAGGCTCCGCATTGGTCACTCTTTGTTGACGCATGGTCATCTGCTGCGTCGAGAGGACCCCCCCCCCTCATTGTCGCTGTGGTAAAACCATGACGGCGGCCCATATATTGTTGGGATGTCCTCTTTTAACCGCCCTCAGGCGCACTTTTAACCTCCTGGGTGATTTATCGTGTCTTTTAGCTGACTATGTCTCTATGGCAGATCGTGTTTTAGGTTTTCTTCGAGCAAGTGGCTTTTATAGGGCCCTCTAATTTTATTGCGTCACCCTCTTTTGTGCTGTATCTTTTACTTTGTTTTGTGTTGTAATTCGACTCCACTCTAATCTTTTAGGCTGGAGGTTTTAACGTGTTGCACAGTGGCTGGCTCATCCTATTATTTTAGTGATCAGCCAGCCACAGTCCTCTGCTGTGCAGTTTTAATTCCTTCTGCCTTTGTTCTGTTGTTCTTGTTGCTGTGCTCCGTTTTCCGTGTTGTCTTAACATTGACCATGGGGCTTTTCTTCCCCCGGAATTATAATTTTAGTGTTTCGCCTGACTGGTGGATGGTTTCACTGTGCTGTGTGTGTTTATGAAACAGGGGACCGATGACCTCCGCAGTTTCGTCCCTTTAATCCTCAAACCAACCAACCAACCTGTAAGTCGTTCAATGCTGCTGCAAGTGCGGCTGCTCGACGACTGGGTCGCCTTTAGAGATAAATTACTTACATAGCACTTCCTTATCTAACCCCAACTTCCGCTGCTGACACCTTAACTTCCGGTCCGAGAGCAATAGCGCGCACGATGCCTAGTAAAACTAGAGCCAACGCGCCGGTCTCACCAACCTCCCCTATGGCCTCCTTTCATACGGCTCAGTGTTGCGCAACAAATCATAAGCCGCGAATCGTGCGTTATTCCTCTCGGACCGGAAGTTAATGTGCCAGCAGCGGAAGTTGCGGTTAGATAAGGAAGTGCTGTTAAGTAATGTATCAGTCGTTGACCGGCCGCACTTGAATCAGCAGTGAACGACTTATAGGGATGCCGTGTTATTGTAGGACAACTAGGGGATTATACGTCGATGTGGATGCGGCTCGCAAATCTTAAAACGGGCGAGGGAGTAGATGCTATATTACTGAACACTCAGATTATACTGCACCAAACAGCAGTAAGGTGGGTAAACAAGAGACAACTCAACAACCTTTGCAAGGCAACCACAGCAAAGGCAGTAAGAGTATTTGGGCCTTCAAACTCTTGGGAGGGCCACACCAAACCGCAGAATGACGTCCCAAGCTAAATTACTAAAATACTAACGGCGATTTCTCCTCGACGAGTAGAACCGTAAAATACCATAAGAAGTGAACTCCAGTTAACGATTCATAAGCGTCAGACTGAAAAGCTCCAGTCACATTCCCGTGCTACAAACACTTAGCAGTACCTCCAAGGTTTACTTGCGGACACTGTGTCAATTTGTTATAACTGTATAAACAGTTGAACACCCTGGGACCGACCTAGGTTTCTTAATAACGCAAGCAATCACTCGGTGCCTCACTTGGATCCACCTTCGATCCAAAACAGTTATTTATTTTAAAGCAAAGACGATATCAACGCTCTCCTCTCAAGCAGCGCTCTAATTGCAGACTGCAGTACCGAAGCAGAGCTTACACCCTCACAAGTCTGGTATACGCGCAATCAACGTGCACCTTTTTAGAATTATTGTGTTAACCTCGTGCACCAAACTTGTGTAATTCTTCGTCGGAATCAAAGGGCAGAACCAAGAAATCACCTCTCAGCCCTTGAATGACTACACGATGATCGCTCTCGGGACCACACCGGTCGTCCATACTAGGATCTTCGAGCCCATGGCGTTCCGTCCCCATCAGACTGCTTCTGCGGGGCCCACCGACCAAGCGCCTTTGTCCTGAGATACCGCCGTCACTCCTCACGCACCCCCCCCCTGCGGGTCCGGGGTAAGAATAGGCCCGAGGTATTCCTGCCTGTCGTACGAGGCGACTAAAGGGAGTTTCAACCGTTTCGGCCTTCCATGTGATGGTCCCCCTTGGGGTTTGACCTCCATTTTTCAAAATTCTACAGAAGTACGAGCCTTTTGGGGAAGGACACCTTACGTGGTGTACCACTGGTCCTAAGTGCACTAAGACCTTGGCACTCAGCATTGCACCGGCGTTGTAACCATACCCACTATTCCTCAAATTGGGCCTAAACGCCTGATGGGTTGTCCAAGTTACGTTACGCCCATAGTGCATCTCCATCTGCACCAGCGATCATGATGGACTTTCCATGGCACCAGAAATCCAGCACGGTAGCCAGCCCGTTGTGGTGGGGTCGTCATGTACCCTCTAGGTTGTAGCCCCCTGACAACACAGGGATCGTACTGCCGATACCTGAGCTGCACCCTCCCCACGTCGGCCAAGGAGTAGATGCCCGTCTCCTTGGGGCATCAGGACTCCCGGCAATGGTCATCCTGCCAGGTGGCCCTTGCTGCGGCTGGGTGGCGCCCGTGGGGAGAGCCCCTCGTCGGAGTGGGTGGTATCGGGGCGGACGTTTCGCAGATAAAACGTCACCACGTATCAGGTCGCTCTGCGGCCGAGTCTTTCAAAAGAAAAGGTACCGTTTCTAGTTCTGGTTCTCCTGCCCTTTCCCCCTTGGCCACTCCATGGGAGGAGGGACAGGCCCGCTGGCTTGGGGCGAAGTACTTCCCCCGCTATTTGGTCTGTTCTCGAACCGATGGGGGGACATTAGCCACCTCCAAGCCCATGTTCTTTGTTCAGCACATTGAGGACATCTTCGGGGAAATCGAGGCTCTCAGCAAGATGCGTTCAGGGTCCGTTCTTATCAAGACCACCTCCGCCACACAGTCGGCGGCGCTCCAGGCGTGCGACCGCCTAGAGGACATCCCAGTCTCCATTGTCCCACATCTGGCACTAAATAGGACGCAGGGGGTTATTTTTCATCATGACCTCCTGCTACAATCTGATGAGCTCAGGGCCAACCTGGAGCGCCGAGGCGTGCATTTCGTCCGGCGAGTCCAGCGCGGCCCCAAAGACCGTCGCATCGACACCGGGGCCTTTATCCTCGCCTTCGAGGGGGACGTTCTCCCGGAGAAGGTAAAGGTGATGTGCTACCGGTGTGACGTGCGACCCTACGTCCTGCCTCCTATGCGCTGTTTTAGGTGTTTGCGCTTTGGGCACATGTCGTCACGGTGTGAGGCTGAACCCCTTTGTGGCGATTGTGGACGTCCTCTTCATGAGGAACATACATGCACCCCACCACCTCGGTGCGTTAATTGTCCTGGCGTCCACTCGCCTAGATCCTCAGACTGCTCCGCATATCAGAAGGAGAAGAAGATACAAGAAATCAAAACTTTGCATCGGCTCTCATATTCTGAGGCCAGGAAGAAGTATGACCGCCTCCATCCCGCGCCATTGACCACTTGGTTTGCCTCAGTTGTGTCCACTCCTTCCACGGTATCCTCACCCCTATCCTGTCCCCCCTCCGCCTCCTCCGCCCATCAGGGGGCTCTGCCTCCGCCTCCCAAATCCCTCCCTTCCAAATCCTCCTCCCCCGTGGCCCCCACCCCCTCTGCCCCAGGGGCCACCCTTCCTCCTCCTTCTCCCCCCACGCCACCTGAGAAGCGATCCTCTTCTCAGGCATCCATCGGGGAAACGTTCCGGACCCCAGCTTCTGAGGTCCGGCATTCCAATACGAACCCCCGCGCGTGAGGACCTTCTTCGGGTCCAACCCACCATCCCTGTGCCTCCTCGGCCTTCCAAGAAGGCCTCCAAGAAGTACTCTATCCCCCTCTCCACCCCGGCGCGTTTCGTCTGACGCTCCATCCGTGAGTCGCTGCTCCCGGCCGTCCTCAGTTTCGCCGGGACGCTCTGCTGCCAGGCGCTCAGCTGGCCTTTCGTCGGCAAATGATGCTGCCCCTCCTACACAACCAGGGACAGCGGCCGCAGCTGGCGACCAGTCGATGGACCCGGATCCGCCTCCCGTCGGTTGTAGCGTTGTTCCCTCGCAACCTGGCCCTCCGCGGCCGTCGAGGTGACCAGCTCTTCCCCCGTCTCGTTCCCCCAACTTTTTGACTAGCGATGGCGTTGTTTCATTGGAACATAAGAGGTATTCGATCTCATCAGGAGGAATTACAACTGCTCCTCCGCCTGCACTGTCCGCTCGTCCTTGGACTCCAGGAAACCAAGCTGCGCCCGACTGACCGTATTGCCTTTACCCACTATACCTCGGAGCGGTATGACCTCACCCCTGTGGACGGTATCCCAGCTCATGGTGGGGTCATGTTGCTCGTTCGGGACGATGTCTATTACCATCCCATCCCATTGACCACTCCACTCCAAGCAATAGCTGTCCGCATTACTCTTTCTGCTTTTAATTTTTCAGTTTGTACCATCTACACTCCACCGTCTGCTGTTAGTCGGGCTGACATGATGCACCTGATCGTTCAGCTTCCCCCGCCGTTTTTATTGTTTGGCGACTTCAATGCCCATCATCCCCTTTGGGGCTCTCCTGCATCCTGTCAAAGAGGCTCACTCTTGGCAGATGTCTTCAACCATCTCAATCTTGTCTGCCTCAATACCGGCGCCCCGACTTTACTCTCGGACTCTACTCATACCTACTCCCACTTGGACCTCTCGATCTGTTCTACCACTCTTGCCCGTCGGTTCGAGTGGTATGTCCTTTCTGACACCTATTCGAGCGACCACTTCCCCTGTGTCGTTCGTCTCCTGCACCACACCCCATCCCCACGTCCTTCGAGCTGGAACATACTGAAAGCTGACTGGGGACTTTACTCATCCCTGGCGACCTTTCCGGACCACGATTTTCCCAGTTGTGACAGTCAGGTCGAATACCTCACGGCTGTTATCATCAATGCTGACGAACGTTCCATTCCTCGTACTACTTCTTCTTCACGTCGCGTTTCCGTCCCCTGGTGGAACGAGGCTTGTAGGGACGCTATCCGTGCTCGACTACGTGCTTTACGCACCTTTCGCCGCCATCCTACGTTGGCGAATTGTATTGAATACAAACGACTCCGAGCGCAATGCCGTAGAGTCATCAAAGACAGCAAAAAAGCTTGTTGGGCCTCTTTCACCAGCTCCTTTAACAGTTTTACTCCCTCTTCCGTCGTTCGGGGTAGCCTGCGCCGGCTGTCGGGCATTAAGGCCCACTCCTCGGTACCTGGCCTGACCTCAGGTAATGCGGTCCTTGTTGATCCTGTGGCTGTCTCCAATGCCTTTGGCCGCTTTTTCGCGGAGGTTTCAAGCTCCGCCCATTACCATCCTGCCTTCCTTCCCAGGAAAGAGGCAGAAGAGGCTCGGCGACCTTCCTTCCACTCGCTGAATCTGGAAACCTATAATGCCCCCTTTACTATGCGGGAACTCGAACGTGCGCTTGCACTGTCCCGGTCCTCTGCTCCGGGGCCAGATGCCATTCACGTTCAGATGCTGGCACACCTTTCTCTGGCGGGCAAAAGCTTCCTTCTTCGTACCTACAATCGCGTCTGGACCGAAGGTACATCTACATCTACATTTATACTCCGCAAGCCACCCAACGGTGTGTGGCGGAGGGCACTTTACGGGCCACTGTCATTATCTCCCTTTCCTGTTCCAGTCGCGTATGGTTCGCGGGAAGAACGACTGTCTGAAAGCCTCTGTGCGCGCTCGAATCTCTCTAATTTTACATTCGTGATCTCCTCGGGAGGTATAAGTAGGGGGAAGCAATATATTCGATACCTCATCCAGAAACGCACCCTCTCGAAACCTGGCGAGCAAGCTACACCGCGATGCAGAGCGCCTCTCTTGCAGAGTCTGCCACTTGAGTTTGTTAAACATCTCCGTAACGCTATCACGGTTACCAAATAATCTCCTCCTTCAACCCGATCTGGTAACAACCCCACACTGAAGAACAATACTCAAGTATAGGTCGAACGAGTGTTTTGTAAGCCACCTCCTTTGTTGATGGACTACATTTTCTAAGGACTCTCCCAATGAATCTCAACCTGGTACCCGCCTTACCAACAATTAATTTTATATGATCATTCCACTTCAAATCGTTCCGCACGCATACTCCCAGATATTTTACAGAAGTAACTGCTACCAGTGTTTGTTCCGCTATCATATAATCATACAATAAAGGATCCTTCTTTCTATGTATTCTCAATACATTACATTTGTCTATGTTAAGGGTCAGTGGCCACTCCCTGCACCAAGTGCCTATCCCCTGCAGATCTTCCTGCATTTCGCTACAATTTTCTAATGCTGCAACTTCTCTGTATACTACAGCATCATCCGCGAAAAGCCGCATGGAACTTCCGACACTATCTACTAGGTCATTTATATATATTGTGAAAAGCAATGGTCCCATAACACACCCCTGTGGCACGCCAGAGGTTACTTTAACGTCTGTAGACGTCTCTCCATTGATAACAACATGCTGTGTTCTGTTTGCTAAAAACTCTTCAATCCAGCCACACAGCTGGTCTCATATTCCGTAGGCTCTTACTTTATCAGGCGACAGTGTGGAACTGTATCGAACGCCTTCCGGAAGTCAAGAAAAATAGCATCTACCTGGGAGCCTGTATCTAATATTTTCTGGGTCTCATGAACAAATAAAGCGAGTTGGGTTTCACACGATCGCTGTTTCCGGAATCCATGTTGATTCCTACATAGTAGATTCTGAGTTTCCAAAAACGACATGATACTCGAGCAAAACACATGCTCTAAAATTCTACAACAGATCGACGTCAGAGATATAGGTCTATAGGTTTGCGCATCTGCTCGACGACCCTTCTTGAAGACTGGGACTACCTGTGCTCTTTTCCAATCATTTGGAACCTTCTGTTCCTCTAGAGACTTGCGGTACACGGCTGTTAGAAGGGGGCAAGTTCTTTCGCGTACTCTGTGTAGACTCGAATTGGTATCCCGTCAGGTCCAGTGGACTTTCCTCTGTTGAGTGATTCCAGTTGCTTTTCTATTCCTTGGACACTTATTTCGATGTCAGCCATTTTTTCGTTGGTGCGAGGATTTAGAGAAGGAACTGCAGTGCGGTCTTCCTCTGTGAAACAGCTTTGGAAAAAGGTGTTTAGTATTTCAGCTTTACGCGTGTCATCCTCTGTTTCAATGCCATCATCATCCCGGAGTGTCTGGACATGATGTTTCGAGCCACTTACTGATTTAACGTAAGACCAGAACTTCCTAGGATTTTCTGTCAAGTCGGTACCTAGTATTTTACTTTCGAATTCACTGAACGCTTCACGCATAGCTCTCCTTACGCTAACTTTGACATCGTTTAGCTTCTGTTTGTCTGAGAGGTTTTGGCTGCGTTTAAACTTGGAGTGAAGCTCTCTTTGCTTTCGCAGTAGTTTCCTAACTTTGTTGTTGTACCACGGTGGGTTTTTCCCGTCCCTCACAGTTTTACTCGGCACGTACATGTCTAAAACACATTTTACGATTGCCTTGAACTTTTTCCATAAACACTCAACATTGTCAGTGTCGGAACAGAAATTTTCGTTTTGATCTGTTAGGTAGTCTGAAATCTGCCTTCTATTACTCTTGGTAAACAGATAAACCTTGCTCCCTTTTTTTATATTCCTATTAACTTCCATATTCAGGGATGCTGCAACGGCCTTATGATCACTGTTCTGCGCTTACAGAGTCGAAAAGTTCGGGTCTGTTTATTAGTAGGTCCAAGATGTTATCTCCACGAGTCGGTTCTCTGTTTAATTGCTCGAGGTAATTTTCGGATAGTGCACTCAGTATAAAGTCACTGTCCTTACCACCCGTCCTAAACATCTGAGTGTCCCAGTCTATATCTGGTAAATTGAAATCTTCACCTAAGACTATAACATGCTGAGAAAATTTATGTGAAATGTATTCCAAATTTTCTCTCAGCTGTTCTGCCACTAATGCTGCTGAGGCGGGGGGTCGGTAAAAGGAGCCAATTATTAACCTAGCTCGGTTGTTGAGTGTAACCTCCACCCATAATAATTCACAGGAACTATCCACTTCTACTTCACTACAGGATAAACTACTACTAACAGCGATGAACACTCCACCACCGGTTGCATGCAATCTATCCTTTCTAAACACCGTCTGTGCCTTTGTAAAAATTTCGGCAGAATTTATCTCTGGCTTCAGCCAGCTTTCTGTACCTCTAACGATTTCAGCTTCGGTGCTTTCTATCAGCGCTTGAAGTTCCGGTACTTTACCAACGCAGCTTCGACAGTTTACAATTACAATACCGATTGCTGCTTGGTCCCCGCATGTCCTGACTTTGCCCCGCACCCGTTGAGGCTGTTACCCTTTCTGCGCTTGCCCGAGGCCATCTAACCTAAAAAACCGCCCAGCCCACGCCACACAACCCCTGCTACCCGTGTAGCCGCTTGTTGCGTGTAGTGGACTCCTGACCTATCCAGCGGAACCCGAAACCCCACCACCCTATGGCGCAAGTCGAGGAATCTGCAGCCCACACGGTCGCAGAACCGTCTCAGCCTCTGATTCAGACCCTCCACTCGGCTCTGTACCAAAGGTCCGCAGTCAGTCCTGTCGACGATGCTGCAGATGGTGAGCTCTGCTTTCATCCCGCTAGCGAGACTGGCAGTCTTCACCAAATCAGATAGCCGCCGGAAGCCAGAGAGGATTTCCTCCGATCCATAGCGACACACATCATTGGTGCCGACATGAGCGACCACCTGCAGATGGGTGCACCCTGTACCCTTCATGGCATCCGGAAGGACCCTTTCCACATCTGGAATGACTCCCCCCGGTATGCACACGGAGTGCACTTTGGTTTTCTTCCCCTCCCTTGCTGCCATATCCCTAAGGGGCCCCATTATGCGCCTGACGTTGGAGCTCCCAACTACCAGTAAGCCCACCCTCTGCGACCCCCCGGATCTTGCAGACTGAGGGGCAACCTCTGGAACAGGACAAGCAGCCATGTCAGGCCGAAGATCAGTATCAGCCTGAGACAGAGCCTGAAACCGGTTCGTCAGACAAACTGGAGAGGCCTTCCGTTCAGCCCTCCGGAATGTCTTTCGCCCCCTGCCACACCTTGAGACGACCTCCCACTCTACCACAGGTGAGGGATCAGCCTCAATGCGGGCAGTATCCCGGGCAACCACAGTCGTAGTCCGATCGGGGGATGCGTGGGACGAGCTGGCCGTCCCCGACAAACCCCCATCCGGACCCCCACAGTGATGCCCATTGGCAACAGCCTCAAGCTGTGTGACCGAAGCCAACACTGCCTGAAGCTGGGAGCGAAGGGATGCCAACTCAGCCTGCATCCGAACACAGCAGTTGCAGTTCCTATCCATGCTAAAAACTGTTGTGCAAAGAACGTCTGAACTAATCTACAGAGAGCGCAAACAAAACGACACAAAATTGAAACGGTTATTAAACTACAAGATTGCCTAGTAAATGCAGTAATGCTGCCACTTGTGCACTGCTGACACACTGCTCGGCGGCGGAAGGAGACTACGCGATTTAACACTATTCGAGTACTAAAACGCAATGCTACAACTCTCAAATACTATAATACGCCCGAAATTTATGAATTAAACAATGCAAGTATCAAAAACACGCAAAGAAATTAAGAATTAAACTATGTAACCAATGAGTGAGCTAGGAGTATACGACTTGCTGCTGCAGCTGCTTATCCAACGGCGGCAGGGAGCACACTGACTGTGACCAACCGACACTGGCCGTTCAAAAGTCCCCATGCGTTGGCGTGACGCTGTTGTCGTTCCTATACCCAAACCCGGGAAGGATACACCTTCCTTCTAGTTACCGCCCCATTTCCCTTACAAGCTGTGTCTGTAAGGTGATGGAGCGCATGGTTAATGCTCGGTTAGTCTGGATTCTTGAATCTCGACGGCTACTTACTAATGTCCAATGCGGCTTTCGTCGCCGCCGCTCCGCTGTTCACCACCTTGTGACCTTGTCGACATTCATCATGAACAACTTTTTGCGAAGGCGCCAAACGGTAGCCGTGTTCTTCGACTTGGAGAAGGCTTATGAAACCTGTTGGAGAGGAGGTATCCTCCGCACTATGCACAGGTGGGGCCTACGCGGTCGCCTGCCCCTTTTTGATTCCTTTTTAACGGATCGAAAGTTTAGGGTACGTGTGGGTTCCGTATTGTCCGACGTCCTCCTCCAGGAGAACGGAGTGCCTCAGGGCTCCGTCTTGAGTGTAGCCCTTTTTGCCATCGCGATCAATCCAATTATGGATTGCATTCCACCTCATGTCTCAGGCTCTCTCTTTGTCGATGACTTCGCGATCTACTGCAGTGCCCAGAGAATATGCCTCCTGGAGCGCTGCCTTCAGCGTTGTCTAGACAGCCTCTACACTTGGAGCGTGGCAAATGGCTTCCGGTTCTCTGAAGAAAAGACGGTTTGTATCAACTTTTGGCGATACAAAGCGTTCCTTCCGCCATCCTTACATCTCGGTCCCGTTGTTCTCCCATTCGTGGACACAACTAAGTTTCTAGGGCTCACGTTGGACAGGAAACTGTTGGTCTCCGCATGTCTCTTATTTGGCGGCCCGTTGTACACGTTCCCTTAATGTCCTCAGAGTTCTTAGCGGTTCATCTTGGGGAGCGGATCGCACTGTCCTGCTTCGCTTGTATCGGTCCATAGTCCGATCGAAGCTGGATTATGGGAGCTTAGTCTACTCGTCCGCTCGGCCGTCCCTCTTACGCCGGCTCAACTCCATCCACCATCAGGGGATACGTCTTGCGACCGGAGCCTTCTTCACTAGTCCTGTCGAGAGTCTTTATGCTGAAGCTGCCGAGTTACCATTGGCCTATCGGCGCGACGTACTGCTGTGTCGGTATGCCTGCCGGCTGTCGTCTATGCCCGACCACCCCTCTTACAAGTCCTTCTTCGCCGATTCTCTCGACCGTCAGTACGGGTTGTTGTGTCTGCCCTGCTGCCCCCCAGAGTCCACTTCCGTCGCCTGCTTCGACAATTGGATTTTGCCCTCCCTACCACCTTCAGAGAGGGTGAGAGCCCGACACCACCTTGGCTCCAGGCTCCGGTTCATATTTATCTCGACCTCAGCTCACTCCCGAAGGAGGGTACTCCGGCTGCAGTGTATTGCTCACGGTTTGTCGAACTTCGTGCTCGACTTGCCGGTCACGCCTTTATTTACACCGATTGCTCCGAAACTGACGATGGTGTCGGCTGTGCCTTTGTCGTCGGGGCCGCCACCTTTAAATACCGGCTCCTCGACCAATGTTCCAGCTTTACGGTCGAGCTTTTTGCTCTCCATCAGGCCGTTCAGTATGCCCGCCGCCACCGCCATTCATCATATGTACTCTGCTCTGACTCACTCAGTGCTCTTCAGAGCCTTGGAGCTCCCTGTCCGGTTCATCCCTTGATTCAACGGATACAGCAGTCCCTCCATTCTTTCGCTGATAATGGTGGTTCTGTCAGCTTTCTGTGGGTTCCCGGACATGTAGGAGTGCCTGGGAATGAGGCTGCGGATGCTGCAGCCAAGGCTGCAGTCCTCCTGCCTCAGCCAGCCTCCCATTGTGTCCCGTCATCTGACGTTCGTGGGGATGTATGTAAGAGGCTTGTGTCGTTGTGGTGGGATACTTGGTCATCCCTCCAAGGAAACAAGCTCCGGGCAGTAAAACCGCTCCCAACTGCTTGGACAACATCCTCCCGACCATCTCGGAGCGAGGAGGTCCTTCTGACCAGGTTGCGGATTGGGCATTGCCGGTTTAGCCACCGCTACCTGCTCTCCGGTGACCCAGCCCCGCAGTGCCCTTGTGGTCAGGCATTAACAGTGCGCCATGTTTTATTGTGTCCCCGTTTTAGTCAATTTCGTGTTGTCCTGTCCCTGCCATCTACTTTACCGGATGTTTTAGCTGATGACGCTCGAGCAGCTGCTCGTATTCTGCGTTTTATATCTTTAACTGGCTTGTCCAAAGACATTTAATCTTTTTACTTATTTTGTCTGCATCTTTGTCAGGTCCTTCTGGTGTCCCCTCCATCCCCTTGAGTTTTACCAGATTCCATGTGCTCTAACAGTGACTGGGCGCTAATGACCTCAGCAGTTGAGCGCCCTTAAACCCAACCAAAAAAAAAAAACTTCTCACGCACAGTCCAGTACTAACTCCCAACAAGCCCCTTCTTCCTCGTTCTGTCCCCCACGCGGCGCGCGGGAAGGCTACTCGCCAAAGATACCCGGCGACCAGAGACTCCATTCCGATCTCGATCTTGACGTCGCGGCGAGTACTGAGAGGGCTGGTGCTTTCCAAAGACAAAAAATTTAAATAGCGAGTCGTACCGGCTCAAACCAGTTCGTAGTTCTGGAACAAAATAAGACAAATACTAATTCTAAACAAATCTTGAGATTCACTAAAATTTTAGGACGTGTAAGCAGTGCAACGCTAGGAAACAATTGAACTACGTGCCGTACTAATGAACATAAAAAACATCTAAACATAGTGAAATGGTTCAAATGGCTCTGAGAACTATGGGACTCAACTGCTGTGGTCATAAGTCCCCTAGAACTTAGAACTACTTAAACCTAACTAACCTAAGGACAGCACACAACACCCAGCCATCACGAGGCAGAGAGAATCCCTGACCCCGGCGTCAATCGAACCCGGGAACCCGGGCGTGGGAAGCGAGGACGCTACCGCACGACCACGAGATGCGGGCCATCGTGAAAACAATGCAGTTTCCATGTGTAACTATAGGTATTTTATTACAGCATTTACTTTACTAAACACTTTGTACTCCAGAAGTAATAAATGCCAACACAAATACATGTATTCCTCAAGGACATGTTCGTACATAGATAAACAGCTTTCTTCAAACAGATGATCCCACCTGCGAAGAATAGAGTGAAACGGAAACAGCTGATGCGCGCAAAGAACACGGTGTAAAATATATGCTACATTCACGCACAGCAGTGTAGTACATTTCCTATCTTAGAAAAATAGAAAAGTGGATGTAGCATATGTGCTAACCGAGAACTGAGAGGGGTAAACACCGCAAAGACTGATTAGTAATGCTACACCCCAATTTTACTTCCTTTCCTGCTGTTGAAGCTTTTTCTTCTCCCAACAGGTGTTGATAGACCATTCACGATGGAATCCCCTCGCATTAGTATAAGTTACAAAAGAATGTTACCATATTCACAGTAACAAACATTTGCAGTCGTATCATGTAATTGTAATCTGTGGACAACTGTAATAGTGAATGAAATTATTACGAATATATTGCCTGGTTAATGTTTTCTACTTGCAGGTAAACATCGCTGGCGTTCACTTCAGCCACGAAGCAGCATTGCAGGCAATGGCTTCCGGGTGGAGCAGGGATCCAACTGAAGATCAGCAGCGATATTACGAACTGTTGGAGGACGTCTATGCATATGAAACAAACACCAGCAGGGGACTGCTGATACTGCGCAGAAAAGTGGGTTACGCCATGTATGGTGTACCAGACGAAGACTCGAACTGTGATAACGCCCACACTGGATATAGTGAGAGGAAGTACAAAAACATAAAGGCTGTTGTCGACTTAATAATGAAAGTAAACAAGGACAAGACGAAAGAGAGAGATCAGCTTGATATGGCCATTATATTTGTTTTCGTGGAACACGAGAAGCAGCTGCTGCAGTTTCCTGTATTTAGAATACTGCTAACGGACATCAAGTGGAAATTCGTAGATAAGAACTGCCGCGTTTATTGCACATGGAAGGCGTTCTTGAATTGTAATGAACTACCGGAAGGAAAATTTTGCTGGCCCCTCAACGGCATCTACAGTGGTGACTCCGAAGACAAAGTAGTGCTTGGATGGGGCGTAACACCTGCAGCACAACGCGGCAAGAAGGTAAGCATACTGCTTTACTGTTTCTCCTTCACTTCTACGGTCATCATAATTGTCTTAATACTGCTAGATTAATCTGCTGTTAGTAACTAAAAGAAGAAATCATGACCCTATATATGCATGTGTGTAAGTGTACCTTGCTTTAGTTTGTAACGCTCATCGCTTGCATCTCACCACCTATTGAAACCCAGGTGCCCAGAAATGCTCTCCAGGTCGACAATTTAAACTGTGGTGATATCGCTGCAATTAAAGTTAGCACTCGCCAAATTAAATGAAACGCGCAATTGTTACCGCAGACAATGCATCCGATGCATTGTACTATCACCGACCAGTTCTCTACTAGAGAAAGCAGCGGATATGCATTTCCCTTTTCGGAGCCCGGTCGAGGCAGATTAACTTACTCTGCAAAGAATCCAAACTCCACAATATTTGAGAAACTAGCAGACTTGGTGCACAAATGGATTCACGGCAAGTGCGAAATTGCAGTGGCCAGATGCATAAATCATTTTCCCCTGAAGAGTAGAAAATAGCGGGTCACCCATATGTGAGTAGCGCATTCTTTTGTTGCGATATCAGTAGCGGTATTTCCTCCCTCAAAACATTCTGTTACCGAAATGCCGGTGTGAGCACACTACTTGATTAGATCGGTGGACCTGCTGAGCGGCATATCGCTTCTCGAGACTTAGATGCTTAACAAAAGTTATGCAACAGGTCTGATCAACGCTGTTAATGGAAAAGGGTGGCCCTAGCTTTGAATTTCAGGTAAAGATACTCCCGTGATCTACTCTTAACTTCCTGCAAGGGTTTTACTTATTAGAAATAAAGTGTCATTAGAACAGTGATGCATTTTCCATCAATCGTGGTAATGTGTATTGGCTTAGTTTACCTGGGCTGCAAGGTGATAGTCAATCAGGCGTTCGTAGTGAACTCTGGCTTCATACTGTGATACATGAGGTCCTCAGCTGTGTGCTTAAGTAATACTTCTCAAACTTCTCTCTGTCCAACACCAGCATCTCATTAGTTTAATGTAGCTTCCGACAAAATAATAAATTAGTACGTTGCACCCAAGCCTTCCTCTGCCAGCTTGTAGGTATAGGGTAAGGTTTGAGTGTGTCTGCCACTAGCTTCGAATCGAATTGTGAAACTTTTTCGCAACAGGATAACACCAGTTGTACAGCGTCGTCAATTTTTGAGCTACATTGCGATTTTAGGCAGTCTTTATGTAGCTCTATTCATATAGTTCTGTAATGAGGTCGGACCTTTATTACTAATTACGTAATTAGGACGAATCTTCACTTTCCCAACCAAGATAAATAAAATAACCTTCCTCTTCGGCATCTGGGCAGTTTACATGTATTGGATGTGCAGTTCGGCTTTTCATCCAGAAGATGAGCATTAGAGTCCCGTAAAGGGCACAATTATTTTTAATTTCCAGCCTGTTCTTGGGTAGGGGGTGGAGTGGGATATCAGCAGAGTTCTGGGACACAGAAATAACCATCAAAATTTAAAATTCCCACCAATAGGGTAGGTGTTGGAGATGGAGGCGAAGGGGGGAAGGTGTGGGGATCCACGAGCTGGCTGAGAGAAACCCCTGACGTCATCTGGCGGTGAGGGGTTAGTTTTGGGTGTGTCCCAGGTTGGGAATTAATTTATCAATTTGATTAATTATGCAATTAAGTTTGATACCATAACTGGGGTCGTACCAACATTACACTACTACTCCCAAGATGCTCCCTTAGGCCTCCTCAGTCACCAGTACTGCCCCGAATCGAGCACGTATGGGCCATTATTGGACAACTCCAACATATCCACAAATAACATTTACCGATCATGTAGTGTTCGACCATATGGAACAGGCATGGAAATACATCCCACAACACAATGACAGCATGTTGGCAAACTTGCATTGAACATTCTGGCAGTTATCCACGTTGCTCATGTAGTAGCGTTTCTAATTTGCAATGGCTTACCTTACAGATCGATAAAGGACCTCAACCGATTTCTAAAATGGTTCAAAGCAAACACCAATAGGAGACAAACTACATTGTTATAGGCAGTGGTATAGTTGGTAAAGTGAATTTAACAACGAAGTGTTTGTGATGCAAATAAACTTCCTGACATTCTGATATATCGTTACTTAGCCGCAAAATGAAACCGTGATTACATACACATGCCAGAAAGACACAATGAGATTACATGCAACTATGCCTGTCCTAGTCAGTGAATTTTGCAGGTATGGTAGGAAACACTTGTTCCACCCTAACAAGCCGATGCTGCTAGATATTCTCCTGCTGAGTGTTGAAAGCTGATATGATCAGCAAGTGAACTCCGTTCCTGGAAGGTGTTTGTGACCGGAGCGGCGTCGGGGTGAAGGCCCCTGTCGGAGGGAAGTCTAGTACTAGAAAGCTGCTACGACGAGGGCACCAACACTCGTCTGCTGTGCTTCACTAGCTCAGACCCCCCCATCGAAAAACTCAGTCGCCAATGAGCACAAAGTTCGCTGGGCGCTAGCCAGTAGTGTCATTGTTTGTTAAATTCTCCGGCTCTGCATTGCGTAAAAGTCATCTTCCACTCGTTCGATCTGCTTGCACAATTCCAAGAATCACGGAGAAGTAAGCTCACGTCAGAGCCTCGTGACTAATGGGCAATTCACGGCCTTCTCCCAAAAAAAAAAATTTTTAGACAGTCGTCAATGACCTCCACTGAACTTTTACAACGCCAGAGTCGTAGCTTTTGCGACTGTGCTATGGGAAAGCTTTACTTCATTCTATTTACCTACAGCGAACTTGTCGGCCAACGCACAATGTCTTTCGCCAAAAGCGTACTGCCAGAACACACACATCGTAAGACTGTTATTGTGGGAGACATGCCTCCAAGTCTTTTTTTTCCTAGCGTATTCTCTGCGTTTTCATGTTCATTGCTTTCCAAATTTCTCGAAAGAAGGCTGGATCATCCGCCAACACTGCGCTCGGGGGACAGTGCAATTCTAACAAGGGAACCTCGCCATCGCACCCCCCTCAGATTTAGTTATAAGTTGGCACAGTGGGTAGGGCTTGAAAAACTGAACACAGATCAATCAATAAAACAGGGAGAAGTTTTGTGGA
Organism: Schistocerca cancellata; assembly: GCF_023864275.1. NCBI lineage: Eukaryota > Metazoa > Arthropoda > Insecta > Orthoptera > Acrididae > Schistocerca > Schistocerca cancellata. Next base: position 522,081,957 of record NC_064631.1, read on the forward strand.
ACTATGAAAAAAATAAGCAAAATAGACAAACTGAGTAGTCCACGCGCAACATAGGCAACATCAAGGATAGTGTAGCCACAAGGTCGCATAATATTTACTTATAGTGATTCACAATCAATTTTTGAAGGGGTGGAATCATGTGATTTGAGCCCACAAATGAAATGCCGGCACGGTAGCTCAGCGTGTTCGGTCAGAGGGCTGCGTGCTCTCTGTAATAAAAAAACTGAGTCAAAGAATGAAAGATGAACTAGAACGGATGTCTTGTGACGTCCGCCCAGACCAAACGCAACGAACAATATCGAACAAAATGAATTAAAAAAAAAGTCGATGTGGTCCCGTGGTTAGCGTGAGTAGCTGTCAAACAAGAGGTCCTTGGTTCAAGTCTTCCCTCGAGTGAAAAGTTTAATTTTTTATTTTCAGACAATTACTATCTGTCCGTCATCACTTTTGGCAGTGATTATGACATCCACAAGAAAACCTAAATCGGGCAAGGTAGAAAAATCTTTTTACCCATTCGCTAAGTGTAAAAGTCAGGTGCGTCGACAACATATTCCTGTCATGTGATGGACATGCCGTCACCAGTACCGTATAGAATATATCATACGTGTTTTCCTGTGGAGGAATTGGTGGACCTATGACCTTGCGATCAAATGTTTTGGGTTCCCATTGGAGAGGCACGTCCTTTCGGCTACTAATGGCACGGTTTTGCGGTGCGGTCCCAAAACATATACTAAACTTACTACAGTGAACAGAGACGTCAATGAATGAACGGACAGATCATAACTTTGCGAAAATAAAGAATGTAAACTTTTCACCAGAGGGAAGACTTGAACCAAGGACCTCTCATTCCGCAGCTACTCGCTCTAACCACGGGCCACTGCGAGCTTGTGCCTACACTATCCATGATGTTGCCTATGTTGCGCGTGGACTACTCAGTTTGTATATTTTTCTTATTTTTTTCATAGTTCCACACAACTTCATGTTTTCTTGATTGATCTGTGTTCAGTTTTTCAAGCCCTATCTACTGTGCCAACTTACAACTAAATCTGAGGGGGGGGTGCGATGGGGAGGTTCCCTTGTAAGTTCGTTGGGTGGCCAGAACGGCGTCCGCTGTCGCCCTGCCTGTAAAGTTGTCCCAAGGCTCCACTGGTGGGGGAGGGGGGGGGCGGGGGCGGCACCACTGTAGTCAGTGCCAGTCACTGGCCCCTCGAGTCCTGTCGTTCGCTATTTACGCCCTCAACTAGTAAACAAGACCACCACGTTAATACTTTCTCAGTTAGCAGAGAGAAAAGAGATGAATAAAGAGGGATTGACCTAGACAATCAGTCTGAGGCCGCGTCACCTGAATCAAAAATGAGTTGATGAACCTACAAATGACTTAAATTGGTGTCAGGCCGGATTTATACATCAGGGAAATGAACTGTCAGGCTGGAAATGACCGGACACTTCTCACATTCAACAACGGGAATATGACCCTATCGGAAGCCCGACGGTTGGCCAGATCGTTCAGACTGAAGAAAGATGATAGTATCTGATTCGCCCCAAGTTATAGAACTGAAACATAGAAAAGCACGGATAGACGTGCTGAAAGTATCTGTTATCGTCTGGGAACTCAAAGTTATAATCCTTGAGCATAGGGAAGTGACCCATCTGTAAAATCCAGTAATTGTAGCACAAACATGGCGGATACGCTTTTGTTTTGCTGTAAGTCTGTTGTGGCCATCCACTCCCAATTCATCATTCTCATTCACTCATTGGGCCCAGATCAGTCATTCTCATTAAGGACCTCCCACGTTCACTATCTCCTGTATCATAGTCAGTCTCCCTCGTCATGTTCCATCACTCCTGTCTCCACTCACTGTCTCTCTCTCTCTCTCTCTCTCTCTCTCTCTCTCTCTCTCTCTCTCTCTGTCTCTCTCTCTCTCTCTCTCCTCTCCTCTCTTACTGCTGCCTCATTCATTCATTCCCACTGTTCCTGTCTCTTCTGTCACTACTCCTCTCTATCTCGTTGTCACGGTCATAGATTCTCTCTCTAAATGGCTCTCACCCATTGTCACTTCATCCTTTATTCCTGTCCCACTGCCACTATCTCCTCCTCTCTCAGTATAAAAATTGCGATTCTGTTTGCAAGCCTAAATTTTTGGGAAGAATTTTAAAGTTGCTGAGGAATGAGGCAGCTGGTACCACAGTTTCCAGTCTCTTTTAAACAAAAGCGTATCCGCCATGTTTGTGCTACAATTACTGGATTTTACAGATGGGTCACTTCCCTATGCTCAAGGATTATAACTTGGAGTTCCCAGACGATAACTGAGATACTTTCAGCACATCTCTCCGTGCTACGTCGCTTTATAAACTAAGATTCCGGCTCACACCGGATTGTACGTGCATATTTTACGTGTACAAGTACAGTTACGTCGGACGTCTGTATCTCGGAAACAGGTAAAAATATAAAGAAAACAGTCGACATTGTCCCAGATTCGGATCTTCGGAATAAATCGTAAAAATTTGTCATTTGCTGTACAAAACCTACTTGGCTTTGATACATAAAAGCCATGTTTTTGGCTTAAAAATGGATGATGCTATTTCTAGATAAGACTAGAGACCGTTAAAAAAGGAGAAATTTACTATGGTCAGGTTCTTAGATGTCCACAGCTAACGGCGAAAATACGCTGAATAAATTATTTTCGTGTTTTCTCAGGAACCACCCAGAAACTAACCTGTGCCTCCGTAAGCCACTTAGGGTGCATTGTAGAGCACATATAATGTAAAAAGTACCAACCAATTTTCTCTTTTTCTTGGCTGGAGGAAGTAATAATCGAAAGTACCATGGGACAGTTCCAGTAAAACGTTACTTCTGTTTGTACAAAAATTGTCCCAACCAAAAAGGCTACCCAAAACACTTCACCCTTCCTTCCTTTCCTTTATAGAACCAGAGGTACGATCTCCGGAAAAATTCTAGGAACATATTGGTAGAGCATGCTGTTGCTTGTGTATCCACTAAGTGTGCCATCAGCCCGTAATACTTCAAAGGTAGAGCGCGGCAATGTTAATCTCTAACAGATAAACAGATGAACGTTCAGTTACATGGCCATCAAAAATAGGTTAGCTTTATATACATACCAGTTCTTAACACTCATCTAACAAACTGATAACATCGGTGCAAAGCATGTAACTCACAATGAGCTCTTCTTTACTCATGATTCCAATGTATCAAACACAAGCAAGGACATGTAACGCATACAGAAATCATTTACCTTCTGCTCTCATTTGCAATTCACTAGTTGAGACTGTAGACACTTCTGTCAAATTTAAATTAATGTTACTCCTACTTACTTCACATAGTGTCCCCCCCCCAGGGGGTCCACAACTCTTTTGTGTATACGTGCATAGCGAGCACGGGACACCGAGCTAATGTGGCCTTCCTTCCTTTCCGGGCTGCATACCTTCCCTTTCCGCATCCTTCCCCATCCCGCATCTTCGCCCCTCCTCCCCTCACCTCTGGCTCTTTGCTTCCCTTTCTCCCCATCTGGGAGTATGGTTTGTGCCTACGTCTGGAGACGGACGCTCGTAAATGTACTGCATTCTTCGCCTTCCTTGCTTTTATGTCTTCTTCCTTCCTTTGTCCTTCTCTTTTCCTTACCTCTTCTGTTTACCCTTTTCTCCGCTGCGGCGTTTGAGACCTCTCTTCTTTCCTTTCCCTTTCTCTTTCTTCCTCCCTGTGCGTGTCTGAAGGCCGACCCACGCCTTTTGTGCGTAGCTGGTGACGGGGTAACGCGTAATTCCCCGCCCCGGGTAGACAGGTAGGACACGTACGTACCCCCTGGTAACGGCCAGGCCCAGGTAGGGGTGATTAGCCGAGCTGATACCTTCCGAAAGTGCCGATTGGTCCCTCCGTCCGTTTGTCGGGAGGTGTGAACAATCACCTAAGGCGGGAGTGCCCTCAGAGAAGGCCCCCACAAGGGGGGAGCGCGCCATCGGAGACGCCGGTAATCATGGGGGATTCTTCCGCAATGGTTTCCTCACCTTCCACTATGTGTGCTCACAAACGTAAGTATACTGAGTCTCAGCCACAGACGGTTCTTCCATCGTTGCCACAGTTCCTTGTTGTTTCTCGGTCTGACGAAGGTCATGACTTCTCCACAGTCATTATTCAGAAAGGTGTCGACGCAATTGCAGGTCCTGTAAAGTCTTGTTCCAGATTACGGAATGGCACCCTGTTGTTATAAACACACAGTGCCCTCCAGGCACAAAAATTGCTGCGTACTTCTCTGCTCCACACCTTCCCTATCCGGGTGGAACCGCACCGTACCTTAAATTCCTCGCGTGGAGTCGTTTATACACGCTCCCTCGATGGATTGTCTGACGAAGAAATTCAGCACTACCTGTCTGACCATGGCGTAACGGCTGTTCATAGAGATATGAAAAGGATTGACACGAACATCAGTCCAACCCGCACTGTCTTCTTGACATTTGACAAAGTTCAACTCCCATCGAAAATCAAAGCAGGCTATGAGATAATTTCCGTTCGCCCTTACGTCCCCAATCCTACGCGTTGCTATCGATGTCAGCGGTTCAATCACACCAGCCAGTCCTGTTCCAATACGGCCAAATGTGTTACGTGTGGCAAGGATGCCCATGAGGGTGCTTGTCCACCTCTATCCCCTCGCTGCATCAACTGTAGGGGTGACCACCCTGCTTCCTCTCGAGATTGCCCCGATTTTAAGGACGAAAAGCTCATTCAGGAAATAAGAGTGAAGGAAAAGGTGTCGACCTTTGCTGCTCGAAAGTTATTCGCCAGTCGACAGCCCACTGTGCCTCAGACAGGAAAATACAGCACTGTCCTTGCTTCTCCTCGGCCAACAAAGGAGGCGGCCACGCAGACTTGCGACCTCACCTTTAGTACCACAGTCGTCCGATCGGCCAGCGCAAAGATCGCCAGTTCGGCCTCACCACTTTCGCCTGCCCACTCTACGCTCACTCTTCGTCAGGTTCTGCTAAATCTCGAGCCCAAAAGTCAGACGCCAAGTCTTCGAAAAAAGAGCATACTCGTGAAGAGTTTTTACGTACCGCAACTTCACAACCATCGGTTCCTCCTTCATCTAAACATCATACTTCAAAGAAGGCTACAAAGAAACCCAGTTCCTCTCCTTCTCCGCCAAGGCATGTCCCATCTACAGCACCGCCTGGCGGAAATCGCCCTCGGCCGTCTTCTGTGTCGCCGAGGCGCACTGCTGGTGGCCGGTCAACCGGCCGATCGCTGGTGGCAGGGGCTGGTCCTGACCAACCTATGGATCAGGATCTTGTGCCTTCGGCTGAATGCCATTCCATGCTGTCGGTCGCAAGCTCTGAGCAGTCGTTGAGTTGACAGCACCCTTGGTCACATTCCTCCATTTTCTGTTCACCCTATGTCCATTATCCACTGGAATATCCGCGGCATTCGAGCCAATCGGGATGAATTGTCGGTCCTCTTACGATCCTACTCGCTGGTCATCTTCTGTCTTCAGGAAACAAAGCTGCGTCCCCATGACCGCTTTGTTCTCCCTCAATTTCAGTCCGTCCGATATGACCTCCCCTCTGTTGAAGGCACTCCAGCCCATGGAGGACTCATGATTCTTCTCCATGATACTCTCCATTATCACTCAATCCCCTTAAACAGTTCCATCCAAGCTGTCGCCGTCCGTCTTTCCCTTTCTGGATACACGTTCTCTCTTTGTACTATATACATTCCATCATCCACGCCATTGGCACGAGCTGATCTCCATCTTATTGGTCAGCTTCCACCCCCCTATTTGCTGGTTGGGGACTTCAATGCCCACCACCCGCTTTGGGGATCTCCAAATCCTTGTCCACGTGGCTCTCTATTGCTAGACGTCTTCCACCAAGCGGATCTAGTTTGCCTCAACACTGGGGTCCCCACATTTTTGTCTGCCTCCACGACACATTTATCTCATTTGGACCTTGCGGTCGGTACTGTTCCGCTAGCTCGGCGCTACGAATGGTTCGCCCTTGATGATACAGTCGATTGACCACTTTCCATGTGTCCTTAGACTGCAGCCTCCACTGCCATATATGCGCTCGCGACGCTGGAAATTTGCCCAAGCCGATTGGACACTTTTTTCGTCTCTAGCGACATTCGATGACCGTCGCTTTCCCAGCGTCGACGATGAGGTCACACATATTACCGACGTTATTCTTACAGCTGCGGGACGTTCAATACCACGCACCTCCGAATTGCCCCGGCGCCCCCCAGTTCCTTGGTGGAACGAGGCATGCCGTGACGCAATACGTAAGCGGCGACGTGCTCTTCGCATTTTCCGTCACCAACCTACTTTCGCCAACTGTATCCGCTATAAGCAGCTCCGTGCGCGATGCCGTCGCGTCATCCGCGATAGCAAGAAGGCAAGCTGGAAATTCTTTATTAGCTCATTTAACACCTTCACTCCCTCCTCGGAAGTTTGGAGTCGGCTTCGACGGTTCTCAGGCGCGCCTAGTTTCTCCCCGGTCTCTGGGCTCACTGTCGCGCATGATACCTTAGTGGACCCCGTCGCAATTTCTAACTCGTTGGGTCAGCACTTCGCTGAGATTTCGAGCTCTTCAAATTACCCGCCAGCGTTTCTCCCGAAGAAACGTGCAGCATAAGTGCGACATCTTGCTTTGTCCTCTCCAAATCACGAAAGCTACAATACTGTTTTCTCCATGCGGGAACTCCAACATGCCCTCTCTTCTTCCCGCTCCTCCGCCCCAGGACCGGATGGTATCCATGTCCAAATGTTGCTGCATTTATCAACCCATAGTCTGTGTTACCTCCTTAGCCTTTATAATCGAATTTGGACCGACAGTACCTTTCCCCGACGGTGGCGGGAAGCTGTTGTCGTTCCCGTTCCGAAACCTGGAAAGGACAAACATCTCCCCTCTAGCTATCGCCCCATTTCTCTCACGGGTAGTGTCTGTAAGGTTTTGGAGCGTATGGTGAATTACCGTTTAGCTTGGTGGCTGGAATCCCGCAGTCTTTTAACACCAGCCCAATGCGGATTTCGGAAGCATCGTTCTGCAGTTGACAACTTGTTGCTCTCTCCACTTATATCATGAACAATTTTCTCCGATAACGCCAAACGGTAGCAATATTTTTTGATCTGGAGAGAGCATACGATACCTGTTGGAGGACAGGCATACTCCGCACACTGTTCTCTTGGGGCTTTCGAGGCCGGCTGCCCCTTTTTCTTCGCGAATTTATGGCAGAGCGCACTTTCAGGGTGCGGGTGAACACTACTCTCTCTCTCCCGTACTTTCTCCCAAGAAAACGGGGTACCCCAGGGATCCGTGCTGAGTGTTGTACTGTTTGCCATTGCCATAAATCCAATTATGGATTGTCTCCTTCCTGATGTGTCGGGCTCCCTCTTTGTGGACGATTTTGCGATCTACTACAGCTGTCAACGGACCAGCCTTCTTGAACGACGTCTTCAAGGATGTCTCGATCGCCTCCACTCGTGGAGCATCGAAACCGGCTTCCGTTTCTCACCCAGTAAGACCGTTTGTGTAAATTTCCGCCCTCCTTACATCTCGGTCCCGTCAACCTTACGTTTTCAGACGTCGCTAAATTCTTGGGTCTTATGTTTGACAGAAAACTGTGCTGGTCCTCCCACGTATCCTATCTTTCGGCTCGCTGTCTGCGATCCCTCAACACCCTCCGTGTCCTGAATGGTACCTCCTGGGGAGCGGACCGAGTGGTACTTCTCCGCCTGTATCGCGCCTTAGTGCGCTCGAAATTGGATTATGGAAGCATAGTCTACTCCTCTGCTCGGCCGTCTATTCTTCGGCGTCTCGACTCTATCCACCACCGTGGATTACGTTTAGTGTCTGGAGCATTTTACACTAGCCCTGTGGAAAACCTTTATGCTGAGACTGCTGAACCTCCGCTGTCCAATCGGCGAGCAGTCCTCCTGAGTCGTTATGCTAGCCATGTTTTCCATGCCTGCTAATCCAGCCCATGACCTTTTTTTTCGACGCCTCCTTTGATGTAGGGTATGCAGGCCGCTTCTCCTCCCTACTACCCCCGGGAGTCCGCTTCCGTCAACTGCTCCATTCTCTTTCCTTCCGCTTTCCTAAAACCTTCTTGACAACTTGGGGTACAGCACCGCCTTGGCTCCGTCCCCGGATTTGCCTGCTCCGTGACCTTTGTCAATTTCCCAAGGATGGTACCCCTACACTTGTTTATCGTCGGGCATTTGCTGCTCTATGTGCACAAATGACGGACGCCACATTTATTTACACCGACGGCTCGAAAACATAGTTAGGTGTAGGGAGTGCCTATATTGTTGGCGACACCCCAAATCGCTTTCGGCTTCCCGACCAGTGTTCGGTTTATACTGCGGAGCTTTACGCTGTTCTCCAGGCTGTCCACTACATCCGCCGCCATCAGCTGATACAGTACGTTATCTGCTCCGATTCTCTCAGCTATCTCCTCAGTCTCCAAGCTCTTTACCCTGTGCACCCTCTGGTCCACCGGATTCAGGACTGTCTGCGCTTGCTCCACCTGGGGGGCGTCTCGGTGGCGTTCCTCTGGCTCCCGGGACACGCTGGTATCTGTGGGAATGAGGCGGCCGATATAGCGCCCAAGGCTGCAGTCTCTCTTCCTCGGCCAGCTATTCAGTCGCTTCCCTTCACCGATCTACGGAGCGGTTTATGTCGCAAAGTTGCTCATTTATGGCATGCGCATTGGTCGGCACTTCCTCGTAATTGCGGGAAGTGAAAGGCCTTCCTTGCGCTTGGACCTCTTCCTCCCGAACGTGTCGTCGGGAGGAGGTAATTTTAACTAGACTCCAGATAGGGCACTGTCTTTTTAGTCATCGATATCTTTTAAGCGGAGATCCTCCCCCACTCTGTCCCCACTGCTCTCAGCTGTGGACGGTACGACACCTTTTAATTGAATGCCCCTATTTTAATCCGTTACGCTCCCGTCTACAGCTATCGCCTGATCTATCGTCGATTTTAGCAGATGACACGCGCTCAGCCGACCGCGTTCTCCAGTTTATTAGTGACAGTGAAATGACGTCAGTCATTTGAAGCCTTTTTTGGGGAGAAGCACCCCCTTTCTGTAGTGGATTTTTAAGCATTCCTTCTATTTTTAGTTTCTCCAATTTTATGACTTTGTTCCCATTGCTGCTGGTTTTCAATTTCGGTTTCGGCTGGGCGCTAATGACCATAGAAGTTTTGCGCCCTAAAACAAAAAACAAAAAAAAAAAAACAAAATTCAGTGTCGCTCTATAAGGGGCTGACAAATGAAAAGTGTGGTGGATGGAAAAAGTGAACTGTTCGTAATTTAAAAGGTAATAGCCATAATTGTTTACGTCTATACCACTGCGAGAAAGACAGTCAGTGCCTTCATGGAAGAATGGCTGCAGTTGGCTACGTAACAGTAATTATACAGGCGTCCAAAGCAAATTGACAGCCAAGAATATCTTTGAGGGCTGCAAAAGTACGAAATCTCGTGGGGGGAAAGAGGCGTTGTGTAGAGGATATGCAAGGGCTTCCCAACGAAACTTCTACAGGATGGCCGAAAAATTCTTGGCTACATGTGGTCAGGACATGTATAGGATAATGACTGGGTGTTCATAGCGACATCATAGTATATTCTTACGGATTATTCTCAAGTGCAGTAGGGAACGTAATTTTTTTCTGCATCTCAGCCATCAAGGTATGTAAGACGCTGAAGTTGAGTGCGACGATTTTGTGAAACTGCAAATAGTTAACGAAATGTATTGCGCCCCCCCCCCCCACCAAATGTCAGATACGCACAGAAGAGCCAAAGAAACTGGTACACCTGCCTGCTATCGTGTAGGGCCCCAGCGAGCACGAAGTGCCGCAACACGTGGTAGTATCGGGTACACAGGGTATAAAATGGCAGCGCATGGCGGCGCTGTCATTAGAACTCAGATGATTCATGTGAAAACTTTACAGGTGCGCTTATGGCCGCACGACTGGACTTTAGACTTCCAACGTGGAATTATAGTTGCAGATAGAGGCATGGGAAATCGTTAAGGAATTCTATACTCAGATGTACATTGTGAAGAGGGAGCGTTACCCCCACTATGGACAACATAGTGGTCGAAGGCTCTCACTTAATGACAGATAGCAGCGGCGTTTGTGTGGAGTTGTCAGTGGTAACAGACAAGCAACACTGCGTGAAATAACTGCGGAAAGCGATGTGGGACGTGCGACGAATGTTTCCATGGGGACAGTGCGACGTAACGTGGCGTTAATGGGCTATTGTAGCCGACGACCGGCAGACGGGAGTGCCTTTGCTAACAGCACGACATCGCCTGTAGTGCTAGTCTTGGGCCGGTGACCATGACGGTTGGACCCCCGGCTACTGGAAAACCTTGGCCTGCTGAATACAGTTTCGGTAAGAGCTGATGGTAGGGTCCGAGTATGGTGCAGAACAAACGAAGCAAGTCTCAAGTCTTCAAGGCACTGTGCAAGCTGGTGGTGGCTACATAAGTGTTGGCTATGTTTACATGGAATGGACTGTCATCTGGTCCAGCGGAACCTGTCACTGAAATGGTTTTGTTCAGCTAGCTGAAGACCATTTGCAGTCATTCAATGATGGAACTTTTTTGGATGACAGTACGCCATGTCACCAGGCCTCAATGTCGCGATTCATTTGAAGAACATTCTGGACAAGTGGGGCTAATGATTTGGCCACACAGATCTCCCGACTTGTATCGTATCGAACATACAAGGTACACAATCGAGAAGTCAGTTCGTACATTAAGTCCTACTCCGACAACACTTCAGCAATTGCAGACGGCTATAGAGGCAGCATGGACTACAGGGACTTCCAATGACTTGAGTCCATGCCACGTAAAGTTACTGCACTACGTAGGACCAAATGAAGTCGGACAGGGTTTAGGAGGTATCTGATTAGTTTTGTCATCTGAGCGTATATTGCAGCAGTCAGGGAGAGTTGGACAGGCTTCTGTAGAATAGACTAGCATGGAGAGCTCTGGACTGCAGGCCACAACCACCACAGCAACAAGCAAGCTCATAGCAAGTGTTCATAGTGACGTCAGGCACACACAGCACCAGCAAAGCAATATTGCATAATACTTTCCAGGGATTTTTAAATTCCTCTATTGTTTGTTGTCCACTGAGATATGCAAAAGAGATACAAACATTCCAGCTCCCCTTCACTTCTTGCAGTCATTCCGCACGTCAGTGTGTCGATGCAGAGCCAAAGGAAAGTGTAATGTCCATCGTCACATTATGAATTCTCAGCCATAAAATTTGTGTTGATAAGCGATGTTCTCCAACCGTCTCTGGGTAACGTGACGACAGATAACTTGTATTACATCCAGTGGATTGAGAGCAGACGTAATTTCACTCCAGCTGTTTCCTGTGGCTACAGCAAATGCTCTAACTCCTGTAACATTTTTCTACTTTTTGCAGGTTGTTGACAAAGTGATGGATGTGACGGCAGTTATTGCGACTGGTGCGTTTCTCGTCAGTATGTTCACCCCTCTGGGTCCAATTATGGCAGCAGCTTCTGGTGCTGCTGCTGTTAGCGGCGCGTACTCTGCACTAACCAGTATTGCGACTCTGGTCGACCGAGGTGTTCGCGGCCAGTCAGTCAATCCTTTCCGTGATACTCAGGTAATGTATATATCAAATCCTAAGCTTGTCTGTTTTGGGAGGAGAAAAGCCTTGTGATTTTTCTCATACACACACACACACACACACACACACACACACACACACACACACATATATACATACATACATATGTACGTACGTAAAATTCAGTTGCTGTGACAAGGCGAAACTATTTTCGTCCCCCCCCCCCCCTCAGGGGTCCACCACTCTTTTGTGGATACGTGCGTGGCGAGAACGGGGCCCCGAGCTAGTGCAGTTCTCCTTCCTTTCTGGGCTGCCCTACCCCTCTTCCCCATCCCTCCTCGCACCCAATCCTCCCCCCCCTCCTTACCTCCCCTTCGCACTCCCTCTTCTTGGGAGTAATGTATCGAGCCTTCGTCCAGAGATGGAAGTTTGAAAACTCCAGGATCCTGTTTCCTTTGTTATTCTTCTTCCTCGCGCTTTCTTCCTCTATTGGTTTTTCCCTACGTTCACTCTTCTCCTTGCTTTCGTGCCCTTACTTCTCTCTCTGCCTCGTTCTCCTTGTATTCATTCCTGTGTCTTACTCTCCGCTTCGGCGTTTGAGATTTCATTCTCTCTCTCTCTCTCTCTCTCTCTCTCTCTCTCTCCCTCACTTCTTGTTCCTCCCTGTGCGTGTCTGAAGGCCGACCCACGCGTTCGCACGCGTAGCCGGTAACGCGTAGTTTCCCGCCCTGGGGGACAAGGAAGACACGCACTTACCCCCTGGTAAAGGCCAGGTCCAGGAAGGGGTGATTGCCTGAGCTGCTACCTTTCGAACGTGCCGATTGGTCCCTCCGTCTGTTTCTTAGGAGGTGTGACCTGAGGTGTGCACAATCACCTAGGGCGGGAGTGCCCTCTGAGAGGGCCCCCACAAGGAAGGAGCGCGCCATCGGAGACGCTGGCAATCATGGGGGATTCGTCTGCACTGGATTTCTCTTTTTCCCTGTCTTCTGCCCAAAAAAGAGCTAGATAAAACTCGTTTCGAAAATTCTACCACCAGCACCGAAGTTTCTTGTTGTCACAAGATCTGACGGTCACTATTTCTCAACAGTCAACCATTTCGTCATTCAGAAGGGTGTAGATGCGATTGCAGGACCAGTGAAATCTTGTACTCGGTTGCGCAGCGGTACCTTGCTGTTGGAGACAGAGTGGTTTCCAGGCCCAAAAATTACTTCGAGCCACTCTCACACCCATTTCCTGTATGTGTGGAGGCCCACCGCACCTTGAATTCGTAGAGTGGCGTGGTGTATACCAGATCACTCGACGGACTAACGGATGAGGAGATTCTGTCTTTCCTCTCTGGTTCAGGGAGTGACGGCCGTCCATCGGGTCATGAAAAGGGTCAAGGACCTCATACCGACCTGAACCATATTCCTGACATTTGACAATGTGCAACTACCTTCACGAATTAAGGCGGGTTAAGAGATCATTTCTGTTCGGCCGTATGTACACATCCCTACAAGGTGTTACCAATGTCAGCGGTTTAACCATACACGGCAGTCTCGTTAAAGTGCAGCTAAATGCGTTACCTGTTGCAGGGAATCCCATGAGGGTGACTGTCCACCTCTGTCCCCTCGTTGGATTAACTGCATGGGCGACCATGCTGCCACTTCTCGCGACTGCCCCGTCTACAAAGATGACAAAAGTATACAGTAAATTCGAGTAAAAGAGGTGGTGTCGACCTCGGCTGCTCGCAAATTATTCAATAGCAGAAAGCCCACTGTGCTTCCGGCAGGTCAATACAGTACCGTTCTCGCCTCTCCTCGGCCTACCAGGGAGGTAGCTACACAGACATGAAATCTAACATTTAGCGATTCGGTCGTCAGATCGGCGAGTGCTAAGATCGCCCGATCAACGTCTCCTCTTCCTCCCACCAACCCTAAGGCTCAAACATCATCTGCTACTGTTAAGACGAGGACCTCTAAGTCAGATGCTCGGACCTTCAAGAAGAACCGACACGCGAAGATACCTTGAGTACATAAACTTAACAGCCATCAATTGTTATTTCGACAAAACGTAATTCATCAAAGAAGGCTCATAGAAAGAAGAGTTCTCCATCTCCGCCGAGGCGCGTTTCTTCTCCTGCGCCACCCAGCAGTTTGTCCCCGGCCATCTTCTAACGCCAGGCCGCACCGCTGGTAGCCGATCATCTGGCCTTCCACCGGCGGAGGAAGCTGCCCCTCCTGACCAGTTCAGGAAGGTGGCAGATGGAACTGTTGAGTTGATGGGCCATTACTCACCACCTATCGATTGCAGCAGCTGTGCTCCCTCGAAGCCAGGCCCTCAGCGGCCATCGAGGTGACCCTTTCTTATTTCTTTTTTTTCTTTTCGTTTTCATAATGTCACTACTTCAATGGAATATTTGCGGCATTCGGTCCAACCGAGAGGAACTAAAATTGCTCCTTCGAATGCACAGCCCACTTGTTGTAGGTCTCCAAGAAACGAAGTTACGCCCATGCAATCGTATTGACCTGGCACTCGGTACCTCTGTGCGTTTTGACCTACCACCTGTGACAGGTATTTCGGCTCATGGATGGTCATCTTGCTGGTTCGGGATGATGTCTACTACGATCCCATCACATTGCACACAGATCTACAGGCAGTTGCCGTCCGAATTACTCTCCCCACTTTCACATTTTCCATTTGTACTGTTTGCACTCCATCGTCTGCCTTCACTAGGGCAGACATGATACAACTGATTGCTCAGCTTCCTACATCATTTTTGTTGATTGGACACTTTAATGCCCACCATCCCCTTTGGGGATCTCCAGCATCCTGTCCGAGAGGCGGCTCCTTGGCAGACCTTTTGAACCACCGCAATCTAGTCTGTTTAAATACTGGTGCACCTATCTTCCTTTCGGACGCAACGCATACCTATTCCCACTTGCATCTCTCAATATCCACTACCCAACTTGCACATCGCTTCGAGTGGTATGCTGCGTCTGACACATACTCGAGCGGCCATTTCCCCTTCGTAATCCATCACCTGCATCACACCCCTTCTCCACGTTCCACCAGCTGGAACATCTCCAAAGCCGACTGGGGGCTTTTCACCCTCCTGGCGAGCTTCCATGATCAAATCTTCTCCAGCTGTGATAGTCAGGTCGCATACCTCACGGACGTTGTTCTCACTGCTTCTGAATATTCCATGCCTCGTACTTTCTCTTCTCCACGTAGAGTCCGTCTCCTGGTGGACTACAGCATGCAGCGATGCTCTTCGTGCTCGGCGACGTGTTTTACGCACCTTCCAACGCCACCCTACAATGGAGAACTATCATTTACAAACGGCTCCGTGCATAATGCCGTGTTATCACAGAAAGCAAACACGCTTGCTGGGTGGCTTCCACCAGCTCATTCAACAGTTTGAGTCCTCTTTCAGTTGTCTGCGGTGGCCTGCACCAGCTATCTGTCACCAAGGTCCACTCCCCGATTTCTGGCCCGACTGTAGCGAATGAAGTCCTTGTGGAACCTGAGGGTGTCTCAAATGCCTTCGGCCGCTTTTTCGCTGAGGTTTCGAGCTCTATTACCACCCTGCCTTCCTCCCCCGAAAACAGGCAGAGGAGCTGCGGCCACCCTCTTTCCAGTCTTCGAATCGTGAAAGTTACAATGCCATCTTCACCGTGCGGGAACTCGAAAGTGCACTCGCTAGGTCCCGATCCTCTGCTCCGGGGCACGATGGTATCCATATTAAGATGCTGAAGAACCTTCCTCCTGCAGATAAAGGCTTTCTTCTTCGCGCCTATAATCGCATCTGGACTGAAGGTCACGTTCCCACACACAGACGTGAAGCAATTGTTGTTCCCATACACAAACCAGGAAAGGACAAACACCTTCCTTCCAGTTATTGCCCATCTCCCTTACCAGCTGCGTCTGCAAGATGATGAAGCGCATGGTAAATTCTCGATTGGTTTGGCTCCTCGAATCTCGACACCGCCTCACCAATGTCCAATGTGGCTTTCGTAGGCGTCACTCTGCTGTAAACAACCTAGTTACCACGTCGACCTTCAGTATGAACAACTTTGCGTAAGCGCCAGACGGTGGCTCCACGTCGACCTTCAGTATGAACAACTTTTTGCGTAAGCGCCAGACGGTGGCTGTGTTCTTAGATTTGGAGAAGGCTTACGACACCTGTTGGAGGGTGGGCATTCTCCGCACCATGCACACTTGGGGCCTTCGCGGTCGCCTCCCTCTTTTTATTAATGCATTTTTAATGGATCGATGTTCAGGGTACGTGTGGGTTCTGGTTTGTCGGATGCCTTTCGCCATGAAAATAAGATGCCCCAGGGCTCCGTTTTGAGCTTGGCCCTTTCTGCACTAGCTATCAATCCAACAATGGATTGCCTTCCAGCTGATGCTTCAGACTCCTTTTTCGTGGACGACTTTACGATCTACTGCAGCGCTCAGAGAACATGTCTCCTGGAGCGCTGTCTTCAGCGTTGTCAAGACCGTCTATTCCTGGAGTGTCGCTAACGGTTTCCGTTTTTCTGGTGAGAAAACGGTCTGTGCGAACTTCTGGCGTTAGTTTCTTCCATTATCCGTACATCTCGGTCCAGTTGCTCTCCCATTCGTGGAAACAACAAAATTTTTAGGTAATCCATTTGGCAGGAAACTTTGCTGGTCTCCACATGTCTTGTCTGCTCGTTGTACCCATTCCCTAAATGTCGTCCGTGTTCACAGCGGTACGTCATGGGGAGCAGATCGAATGGTCCTGCTAGGCTTATATCGGTCCATTGTCCAATCAAAGCTGGATTATGGGAGCTTCGTCTACTCTCCTGCCTGGCCGTCCATTTTACCCCGTTTAAACTCTATCCACTATCAGGGGTTACGTCTGGCGACTGGAGCGTTCTACACCAGCCATGTTGAGAGTCTGTATGCCGAAGCTGCCGCATTACTGCTAAACTACCTGAGCGATATGTTGCTTTGTCGGTACGCCTGCCGACTGGTGGCAATACCCGACCACCCGTCATATTTCTCCTTTCTTGACGACTCTCTCGACCGCCGATACGGGCTGTATGTTTCTGCCCTGTTACCTCCTGGAGTTTTAGTCGCCTGCTTCAGCAACTTGATTTTACCCTCTCTAAGACTTCTCGAGTGTGTGAGAGCCCGACGCCACATTGGCTCCAGGCTTAGGTTCGCGTTCACCTTACACTCAGCTCGCTCCCAAAGGAGAGGACCGCGGTTGCGATATACCTCTCGAGGTTTGTCGAACTTCGTCCGAGGCTTGCTAATAACGTCTTTATTTACGCAGATGGCTCAGACTACTGCTGGCGTCGGATGTGCCTTTGGCGTTGGGGATGGTACCTTTCAATACCGGCTTCTTGACCAGTGTTCAAGCTTTACGGCAGAGCTTTTTGCTCTCTATCAGGGTGTTCAGTATATACGCCGCCATCGTCATTCTCCCTATGCCATCTGCTCTGATTCTTCGAGCGCCATTCAGTCTCCGTGACCCATATTCGAACCACCTTCTCGTGCAACGAATTCACTGGTCCCTTCAGTCACTAGCTGATACAGGCGCTCGTGTCTTTTTTTTTGTGGATTCCTGGCCATGTTGGTGTGCCTGGGAACGAATCAGCTGATGCTGCAGCCAAGGCTGCTGTGCTGCCTCGGACAGCTTCCTTACGTGTCCCATCAACTGATGTTAGTGGGGTTCTTTGTCAGCGCGTTTCATCGTTGTGGTCTGAGGCTTGGTCCTCTCTCATGAAAATAAGCTTATGGCCATCAAACCGATCCCGACGGCTTGGACGACCTCCTCACCTACTTCCTGCTGAGAGATCATTTTGGCCATGTTGCGGATTGGGCATTGTCGGTTTAGCCACGACTACTTGTCGTCCGGTGACCCCACCCCACAGTGTCCCTGTGGTCATCCATTGATAGTGTGCCATGTTTTATTGTCCTGTCGCCGTTTTCTCCACTCTCGTGTTGTCTTGTCTGCCGTCTACCTTACAGGAACTTTCAGTTGACGACGCTCGAGCAGCTGCTCGTGTCCTCAGTTTTATTACATTGACGGACTTATTGGCCCCCCAGGGGGTCCACAAATCTTTCGTAGATACTTGCGTGGCGAGCACGGGGCCCTGAGCTATTGCAGCCTTCTCTCTCTCCAGGGCTGCATTTTCTTCCCTTTCCCCTCCTTGCCCCTTTCCTGTCGCCCTCTCCTCTCCCTCTCTTGGTGTCCTTGCTTAAGTTGGCCCCCGTTATCCTCCTGGTTCTGTTGGTTTTACAATCCGGCTTTGTTGCGTAATCGTCTCCTCCTCTTGGCATTCCTTGGTCCCACTCTGGGGGAAGAGCACCTTACCTAGTGTCTCCGACGTGCGCCCTCCTAGTACATTCCACCTTTTCTTTCACATCGTCTGATACTAGGGTGCATAGCCAGCACGGTAGCCAGCCCATGTGGTGGGGTTGCTATGTACCCTTTTGGTTGAGCCCCCTGAACACAGAGGGATCACACTTCTGATACCTGAACTGTGACCTCATGCATGCCTTGGAGTGGTTGCTAGTCATCCTGGAGCATCGGAACTCCCGGCAATGGCCACTGTGCCAGACGGCCCTTACTATGGCTGGGTGGCCCCCATGAGGAGAGCCCCTGATCGGAGTGGGTGGTATCAGGGCGGACGCTATGCAAATGAAACGCATACGGGTCCAGAACTCTGGCTGTTCTTCTGCGGCCGTCTCTCTGGGTGGAACTGATTCTTCAAGCTCTTCTCCTCTTGCCCCTATGGCCTTCCCTTCCATGGCTACCCCTGGGAAGAGGGTCAGGCCCGTCGGCTAGAGGCGAAACCTTTCCCCTGTTATCTAGTTTGCACCACGACTGATTGAGATAATTTCACCAATACAAAACCTTTATTCTTTGTGGACACATTGAAGACAAGTTCAGCGAAGTGGACTCCCTGAGCAAGATGCGGTCGGGTTCGTTGCTAATAAAAACTGCTTCAGCTGCCCAATCTGCAGTCCTTCGAGCCTGTACCCATCTTGGCACAATTCCTGTGTCCATTACTCCCACCAGTCTCTAAATATGGTACAAGGTGTGATTTTTCACAGGGACCTCATCCTTCAAACTGATGAGGAACTTCAGGACAATTGTCCGCAGCTCGTGGTCGTGCGGTAGCGTTCTCGCTTCCCACGCCCAGGTTCCTGGGTTCGATTCCCGGCGGGGTCGGATTTTCTCTGCCTCGTGATGACTGGGTGTTGTGTGATGTCCTTAGGTTAGTTATGTTTAAGTAGTTTTAAGTTCTAGGGGACTGATGACCATAGATGTTAAGTCCCATAGTGCTCAGAGCCATTTGAAACTTTTTTTTTGAATCTTCGGGACAATCTCGAACTGCGGGGTATTCACTTCATTCGGCGTGTCCAGAAGGGCCCTAAAGACGATCGCATTGATACTGGTGCCTTTATCCTGGCCTTTGAAGGGGATACCCTCCCTGAGAAAGTTAAGATTATGGTCTATTGATGTGATATGAAGCCATACAGCCCACCTCCTATGAGGTGTTTTAAGTGCTTGCGTTTTGGACACATGTCTTGCCGCTGTTCACAGGCCCCTCTCTGTGGTGACTGTGGGCGACCACTCCATGAGGGGAGTCCCTGTGTTCCCCCTCCTGTGGTAGTCATTCCCCACGTTCACCAGATTGCCCAGTATATAAGAAGGAAAAGAAGATACAGGATTAGAAGTCCCTCGATCGTTTAACCTACACAGAGGCCTGTAAGTCCCCTTTGGGGCTCTCCAGCATCCTGCCCAAGGGGCTCCTTGTTAGCAGACCTTTTCAACCAGCTCAATCTTGTCTGCCTCAATACTGGCGCCCCTACTTTTCTTTCGGACACATCTCACACCTATTCCCATTTAGACCTCTCTATATGTACTCCCCAACTTGCACGCCGGTTTGAGTGGTATGCACTTTCTGATACATATTCGAGCGACCACTTCCCGTGTGTTATCCATCTCCTGCAGCATACTCCCTCTCCGTGCTCCTCTAGTTGGACCATCTCCAAGGCAGACTGGGGGCTCTTCTCTTCCAGGGCGACCTTTCAGGATCAAACCTTCATAAGCTGCGATCGCCAGGTCGCACACCTCACGGAAGTCATTCTCGCTGCTGCTGAATATTCCATCCCTCACCCTACTTCTTCTCCACGTCGCGTACCGGTCCCCTGGTGGACCGCAACATGTAGAGACGCTTTACGTGCTCGTCGACGTGCTTTACGCACATTTAAACGCCACCTTACAGTGGCGAATTGTATCAATTATAAACAATTACGAGCTCATTGTCGTCGTATTATCAAAGAAAGCAAGAAAGCCAGCTGGGCTGCTTTCACAAGCACCTTCAACGGTTTTACTCCTGTTGTCTGGGGTAGCCTGCGCCGGCTATCTGGCACTAAGGTCTACTCCCCAGTTTCTGGCTTGAAGGTCGCGAATGACGTCCTTGTGGCCCCTGAGGCTGTCTCCAATGCCTTCGGCCGCTTTTTCGCAGAGGTTTCGAGCTCCGCTCATTACCACCCTGCCTTCCTCCGCCGCAAACGGGCAGAGGAGGCTAGGGCACCTGACTTCCGCTCCTCGAATTGTGAAAGTTATAATGCCCCATTCACCATGCGGGAACTCGAAAAACGCACTTGGCCGATCACGGTCCTCCGCTCCAGGGCCTGATTCTATTCATATTCAGATGCTGAAGAATCTTTGTCCTGCGGGTAAAGGTTTTCTTCGTACATACAATCGCATCTGGATTGAGGGACATGTTCCCGCATGCTGGCGCGAGTCTATTGTCCCGATTCCTAAGCCGGGGAAGGACAAGCACTTGCCTTCCAGTTATCGACCTATCTCGCTTACCAGCTGTGTCTGTAAAGTGATGGAGCGAATGGTTAACTCTCGATTGGTTTGGCTGCTAGAGTCTCGACGCCTACTTACCAATGTACAATGTGGATTTCGTAGGCGCCGCTCTGCTGTTGACCATCTGGTTACCTTGTCGACCTTCATTATGAATAACTTCTTGCGGAAGCGCCCGACCGCGGCTGTGTTCTTTGATTTGGAGAAGGCTTACGACACCTGTTGGAGGGTGGGCATTCTCCGCACCATGCATACATGGGGCCTTCGCGGTCGCCTCCCTCTTTTTATTCGTTCCTTTTTAATGGATCGACAGTTCAGGGTACGTGTGGGTTCTGTCCTGTCCGACACCTTTCGCCAGGAGAATGGGGTGCCACAGGGCTCAGTTTTGAGCGTCGCTCTCTTCGCCATCGCGATCAATCCAATAATGGATTGCCTCCCAGCTGATGTATCAGGCTCCCTTTTCGTGGACGATTTTACCATCTATTGCAGCGCGCAGTGTACACGTGTCCTGGAGCGCTGTCTTCAGCGTTCTCTTGACCGTCTTTACTCCTGGAGTGTCGCCAATGGCTTCCGTTTTTCTGCCGAGAAGACTGTCTGTATTAACTTCTGGCGCTACAAAGAGTTTCTCCCACCGTCCTTACGACTCGGTCCCGTTGCTCTCCCAATCGTGGAGACAACCAAATTTTTAGGCCTTACATTTGACAGGAAACTTAGCTGGTCTCCACATGTCATATTTGGCCGCCCGTTGTACCCTTTCTTTAAATGTTCTCCGTGTTCTCAGTGGTATGTCGTGGGGAGCGGATCGAACTGTCCTACTTCGTCTATATCGGTCGATCGTCCGCTCCAAGCTGTATTATGGGAGCTTCGTCTACTCCACTGCACGGCCATCCATCTTACGCCGCCTCAACTCCATACAACATCGGGGTTTACGACTTGCGATCGGAGCATTTTATACTAGGCGCGTAGAGAGTCTTCATGCTGACGCTGGCGAATTGCCACTCACCTACCGGCGCGATATACTGCTTTGTCGGTATGCCTGTCGGCTACTGTCAATGCCCGACCATCCGTCTTATCGTTCCTTTTTTGACGACTCTCTCGACCGTCAATACGGGTTGTATGTCTCTGCCCTGCTACCCCCTGGAGTTCGCTTTCGTCGCCTCCTTCAACACCTTAATTTTTCACTCCCTGCAACCTTTCGAGTGGGCGAGAGTCACACGACACCTTGGCTCCAGGCTCAGGTCCGCGTTCACCTTGACCTCGGCTCGCTCCCAAAAGAGGTTACCCCCGGTTCGGTCTACCACTCCCGTTTTTTGGAACTTCGAACGAAGTCCAACAACATGACTTCCATTTATACAGATGGCTCTAAGACCAATGATGGGGTCGGGTGTTCCTTCATTGTCGGGGCACAAAGTTTCAAATACCGGCTCCATGGCCATTGTTCGGTCTTCACAGCTGAGCTCTTTGCCCTCTACCAGGCTGCTCTTTACATCTGCCGCCACCGACATTCTGCTTATGTCATCT
This sequence comes from Schistocerca cancellata, assembly GCF_023864275.1. Lineage (NCBI taxonomy): Eukaryota > Metazoa > Arthropoda > Insecta > Orthoptera > Acrididae > Schistocerca > Schistocerca cancellata. The sequence continues at coordinate 522,103,933 of NC_064631.1, forward strand.
GCTCCGACTCCCTGAGCGCCATCCAGAGCCTCGGTGATCCGTACCCGGTTCACCCTTTCGTACACCGGATCCAACGCTCTCTTCAGCAGCTGGTGGACGTCGGTTCTCCGGTTAGCTTTATGTGGGTTCCTGGCCATGCCGGTATCCCTGGGAACGAAGCTGCAGATGCCGCGGCCAAGGCTGCGGTCCTCCCGCCTCGGACAGCTTCTTGTTGAGTCCCTTCGTCCGATTTTAGCAGGGTCATTTGTTGGCGCATTGTGTCGCTGTGGCATGCCGATTGGGCTGCACTTACGGACAACAAGCTTCGGGCCTTGAAACCTCTTCCCGTGGCTTGGACGTCCTCCTCACGCCCTTCTCGGCGGGAGGAGGTAGTTTTGGCCCGGTCAAGAATTGGACACTGCCGGTTCAGCCATCGCCATCTGCTGACGGCTGCGCCGGCGCCATTCTGCCCATGTGGGCACTTGCTGACGGTTCGACACATTTTAATGTCCTGTCCATATTTTAACACACTGCGTCTAGATCTTAACCTGCCAAGTACTTTCGATGCCATTTTAGCAGATGACCCACGAGCAGTTGCTCGTGTTCTTCGTTTTATCAATTTGACAAACCTCTCTCAGGACATTTGATGATGCTGTTTTTTAATCCTATGCCTGTCAGTCTGTCTTTTATCGTGTTTTCCCTTTTAGTTGTTGTCCACTTGTGCCTCGCGGTGCATTCTTAGAGTAGTCAGGGCGCTAATGACCATTGAAGTTGTGCGCCCTAAAACCACAAAAAAAAAGAGGCCCGTAAGAAATACTCACCCTGTATCCATGACATCTAGTTACGCCTTGGTTACATCTTCATCCCTTCCTCCCCCTTCCTTACCCCCATCCCGGACCCCTCTACTCCCCCCTCCCCTGCGGCTCCCACACCTTCACCTTTGGGCGCTGCTCCCCCTCCCCAGCCAGAGAAGTGTCCCACTCCTTCGGCGTCTGCCGGTCAAGGGCGCCTCTCCCGGGATGCCCCTTCCCGGCACCTTCCAGGCCAAAGGTCTACTGCCGCGCGACGACAGCGAGAGCCGCGGTCTGTCGGCCCCCACGTCGCCTGGTCTCTTTCTGTTCCTGATCTTGCTGCAGCTGGCTCCTTTATGCCACACAGCCCTCCTCGATCTCAGCCTGAAAAGAACATACATAAGTCCCGGGACAAAGAGCCACTGGTGTCACCGGAGGTCCCTTCCCCGACTTCACAACCAGATTCTGACATGTCGTTCATGGATGTCGCCCCCTCCTTGTCGGTGACGGGTGGGGACCCGGCGGTATGACTGGATTTAGCGTGTTCAGCCCTCATTTAAACCATCGTTCTGTGGTTCTCCAATGGAATTGTAATGGCTATTATCGTCACCTTCCGGAATTGAAATCCCTTCTTTCGTCCTACTCTGCAGCTTGTGTGGTTCTCCAGGAATCTCATTTTACTGATGCTCACTCACCGACCCTCCGTGGGTTCCGTGTTTTCTGTCGAAATCGGGTCGGATCCCTTCGGGTTTCTGGTGGCGTTTGTACGTTGGTCCGTACAGACATTGCTAGCACGTGGATTCCTCTTCAAACTACATTGGAAGCGGTTGCTGTTAGGGTCCACTTCGACTCTGCAATCACAGTTAGCAATCCTTATCTCCCTCCTGACAGGACTCTTACACCTGCTGCCTTAACTGCCCTTCTTCAGCCACTTCCTCCTCCCGTCCTCCTCCTTTGGGATTTTAATGCTCATCATCCCTTGTGGGGCAGTGCCTTTCCATCTAGACGAGGTCTTCTTACAGACCAGTTTATTGCAGACCACGACTTGTGCCTTCTTAATGATGGCTCCCCTACTCATTTCAGTGCCGGTCATGGTACTTTTTCTGCCATTGATCTTTCCCTTTCTTCTCCCTCTCTCCTCCCTTCATTACACTGGTAGCCACACGACGACCTTTGTGATAGTGACCATTTCCCGTTGATTATCTCGCTCCCTTCACGCTCCCCGGTGGACAGGTTACCTCGTTGGTCTTTCCAACGTGCCGATTGGCCTCTATACACTGCACAGGTCGTGTTTTCTCCCTCTTTGTCGGGTTGTATTGATGACGTCCTACGTGACGTGTCTGACTCAATTGTTCGTGCTGCTAGCATTGCTGTCCCGCGCTCATCTGGGCCATTTCGTCGCTGGCAAGTCCCATGGTGGAGTACGGCCATTTCCATTGCCATCCGTGATCGCCGTCGAGCTTTGCAACACTTTAAGAGGCACCCATCCGTAGCCAGCCTTACTACCTTTAAACGCCTCCGCGCTAAAGCCCGTTATTTAATGAAACAGAGCAAGCGATTATGTTGGGAACGATTCGTTTCTTCCCTCGGTTCTACTGTCCCTCTGTCACGGGTATGGGCTACACTTCGCTCTCTCCGAGGTTGCCATCAGCAGTCCACCCTCGCAGGCCTTCACCTCCCAGATGGCGTTTGTACGGACCCACTAGTTCTTGAACATCTTGCGACTCATTTTGCAGTGGCATCAGCATCATCCTCCTATCCAGCTGCTTTCCTCCACCTGAAACAGTGGGCTGAAGCTTTCACCTTATGTTTCACTCCTTGTGAATCAGAATCTTACAACGAACCTTTTACTGAATGGGAATTTCTTCCTGCTCTATCTTCTTCTCATGATACGACCCCTGGCCCAGATTACATTCATAACCAACTGCTTCATCTCAGTGCTCCACAACGGCGACATCTTCTTTGGGTGTTTAACCGTATCTGGCTCCAGGGTGACTTCCGTTCTCAGTGGAGGGATAGCATCGTGGTTCCTTTCCTTAAGCCTGGTGAGAACCTCCTATCTGTTGACAGCTATCGGCCAATTAGTTTGACCAATGTTGTTTGTAAGTTTTTTGAACGGATGGTAGCCCGTCGGCTCAATTGGGTCCTCGAATCTCGGGATCTATTGTCTCCTTACCAGTGTGGCTTTCGAGAGCGACGGTCTCCAATCGATCATTTACTTCGCTTGGAATACGCAGTTCGGCAGGCTTTTTCCCAGCGCCGCCATTTGGTTGCAGTGTTTTTTGACCTTCACAAGGCCTATGACACGGCCTGGCGCCATCACATCTTACTTAACCTTCATCAGTGGGGTCTTCGGGACCCACTCCCGATTTTTATCCGCCAGTTCCTGTTCCATCGGTCATTCAGAGTTCGAGTTGGTACTGTTTTTAGTTCTCTACGGACCCAGGAGACGGGCATCCCACAGGGCTCTGTCTTGAGTGTCTTTCTTTTCCTCATTGCTATCGATGGACTTGCGGCCTCTGTCGCTCCCTTGGTCGTCCATGCCCTGTACGAGGTGCATTAAAGTTCTAAGGCCTCCGATTTTTTTTCTCCGGACTGGAAAGAGATAAACATGCGCATTGTTTTAAAATGAGGCCGCGTTCATTGACAATACGTCCCAGAGATGGCAGCACCGTACGGCTGATGGAATTTTACCGCCAGCGGCGAGAATTAAAAATGTTTTAAATACTTAAAATGGCGACGTTTTCCTTACTTGTACAGCGTGCAATCATTCGTTTTCTGAATTTGCGTGGTGTGAAACCAATTGAAATTCATAGACAGTTGGAGACATGTGGTGATGGAGTTATGGATGTGTCGAAAGTGCGTTCGTGGGTGCGACAGTTTAATGAAGGCAGAACATCGTGTGACAACAAACCGAAGCAACCGCGGGCTCGCACAAGCCGGTCTGACGACATGATCGAGAAAGTGGAGAGAATTGTTTTGGGGGATCGCCGAATGACTGTTGAACAGATCGCCTCCAGAGTTGGCATTTCTGTGGGTTCTGTGCACACAATCCTGCATGACGACCTGAAAATGCGAAAAGTGTCATCCAGGTGGGTGCCACGAATGCTGACGGACGACCACATGGCTGCCCGTGTGGCATGTTGCCAAGAAATGTTGACGCGCAACGACAGCACGAATGGGACTTTAATTTCGTCGGTTGTGACACTGGATGAGACGTGGATGCCATTTTTCAATCCAGAAACAAAGCGCCAGTCAGCTCAATGGAAGCACACATTCACCGCCACCAAAAAAATTTCGGGTAACCGCTAGTGCTGAAAAAATGGTGTCCATGTTCTGGGACAGCGAGGGCGTAATCCTTACCCATTGCGTTGCAAAGGGCACTACGGTAACAGGTGCATCCTATGAAAATGAAAACGTTTTGAAGAACAAATTCCTTCCTGCACTGCAACAAAAACGTCCGGGAAGGGCTGCGCGTGTGCTGTTTCACCAAGACAACGCACCCGCACATAGAGCTAACGTTACGCAACAGTTTCTTCGTGATAATAACTTTGAAGTGATTCCTTATGCTCCCTACTCACCTGACCTGGCTCCTAGTGACTTTCGACTTTTTCCAACAATGACTCTCTCCGTGGCCGCACATTCACCAACCGTGCTGTTATTGCCTCAGCGATTTTCCAGTGGTCAAAACAGACTCCTAAAGAAGCCTTCGCCGTTGCCATGGAATCATGGCGTCAGAGTTGTGAAAAATGTGTACGTCTGCAGGGCAATTACGTCGAGAAGTAACGCCAGTTTCATTGATTTCGGGTGAGTAGTTAATTAGAAAAAAAATCGGATTTGGGTTAGTTCCTCCTCGATGGCATCTGCAGAGCGGCTGCTCCAGGGAGCTATACGGCGTGCCTCTGCATGGATCCTCTCACACGGGTTTAAATTCTCTCCTTCAAAATCGCGCGTGGTCCACTTCTGTCGTTGTAGTACGATCCAACCTGATCCAGAGCTCTATCTCGCTGCACGACGATTGCCTGTGGTCCCACAGTTTCGCTTCCTGGGCTTCCTGGGTCTTCTTTTCGACAACAAGCTCACTTGGCTGCCCCACATCAGACTCCTGAAGGTAGAATGTTTCCGTAAACTCAATGTCATTCGCTTCCTTGCCCACTCCTCTTGGGGTGCGGACCGTTCCCTCCTCCGTCTTTATCGTGCTCTAGTTCTGTCTCGCTTGGACTATGGTTGTCAAGTTTATGGTTCAGCTGCTCCTTCCACCATCGTGGTATCCGTTCGGCCACCGGTGCCTTCCCTACTAGCCCAGTTGATAGTCTCCTGGTTGAAGCTGGGATACCCCCCTCCCCCTTTCCGTTGGGCGGTCCCAGCTTCTGGTGTCTTATGCACTCGCTATTCGTTCCTCTCCCACTCATCCTTATATTCTATCCTGTTCCCAGACCATGGACGTCGCCCACCCGACTCCCGCCCACGGGCGGGTTTACCGGGTGGGCTCCGCCTTGCGTCTCTTTGCCGTGATTTTCAGCTTCCTTCTTTGTTCTGCCTTCCTCGCTCCCTCCCCTCCACCCCGCCCCACCCGCCTTAGTTGGTTCCACGGCCTCGAATTCGGATGGATCTCCGCCGAGGTCCGAAAGATTACATCCCCCCGGTAGTGTTCCGTTCCTTTTTCCGCCAAATTTTATGGGAGTTTCGGGATGCTGTTGTTTTCTACACTGATGGCTCTAAATCTGCTGATCATGATGGGTATGCCTTCACGTCTTCTGTTGGAACGGAAAATCTGCTGCCACCAACGTGTGGGGTGTTTACTGCCGAATTGATGGCAATTTCCCAGGCCCTTACCTTTATTAAACAGTCCCAACACCACCGCGTTTTGTTATGTACGGACTCGATGAGTGGCCTTCTTGCTATTGACCGGTGTTTTTTCGCGCCATCCCTTGGTCTCTTCCATCCATGACCATCTCGCTGATATTCACCGTGCTGCCTGTTCCATTGACTTCCTTTGGGTCCCTGGCCATGTGGGTATCCCGGGTAATATGCTCGATGATCGTTTGGCTGGTGGAGCAGTCACTTACCCCATTTACTGTAACCCCTCCTGCAGCGGATTTACGGCTTCATATCAAATCCCACTTCGCACAGTCATGGGCCAATTCTTGGGAGGCTACTCCCCTGTCTAATAAACTTCGTGTGATTAAGGTGACACCAGTCCCATGGCGTTCTTCCTTTCGCCTCTCCCGAAAGGACTGGACCACACTGTGTCGTCTCTGCATTGGCCATACCAGGCTGATCCATGGTTTTCTTTTGCGTGATGAGCCACCCACACTTTGTGGTTGTGGAGCCTTCCAGTCAGTAGCCCACATTTTGGTTGAATGACCCCTCTGGCTCTGCGTGCTAAGTACAGACTCCCCCACACTTTACCTTTGATGTTGACTGACGATTCCTGGATGGTCTCTCTGGTTCTCGGTTTCCTCTGGGAATGTGGTTTTTATTCACAGTTTTAAGGTTTTTAATCTCTGGTTTTGGGGCAGGGCGGTGAGTGTTTGGGTGTCTCCCACTGTAAGCAGTGTTTGGAGATTCCCGATTCACCTCCATGACCGAAATCCTCTTTTCTTCCCCTTTTACTCTGTTTTTACCCTTTTTTTAAGGCTTGGTTAGTCTCCTTTTCCCATACGTACTTTCTACATTCTAGCGGTTGTACCTTTTAAGTTACATGTGGTCTTGCCTATGTGCTTCAGCATAGCGTTGGTTTCGTTCTCTTGCTGACTTCCCACGTTTTGTTTTTACCATTGACGACATGACTGCCCCTTTACGTTTTTGGCCTTTTTCCTTTTATTATTCTGACTTTCCTGAGATGTCACATTAGCGGAATGGACCACATGTGAAACAAGGGACTGATGACTGATGCTGTTTGGTCCCTTAAACTTCCAACAACCAACCAACCAACGGACTTGTTCAGAGAGATCTAACTTTTGTTTTGTTTATCCTCGTCTTTGTAAGTACTTTCTGGTGTTGCCTCCTTGCGTTTTTCTACGCTATTAGTGCACTAACGTTTGTGACTGGGTGCTAATGACCTTACTAATTGAGCGCCCTAAACAAAAAACTTTTCTTCAGGCCACAACTGTGACCAGTTTGATTGCCCTCTGAGAAGGTTCATAACACTAGAACACATGAAATATTAGTACCCTTTATTACATTAATGAAACGATTTACTGCACATGGACGCACATTTTTCCACACAAGTGCTGGATAATTTGCAACTGTCGTGCTCTAACAAAGCATCACTTGATGCACTAACGAGCAAACTGTTCCTTTGCGATAGAATGTTCAATACTAAGAGCACTTAAAGTTCATCTGAAACATCATCTGTCACTGTACTAAACGATGATGCTGAGGGCTCAACCTGAGGTTTCGAACGGGGGATGAGCTTGTAACCTTCCCCTTCCTAATTCGCTTACTGGGTTGATTTAACCGACTGTGATCACATATGCCTAAAGAAATTTTACAGTGAGTAAGGCTACCGTTACCGAAGGAAAATAACCTGTTGGCTGGAGGAAACTGTAAAACACTCATATAAAGGAACAATCTCTTGTAGATTTAAGCTAAATACTGATGATTTTGAAATGGGTGGAGTATACTGCAATCGCTCACGAACTAGAAAAGGGGCAAAAATCACTGATCAAACAAAGAAAACACTTATCAGCTAAAAGGCCGCTACGGCGATGAATCTCCAGAATCTTGAAGGCAATGGCAAAACAATTTAAGCAAATAATCACTGGAATGCAAACCCACGGTTGTCACACTTTTCCACAGCATAGCAGTTCACGAGAAAATAAATGAGAGCACAAATTTTGCAGTTACTTGTTCTGAAATACTAAATACTGAAAGTAAAATTAAAGTTTCTAGTTAAATAAATTAACGCCTTAACTTAAATTACTTTATGTAAAAATAATAAATTGCAGTAACCTCAGTGTAAAGTAATGTAAAATTTAGAAAAAGAAAATGAAAATACTTTAGATTATTGAAAGACTGAATTTAATTTACGTTAAGCAAATGAGTAATTGGTTTTACTTTCAAAATAACAATGAAATACCTATCAGACCAGCAGAAGTCACTCGATAAGTTCAATTTAGAACAAATGAAATTGCGAACTCTTCATTTTCTCTGAACCTTTAGTTGCTAGTTCCGGTAGTGAAATTACACTTCAGGTAGCCTCTGTTACGCTGTACAAGAATGAACAGTAACTATGACAGAAAATGTAGACTGAAACTGGATTTTAAACAGAATAACTGGCAGTAAATAGTTAATCATTTGTCATATGCTTAGGACACTCGCTGATTGCATGGAAAGGAAAAGGGACCCTGTGCGGTAATAATGCCCGAGGTCAATTACAACAAGGGTGGCCTACAAGTTTAACTATTTATTCACACTTCATGAAAGGAAGGTTGCTAGGCAAAGCCTGTATATTACTATACTTGCCAGTTAACAGCCTTACGATGTTGCGGCTGTGCGCACGACGAAAAGTGTAGCGACGACAGTGCTGAGCTGCCGTTGTTGGTGCTGTTCGATAAAAAGGAAAAAACGGGACGTCTCCAGAGTCACGGACAGTTATGGGACAGGCTGTAGTTGGAATTGCAGCTTCCTCCACCTTTCCACTCCTACCGTGCTCTCAATATTCGCGGATCAGCAAATCAGACGTCTGCATTTGTGCGATCATAGGTGCACATCCAAATGACGGACGCCACGTTTATTTACACCGACGGCTCGAAAACATCATTAGGTGTAGGGAGTGCCTATATTGTTGGCGACACCCCAAATCGCTTTCGACTTCCCGACCAGTGTTCGGTTTATACTGCGGAGCTTTACGCTGTTCTCCAGGCTGTCCACTACATCCGCCGCCATCAGCGGATACAGTACGTTATCTGCTCAGATTCTCTCAGCTCTCTCCTCAGTCTCCAAGCTCTTTACCCTGTGCACCCTCTGGTCCACCGGATTCAGGACTGTCTGCGCTTGCTCCACCTGGGGGGCGTCTCGGTGGCGTTCCTCTGGCTCCCGGGACACGCTGGTATCTGTGGGAATGAGGCGGCCGATATGGCGGCCAAGGCTGCAGTCTCTCTTCCTCGGCCAGCTATTCAGTCGCTTCCCTTCACCGATCTACGGAGCGGTTTATGTCGCCAAGTTGCTCATTTATGGCATGCGCATTGGTCAACACTTCCCCGTAATAAATTGCGGGAAGTGAAAGCCCTTCCTTGCGCTTGGACTTCTTCCTCCCGAACGCGTCGTCGGGAGGAGGTAATTTTAGCTCGACTCCGGATAGGGCACTGTCTTTTTAGCCATAGACATCTTTTAAGCGGTGATCCTCCTCCACTCTGTCCCCACTGCTCTCAGCCGTGGACGGTCAGACACCTTTTAATTGAATGCCCCTATTTTAATCCGTTACGCTCCCGTCTACAGCTATCGCCTGATCTATCGTCGATTTTAGCAGATGACACGCGCTCAGCCGACCGCGTTCTCCAGTTTATTAGTGACAGTGCAATGACGTCAGTCATTTGAAGTTTTTTTTTTGGGGACAACCAAATCTGTACTGGATTTTTAAGCATTCTTTCTACTTTTAGTTTCTCCAATTTTATGAGTTTGTTTCCATTGCTGCTGGTTTTCAATTTCGGTTTTTTACTGTCTTAAGTCACGGGCTGGGCGCTAATGACCATAGCAGTTTTGCGCCCTAAAACCACAACAACAAAAAAAAAAAAAATAGGTGCACATCGTGTAGGCGGGAGCGCCCAACACACACTTCCGCACTCATTAACTCAAGCTTCTCTGCCCCCCTCGCTGCTCACAACGCTGAAGACACACTCCATATGCAGAGATAAACAACGGCACAGCTACCACCATTTTGTCGTTGGTGTCGATAAATTTCAGTAAAGTTCCCTTGGCTATTACCTAGCAATTTACACTATTTTCTTTACAATTACAATGAATTATATACAGTCAAAAGTATATACACTAGCAAGTAGATTACGTATTGTAGTTTCTGTAGTACAGCTTGCAGCTACAGAATCAAAAATACAGTGCAAGCTACCAACGGATATCAAACGGCGAAAATTTTTTGGTAGTGAGGAAGGTGTTCTATCTGCATTTTCGGTGTTACAAGCTCTTGAATGAATGCTGAACACTATAGTGACCTCAGTACAATGGCACTGCAGTTCGTTGAGGAAGTTGTGGTCTTCTCATGCACCTCCCATACGTCGTTGCGGTTTGGAGCGAGTCCTCGGATATATCTATGGTATCGTTTCGCGTTGCTGAATTTGCTGTGACACCCAGATCTCTGGAATATACCACAGATATCACTGCACAAGCATGTCTTGAGCGTAAGGTCAACAAGTATGGAGTGAGAATTATTGAAAGTTATAAAAACGTAAGTTACAAACAACGGAGTGTATATGTAACTACAGATGTCCGGATTTAGGTTATGACACGTTCGATATACTTACCATCATTGGCGATGACGTAGGCAGACGAATAGCGAATTTCAGCATGGCCTGCTGAAATGTTGGAACATAGATGCTGTCGATGACCTGTTGAATGATTGTTGTCAGCAAAGCAATGGTTTTGGGGTTATTGCTGTACACCTTGTCTTTAATAGAGCCTCATAAAGAAGAGTCGCATGTATTGATTCGGAGAGCATGTCTACCAATCGAGGCCCATGTCAGTGGCCTCTGGGTACCCTAGAGCCAGAAAGCGATCCCCAAAGAGCTCCTGAAGGACATCACTCTCCTGCTTCGTTGGGTCTAGATCCGTTTTGCATGAACCACTTATTGTCGAAATCAGGGTCACTGTGGACAATGGGGATGAAATCGTCTCCCAAAATCTTCACGTACCGTTCGGTAGTCACCACGCCAATATCACTACGATAATTCGTGACTGGATATTGCGCACCACACAGTCATTCGTTGAGGGTGAAGAGACCTCTCGATCGCTAAATGTAGAGTCTTAGTCTCCCAAACGCACCAATTTTCCTTATTGACGAACCGATCCAAATGAAAGTGAGCTTTGTCACTAAATAAAACCATGTATGTCCATACTAATTTCCATCATTCCCCGCGCGCAACCGTGCAGTTCAAACGTCCTAACGCAAACCGTTCAGAAGTTAATATTTTGTTTCATATAATTCAATAATGAATGCAACCGTGGGCTAGGCGTAGCATCTTTGATTAGTTACCATAAGCATAATCTGTTCCGCTTTCGAAACACGCAACCGCTTAAATTTTGATTAATAATCAGCATTGGTGACCGAAAACTTCCAGCATAAGAAGTCACCCTCATTCTGCCAACGGCCTTGTCATAGAGGGAGGAGGAGCGGACAGAGGTTCAGAGCACTCTGACGTTGGGGCGGGTAAACTGCTCCTAAAGGCGGAAGAATAAGCGGCTTGAGGATGCAGAAGGCAATGGAAATCACTGCATTAAAGACACATGAGTATATCCACAGGACATGTGGCTTGTAATAGAAAAAAGTGCCATGATGATCTCAATTGGCCAAAGATTACGTAATAGTCACCCATTCGGATCTCCGGGAGGGGACTGCCGAAGGGAAGGTGACCATGAGAAAAAGACTGAATAATCAACGAAAGATTAACGTTGTGCAAGAAGGGGCGTGGAATGTCAGAAGCTTCAATGTAGTAGGGAAGCTAGAAAATCTGAAAAGCTAAATGCAAAGGCTGTCTATATGTAGTAGGGACCAGTGAAGTGAATAGCAAATAAGACCAACATTTCTGGGCAGATAAGTACAGGTAATATCAACAGCAGCAAAACCTGGTATAACGGGAGTAAGGTTCGTTATGAAGAGAAAGGTAGGGCATAGTGTGTTACTGCGAATTGCTCAGTGACAGCGTTGTTCTTATCAGAATCGACAGCAGACAGACAACGATAGTTCAGGTATACATTCAGACTTCGCAAAGTGAAGATGAAGGGCTAATAAAATTGAAGGTACTGAAGGGTAACACAGTGTGTAAAGGGACATGAAAATCTAATACTGATGTGGGACTGGAATGCAGTTCTAGGGAAAAGAGTAGAACAAAAATTTACAGGAGAATGTGGGGTTGGGACAAGGAATGAGAGGGGGAAAGACTAATTGATTTCGGTAATAAATTTCAGCTAGTAGTAGCGAATACTCTGTTAAAGAATCACCGGAGGAGGTGATATACTTAGGCTAGGTCAGATGTTATGGGAAGATTTCTGTTAATTACATCATAGTTAAACAGATTCCGAATTCAGATACTAGATTGTAAGGCGTACCCAGGAGCAGATATAGACTCAGATCACAATGTAATAGTGATGAAGAGTATGCTGAGATTGAAGAGATTAGACAGGAACAATCAGTACGCAAAGTAATGGAATACGGAAGAATTAAGAAATGTCGACACGCCTGAAGTTCTGTAAGGCTATAAATAGAGCAATAAGGAATAGAAGTACAGTTAGAGGAATTGATATCTCTTAAAAAGTCAGTACCAGAAGTTGGAAGGGAAAACATAGGTGCAAAGAAGGTAACTGCGAAGAAACCGTGGGAAACTAAAGAAATACTTCAGCTGACCGATGAAAAGAGGAAGTACAAAAATGATACGGGGAAACTCAGGAATACAGAAACACCGTCGTTCAGGAATGAAAAAAATAAAAAGTGCGATGAAACTAAGACAAAATGGCTGTATGAAAAATGTGAAGAAATCGAAAAATAGGTGATTGTAGGAAGAACTGACTCGGCATACAGGAAAGCTAAAACAACCTTTTATGACGTCAAAAGAAAGCAATGGTGGTAACATTAAGAGCGCAACGGGAATTCTACTGTTAAATGCAGAGCAGAGAGCTGATAGGTGGAAAGAGTACATTGAAGGCCTCTGGAGGGGAAAATTTGTCTGATGCGATGAAATAAGAAAAAAGAGTCGATTTAGAAGAGACAGGGTTCCGGTATTAGAATTAGAATTGAAGAGAGCCTTGGGAAAACTAAAAATAAGGACAAGGGATCGAGAACATACCATCAGATTTTCCAAAATCGTTGGGGAAAATGGCAACAAAACGACTCCTCACGATGGTGACAGAATTTGAGTCTGGCGACTTTCGGAAAAATAACCACACAATTACGAAGACTGCAAGAGCTGACAAGTGCGAGAATTATAGCGCAATCAGCTTAACAGCTCATGCATCCAAGTTGCTAACAAGGATAATGTACAGAGGAGTGAGAAAGAAAATTTAGGATGTGCTAAGTGACGACCAGTTTGGTTTTAGAAAAGGTAAAGGCATCCGAGAGGCAATTCTGACGTTGCAGTTGACAGTGAAAGCAAGACTAAAGAAAAATAGACATGCTCATTAGATTAGTCGACCTGGAAAAGGCTTTCGACAATGTAAAATAGCAAGACGTTCGAAACTGAGAAAAGTAGGTGTAAGCTACAGATAAAAGCTTGTAATACACAATAAGTACAAGAGCCAAGAGGGAGTAATAAGAGTGGACGATCAAGGACGAAGCGTTTGGCTTAAAACGGTGTAAGACAGGGATACATTCTTTCCCCCTACTGATCAATCTGTACATGGAAGAAGCAATAATGGAAATCAAAGAAAGGATGTGGAATGGAATTAAAGTTAAAGGTGAAACGATATCGATAGGACGCGCTTGGTGATGTTGCTTTCCCGAGTGAAAGTGAAAAAGAATTACATGATATGTTAATGGCATGAACAGTCTAATGAGTGCAGAATATGGATTGAAAGTAAATCGAAGAAACAAGAAAGTAATAAGTATCAGAAATGAGAACAGCGAGAAACTTAACATCAATATTGATGGCCCCAAAGTTAACGAAGTTAAGGATTTCTGTTACCTAGGCAGTGAAACTTCCTGGCGGATCAAAACTTTCGGGCGCAAGTGCTCTACCAACTGAGGTACCCAAGTACGACTCACGAACCGTCCTCACAGTTTTAATTCCGCCAGTACTTCGCGTCCTACCTTCCAGACTTTGCAGAAGCCCTCCTGCATACCTTGCAGAACTAGCAGTCCTGGAAGAAAGGATACTGCGGAGACATGGCTTAGCCACAGCGTAGGGGATGTTTCCAAAATGAAATTTTCACTCTGCAGCGGAGTGTGCGCTGATATGAAACTTATGCAAGGTATGCAGGAGAGCTTCTGCAAAGTTTGGAAGGTAGGAGTCGAGGTACTGGTGGAATTAACTCAGTGAGGACGGGTCGTGAGTCGTGCTTGGGTAGCTCAGTTGCAAGAGCACTTGCCCATGAATGAATGGCAAAGGTACTGAGTTAGTCTCGGTCCGGCACACAGTTTTAATCCGAAAGGAAATATCAGCGCACACTCCGCTGCAGAGTGAAAATTTCATTCTGACCTAGGCAGTGAAATAACCATTGACGGAGGGGGTAAGGATGATACGAATAACAGACTAGCACTGCCAAAAATAGTATTCCTGGCCTGAAGAAATTTACTAATCAAACATAGGCCTTCATTTGAAGAAGAAATTTCTGAGAATGTAAGACTGGCATAAAGCATTGTATGTTAGTGAAATATTGTCTGTGAAGAGAAGAGAACCGAAGCATTTGAGATGTCGTACTACAGGCGTATGTTGAAAATTAGGTGGACTGATACGGTAAGGAATGAGGAGGTTCTGCGCAGAATCAGAGGAATGGAACATGTGGAACTCACTGAAAAAGGGAAGGGACAAGATGATACATCTGTTGAGGTCGTAGGTCGCAAGTGCTACTCTGAGACGAAGAGGTTGGTACAAGAGAGGAATTCGTGGTGGGCCGCATCAAACGAGGCACATGACAGATAGCCGGAAAAAAAGTTCAGGAATTGTTGTTACCGTACTTATGTTCGGCACTAGGTCACAACCCCCCCCCTCCCTCAAATCCTCTGAAAGTTAAACAGATAGTAGAAAGCCAAGTGATGGTCTTAAGTACTACACGCTATACGCTTTATAGTGGCTAGCTGTGATATATCTCGTGATGCAGCTCTTCTTGCTAACCTAATGCAGCTCTTCTTTTTAACCGGTATTCATAACAGCAACTACCTCCATCCAGTTAAATCTACTTACTGTAGTCACGTCTTGATCCCCCTCCGAAGCTGTTACCCTGAGACTTCTTTCCAGCATCAAATTAACATATCCTTAATTATGCCCCAGGTTGCGTCCAGTCAACCGGTCTTTCATTGTGTCGGGTTTGTTCCATACTGTTTCCCCAGTTCGGTTTAGCGTCTTGGCATTAGTTACTCGATCTGTCCATCTAATCTTCAGCAGCCACCACAGCAACACACATCAATAGCTCCTCGTCTCTTACTGTCTGAACTGTTAACTGTGCCCGTTTCACTCACATTCAAGACTACACTCCAGCAAAATACCAACAAACAATATTTCCTGACAGATTGTGTCTTCCAAATCGGGTCTGCGAGGTGGTGCAGTGGTTCTCACACTAAACTCGCATTCGGGAGGACGACAGTTCAATCTCGCGTCTGGCCATCCTGATTCAGGTTTTCCGTGAATTCTCTAATCACTCCAGGCAAATGTTGGGATGGTTCCTTTGAAATGGCACGGCCGACTTCCTTCCCGGTCCTAATCCGATGAGACTGAGGACTTCGCTGTTTGGTCCCTTCCCCCAAACAATCCAACCCAAATCGGGTCTCGACTCTGTTACCCTTCACCTTTCGGTGGTTCCAGGTTAGAGTTGAGGCTCTGCCAGGAAGTTTAATATCACCGCACGCCCCACTGCAAAATGAATGACATGGATTCGATAAAATCCATAGCAGCAATTATAATTCATATGGAAACTCACACAGAAGTTCACTGTATTACATGCCCTCGATGTAATTGCATCGCATCTCGATCACCTTCCTCATGCAGATGGAAGGCGTCTTACACAGTCAGCGCGTCCCTCTTCGTCAATCTCTCGGGGACCGCAATGGGACAGAGATGTCCTTATTGTGCTATGGCGTGCCACGACGAGGTTCCTTCAGTTTGGAGAACAGGCCGTAATCACACACGCGTATCTAGTGAAACAGTGGTTGTTCCAGTACCTCCCAGCACCACGTACGCGAGAGCTCCTGTACAGGATTCGCTGTGTAGCATCGTGAAATTGTTACGATGATGGGATTCAGTGCCAGAAGGTTCCATTACTTTCTTCTCAGTTCGGGACGAAGGTGATGCCGCAAGAAAATGCAATAGTAGGCTGCAGTGACTGACTGCCTCTGTGGTACAACGTGATCCAGAATTAGCCGATAGGTACCGTAAGCCGCAATAAGTCACTGTTAGGTGGTGGTCCATGGCAGACGTTCTGCAAGAGAGAACCAGGGCGCTACCATTCATTGGCCGTACGAGTAACGATTAAAGCGCCAATCCAAGTCCAGGTTTCGTTCATGGCGACGATTCTACCACAATAGTCTTCATCCTACTTGCGCTTGCGATTGAGCAGTTCCTCTGCAATTCATCATTCTTGTGGTATTGACTGAGCAGTTCCTCTGCATATTCATGTCGATAGCACTGTTGCACCTCGGTCGTTTTATGCAGTACCCAACGTGAGAGGTCGTCATTCTTGCTGTTGGGCGGTCCTTGCGACACACCGACAGAGCTGTACGTTGCCTGCCACCCGCGTTCGGGAAGATAATACAGATGCGAAGTGATTACACAAATGTAATACGATGAACGCCTGTCAATGAAGTGTGGCACGAATTGTACCAGTATTGCTATTTTTTATGCAACCCATATACATTCGATCTTAAATCTTGTTTTAAAAATTTTTCTAAGGGTTTCTTCCATATGTTCTCTGCTTTGGCCGTATCCACTTCCAGTGAACACAGCAATGCTTTGCAGTTAATAAATGTTTACTGGAATTGGATGTAAATTGCATTCTGGGGTACCTCTGGGAGCTGTCAGTAAGCAAAATTCGGCTCCTCGTTTAGATTTCTTCCACCCTGAGGGCATGGAACTCGAAAATTACATTAAATCATAGACACGATGAGTCACGTAAGGCGTAACGCCCCCTTTCATTCCGTGAACGGTTACACATACCGAAACGCGGTTTTCGGTAAATGTTAGAACGTCTAGGAGCATGTATTTTTTGTGTGGGTAATGTTTTCAGCGCTGATACCAACGGAAACACAGAAGAAACTCTTTTGGAACCGTATACTTTTTATAGCTGCATTCGATAGTTCTTGAGAAGACAATTACGGTGATACAGCATCCGTTAACGTTGACGTTGAAAGGTGCCGTGAAAAAACTCGAGATATGTCCCAGAATTTGAGAGCACGGTGGCTGGAATCGGCGGAGCTCTCGAGCTACGCTGTGTCAGAATGTCGACATACTTGCCGGTTCACTTGTCTGCACTGCAGACGCTCATGTCTGTTCAGACATTCGTTGCATGCAGACATGCACACAAACAAGTTGCATATATATACTACATCTATATGGCGAATGTAAAAGAAGCGCCGTAAAAACAGTCGGCTGCATAGAGCTATCTGGATCGCCAATGTCCGACGCGTCAGGCAATTGCACGAATTGCTACGACGTTAGTGCGGACAGGCTGCTCGCACGTCAAAAAGAGTAAAAGAAAGAAGACTGCAACTGACGGAATAGGAAGAAGCTGTTCTGGCTGCGACGCTAATGAATCCGAACGGCAATACGAGACACATTGCCAAGAAACGTGTGGTCAGCCAGAAGAGTGTCAATCGCATCGTGCGTTCGATACAGTTCCCCACAGTCGTTTAATGAACAAAGTAAGAGCATATGGACTATCAGACCAATTGTGTGATTGGATTGAGGAGTTCCTGGATAACAGGACGCAGCATGTCATTCTCAATGGAGAGAAGTCTTCCGAAGTAAGAGTGATTTCAGGTGTGCCGCAGGGGAGTGTCATAGGACCGTTGCTATTCACAATATACATAAATGACCTGGTGGATGACATCGGAAGTTCACTGAGGCTTTTTGCAGATGATGCTGTGGTGTATCGAGAGGTTGTAACAATGGAAAATTGTACTGAAATGCAGGAGGATCTGCAGCGAATTGACGCATGGTGCAAGGAATGGCAATTGAATCTCAATGTAGACAAGTGTAATGTGCTGCGAATATACAGAAAGATAGATCCTTTATCATTTAGCTGCAAAATAGCAGGTCAGCAACTGGATGCAGTTAATACCATAAATTATCTGGGAGTACGCATTAGGAGTGATTTAAAATGGAATGATCATATAATGTTGATCGTCGGTAAAGCAGATGCCAGACTGAGATTCATTGGAAGAATCCTAAGGAAATGCAATCCGAAAACAAAGGAAGTAGGTTACAGTACACTTGTTCGCCCACTGCTTGAATACTGCTCAGCAGTGTGGGATCCGTACCAGATAGGGTTGATAGAAGAGTTAGAGAAGATCCAACGGAGAGCAGCGCGCTTCGTTACAGGATCATTTAGTAATCGCGAAAGCGTTACGGAGATGATAAACTCCAGTGGAAGACTCTGCAGGAGAGACGCTCAGTAGCTCGGTACGGGCTTTTATTGAAGTTTCGAGAACATACCTTCACCGAAGAGTCAAGCAGTATATTGCTCCCTCCTACGTATATCTCGCGAAGAGACCATGAGGATAAAATCAGAGAGATTAGAGCCCACACAGAGGCATACCGACAATCTTTCTTTCCACGAACAATACGAGACTGGAATAGAAGGGAGAACCGATAGAGGTACGGAAGGTACCCTCCGCCACACACCGTCAGGTGGCTTGCGGAGTATGGATGTAGATGTAGATGCAGACAGAATTCCCATCCCTATCCTCTTGCACTACATCAGGCACTCCACAACTGTGATTTCGAATGTATAGAATTTTGTTGGTTTGCCCTTCAGCAACTAAGACAACCCCACGTTTCTCCAATGTGCGCTCTTCACCGACGAAGTAACGTTTACTAACAACACCAGCGTAAGTTTGCCTAATATGCACTACTGGGCAGCCTAAAATACACACTGGCTTCATCAGGTGCTACATCAACGGCTGTGCGGCGTAAGGGTATGGTGCGGCATTTTAGAAAATTACATTTTGCGACGTTACTTCATCTCAGGCGTTCTAATTGGACATCAGTACGCACATTTTGACGGACATCCCGCCGGTTGTTCCAGAAGTGTATGTGGCTGCCACATTAGGACTGTCCAGCTCACTCGTCCCGCGTTGCAAGGCAAATGCTGAATGAGAATTTTGCTGTGGTTGGATAGGATGTTGTGTTGCCAATGTCCTGCGAGGTCCCCTGATTTAACTCCTTTTCATTTCTTTCTTCGGGGAGCACTCACATGCAGACTATGACGTAGCCCAATGTACGACGAGACAATGTGTCATAGAATCGCCGGTGCATGCTCTACCATATCATCCACTCACGTCTGTTCATTCTTTCGAACAGCGATTGCAAATGTGCCTTTCAGTCCATGGTCAACAGGCAGAACCCATTACAAAATGAAGGGTAAAGTTACTTTCCTGCTAGACAAGTGTTACACGATTTCGGTGGTTACCAAATCATCGTTAGTAAATTATTCCATTTACGTGCGAAATCCCACTGCAATATCAAATAAGTCGACTGCGTGTAATGCACGTAGCTGGTAACACTGTGATTACGCGTTCACGTTCAGCATGAAAAGAAGTTTCGTTAAAAAGATTATTTTGCGGTCTACAACTGGTCCCCAAACTATTTTTAATACACTGTTTAATTAAGTAAGGCTCGCTCGGTTCCTTTCTCCCTCCGTGACAAGTTATGGCAGGAGCTTCAACGTCTGGAGGATTAAGACATCCTCAGCCCCGTTTCCCGCAGCCGTTGGGCTACGCCCATCGTTGTTTAGAGCAGTGTAGACAGACATTTGCCCCACAGCATGTATGTTACCTCCAAGACGCACACAGCCACGTACAGGAAAAGATAGGTCACATCTTCCTTCTAACACTTAAATACTTAATACAGATTTGCTTTCTGCAGCGTACAAGGCATCTTCATTTTTGACGAACGAACACTTGATTTCTCTGTTTCAGCTCACATAAATCTGGGAGGATGCACGAATCTGGAATACTTTTCCTAAGCCCTTTGTGATTCGTTAGATTCTAGTCTTTCTTACTTCCTTATACAAAATTCGTAGGTGAACCTTCATATATGTCGTAAGTTGGTTCAAGGGGAGATAAAGCTTTATTCTCGTAACGCAGGCCTACATTACGGTGTAAAACTACGCAGCCTGACCGAGACGCCTGCTTAGAAGTGTTTGCACCGCAAACGCCTTTTTTAATGAAATGTTTCGACGTCAGCTTAAACAAACGCTGGTACAGGCCATCCCCAAAGAGGGGTGATTGCCTGAGCTGCAAGCTTCTCAAATTGCCGATTGGTCCCTCTGCCACATGTTCGGCAGGTGTGAACTGTGGAGTGAGCAATTACCTAATGCGGGTGCACCCCCCTCCCCCTCTTGTCAAGCCCCCCCCCCCCCCCCAGTTGCAACGAGTGCGCCATCGGAGATGCTGGCATTCATGGGGTTTTCTCGCAATGAGTCACTCATGTTCAGTCAACGACTACAAAACGTAAACGTAATGAGGCTAATGACTGAAAGACCTTTCCTGCTGCACCACGGCTCCTCGTGCTCTCATGTACTGAAGATGGTCAGTCCTTCACAATGGTAAATCCGTTTATTATTGGGAAAGGTGTTGATGCAATTGCCGGCCCTGTGAAATCCTGCTGTCGTTTACGGAAAGGCACTTTGCTTTTGGAGACTACTTCTGATTAGCAAGTAAAACTACTGCTTGCTGCCTCATTTCACCATGACTTCCTTGTTTGTGTCGAGGCGTATAGAACTTCGAATTCTTGCCATGGTGTTATGTACACTAGGCTGCTCGACGGTCTAACCGAGGCCGAAATCCAATCCTACCTCTCTGATCAGGGTCACTGCCATCCACCGTTTAATGGAAAAGGGAGATTCCTCCTTAATGCCCATCAGTACTTTCCTCACCTTTCGTAGAGTGGTTCTTCCGTCCTAGATAAAAGCAGACTATGAAATTATCACAGGGTCAGGTGGTACATTCTGAACCCTATGCTCTGCTACCAGTGTCAGCATTTCAACAACGCTAGTTGGCACATAGCAAAATGTGCAACCTGTGGTAGGGATGTGCACGAGGGCAATTGTCTGCCACTTCGTCCCTGCTGTATCAACTAAAAGGGCGGCCATGCGGCCCCCTCTCGGGATTGTCCCGTATACCTTGGTGAGTGGGCTGTCCAAGAGATCTGGGTAAAAGAAAAAGTGCCTTACCCAGTCGCCCGCAAGTTACTGGCTAGTCGCAAACCCTGCGTTCTCCCGTCTGGCACCTATAGTTCTGTTTTTGTTACCCTCGCTCTATGAAGGACGTGACCACGCGGTCATGAGACCCCCAATTCAGCACTGAGGTTCTGAAATCGCCCGGTGTCAAGGTAGCATCACCATGTCCCCGTCCAGCTGTGCAACACCCCATCAAACAAAAGGGGCGAAGCCGCCAGATACACAACCAGTAGGCTGGAAACGACTCGAGGAGTACTCCCATGAGGAGTACCAAACACCACCCGAATCTTACTCTAACCGGAGAGACTCGAAGAAGTCCATCAAAGGCAAATATCCTTCTCCACCGCAGACTAGAAGATGCTCTTAGTGTGTCGCCATGTGATACCGTAGCCTGGCGGTCTCCGTGACGCTGGTGCGCACCGCCAACCGTTTTTCAGCGTTGGACTGCACAGACCGACTGCACAAGGACGCCCATGCTTCTGTGGACCCCATGGAGCAGGATCCTTCTGCTTCTGTACCCTTTAGTAGCGACTCTCCACAGGCTGTCACTTAGCAACCGCCAAGGTGACACCCTTACATCTCTACATCATGACTCTCCTCCAATCGAACTCTCATGGCCTTCGGTCCCACAAACACGATATATGGCTGCTTTTAGTATTGAACCATCCCCATTCTGCCTTCCGGAAACGAAATAGCGTCCTCACGACCGCTTTGAGCTTCCACATTTTTTACTGGTTCATTTTGACCTTCCCTCAGAGGTCAGCATTCCATCTCGTAGGGCGTAATGCTGTTCATCCAGGATGACATTCATAGTCAACCCATCTGACTAATCCTCTTTCATCTGTTGGCGTTCGCGTTGTCCTTCCCCCACCTTTTTTCCCCTCTGTACCATTTACGTCCCGTCATTTGTTACCAGGGCTGATTTCCCTCAAGTAACTGGGCAGGTACCTCCCCCATTTTTGCTACTCGGTGCCTTTAATGCACATCATGCCCTCTGGGGTTCTCCCAGCTCCTATCTGAGAGGTGCCCTCTTGGCTGACCATCTTAACCAATGTAACCTCTATTGCCATAATACTGGGACACTCACTTCCCTTTCTGACTCCTCGCACACCTATTCCTATTTGGATCTATCCTTCTGCCCTGCCCAGTTTGCCCATTGACTTAAGTGGTCCGTTCTTTCTGACTACTACTCGAGCGGCCATTTCCCGTGTGCTATCAGTTTGCTGAATCTTACCCCATCTGCGTACACACCAAAATGGCAGCTTCCTAAGGCTGACTGGCAACTTCACACCTACCTGGCGACCTTCGAAGAACAAGATATCCCCAGTTGTAATGGCCAGGTGGAATATCTCACAAACGTTATCATTGCTGCTGCAGAACGTTCCAGTCCTCGCTCTTCCTTCCTACCACGTCGTGTCCCAGTCCCTCGGTGGACTGCGGCATGCTGCGACACAATTCGCTCATGGAGATGTGCTCTCCGCGTTTTAAACGCTCATCCTGAGATGGCAAACTGCATTCATTATAAGCAGATTAGTGCAAAGTGTCGTTGGGTTCTTTGGAGTAGCTGACTTCATTCACTAGCTCTTTTAACAATTCCGCCCCTTCCTCTGTCGTGTGGGCCGATACCTGACAGCTATCTGGGACCAAGATCCATTCCCCAATTTCCTACCTGACAGTAACTGACGATGTCATCGTGTTGCTGTCTCCAGTACCTTGGGCAGCCATTTTGCGGAAGTTTCGAGCTCTTCCCAGTGTCACACTACCTTCCTCCATCTGAAACGAGTGGAGGCGGCTCGGGTGTTACCCTTCTCTTCCCCGAATCGAGAGTGCTACAATTCCGCCTTTACTATGAGGGCGCTCTCAGTTCATCCAGATCCTCCACCCCCCAGTCAGACACCATCCACATTCAGATGTTACAGCACCTTTCTCTTGAGGGTAAGCACTGTCTCCTTAACATGCACAACTGCATCTGAACAGAGGGTACGTTTCCCGGACGCTGCCGTGAAGCAACCGTCATACCCAATAACTAAGCTGGTAAGGACAAAAACCTTCCTTCTAGCTACCGACCCATGTCCCACCAGCTGCGTTTGCGAGGTGATGGAACATGTTTCATGCCCGGGTGGTATGGTTCCTTGAGTCTCAAAATTTGCTGACGAATGCACAGTGTAGATTTAGAGTGTGGTGTTCTGCAGTTAACCATCTCGTTACATTGTCCACCAACGTCATGAATGGCTTTCTGCGGAAATCGCTGTCACCGTGTTTTTAGATCTGAAGAAGGCCTAAGACTCCTGTGGAGAACTGGTATCCTCAGTATGCTTTACAGGTGGAGATTCCGTGGCCGCCTGCCCTGTTCTCTTAACACTTTCGTGTTCAAAATTATTGAGCACTTTTTAATGAATGGAAAGCAGATAGTAGTTAATAGATAGGCATATTTATCATACGGAATATCAAATTTGCTCGAACTGTGAAACTGAGGTCACACAACAAGGTGGGAAGTATTCTTCCCACTGCCCTTCCTTTGAGTTAAATGACAAAAACAACTTTTTCAATATGTCATATTTATTTGATGAATGTACTTGTCTTGTTAAAATGATTGTTCACAATTACTTGCCATATTATTTTCTGAAACATGGGTCTATGCGAAGTGGTATTTGACAATATATACAAACACAGCAAGTGCTCCTTTCCGCAGCTTTGGTACCACAATGATGGCACCTCCAGTAGGTTTCTCCTAAAATGGGTTGATACTCCCCTGCAGCCACATGACGAAAATCTTCAGGTACTTCACCCGTTTTTGCCAGAAAGACAGGTTTTTGTCCATGCCTTTTTGGGATAAGCCAGCGATCAATTGTCTGGCTAGATGGATCCTGTATGTGAGCTGATCATGCTGTCCACTTCCTCTTTTACTTATTTTCCACAGGATAAAACTGTTCACTGCAGCAACGTCCACCAGGAAATAAAATATTCTGTGCCCCCATTTTACAGAACGTCTGCCAATAGCATACCTTTCTCGTAATTGATCAAACTTATCGACACCACCCAATATTTTGTTGTATTCTGCCACACCTTCAGGACAAGAAATCTCTGTACTAGTACCATCCTTGTTTCTCCTTTTCACTGTGCCTGTTTCTCATGGGTCATGAATTGAGGACAGGAAAGTGACTGGACGGTTGTCCATCCATTTTACTGGAGAAATGGCTCCTTTCGTTTCAAACTGGAATTCTTCTCGTTCCAATTTTACGTTTTCCTTCTTAAATTTGGGTAAATCAAAAGTACTGTATTTACCTCTTACTATAGCTTTGAGGAAAAAATCACAAAATGTCACGCAAACAACACTGAAAGTCTGCTCTACAGAGCAACACTCAGCTAAACAAAGCCTCTGCGTGAAGGTACAGCAAAAACGGGGAACTTCCTATTGGAAGTAGTATCCTATACTGTTCACTAGGTGGTAGCACCGTACATAGATGGGAACTGTGAATCCCACGGGACTAGGAGCGAGTTAATTGTAGTGGGAAGCATGTTTCCCAAGGCTCATGAAAGGGTTTAGGAATTTTTAGAAGACAGAGTTTTGAAGGTGCATGTGTTTTTTGCCTTTCCGGACGCCTTTATCCAGGAAAAAGGTGTGCTTCAGCGGTCTATGCCGAGCGTCAACCTCTTTGCTATCGCCATTAACCCTATAATGGCCTGTCTCCTGCCGGGCTCCTCCGGCTCCCTTTCCGTTAACTATCTACCCGTCTGTTGCAGTTCTTTATTGACCTGTCTCAATGAGTGGCGTCTTCAGCGATGTCTTGATGGTCTTTACTTCTGGAGCATCGACAATGGCTTTCGTTTCTTCACTGACAATCGTCTGTATGAATTTCTGGAGGCGCAAATAGTTTCTTCCACCATCTTTAATGGCTTTCGTTTCTTCACTGACAATCGTCTGTATGAATTTCTGGAGGCGCAAATAGTTTCTTCCACCATCTTTACATCTTGGGCCAGTCGCTCTTCAGTTTGTCGAAAGTACAAAATTCCTGGGGCTCATGCTCGATAGGAAAAACTCTTGGTCATCTAGTGTGTCTTACATGGCAACCTACTGTACGTGATTCTTGAAGTCCTTCGTGTCCTCAATGGTACTCCCTGGGGTGCCGATCTAACCACCCTCCTTTACTTGTACCGGTCCTTTGTCTATTCGAAACAAACCTCCGGGTGTTTCGTTTATGTATCTCACGTCCATCCCTCTTACGCCTTCTCAATAGTATCCACTATTATGGCATCCGTTTATCCACTGGCGCCTTTTACACTATCCTGGTTGAGTGTCGATATGCTGAAGCTGCTGAACTACCACTGTCCTATCACTGTGACTTTCTCCTCAGCAGGTATGCATGCTGTTTGTCTGCCATGCGTGGCCACCTATCCTATGCCTCCATGTTTTCTTTGATGGGCAGTACGGGTCGCGTCCCTCTTCTCTATTACCATCTGGAATCCGCTTTCGGCACTTGCTATGGCGGCTTAACTTCACACTTCCTGCAACTTTCCCAGTGGGTGTGAAGCCTTCTCAACCTTGGTTTCGTGAAGTGGCCCATGTTAACCTCCCCCTTCATTCGTTTGCTAAGGACACTATTTCATCTTCGCTCTATGGCCTTAAGTTTCACGACCTTAGCATGGAACTTCGCGATAGTACCTCCGTATACACTGATGAACCCGGCTGTTCGGTCGGGTGTGCCATCATCATTGGCACCCGTGTCTTTCTATATTGGCTTCCGCCACACTGCTCAGTGTTTACAGCCGAGCTCTTCGCCTTGTATCAGGCCACAGAGTACATCTATCGACACTGCCTTTTCAATAGTGTCCTCTGCTCAGACTCACTCCACGCTCTTCAAAGTCTGTGCGCTGTACACCGCCCATCCCTTAGTGCAGTGGGTCCAGCAAAACTGTCACTTGCTCACTCCTGGTGGAACCAGTGTGATGTTTCAGTGGGCTCCTGGTTGTCAGTCTGCCAGGAAACGTGGCTGCTGAGGCTGCTGCCAAGGCTGCAGCCCTTGTACCTCACCCCACTGGATCCTATATTCCCTCTGAAGTATTTTGTTGCTCTCTCAGGAGGCATCACCAATGGTCCTTCCTTCACGGGAGTAAGCTCTGGCTTATTACGCCTCTGCCAGCGGCTTTGACAACCTCCTCTCGGACGTCCCGTCGTGCTGCGTATTGGCACTGCCTTCCTAGCCATTGTAATTCTATAAGAGATTCTACCTCACGAAATTGTACACATGGCGCCCAAGTTTTAACTACCGCCACTTCCTGCTGGAATGCACATTTTTTAACCATTTACGTTCCCGCTTAGGTTTGCCGTCTGAGATACTGCCCGTTTTGCGAATTATACACAGGCTGTTAACCTCGTTTTACTTTCTGTCCGCCAAAGCAATATGGCAAAGGCCATATAATTTTTTAGTTTTGGGCCTCCGTTTTTGTATGCTGTGTTTTTTGGCCCTTTCTCCACGTGCTTGTTTTTAGCTGTCTTCTCTTACGTCAGTTCGGACTGACATAGTCGTTTTTAACTCTTCTGTCTTCGTGTCCTATAGTTTTGACTTGGGCGCGTATGGGCCCAGTTGTTTTTTGTGCCCTAAAGCAAGCAAAACAAAACAACAACTTGCTCTAAGTGAAAGGGACTTAAGTTGGTGAACAATGTTCAAAATGCAGTAATAAATACTTACTGTATACATGAGGTGAGGGTAGAATAAATTACTTAAATGTTTCATGGATCGTGGCAACCGAATGTTCCACAAAGTAATTTATGTCGAACGATTCACCTTTGCAATTACGTGGCACTGCAAGTCCTTCAATTTAAAATGATTGCAATGATTAATATGTAATGTTAAAACTACGTGTCCCCCATATATATATGTATCTCCCTCCCTCCCTCCCTCAGTGAAGTTGTCAAACAACTTCTTTATGAGGTTTTCTTTACATTTTAAATTTTTACATCAATTACTAGGTGACTTGCTTTCTACGGTTGGTTGACTGCCCAACTTCGTGCCATGGACAACGAGATAATTACAGAGGGGGGGGGGAGCTTAAGATTGTCTGTTCTGAACTTAATGTGCGCTTTAAATTTGCAGTTGACAAACTTTGATCTCGTTTTCTGATTAACAGGCGTTAAAATCCTGGATGTCGGTGACGGGCAGCGTGGTCGGCGTAGCAGCCGGAGCAGCCACGATCCGAGCAGGAGTTCTGGCGAGCAAGGGCCAGGTGTTAAGTAGAATGGCCGAAGTAACTCGCAAAGCCCTTACTGTGACGTCAGCTGCCGCTGCAGCCACAGGTGCTGCTATCGGTACCTCCAGCACTGACGAATGCGTCACGGAGAGGGAGCCAACAGCTCTAGATGTGTTACAGTTCAGTGCTTCGGTGCTGTTTCTGGCTCACGCAACAATAAGTAACCACACAGTTTCGCAGGTGATTAATGAAATTCAGAATGGAGTAACGGAGAATTTCGAGAACAGTCTGAGAAGCAACAGACACACGAAACAGTTCAAGAAATCTGCGAGGAACGCAGCAGCTACTGCTGACAATGCGGTGGGCAGTAATGCAAAAGTTATTAAGGGCTTCCGCAGCATTGATAACAAGGAAGATTTCTTTGCTGGCACTGTGAGAACGAGGAAAGACTTCGGTGGCAACAAAGCCATTTTTTCTGAAAATGGAAACATTGTCGTGAACGGTGGTGCAGAAGTACATCCAATGCAGCTGTGTGAGGTGAGAAAAGACAAGAGGAGGAATCTCCTCTCACTGGCCGAACAAGCATTCCAGGGCAAAGTATCCGAAGCCATTTTCAGAAGTCGTCTTGACACACTGCTCAGCACCAACACTGTGAGCTCGTCTGGACCAAACACGTCTCAGGACAGTGATGCAGCAGAGGCAGTGAATATACTGGTTTCACAGGTGCAGCAGGAAGTAAAAGGGATAACCATAGGCAGAGATGAGGTAATGTTTATGCTGACAGTTGTGGATGAACTCACTGTTTTGGTGTGCTCGAAGAGAGACAATAAATACAGGAAATGGTGGCGCCTTATTTGGCACCATGCGAATATTATTGTTCAGGAAATGTGCGATACATATGATGAAGCTCTACATCTTGAAAATCCGAGACACAACTTTGTAGATAAACGCAGTTTCAATATGATAAACGGTATACAAATGACAAATGTCTTCATGCATTTTGTTTGTAGTATTTATAAGAAGTATAAAGATCACATTGAGGAACTTTTAAATGATACAGAGATACTGAAGACAAATTACATATTTTGTGGAAGATGTAAAAACGCCGTGTGATAGATAAAAATAGCATACTTAGTGAATATCATACTGAAACACGAAAATACGAAGTATTCTTTTGTTGTAACTGTGTAAATCAACGAATTGTTTTAAAATAATTGTGAAATGTTCGATTATTGCAGTGTACTCAAATGTTATATTGGGCTACTGTATGATTAGTTCCATTTTTACCCTAGGTATAAGTTCACATCAATTCTGTGCTGCGGTTTCTTTGTTCATCATCGTTTTTAGCCAGGTTTTGTTCCTTGTGAATTAATACTTCTGCTCACTTTGAAAGCTGCTTTTGTAAACCAAGCACTACAGTTTTATTAATACATGATTTTGATTGTATGTCATAAGTTGCCCCACATTATGAAAATCGTAGTCTGACTTCATATTTTTTCATTTCTATGTATTAATATTATTATTTATACTTTTGTACTGGTCGCTTCTGCTTACTTTGTATGTTTGAGTTAATAATGTCACTTGTAATTTACAACAATAAAAATCATTAATTTTTTGATGTGTTTAAATGACGGCGAAGGAAATGAACGGATATGGTCTGAGACGACGAGAAAGAGGCGACTCGTACTGCTTTTTCTACGAAAAAGCAGTGAATTTTTAGTGCTGTTTCGCAAAGCAAGGTTTATGGACCCTACCTTTTTGAGGAAGAAACCGTAACACTAAAGCCATATCTTGAAATGCTACGGAACTGATTATACCCACAACTTGACTCTGACAATGTCATCGATCAGGAAGATTGAGCACCACTGCACTGGCACAACGTGCGCAGTTTCCTCCATGCCAGCGTGCCTCAACGTTACATAGGGCGTACAGGACAGCGAGATGAGGCTTTACACTCCTGGCCTCCTAGATCCCCAGACTTCACACAAAGTGATCTCTTCCTGTGGGGATACGTTAAACAATGTTTGTTCCTCCATTACTTCGTAACACTGAACTAAAACCCAGAATATCAGCTGCTGTAGCTTCAGTGAAACACCTCACGCTCAGTTTGGGATGTATTCGGCTATCGGCTAGATGTCGTCCGTGCAGCTAATGGAGGAGACATTGAACTTTTGATGGATTTTTATAAACTTTTGTAATTTGAGTAATTTAGTATAAAATTTGTTGGTGTTAAGCCCTTCTTTCTAAAAAATGTTATTTAAAATAGGGTCATTATTTTTGGGACACCCTGTATAGTTTCACCTGAGTGCATCGGTAGTTTTTTTTGCATCTCTGCATATTAATCAATTTATTAGACACAGTTCCTTCGTTTCCGTCAGGGTCTACAGTAGAGTTCCACAGCACGTGGCGATAGTCGGATTATGTGGGTCTTTAGTATGTATAGAGAATGTGATAGTCACGTGCGGATGCGAGTAGAGTTAGTGACACTTCGCTCTCAGCTTCAGGCTGTGAGGGCTTCGGTTACACAGCTTGAAGCTGCAGTTGATGGGCACAACGGTTGTGGGTTGGCCGTGGGGATCCAACGGACGTCCAGCACGTCAGTCCTCAGATCGGTCCTCACCGGTGGCCAGCCCAGTTACTGCTCGCACTAAGGTTGACACCTCACCTGTAGTCCAGTAGGTCGCCCTAGGGCATAGCAGGTGCCGAAAGACTTACTGGTGGCCGCACGTAAGGCCTCCCCGGTAAGACTGACAAACAGGTTCCAGGTGCTGTCTGTGACGGTCGCTGATCCACATTCTGACGCCTGTTCTGTCTCAGAGGAAACATCTCAGCCTGCAAGATCCGGGCAATCACAGAAGGTGGGATTATTGGTAGTTGGGAGCTCCAACGTTAGGCCCCATAAGGACATCGCTGATAAGAATCGGAAGAATACCGTGGTGTACTCCGTGTGCATACCGGATGGAGTCACTCCAGACGTGGAACAGGTCCTACCGGGATGCCATGAAGAGCACAGGGTGCAGCCAACTGCAGATCGTTGCTCACGTCGGTACCAATGGTTTGGGTCAGTCTGGATTAGGAGAGATTCTCTCTGGTTTCGAACGGCTAAGAAAAGTGGTAAAGGCTGCCAGTCTTGCTCGCTAGAGGAAAGCAGAGCTGACCATTTTCAGCATAGTCGACGGGACCTATTGCGGTCATCTGGTACAGAGCGAAGAGAAGGATCTCAGTGGCTAAGACGGTTTTGCGATCGTGTAGGCTGCAGATTGCTCGACTTGCACCATATGGTGGTTGGGTTTTGGGGGTCCACTGAATGTCAGGGGTCCACTATACGCAGGAGGCGGCTACACGAGTAGCAGTGCCTGTGTGGCGTGGACTGGACGGTTTTTAGGTTAGAGGGTCTCGGGAAAACAGAGGGTTTCTCACAAAGGGTGCAGGGCGAACACACGAAAAACTTAGACGAAAGAACCATCGGTGTAAGGCTTCCAAATTGTCGTAGCTGTGATGGGAAAGTACCAAGGCTCCAAGCGTAAATAGAAAGCACTGATGGTCAAATCGGTATAGGCACTGAAAGCTGAATAAAGCCGGAAATAATCTAAGCCAAAATTTTTGTGAGCCTGTTTCGAAAGGATAGGCTGATCACCATTGGTGGTGGCGTGTATGTGGCTGTTCGTACTTACCAGTATGGGCAGAGGTCGTTATTGCCAACCGGAATAAAACAATAATTGGATCCTTCTACCGACCTCCCAATTCAGACGATAAAATTGCTCAAAGGTTCAAAGAAAACATCTACATCCATACTCCGCAAGCCACCTGACTGTGTGTGGCGGAGGGTACCTTGAGTACCTCTATCGGTTCTCCCTTCTATTCCAGTCTCGTATTGTTCGTGGAAAGGATTGTCGGTATGCTTCTGTGTAGGCTCTAATCTCTGACTTTATCCTCATGGTCTTTTCGCGAGATATACGTAGGAGGGAGCAATATACTGCTTGACTCTTCGGTGAAGGTATGTTCTCGAAACTTTAACAAAAGCCCGTACCCAGCTACTGAGCGTCTCTCCTGCAGTCTTCCACTGGAGTTTATCTATCATCTCTGTAGCGCTTTCGCAATTACTAAATAATCCTGTAACGAAGCGTGCTGCTCTCCGTTGGATCATCTGTCTTTTCTATCAACCCTATCTGGTACGGATCCCACACTGCTGAGCAGTACTCAAGCAGTGGGCGAACAAGCGTACTGTAACCTACTTCCTTTGTTTTCGGATTGCCTTTCCTTAGGATTCTTCCAATAAATCTGTCTGGCATCTGTTTCACCGACGATCAACTTCATATGATCATTCCATTTTAAATCACTCCTAATGCGTACTCCCAGATATTTATGGAATGAACTGCTTCCAGTTGCTGACCAATTATTTTAGCTAAATAAGGGATCTATGTTTCTATGTATTCGTAGCACATTATACTTGTCTACATTGACATTCAATTGCCATTCTCTGCACCATGCATCAATTCGCTGCAGATCCTCCAGCATTTCAGTACAATTTTCGAATGTTACAACCTGTCGATATACCAATACCGGCAACGATAGTTCAGGTATACATGCCGACATTGCGAGCGGAAGATGAAGAGACGGAGAAAAAATGGCTCCGAGCTCTATGGAACTTAACATCTGTGGTCATCAGTCCCCTAGAAATCAGGACTACTTAAACCTAACTAACCTAAGGACATGACACACATCCATGCTCGAGGCAGGATTCGAACCTGCGACCGTAGCGGTCACGCGGTTCCAAACTGAAGCGCTTAGAACCGCACGGCCATACCGGCCGGCGACGGGGAAAATGTATGAGGATATTGAACGGGAAATTTTGTACTCAAAAGGAGATGATCTAATAGTTATGAAGGATTTTTATGCTGTTGTAGGGGAAGGAGTAGAAGAAAGGGTTACGGAATAATATGGGCTTGGTGGTAACAGTGAAAGAGGAGAAAGGCTAATTGAGTTCTACAATAAATTTCAGCTAGTAATAGAGAATAGCCTGTTCAAGAATCACAAGAGGAAGTATACTTGGAAAGGGCCGGAGGATACGGGAAGATTTCAGTTGGATTGCATGAAGATCAGGCGGAAATTCCGAAATCAGATACTGGATAATAAGACTTAAGCAGGCGCAGGTATAGACTCAGATCACAATGTAGTTGTGACGAGGAGTGGGCTGTAGTTCAAGAGAATAGTCAGGAAGAATCAGCGCGCTAGAAAGTGGGATACTAAAGCAATAAGGAACGAAGAGAGACGCTTACGTACTTCAAGGCTACAGACACTGCGATAAGAAATAGCTCAGTAGGCAGTTCCGCCAAAGAGAATGGACATTTCTAAAAAGAGCGATCACAGAAGTTGGAAAAAGACAACTTAGGTACAAAGAAGGTAACTGCTATGTATCCACAGATAACATAAGCTGAACTACTAATTAAAGATGTACTTAAGTATCCAAAGCAGTTGAGGAATACGGAAGTCAGTCACTTAGGATTGAAATAAATACCAAGTTAAAGGAATCAAAGGCTATATCGTCGCAAGAAAAATGTGAAAACTTGAAAAACATGATCGTCGGAAGAACTTACAGGAAATAGAAAATTCAAAACAAACTTAGTGGAATCAAAAGCAAGGGAGGTAATATTAAGAGTGCAATGGGAATTCCTCTGTTCAATGCATGGGAGATGCCGGATAGGTGGAAAGAGTACTTTGAAGGCCTTTATGATGGGAATAACTAGTATGAAGACGTGAGAAAGAAACAAGAGGCAGAAACAGGTAATCCAGTATAAGGGTGAGAATTTAAGAGCTCTGGAAGACTTAACATCAAATAAGGCAGAAACGATAGATAACTGTCCACCGGAATCTCTAGTCATTGGGAGGTGATTAAAAAAAAAAAAAAAAAAAACAGCTATTCACGGTGGTGCGTAGAATGTGACTGGCGACGCATCATCAGACTTTCGAAAAATATCACCCACGTAATTCCGAAGAAAGCAAGAGGCGACAAGTGCGACGATTGTCGCACAGTCAGCTTAACAGCTCATGCATCCACGTTGTTGACAAGACTAACATAAAGAAGAATGGAAAAGGAAATTGAGGGTATGATAGGCGACGATAAATTTGACCTTAGGAAAAGTAAATGTACCAGGGAGGCAGCTCTGATGTTGCGGTTGATAATGGAAGCAAGACCAAAGGAAAATTAAGACACGTTAATAGTATTTGTAAAACTGAGAAAAAAATCTTTAGGGAATTGAAAATGGTGCAAGTTGCTCGAAGTTCTGAGGAAAATGCGGATAAGCTACTTGGAGAAACTGGTAATGAACAAGAGCCAAGAGAGAACAATAAGAGCGCATAACAAAGAACGAAATTGACGGATTAAAAAGGGTGTAAGACAGGGATGTAGTCTTTCAACCCTACTGTTTAATATTTACATCGAAGAAGCAACAATTAAAACAGAAGAAAGGTTCAAAATTGGGATTGAGTTTAAATGTGAAAGACAGTCAGTGATAAGATTCACTGATGGCATTGCGATCCTCAGTGAAAGTGAAGAACAATTGCGGGATATATTGAAAGAAATGAACAGTCTAATGAGTGCAGAATAATGATTTAGAGTAAATAGAACAAAGACAAAAGTAATGAGAAGTAGCGGAAATGAGAACAGCAAAAATTTTATCAGGACTTGTGATCAAGAAGTACATGAAGTTAGGGAATTCTGCTACTTAGGCAGCGAAACAACCCATGACAGACGGAGCAAAGAGAGCATCAAAAGCACATTGTCACTGGCACAAAGGGCATTGCTGGGAAAGAGAAGTATACTAGTATGAAACGTAAGCCTTAATTTGAAGAACTGGATCACTGGGTCCCTGGTTCGATTCCCGGCCGCGCTGGGATTTTTCTCTGCCCGGGGCTGGGTGTTTGTGTTGTCCTCATTTCATCACCACCACCACTCGTGATAGTGGATAGATTGGATTGTGCAAAAATTGGGACTTTCTACGGGCGCTGATGACCGCGCAGATGTGTGCTCCACAAACCAAACATCACCACCACCACCACCAGCAGCACCAACACCACCACCACCACCACCACCACCACCACCACCACCACATTTAATTTGAAGAAGAAATTTCTGAGAACGTTCGTTTTGAACACAGTGCTGTATGGTAGTGAAACATGGACTATGGGAAAACCGGAACCGAGGAGAATCGAAGAATTTGAGATGTGGTTCTCCAGATGATGTTAAAATTAGATGGACTGATATCGCAAGGAATGAAGAGGCTCTCCACAGGATCGGCGTGGAAAGGAATATATAGCTAACACGGAGGAGGAGGAGGACAGGATGCTAGAGATTCTGTTAAAACATCACGTAATAATTTCCAAGTTATTAGAGAGAACTGTGGAGGGTAAGAACTGCAGAGGAAGATAGAAATTGTAATTCATACAGCAATAACTGAGAAAGTAGGTCGCAAATGGTACTCTGGGATGAAGAGAAAGGCACAGGAGAGGAATTCGTGACGGGCCGCATCGATCCAGTCAGAAGACTGAGGACCCGAAAAGAAATAAATAAAAATCAATAATTGAACAAAATTTTTCAATGCATAGACCGCAATTTTCCTATCACAATTAATGTTCGATGTCTAGTTACGGTTGTTACCTGCAGCTATCTTCAGATGTGAATAAACACTGGAAGGCATCGTTAGCTGTAGTAATGAAACAAAACGCCTTTGTAAGTACCAAAACAACAACTGCATGTGCTGAAAACGTCACTGTGAAGGTTGTAGATGGTAATTTCGCAGGTTGATGGTCATATAGGAAATTGTCGAGTTGCATGAGTAGAATGTGGAACAGAAACCTATTACCTACAATAGTATAGCAGGCATTATCGTCAGAACAGTGTATGCACCGGCTCCAAAACCAGTCAGCTGTTCCGTAGACTGGCTTACACAAGAAAAATACTACGTGGCGTATAACATCGTCATCTTTATAATATCCGTAAAAATTGGAAGATAATATGATAACGCTGTATGCCACCAGTCTGACAAGACACGTCAAATGAACTGTTATGACGCCCCGCCCGACTCACCATGCTTTTATCCACTGCCAACCCTAGTAATTTTGCGAGCTCATATGAATATGAGATATCTCGGTTTTCCGCGAAAAGAAACTGTCACTGGACACTGCTGTGAGCGTATTTCAGTTACAGGCGCCATTTTAAAGATTAATGTTGGCGTCGTTACCTACTCGAACTTCATGAAACTAAATAGGTTGAAGCAGGAATGTTCCACTATCTCCCACAGCAAATTCAGCAGTTTTTCAACCTGAAACTGGCAGAGGAAAAATGTATTACATAACTTGTAGGGTCCCCTTCGTAAAAGCTCTTCAATGTTGTGTTTATGATTAAATTTTCATCTTGGGTTGCAAATCAGACCACACTGCGCTCACATGCACGTAGGAGAAACTGCTGGGCTATTTGTTTTTGAGATTCTGAAGCTCTGCCCATATGGGGCAGGGGAATGAAATCTCAATGAAGAACAAAAATCTGGAGATAAATATGCAGCCAGCCATCTGAGAGACCTCCCGGTGCACCCAAAAGCTACCCCCTCCAGCGCTTCCAGCAGTGGGGCTCCAACAGCTTCCTACAACCAACCGATGGAAGTGGACGTCGATCCACCCATTTCTTTTTCTGAGCCACAAATTTATCTCCGGTGCCAACCTCTTCATATCAGAGTAGCACTTGCAATCTGCGTCCTCAATTATCTGCTGGATGTATTCCAATCTCTGACTTCCTCTAGACTTTATGCCATCTACAGCTCCCTCTAGTACCGTGGAACTCAGTCACTGATGTCTTAACAGATGTCCTATCATCCTGTCCCTTCTCGTTGTCAGTATTTTCCACAAATTCCTTTCCTTTCCTCTCCGATTCTGCGCAGAACCTCTTCATTTCTCACCTTATCAGTTCACCTAATTTTCAACATTCGTCTCTAGCACCACATGTCAGATGCTTCGATTCTCTTCTGTTCCGGTTTTCCCACAGTCCATATTTCACTACCATATAGTGCCGTGCTCCAAACTTAGATTCTCCGAAATTTCTTCCTCAAATTAAGGCCTCGTTTGACGCACGTAGACTTCTCTTGGTCAGAAATGCCCTTTTTGCCACTGATAGTCTGCTTTTGATGTCCTCCTTGCTCCGTCCGTCATGGGTTATTTTGCAGCAGCCTAATTAGCAGAATTCCTTAACCTCATCTACTTCGTGACCATCAGTTATGATGTTGAGTTTCCCACTGTTCTCATTTCTGCTGCTTCTCATTACTTTCGTCGTTCTTCGATTTTCTCTCAGTCCATATTTTGTACTCATTAGACGGTTCAATCCATTCAGTAGATCATGTAGTTCTTCTCTTTCATTCAGGATAGCAATGTTATCAGCTAATCGTATCATTGATACCCTTCCACCTTGAATTTTAATTCCATTCCAAAACCTTTGTTTTATTTCCATCATTGCTTCTTCGATGTACAGACTGAACAGTAGGGGCAAAAGACTACATACGTGCCTTACACCCTATTTAATACGAGCATTTCGTTGTTGTTGGTCATCCACGCTTATTATTTCCTCTTGGCTCTTGTAAGTATTGTATATGACCAGCCTCTCCCTATAGCTTACCCCCATTTTTCTCAGAATCTCGAACACCTTGCATCATCTTACATTGTCGAACGCTTTTTCCAGATCGATAAATCCGTATTACCGTGTCTTGATTATTTTTAGCCTTGCTTCCTTTATCAACCGCAACGTCGGAATTGACTCTATGGTGCCTTTGCCTTTCCCTTTGGTGCCTTTGCCTTTTCCTCTGGTGCCTTTGCCTTTCTTAACACCAAACTGATCGTCATCTAATCAATCAATTTTATTTATAGTCTGTTTATTCTGTACATTATTCTTGCCAGCAACTTGGATGCGTGAGCTGTTAATCTGATTGAGCGTTACTTCTCGCACTTGCCAGCTATATCTACGGACGCCCAAATGGCCAGTACTTGACTGGCCATCCCCCGCCGCCCCCTCCCCGGCTTTATGTGGGCTTTTCCTGGTACCACAGGGAAATACCAATGCGAGCAAAGTTATGTGTATCCCTCAAACACAGACGGAAGCAATCAAGAAAGCAGGTCACCAGTGAAGCCAGCCGGATTCATCAGCTTCCTTCCTCCACCTCCTGGGAGATGTGTGTTGTGTACCAAGCAAGAGACCAGCAACAAAACCGCAAGGGGGCTACACCCCACAGGCAGCGCAACGATTCGCCCGACATCTCTCGGCTCCGTGTAGTTCGCTTCAGATGACACTCACAAACACGGATCTCTTCCTGCGTCCGCACCGCTTCTTCCGGCATGTTGTATACGCCCGCCAATATTGGGGGCAGCTGACAGTGAACGCTGTCCGTCGCAGAGTATTTTGCCGCCACTTCCTGCTGATGGACAGAGATGGAAGTTATTCCTCCGAGAGGCACCAAAATACAAAGTCCCACGGGCATGACCGGAAAGAGCCAAATAAAATGTACTTGTGAACAGCAACATTTCTTTGAAAACTACCTAGATGGCTGGGTTAACTGATGGGTTTACATCAACGTGTGAAACCCTGCCCGGGTGCCGTCTGGCAATTATGATATCCCAGACTGTCTGGAGTGGTGGCTGCAAATTGTGATAGTCAGTCTGGAGTGTTGGGAGTCGATATTTGAATTTCCCGACAATTTTTAAATTTCCCAGATTTTCATAAATTAGGTCATATCAAAGGAAAAAATAGTTCATACCCTAATAACACCTGAACAGCTTGAATTTCCTGCGAATTTTTAAATTTCTCGGATCTTGAGAATCTAGGTCACGCCCCATGATAACGTAGCCATGACTGTAGAATCGGACACAAGTTCACTGGATATTTAGACCTATTTTCCGAAATATTTGTATGTGCTGATCGGGTGATGCTCTTTTTGTCAGAATTCTTAATTTATTTCCTCACAAATCAAGTTTTTTGCATTACTTATCGTTGACTAGAGTACAATAACCTGAAGAGATCTTGAAATAAAAGTGCTAACAGAAATCTACTGATTTTTTTATATGGATCTGCAGTTGACGTATTTGGCAGTCAACATAATTAAAATTGAAAGACTGTTCCATTTCCCACTCTGGTTGTTACACAATCACTGGCACTTACACCATTATCAGCTGATATCGGCTGTTCGCTAGTTTCAAGCGTGTACTACTGCGATGCTAAATCTATACCATCACCCTTTGTGCGTATATGTAAATGTGTCGTTTTTATTTTAAAATGCAGCCCTTGTAGTAAACAACGGTGAGAACAGTGCACCGTAATAGTCAATGATTTAGAATAACATTTTTTCCTTACTGGCATACGTACATAAATATGAATAACACAGTAAGTCGCATATATCGCTTATGTATGCATGCCTCATGACAATAATACTACACTAAAAAAAAGATAAATCTTGAGTGATCTAAGCGAAGGGTTCGAAAATCGGTAGATGTGATGTGCATGTACAGAGAATTAAATGATTACTGTTTCAAAGAAGTTGGATGATTTATTCAACAGAGCTTCACAAACTGGGCAAGCCAATAACGAACAATAACGCAAAAAATGGTTCAAATGGCTCTGAGCACTATGGGACTTAACTTCTGAGGTCATCAGTCCCCTAGAACTTAGAACTACTTAAACCTAACTAACCTAAGGAAATCACAAACATCCATGCCCGAGGCTTTATTCGAACCTGTGTCCGTAGCGGTCGCGCGGTTCCAGACTGTAGTGCCTAGAACCGCTCGGCCACCCGGGCCGGCGAACAATAACGCACCTCTGGCCCTTATGCTAGCAGGTGTTCGGTTTGGCATTGATCGATAGTGTTGTTGATTGTACTCTTCGTGGTGCCACATTTTCTTCACTTGGCTCGTTACATCGTAAAAGTGCCGAGATGATAGGAAAGCGCAGTCCTTAACGCTACAAACGCTCCCAACATTGGAGAGAAATCCGGCGACTTTGATGGCCAACAGCAGAAACTCTCGCCATGTTCGAGCGGGCATTATCTTGCTGAAATGTAAGCCCAGGATGCCTTGCCATAAAGGGCAACGAAACGGGGCGTGGAATATCTCGGCACGACCCTGTGCCGTTAGGTTGCCTCGGATGACATCCGAAGCAATCCTGCTATGAAAAGAAATGGCACCCCAGACAATCCCTCCTGGTTGTCAGTCCGTACGGCAGACGATCAAATTGGTAGCCCAAAAAGTCCAAGACGTCACTAGACACATCTTCACTGGTCACTGAGGCTCAGTTCGAAGCGGGGCTCATCACTGAAGGCTATTCTATACCAGTCAATGAGATTCCAGGACGAACACCGTATGTGTAAAAGCCTCGACAGCATTGGGATACGCACCTCCCTTACAGCACAGCGATACGTCGACGTTATTCTACGCCCCGGTTTAATACCCTTCACGGCAAGCCATCCTGGGCTTACATTTGAGCATGGCAACTCCCGCTCGCACACGGAAAGAGTTTCCACATGTTGCCTTTGTGCTTGCCTAACACTACCGTTGCCAGGTAGGTAGGCAGACCTCTTCCCAGCTGAGAACATTCGGAGCATAATGAGAAGGGTCCTCCAACCATTTCACCATTTTTCAGATCTAGCTCGCCAAGTGCAGACAATTAAGGACAACATACCTTAAGACAAATCCGACAACTGTACCAATGTATCCTGAGACAAATAACTGCTTGCATAAGGGCCAGAGATGGACCAACGCGTTACTGGCATACTCAATTCGTGAAGTTCTTTCTTTTGATTAAATAGTCCAATTTTTCTATGTAGTCCTTTGTCTGTCTGTACATATACATCACATACACTGATATCGGACCTATTTGGATACGTCCTTGGTGATGCATCATATATTTTTCATTTTTATGTTATTTTTCGTTTATTTATTTGTTTTTGTCGTAGAGTGTATTTTAATGCGTAAGCGAATATGGAACGTTGGTCTCGCTAGTCTTTACTATGACAGCAGTCGCGTATTAAAATGGCTTGTGAACATTTATTAATGTGCTCCCAGAAAGGGTCACTGTGTACATTTTCGAGTAAAGAAGTCTGCACATCAAACCAGCAATCAGCCGAAATCAATTAATCATGGTATAAATGGCACTGTCTCCAAAGTGGAAAATGGACCGGTCATTCAGTAAATTTGCGACTTTGGGACAGAGGTGAAAATTGTATTATTAAAACTATATTTAGGTATTCCAAGAAAACAAAATAGGCCTCGTTCACAGAGGCGGAGAAATATCTTAAAGAAGTGGGGATCACCCATTATGACATCTTGGAGCATGTCCCATTCAAGGAGAAACTTATGGCGTGGCAGGGTGTCCAAGAAAAGCCAAAGCTAGAAACAGGAAAGGCTTGGACCCAGGAGAGGAAGGAGCAACACCGAGAACGAATGTGGGAGCACTGGGCAAACATCAGAACATATAAAGCAAGACAGTTGAAATAACGTGGTCCAAAGATTGCCTGAATGGAATGAATGGAATGAATGAGTAAATAGATATTCCACGCAGGCTTTGTCATGTTTCAGGGGACATTTAATGTGATATGTGCACCTTGGTGTAGAGTTAGTTAGTGCTCCGTGGCTCATTTTGCGTGATAGAAGGTAATGAGACGGAAAGAGTGATTATACATCCCTATTGCAAACTGAATTTTACATATTGTTGCGTTGTGAATATTTATAATTGTTTAGCTTTCAAAGCCGACCCACCACCTTCTGCACATTACGATAACAGAAATTCTTCTACGTTATAGAAGTTGACGAGGAGAAACCTCAGTTCGTTTGAAAATTTTACTTTGCTGTCTGTCAGACATTTTGTATCACTGACTAAATTATCAAAATTTTTATTGGAGCATTGTGCTCCCTTTTGTGCTAAAGAGAACCTTAATTTGGAGTAATGAGTCATTTCTCTTTCTGGTATCGTAATTATGTACGTCATTGTTACTTTTGATCTGTAGTGGGCTATTAGCAACAGTAATGTCCAACTCCTTAAACATATCTTTACAAGATCATCGTGGATGAGCACAGCATATTATTGTCGCGGCCTGTTTCTACGCAATGAAGACTTTCTTTCTAAAAAAAATGAGTTACCCCAGGAAGTTACTCCATATGACATGACTGAATGAAAAGATGCAAAATATCTCAGCTTATTGATTTGTCTCTCTCCAAAATTTGCGATGATTCTAAGAGCAAATGCACCTGATCTAAATTGTTTTAGGAGTTCCAATATCTGTTTTTTCCAATTTAAATTCTCATCAATATGGACCCCGAAAAATTTTGAAGTTTCCACCCTATTCATTGTTTCCCCAGAATGTGGTACACTTACAATTGGTGTAGTACCTCTAGACGTGCAGAATTGAGTATTTTGAGTCTTTTTAAAACTAAGGGTGAGACCTTTCGCAGAAAATAAATCATTGATACTTTTAAAAACTCTGTTTACCATCTTTTATTTTTCTTTATCTAGGCTTGGATTGATTACAATTACTCATCTACTGGTTTCGGTTATTAACCATTATGCAGGATATAGAGTACAACAGATTGGTTAAAAGCAGCCCATATCCCTTTGAAGATGAACGATATCGAAATTATCTGGTGCAACTGTCCAACTACTGACGTAATTTGTCTTAGAATAGGTCAGTAGGTAAGACAAATTGCTTGCCTTTTTCTTAAATTTGCAATACGTTACACTGAGGTTACTGAAAGCCATTTTTTACATAACAAAGTTTAAGTTAAAGCAGTCATTTACTTAACCATTAATTCCGCTTAACTTTATTTTCAAAATTTAATATTTCAGAGTAAGTAACTATGAACTCAGTGCTTCCTGATACATTTATTTTCTCGTGAACTGTTGTGCTGTGGGAAAGCATGTCAACCTATTGTTGCCACGCCAGTGATTATTTCTTTAAATTTCTTTACCATTACCTTTCTTAAGGTTCTGGAGACTGATGCCCTAGTGGGTTGGCGACCGTATAGTTATCCACTTTTTAGCTAATCAGTGTTTTCTTTGTAATATCAGTAAATTTTGCAGTAAATATTACTTGATACCCCCCCCCCCTCCCCCTGTGCAGTTCATAAGCGATTGCACTACGTTCCTCCCATTTCAAAACTGTAATCAGCATTATGCTTAAGTTTAGAACAGATTCTTCCTTCAGATGGGGTCTGTTGTACACTTTCCTCCGAGTAAGTGGTGTTATTTTCCTTTGGCAACGATAGCCTTACTCACCATAAAATTTCATTAAGCATATGCAATCAAGGCCAGTTATATCAGAATCAAGTAGGCCAATTAGGCAGGAGGAATCTACAATAATTCTACAAAATTTTTGGGAAGGTGATGTGTTCCATAATAGTATCTCATTTTAGCAACATTAGTATATTTAGCAAATCACATTTTGGGATTCAGAAGGGTTGC
The DNA here is from genome assembly GCF_023864275.1 of Schistocerca cancellata. Classification (NCBI taxonomy): domain Eukaryota; kingdom Metazoa; phylum Arthropoda; class Insecta; order Orthoptera; family Acrididae; genus Schistocerca; species Schistocerca cancellata. The sequence goes on from NC_064631.1 coordinate 522,146,650, forward strand.
TCTACTAAGAATGCTATTCACAAGGTCAGCAACCAGATGTGACAAGCATTAAGTAATAAACTAGCACTGGTTAGTATTTTCTGCGACCTCTATAAGGCATTTTACTGTTACAATAAAACTTGTTACTTAATATTAATATAACATTAGGTTTTATTTAACCACTGCTTTTCCCGTCTAATGAACGTTATTTTGTTAAAGAAATCTGAACTTGGGAACGTGCATGTCACTAAGTTCATTCACAAAAGTAATAATATATGACCAACAAACAAGCTGAATGTATGATAAGTAATCTGAACCGAACAAGAGTAACGATTTTTAGTACTTTCAGTGCTATTGCTAAAAAGACTCTTTGCTAGTTGCAGATCGTTTATCAAAATTAACGCTACTGTTATTTCGAGGTGGCAACACTTTTTAAGCAAAATTAAGTTTTGTCACATAATACCACACGTACACTACACCAACGTATTTTCCTGTGAAATATTTCATAAAAGTTGTCACAAAATTACCAGGTTTCATACATTAGCAATAAGAATTTATATCACGTATGATGCTGTTTGCATTCGTAGTTCGATGTGTTTACCGCTTAACTGGAATTTTGTAGCTCAGAGTGGGATCTCGGCCACTTGAACACAATTATTATTGCAACTATAACCAACAACAGTTAAGTCTGTATTTAAAATTAATTTGAAACTGCCGCTTAAATTTTTGATTAAGATGTCAGCTAACATCAATCACTTATCGATTCTGTTTCAGGCTGTATTTTACTCGTAATGATTAATATATATTAAATCTTTTCTCACCTTCACTATATGCATTAATATAAGAAAATATAACTCAGTGTTTCATGACACATTAGTATTCACTATTTATCAATAAACTGCGCTGGAGACCAATAGCACTAATGGCTGCGCTCTTTGGTAGCTGAGCAGAAAACTTAACATTTATATAGGACGAGAATTGCAATGAAATAAAACTCCAAACAAAGAAGAGTAATTTCAATAACCCATATACTTCTATTTTCAAATATCAGTTTGCAACATAACAATAATTTAGTACAGTTTTTTTTACAGATCTGTCTCTCAAGATATCAATCACATTCTATCAGTACGACAGTTCGAACAAGAAGAAAGATTTATTTGCAAAAATCATAGATAACAGACGATTGAGATTTTCATTATTTTCTTACATGAGTATTTTTGGTATTTTCTGAGATATAATTTTTTATTAAATTTTAAACTATGTCGATGACTACAATTATTCATTATTTTATTAACAATGAAGTCCCTTCTATCAGTATCACGAGAATACGGTGAATATTCAGTCACATTCCACATACAATGCTGTCGTGAATATTATTTTCAGTAAAATATAGGCAGGGATGCTACAATACCAAGACAGCAGAAGTCATCCACTATGCTAAATACAGAATAAACGAAATGTGCGCTCTTAATTTGTGCTATATCTTCGGTTAGCAGTTTTGGCAGTGAAATTTTACATTATTTTAAGTGAATGGAGTAATAGGCAAAACTGCAAATTATTTAAGTCTTTTTTAAGCTACATACGGCATTACCGCAGTGGATACACCGGTTCCCGTGAGATCACCGAAGTTAAGCGCTGTCGGGCGTGGTCGGCACTTCGATGGGTGACCATATGGGCCGCCATGCGCTGTGGCCGTTTTTCGGCCTCGTGATGCCAATTGAGAAGTTACTCGACCGAGTAGTAGCGGCTTCGATCAAGAATACCATCATAACGACCGGCAGAGCGGCATGCTGACCACACGCCCCTCCTATCCACATCCTACACTGAGGATGACACGGCGGTCAGATGGTCCCGGTTGGCCACTCGTAACCTGAAGAAGGAAGTGGTCTTCTTTTATTTTGTTATGTAACATAAGAATGTACAGTCACTGAGGCTTTTCGCGGATGATGCTGTAGTATACAGAGAAGTTGCAGCATTAGAAAATTGTAGCGAAATGCAGGAAGATCTGCAGCGGATAGGCACTTGGTGCAGGGAGTGGCAACTGACCCTTAATATAGACAAATGTAATGTATTGCGAATACATAGAAAGAAGGATCCTTTATTGTATGATTATATGATAGCGGAAAAAACACTGATAGCAGTTACTTCTGTAAAATATCTGGGAGTATGCGTGCGGAACGATTTGAAGTGGAATGATCATATAAAATTAATTGTTGGTAAGGCGGGTACCAGGTTGAGATTCATTGGGAGAGTCCTTAGAAAATGTAGTCCATCAACAAAGGAGGTGGCTTACAAAACACTCGTTCGACCTATACTTGAGTATTGCTCATCAGTGTGGGATCCGTACCAGATCGGGCTGACGGAGGAGATAGAGAAGATCCAAAGAAGAGCGGCGCGTTTCGTCACGGGGTTATTTGGTAACCGTGATAGCGTTACGGAGATGTTTAACAAACTCAAGTGGCAGACTCTGCAAGAGAGGCGCTCTGCATCGCGGTGTGGCTTGCTCGCCAGGTTTCGAGAGGGTGCGTTTCTGGATGAGGTATCGAATATATTGCTTCCGCCTACTTATACCTCCCGAGGAGATCACGAATGTAAAATTAGAGAGATTAGAGCGCGCACAGAGGCTTTCAGACAGTCGTTCTTCCCGCGAACCATACGCGACTGGAACAGGAAATGGAGATAATGACAGTGGCACGTAAAGTGCCCTCCGCCACACACCGTTGGGTGGCTTGCGGAGTATAAATGTAGATGTAGATGTAGAAAATTTAGTCATAAACTGGCCATTAGCAGACAAACAAAACTGGCTGTAAATAGTTAATCAATTTTCATATAGTTCCGACATTCGATGATTGCATGGAAAGAAAAAGGGAGCTGCTTGTTAATACTAGCCAACGGCCTTGCCGCAGTGGATACATCGGTTCCCGTCATATCACCGAAGTTAAGCGCTGTCGCGCGTGGTCGGCACTTGGATGGGCAACCATCCGGGTCGCCATGCGCTGTTGCCATTTTTCGGGGTGCACTCAGCCTCGTGATACCAACTGAGGAGCTACTCGACCGAATAGTAGCGGCTCCGGTCAAAGAAAACCATCATAACGACCGGGAGAGTGGTGTGCTGACCACACGCCCCTCCTATCAGCATCCTCAGCTGAGGATGATGCGGCGGATGGATGGACCCGATGGGCCACTTGTGGCCTGACGGCGGAGCGCTTTTGTTAATACTGTGTGAGGACAATGATAATACAGGTGCCCTACAAGTTTCAAGTGTTGCAAGTTGTTATTCAAGTTGTCATACTTTGTGAAAGAAATTTTACAGCCTCTGTCAGTTAACAGTCTTGTTACGTTGTAGCTGTACGGACGACGAATAATGTAGCCGACGACAATGCTGAGCTGCCGATACTGATGCTGCTGCTGTTTGAGAACCCCGAATCATATCCAGAGCCATGGGTAATTTAGGGGTCAGGGAGTTGTTGTAACTGAAGCTTCCTCCGACGGTCGGCTCATACCCTGCTCTCAGTGCTCGCGGGTTAACGAATCAGGCGCGTCTACAATGGCGCGGTCATAGCCGCACTCCGCGTCTGCGAGAGCGCCTAACAAACATTTCCGCACTCTTTCATGACTCAAGTCGCTCTACATCCCCTCTGCTCGCAACACGATAGAGAATCTCCATACGTAAAGGTAAACAGTGGCACAGCCAGTGCCATTTCGTCATTGCTATCGATATACAGGGTGATCAAAAAGTCAGTATAAATTTGAAAACTGGATAATTCACGGAATAATGTAGATAAAGAGGTACAAATTGACACACATGCTTGGAATGACATGGGGTTTTATTAGAACAAAAAAAAAAGAAAATAAAAAAGTTCAAAAAATGTCCGACAGATGGCGGTTTGTCTGATCAGAATATCAATAATTAACATAATGAAGTAAGACAAAGCAAAAATGATGATCTTTACAGGATATGCTCAATATGTCCACCATCATTCCTCAACAATAGCTGTAATCGAGGAATAATGTTGTGAACAGCACTGTAAAGCACGTCCGGAGTTATGGTGAGGCATTGGCGTCGGATGTTGTCTTTCAGCATCCCTAGAGGTGTCGGTCGATCACGGTACACTTGCGACTTCGGGTAACCTCAAAGACAAGCCAATAATCGCATAGACTGAGGTCTGGGAACCTTGGAGGCCAAGGATGACGAAAGTGGCGGCTGAGCACACGATCATCACCAAACGACGCACGCAAGAGATCTTTCACACGTCTAGCAACATAGGGTGGTTCTAATAAAACCCCATGTCATTCCAAGCATGTGTGTCAATTTTTACCTCTCTATCTACATTATTCCGTGGTTTGTTAAGTTTTCAAATTTATACTGACTTTTTGATCACCCGGTATTTAAATAAAGTTCCTTTGGTTATTACCCAGCAATATACAATATTAAATACGGTTTCTGTAATATACCTTACAGATTAAGAATCAGAAGTACAGTACAAGTTATCAACGGATAATAAAAGCCGAAAATTTTGGATGGTGCAGAAGGTATTTTATCTGCATTTGAAGGGAATATTCGAAGAAATACAAACGGAGATGTAGATGCTCAAATGCATTTAGGTTTGTCTACAAAAATTTTGTGTATCACTCACTAAGCTTCTCATTTATTATGATATATGTGGGCACATAATAGAGTGACAACACTGTGTCATTACAACTCAAGTCACCATAGTGTACCATAACATATTTTAAACGACAAAACCATTACACTTGAACTGAACAGTACTGGACAAGAGAACGTAACTGAAATAGTTACAGGTATACAAAAATGAGTAAAAGGATAAGAAACGAGAGCTGCCTCTGTGACCGAGAGGTTCTAGGCACTTCAGCCCTGAACCACGCGACTGCTACGGTCGCAGGTTCGAACCCTGCCTCCGGCATGGATGTGTATGATGTACTTAGGTTAGTTGGGTTGAAATAGTTCTAAGTTCTAAGGGACTGATGACCTCAGATGTTTTCTAGGGGACTGATGACCTCATATGTTAAGTCCCATAGTGCTCAGAGCCGTTTGAACCATTTGATAAGAAGCGAGATAAGAAATCAGTAGATATAATGACAACTTTAGATCAGTGGTCGTCAAACTGCTGCCCGCGGGCGGCATGCGGCCCACATCATGTTTTGGTACGGCCCGCGACCCTCCTCGGCTGCGCACGGGTAGCATTAGTTATCTACTTGCCTGGCGTGGCGGTGTTTTGTTTAGGGAATCTGCGTAGAATTGTGATTAAAGTCTGGGAAGTAATTAGGTAACTGAAAACCATCCACTACTTTCATTTAACGCGTCACTTGCAGCTGTTCCACAGCGCTAAAGGCTTGGGCGGCCCGCTAGCCAACAATGTGAGCCGTGCATCAAACGCGCCGCGTGCCCACGGCCGCTCGTATGTCGGCGTCGGCTTGTCCCGCAGCCGCCTCATTGTTAGCTTTGTCGTGTCAGTGTGTCAGTGTGTCAGTCGTGAACTAAGTTTCGGTGCCCCTGAGAGTTCGTCGCGTATTGTGTGTATTTGTGTTCATATTTGCTGATATAATTATTAGTGGAATGAATAGTGTCTGATGTACCCTGAAGAACAGTGACTAAGAGGAAAATATGTGAAGAGAGAAGAAGTTTCCAAGAAATATGATAAGAAGAGTTTTGCTTTATAAGTGGACACAAAGTACTACTACTTGCTTAATATGCTGGGATACGATTGTGGGACTGAAGAGATACAACTTATTTCGTCACTACACAAGTAAGCACAATTTATTTACAGAAGCTTTTCCTTTGAATTAAAATGAAAGAAAGGAAAAAAAATGCTCATCGATAATCTAACATTCGTCGTCAACAAAACGTTATGTTAGCAGCAGTTGGGCAAAGTGAGGCTGTCACAAGAGCATCATACCAAGTCTGTAATATTCTGGCAAAAAAATGAAAGCTTTCACTGATGCTGAATTAGTGAAGTAATGTACAATGACTGTTTCTGAAACTTTATTTCTTAACACTGGGCAACAACCAAAAAAACGTCATGGGTTTCTCAGCTGATTTAGACTAATTTTGGTGTTCTGAGTCCGAATATCACATTGATTTTGCTCTATCAGGTCAACTTTTTGAGATACAGCCATAGGCCTACATGACCATTTTTCCCTGAAATGTAAGCCTTTTTATAGGCTTCAATATGCTAATATTAGGGATTTTAAGGTGATTATTCAGGACATATGAAAACAAAAGAAGCCTTTAAGATTGTAACAGTTAATCATTCCAATAGATGCCTTTTTTTCTTGCTATAGTATAAAATTTATTCTAATTTTTATTGTCTGACAGTCAACTGCATATTTCTATTACTATTTCAGATTGATATGGCTTCTGCGCGACGTTCATGCATGAATAATCCAGACGTTTTCTGCTACATCTGCGGAGAATACACGCTTTCAGTGGACAGGAAGAACATCACGGGATTTGTGAAGAACGCCTACCAGGCTTACTTTCAAGTCAAGCTGGGTGACCAAGATAAGCCCTGGGCACCGCACACGGTCTGCAAGAAGTGCGTGGAATACCTCCGGCGGTGGACGAAGGGCACGAAAACTTCACTGAAGTTTGGGATTCCGATGGTTTGGAGGGAGCCCTTTGACCATGCATCGGATTGTTACTTCTGCGCCATCAATACTACTGGCATCAACCGGAAGAATCGGCACAGCCTCCAGTACCCCGACCTTCCATCTGCCCGCCGTCCAGTTGCTCATTGCGAAGAAATTCCTGTACCAGTGTTCACAGAGCTTCCTAACATCGACGACGAGGCCACCACTGCAGACGAGGGAGGATATATAGCAGACGAGGAGTATGAAGCACAAGATGGTCGGCAGCTCTTTTCACAATGTGAGCTTAATGATCTTGTTCGGGATCTCAGCTTGTCGAAGACTTCATCCGAGCTGTTGGCCTCCAGACTCAAAGAGAAAAATCTACTTGGTGAGGACGCGCGTATCACTTTCTTTCGTAGAAGGCATGAGGACTACATGGGCTACTTCTGCAAGGAGGAAGACCTAGTGTACTGCCGAGATGTCGCCGGTCTTCTTGTTAAACTCGGGGCTCCTACATACGATCCGAGAGATTGGCGACTCTTTATTGACAGCTGCAAGCGCTCTTTGAAGTGTGTGCTCCTCCACAACGGGAACGAGTTCGCCTCAATGCCTCTTGCTCACTCCACAACTCTCGTAGAGAAATATGAAGCAGTGAAGTACGTGCTCGACAAAATCCAATATGAGCAGCACCAATGGATCATCTGCGTCGACTTCAAGATGGTGAACTTTCTACTTGGTCAGCAGTCCGGGTTCACGAAATACCCATGCTTTATATGTATGTGGGACAGTCGAGACAGAGCCCAGCACTATGTAAAGAAAGTGTGGCCGCCACGAGAGCAGTTAGTACCTGGTGCGAGAAACATCATAAACGAACCTCTTGTTGACCGGGAGAAGATATTGATCCCACCGCTACACATGAAGCTTGGGTTAATGAAACAGTTCACGGGTGCTCTGGACAAGGATGGGAGGTGCTTCCACTACCTGTGCCGAGCCTTTCCGCGACTGACCATTGAGAAGCTGAAGGCCGGCATTTTCGATGGGCCACAGATACGGCAGCTCATAAAGGACACAGAGTTCGAAAACTCCATGAACACGTTAGAGTGCGCCGCGTGGAAATCGTTTGTGCAGGTGGTGAACAACTTCCTGGGGAACACGAAGGTAGCAAACCACGCCAGACTCATCAGCAGCATGATAGAGGCCTTTCAAAAGCTCGGGTGTTTGATGAGTATAAAGATGCACTTCCTGTACTCACACATGGAGAAGTTTCCTGAAAACCTTGGGGCGATGAGCGACGAGCAGGGAGAAAGGTTCCATCAGGACATGCGCCAAATGGAGGATAGGTACCAGGGGAGGTGGGACGCAGTCATGATGGCGGACTACTGCTGGATGCTGAAGAGAGACAACCCAGCAGCTGCTCACAAACGGGAATCGAAGAAACGCCGATTCATGCCGTGAACTCTGAACTTTTGTGTCACGTAACGCTCATTGTTATACTAATATTATGATAAATATGCTTATTTAATTTGATGGAGTAAATAAGAACTTAATGAATTTGCATACGTTGACTTTTATTTCTTGAGGAAAACGGAAAAAATCTTCCGGGGTTTCTCAGCAGATGATACAAAGAAATTTGTTTTTTTACGAAAAATCGATTTTTAAAAATTTCTGTAGCAAAAAATCCTGATCTGATAGAACAAAACCAAGGTCATTTTCGGACTCAGGGCATCAAAATTAGTCTAATTCAGCGGGAAAACCCTAGACTTTTTTAAAAAAATCTTTTTTTGTTGCCCAGTGTAATTTCTCCAACAGTAAACAACTATCAGCTGAAATAAATAAGCTCACACTTTCAGAATCTACCTGTCGACGTCGTATAGAAGATATTTAAAAATATATGTTTGAAGCAGTAATTAATAAAGTCAAACTATGCAAATACTGTACTTCAGTCTTGCATCTGATTCCAGTATAGATTTAGCTTCGATGGCTCAGTTTTCATTATTTGTGCGTTACTGCACAAATGATGGGCTAATACAGGAAGAGATTTTACCAATTATAACCATGAAAGGTCACACAAAAGGACGTGATTTTGTAGATGCAATTAAAGAATTTGTAAAAAAAAGACTTATCTATGAGCAAATTAATATCAGTATGTGCAGATGGTTGTCTGTCAATGACGGGCGTCAACAGTGGTTTGGTAGCACTGATTAAGAAGGAATGGAATTGGCCAAATTTACTCTCCATTCACTGCTTACTGCATCAAGAAAGTCTGGCATGTCAAATTTCAAACACCAAATTGAAGAATGCTTTGCAAACGGTTATAAGCGTTATTAATTTCATTCGTATCCATGAAATTAATCACCAAAAATTTAAAGAACTTCTGCAGGAATTGCAAGCTTGTTACAGTGATGTTCTATATACTGCTGTCAGATGGCTAAGCAAAGGAAAAGTGCTGGAACGGTTTGCCAATTTGAAATCTGAATTTGTTTTATTCTTCCAACAAATTGGCAAAAATTATCCTGAACTTGATGATGATGAATGGTGGATACTTATAGCTTTTTTGACCAATATTACACAAAAATTCAACACTTAACTTGGAATTACAAAGACGAAACAAGATAATTGGACAAATGACTAACAAAATATTTGCATTTGAAGCCGAACTACAATTATATATAAATGAACTCGAAGTAAAAGATCTGTCTAATTTTCCAACTGTTGCTAAGCTCCGATCAAGCTTAACTATCGCCGAAACTATTTACCACAACATGAAAGAATATTTGGAAGCCTATTTGGAAGAAATAAAAAACATATTTGCAGATGTTAGAAATATTCGAAGCTGTTCCATTCTCGTAGAGAATCCTTGGTATGTTGGACATGATGATCTCAAATTATTCTGCCAATTTGGATTTACTAAAACTACCTTTTTGAATGAGATTATAGAACTTCAGCATGACATACGGCTTAAAGCTCTGTTTATAGAACATCGTGAAACACAACAGTACACAGAATTTTGGAAATGTGTTACTAATAATTGTAAAAATTTACGAAACTGTGCACAGTTCATTTTAAAAATATTTCCTTCAACTTACCTTTGTGAAACTTCATTTTCAAAAATGAAGTACCTGAAAAATTAATATCGTAATCGGTTGTCCAGTTATTTAGAACACGCAATGAGGACTGCATGCAGATCAAACGACGGAGATACAGACGACATAGCCATAAAAGTTCAACATCACAAGTCACATTAATGAAAAATTATATATTTGTATTAACATTTGTTTTGCAGTTATAATGAATATAAACCAGATTCAATAAGAGACCTGTGGTTCTCTTATATAGCCTTTTGAACATGCAGTGCATCTGTACTTTTCTAGTTTTTAAATTTCTTATTTATTTCTACAGTTTTTGAAAGTTTGAGATTAATGCAATTATAATAAAGTTTTTGTGGCGATTTGAAAAATGCTGTACAATATTTTAATAATACATCTATCTCATCTTGCATGAAAGTACTTTAAAATAAATATCAGGAACAAGATACACTGATCCCAAATTTGTTTTTGGTAGTGGCTCACAATTACTAATGATTCCCTTACATCCCTTCACCCTTTATATGCTCCTGCCTAGTTACATGATTATTCTAAGATTTTGCAAGTCATGTGAATTTTATTTTCACAGAGATAATAAAACTAGAATGAATTAGTCAGATGCAATGTATGCCTTTTTCCAATTTATTGAAATTTGATCAGCAGCATGTTATACAGTTTTGAACACTCTTAAACATAGTGACAGTCATTCTGTGGAAGTCTGTTAATGGCACATGTCATCATTGACTGATGCCACCACAACGATTATTCCAGTCAGTCTCAAAACTCGACTCCTGTGCAGATTGACTAAAAATGCAATTGTTGACAATGTGACACAACTACTTGTATGTCTCCTACGAATATATCCGTCAACAACTATTAGATTCTAATTTTTGTCAAACCGGTGGACAGGTATTTAAAAATCTTTTTCCCTGTATTGCAGAATTTCAGTGTCATAAAAATGGCTTATTGTTGAAAGCAACTGCACAGCAATGTTATTTGGTGAAGGAGTCACGTACATCCAACAGTTGCGAGTGGTTAGTTTCCGAAAGTACTATTTCATTTTAACAGGTGCTAATGTTTATAGTTTCTGGAGAACGATAAATGACATATATCCAAATCCGGCAAAGAATAAATGGTTTGCAGCTGTCAGATATACCTGTCTCCTTCGTCAAATGAAAAATATACTGGAAGAATTGTAAGTAGGAGCGCGTAAAAATGTTCTAGCATCTTTACAGGAGTGATAGTTCTGCAAGGTTCGCAGGAGAGCTTCTGTGAAGTTTGGAAAGTAGGAGACGAGGTATAGACGACAGAGAGTGAGGGAAGGAAGAGACAATATAGCATAAGCTGGGAATAAATACGTATCTAGCCAATGCAAGGTGCCTCATCTAGTATGAAATAAAATTAAGGCAGTTGTAGTTCAGTCAAGTGAGTTGAAGAAAAATGACTTTCAAAACATGTAGAAGACAGCTGCGATCGTGTCTCATGTTACATAATACATTTAAGTATAAGTCCATTTGCTGTTATTAACCATCTGTTCACAAAGATAACGCAGCAACACTTCGTCGGGCAATTACAGCGTTACAATTTACGGTTCATTGAGGGTGGCAAAAATCTGAAACAGAGAACATTCTACACATAGAGGTCCGAGTGGTATCGACTTTAACGATAAGTGCTAGAAAGTCAGTGGTAAACCTCTTGCTTCTTTACTATCGCTAGTCTATTGTAGGTTCATAACACACCATTTACGTGGTTTGCCAGTTAATAAGAAGACCTGGAAAACTGTGGCCCGAGATGCCACATCATATTGTTAGTTTGGGCCTTTGAGCAAAAATATTTGACGACCACTGCTTAAGATAGTTTTTTATAAATATCACAACAATAAACAGATTCCAATTCTAATTATGAGAGTTTGTGTGTTTCAATAAAGCGCCCCGATAAAACTTAAATGTGTACAACAATGCTTTACACGGGTTGTGCTGAAATAAAAATACTGCGTTCCACACGCCTGTTTACAAATTACGCCGCAGCGTTCTAAGAGCCCGTAGCGGCTCAATACCGATATGGCATTGTTGGGTGTGCCACAGTGGCATGTTCGCTCTTTCTGTTTGTGCAGTGGCATTCCAGAACAACCACCTGCCGTACGTGCTTCAAGAACTCAGTCCTGATTAATCTCAAGGATTGGATAACTCAACACTGTCAATACTCACAAGCCTTGAAACACAGCCTTGAAACTTATACGTTGTCTGAGTGCATCGGTATTCACTTACGTAATACATGATGTAAAGGAATTTTTAGAACATATTATTTACACTACTACAAATGATACGTGTACCAGTGTGAGATTTATAGTCACTGGTTATGGCTTGGGTTTTCCTTTCATTTCAGTTGCTATCAACACATCTACTCTCTGAGCTAAATTTCTCGTTATACAGTACTTTTTGCAATTTCGTTGATGACAGTCTGGTCCAAGAAATAAATTTGAAATGAATTATGAAATTACACTAATAATTAAGTCTTCACTGGAAATTCTTTCTCAGATGTTGACTGATAAAACTTCAGTTCAACAATTTTGCGTACTCCTAACAGCTTGACAGACATAGGAAAGCTAAACAGTATGCGTTAGTGTCAGGCATACTCACAACTCCAGAGTGAATCCTGTAGATTCGTGCTTCAAAGCACTGGTAATCTTTTCAAAATTGTTTATATATTTGCCCCACGCTCTGTGACTGTGGTGACAATACTTTCGCATATTTCTGCCCAAACCAATCTCATAAGGCCAAGCAACGATGTGAATACGTTGGTATTGATTAACACACCATCACCTGTTACATTAAAACTCACACTAATTTCACGTCTTATATTTGGAAATGCACATCATCGTTGTATTGTTGCAGTCCATTTCTGTATGGTATTGCAACAACCAGTCTAAGCCAGTTCTTAACTCGGTGTTCAAATCTGGCACGACGATAAATTCATATTCAACAAATTCCCCTCGAATTTCGAAACAGGCAAATATTTGATGCGATACAGGTTTGCTACTCCTTCCGGAAGCACAGATTATTTAACTCTCATTATGGGAATTACTAATACTCCTGGTATTTCTTTTAACAAATCGTAAATTTTCCCAGACACAGCACTTAGCTCTGCCCTGGTATCTGTTGTTGTTGTGGTCTTCAGTCCAGAGACTGGTTTGATGCAACTCTCCATGCTACTGTATCCTGTGCAAGGTTCTTCATCTCCCAGTACCTACTGCAACCTACATCCTTCTGTATCTATTTAGTGTATTCATCTCTAGGTCTCTCTCTAAGATTTTTACCCTCCACGCTGCCCTCCAATACTAAATAGGTGATCCCTTGATGCCTCAGAAGATGACCTACCAACGGATCCCTTCTTCTAGTCAAGTTGTGTAACAAACTCCACTTCTCCCCAGTTTTATTCAATACCTCCACATTAGTTATATCATCTACCCATCTAATCTCGAGCATTCTTCTGTAGCACCACATTTCGAAAGCTTCTATTCTCTTCTTGTCAAAACTAGTTATCGTCCACATTTCACTTCCATACATGGCTACACTCCATACAAATACTTTCAGAAACGACTTCCTGACACTTAAATCTATACCCGATGTTAACAAATTTCTCTTCTTCAGAAACGATTTCCTTGCCATTGCCAGTCTACATTCTATATCCTCTCTACTTCGACCATCATCAGTTATTTTACTCCCCAAATAGCAAAAAGCCTCTACTACTTTAAGTGTCTCATTTCCTAATCTAATTCCCTCAGTATCACCCGACTTAATTCGACTACATTCCATTACCCTCGTTTTGCTTTTGTTGATGTTCATCTTGTATCCTCCTTTCAAGACACTATCCATTCTGTTCAACTGCTCTTCCAAGTCCTTTGCTGTCTCTGACAGAATTACAATGTCATCGGAAAACCTCAAAGTTTTTATTTCTTCTCCATGGATTTTACTACCTACTCCGAATTTTTCTTTTGTTTCCTTCACTACTTGCTCTCTACTAAAACGTAATTTTTGTAGGCTGTTCATATCGCCGGGCAGTATTATTCTAGACTTATCTGTGTCTGTTCTTCGTTTTCCCCATAACAAGTCCTCACTTACATCGAGGTCATTCCAGAAAAACCTGTCTGACTCTGACACTGATAGTGGTTTACCTGGCGTTTTTTTTAAATTTTCTGTTTTTGGAAATTTTTAATTTCTATTTGCCTTTTCCGCAGTTGCTGATGCCACTTTGGACTCGACACCAACTTTTTTCCTTTTTCTTCGATTAACAAATCTTGTATTATCAAAAATTCGCTAACTGTCAAGTCAGGTAAATTTTCTTCGGAAAGATGACTATCATCTTGCAAATTCCTTGGAGAAATGTGCTTTGTTTCTTCTTCTGATTCTTCTCCCGTCCTCGCGCAACCCATAACACTCTCGTCTGACTGTATGACGTCAGCCTTAACCTTGTAGATGTCGTAATCTGTGTGACCGTCAATTAGTCGTACTCGACTATCGTCAGCAAACTCGTCTTGCCCTTCTTCAGAAATTTCGCCTCGGTTTTCTTTAGGACCAGCGTCGTGGGGGTTGGCTGCTTCAATTACCACAAAATTTGGACAAGTGTGCCTCTTCGGTACAGAGCTTTCCCTTTCTTCATAAACGCTGATTTCAGGGGGGGTTGAGAAGCGTCAAATATTGTATGCTCTCCCTCTTACCACACGTACCATATCATCCTCTGTAATTCTTCAATTCGTTGTATATATGACCGAACTGACCTACTCACACCTCCTCGCGTTCCGCGTTGCCCAGCGCGATAGTGGAAGTTTTGTCTAACATCAGCTTCTGTAATTCCGTCGGCGAATCACACGGTACTGGAGCCTGCGGCACCATTGTTGTCTTAACAGCGGCCATCTCTTCTTCGTTGACCCGTATTCTATTTTCGTCGTTATTACAGACGGCGATCGCTTTGTCGATTGCCTTTTCATGTACAATTATTGTTACTGCGGGTGCGTTACTCGCTCTACCTTTTTGCACATTCTCCCATCGCCGATTTATCCATCCGATGTATCATAGCGACGTTGCCGAGGCTTTCTTCTCGACCGCCAACATCTGCCCACGCTCTATGGGCCCGAAACCGGAGCGGTTAATGGTGTTCCTGATTAAGTACGACAGGCCCGTTCATATTAGGGTGTCACAATCGCTGATTTTGCTCCTGCCGGCAACCATTCTGCTGAGAGCCACGTACCACATTGACACGATACTGGCCTCTGTCATTTCTACTATTGTTGTTCCCACTATAAGCGTTACTGTTATAGTGGTATGAGTTATTATTACCATGGTGGTGGTTACCATTATTGCCATGGCTACTGTTACTCTAGTTGTTGCAGTTGTGGTAACTGTTGTTACTACCACGACTCTTAAAATTTTCGTGATTATTCTGCCAATTATCCTGATCTTCAGATGGTTCAGATAGCTCTGAGCACTATAGGACTTAACATCTTAGGTCATCAGTCCTCTAGATCTTAGAAATACTTAAACCGAACTAACCTAAGGACATCACACACATCCACACATCCATGCGCGAGGCAGGATTCGAACCTGCGACCGTAGCGGTCGCGCGGTTCCAGACTGTAGCGCCTAGAACCGCTCGCCCACCGAGGCCGGCTTCCTGATCTTCGATCTTTTCTAAGAATGCAGTAATTGTTCTGTAACTACTGCCTATGTACCTCTTGGAATCATCTGGAAGCTTCTTCCACAATTCCCAGACAATCTCCAATTCAGTCTGTCAATCACGCAAATGTTCTAATTTGCGGATCCAATTTTCACCAAATTGTTCCATCGAGCATCGACAATTCTTGTCGTTGGGTTCTGACACTACGAAATTCCACCATTCACACTTCTGCTCTGACCAATATTTTTTCAAGAACGCATTCTTAAATTCTTGAAAGCTCATGTTCACAATATCGAGGTTTAAGTCCCATCGCTTAGCCACGCCCGCTAGCACGTCGATACAGAGTTAATTTTTCTCATATCCATCTATGATTCAGGCAAGTTTTTAAATAAGCTGGTAGCGTGCAATCCACCCTGTTTTGGAGGGGATCGAAATGCTCCTCCTTCGCTAATATTTCAGTGTTACGTGCATGGTATGACACACAGTGCTGTTTTTCGTCTGACCTCTTTTCTAGTTCGGTAACTTTCGTAACTACTTGGCAAGTCATCCTCCACTTCCCTCTTTTTCTCATCAGACATAGACAGTTGTTTCTTCACTCTGGTATTAATGTCTGATACTAAAGTTAGAAATTTCGTAACCTTTTCCCTATCGTCTTTTCCCACTAATTCTACCTTTTCAATTACTTTGTTTTCATTAATGCGATCAGCAGTCTGTTGCAGTTTCCGTTCAATCCACTGTAATTCCGTCTAAAAACAACTATTTTTGCTTCCTATTTTTGACTGTACCACTGCTGTGTCCTGCTGAAGATGATCGATTTCGGTATTCAATTTTTTTTCTTGATTTCATCTTCTTTCTTGTTAACAAATGGTTCAAATGGCTCTGAGCACTATGGGACTTAACTTCTGAGGTCATCAGTCCACAAGTACTTAGAACTACTTAAACCGAACTAACCTAAGGACATCACACTCATCCATGCCCGAGGCAGAATTCGAACCTGCGTCCGTAGCGGTCGCGCCGTTCCAGACTGTAGCGCCTAGAACCGCTCGGCCACCCCGGCCGGCTCTTGTTAACAACTCCAATATTGTTGTTCACAATCTTCATCGCTTTGGACTGAGCATTAACTTTAGCAGCAATTGATTCGGACTGACCATTGATGGTACTGATAACCACGCTCAACAAATCGTTTATGTTATGTTTTAACTCTAACACGGGTTCTTTCTTAATAGTTTCCTCGTATCCACGGTCACTGGATTCGGTTTTGATTTTTATTCTGAATTCCGTAACATCCGTCAATACCAGGAATTCCATTTTTCTCTGTTCCTGTGTTCCAGCGGTAGCGTTTGTGATGTTAGCCGTCGGTTCCTCAACAATGGGTTCCGCTGCCATCATTCCCCTTTGTTCTGTCGATTGTTCCGCGTTAAGTACAATCAAATTATCGGTTTCATTTGTAGCCATCATGTCTGTTTTACTGATTGATGCAAATTTAGAAATTTTGTGGCTTCTTTCCGCTACTTTCCCCTACCGTGAGCGACTTTATTCATAGTGGGAGGTTTTGATTCGCTACGAATCTGTATAATGCAAAATTGGTGCGAAGAGCATTACCAAATTGATATTATCCTGTCACTAACGTCGCCACGTGTAATCTTCCACGTGTAATCTTCCCTTTCATAATCGATCTACTGGACTGCGATGTAACTGACCGTGATCGCACGTGCCTAATGAAATTTTACAGTGGATAAGGGTATCGTTACCGAAGGAAAATAACACCTGTTAGTTGAGGGAAAGTGTACAACAGACGCTTCTGAAGGAAGAATCTGTTCTAAATTTAAGCTAAATACTGATATTAATTTGGAAATTGACGAAATATAGTGTAATCGCTCACGAACCGCACAGGAGGGAAAAAGGGAACCAAGTAATACTTACTGCAAAAATCACTTACAACACAAAGGAATCATTAATTAGCCCACTAGGGCAATGAATCTCCAGAATCTTGAGAAAAAAAGGCAGAAAAAATTTAAGCAAGTAATCACTGGCGCGGCAACGGAAGGTTGTCACGCTTTTCCACAGCACAACAGTTCATGAGAAAATAAATGAATCAGAAGGCACCGAGTTTGCAGCTACTCTTACTCATACAGCTTATTTATATTTCAACCTTAAATTATTGTTATTTTGAAAAGTGTCATTCTTTGTAAGTGTTGTAGATAAAACAAAAGGAAAGAAAACTGTAAAAAGATGAAAAACGAAAATTGTAAGATGTACGACCTGCTTTAAACACCAGGTAACAGGTCTATAATTTGGCAATAAATAAATAAATAAAAAAAATACTCATACTGAAATACTAAATTTTGAAAGTAACGTAAAATGACATTTATTCGTTAAATAAATGACAGGCTTAGTTTAGACTTTTGATTATTTCAAGATTGAAGTGAAATTAATTTAAGCAACCGAGCAGTAGGTTTTACCTTTAAAATGACAAGAATAAAATATATACAAAGCTAGCAGAAGTCACTCGTTAAGCTAAATACAAAATAAATGAAATTGAGCCCTCTTAATTTTGTGCTATACCTTTATTTACTAGTTTTGCCAGTGAAATTTTCTTTACTTTAAGTATCCTTTGTTATGCAATACAAGAATGAGCAGCTATTGTTAGAATGAAACTGGATTTGAAACACACAAACTGGCAGTAAATAGTTACTCATTTTTCATCTTCTTACAACACTCAGTGATTGTATGGAAAGGAAAAGGGACCTGCTTGGTAATAATGTCGGAGGTCAATGGTGCCCTACAAGTTTTAACTATTGCTAATTATGGTTCAACTTATTAATACTTAGTGAAATAAATGTTGCTGGGCAAAGCCTCTACTTTACTATATTTGTCAGTTGACAGTCTTAAAATGTTGTAGCTGTGCGGACTATTAAGATTGTAGCAGACGATAATTCTGAGCTGCCGTTGTTGCTGCTGCTACTGCTGTTCGATGAGAAGAGCCCCGAGTCGTTTGCAGAGCCACGGATGGTTATGGGACAAGCTGTAGTGGGAATTGCAACTTCCTCCGCCTGTCCACACCTACCGTGCTCTCAGTATTCTCGGGTTAACGAATCAGGCGCGTCTACGTTGGCGCGGGCATAGCTGCACGCAGAGGCGGCAGGAGCGCCCAAGAAACACCTCCGCACTCCTTCATGACTCAGGCTGCTCAGCCTTCTCTCTGCTCGCAACGCGACAGAGACTCTCCATACGGAAAGATAAAGAATGGTACAGCTACTACCATTCTGTAATTCCTATCGATACATTTCAATAAAGTTCCCTCGCCTATTAGCCAGCAATTTACAATACTTCCATTATAATCACAATCAATTATACATATACAAAAATAAATGCAATAGTACATCGATTAAATATTAAACACAGTTTCTGTAATACAGCTTACTGCTTCAGAATCAAACGCACAATGCTAGTTATCAACGGATATTAAACGGCAAAAATTTTGAAAAGTGCAGAAGGTATTTTACCTGTATTTTCGATGTTACACACTCTCATTTGATATATTTTAAATAAAAAACACTGCAAAGGATTCCGCACTGTTATCACCCTCTAATTTCCCAATCAACATAGAGTTAAATAAAAATGTGAAATTGCTTTCCATGTTTCACGTTCATACATCATTAAACAATCAACATTTCTCTTCTCTTGTACATAAATGGCTTTTCCCTAAGGTGTCTCCAAATGGCTTAGAGTCCTGCAGCATAAGATTTTGCTTTGTGTAGCTATTCCATTGTAGATCATATAACGATATGTTTACTTAATGTGTATACATAAACATACAGTTATAAATGTCCCCGTTCGTAGTCTCTAATTATAACAATATGTTACTTTTGTGCTGTAACATATAGCTATAATCAGCGGTGGAAACATATTTGCGAACGCCGACCGTGTGCGGCTGTTTCTTGTTGGATCGTCTGATCAGTCGGAAGTTGCATTGCAGAGGAGAGTAAATGCCTATTCAAAATATAATTATTTTGGATAGCTCAACATGAATTTCCTAAGGTACCGTAGTTTATCATGCATTTACCAGTAGAATATGGCGCGGAGAAAATATTTCGCCGCATGCAACTTCCGTCCGAACTCGACGAAAGAATTCGTGACTGTGAACTCTCTATTTGGCAACACATATAGAAAATTAAATAATTTCATGAAGAAGTGCGACATAGATTCTATAGTAAATGAATAGTCCATACACCAGTTCCATTTAACTCTGAATTTATGGCAAGTAATAGACAAACTTACACTGCAATGACGGATTTAACATGGATGCCGTTTTGACTGGCACTTCTCTTAATGAAAACAATTGCTCTGACGTTTTCACATACACGTCGCACAATAAATCTACTGCTAGGCACTTTTAGTATTACACCTTTACTTTACACTAGAACAATATTAATTTTAACAATAATAATACGGCGGCAAGACATGCGCGTCCGACACAAGTTACAGGAGACAAGAGAAGAAGGAATAACTGTTCATCGAGAATATCTCGTACCTCAAAAAAAAATGTGTAAAAGTGTTCTTCTTCTGTCCGTTTTTCGCGCCGCGGTTTTCAAAGTCAATAACTCACTGCATCTCTGACGGCGCTTCGACAATAAACAAGTTACGTCACAGGTCGTTCACCTTTTACATTCTCGCAACATTATTTGCTAACTGTAGCTGTTGCCGAGCGACTGCTCGATTAGTGAATGATTTAAAATGATAAGACAATCACATAATGTTACATTGCCTTCCATGGGAATCTTGGAAATCAAGGAGATTACCAAGATTCACATGTCACCGTTAACATTATGGGATTGAGTACTTTACAGATTTACATTGATCAAACACAGTATTCCTGTCATTTGATTATTAGGATTACACAATATGGTGATCTCTCATTCATAGACAAAGACAGTTCTTAATGTAAAGATACACAAAAAAAATTTAAAAACTAAGACAGTAAATCTACGAAGTTTACAATGGACACTATACATTATACTCATTACAGTCTTTTTTTTTTACAGAGTTCATACCGACCATCTTTGTAGCCTCAAGTTATTGTCCAGAGCTCATAGGCTCTTTGCTCCTGAAAGAAAACACATAGGATTCATCTTTTTATACGCACATAATTCTCACACATGGAATTTCTCACACGTGTCCATTTTTATACACATATAATTCTCACACATGGAATTTCTCACACGTGTCCATTTTCCATTGCTCACTAGTTGTCATGATTTTTACGCTTTCACTGTTTGTGTATTGACAGGTAAGTTAAAATTTGATTCTTCTCCAGGTGAAGCTTATGCCTTGAGAAGTTGGATCGCTACTTTGCGGTCTCCGAGTAGAAAACTTTTCATCAGCTCTGGCGGGCGAGTCTCACTCGCACGTTACGTACACACGTTACATGTAACAAAAGAAATATAAATACCCATTAGTCTAAAAACTAAGCTTAAATCTATTTTAGGACTTGGGATTCATAGGAATTTGACTTTGTCACTATTCGCGTGTGGTTTGGCTGTTCACATTTCATCCACGGGATATAACATTAGCATTGTATGTGATATGTTGTGAACTCATATAAGAGTCTTTTATTTTGGGAGCGGCTTTCATGGAAAGTCCGTTTCGTCGAACTGCAGCGGGAGTGCTGTGCTAGTACATCACTTTAAATTTAACGCGTTTGTTGCGTCGATGGACTTTGACACAGGCTGATTGTTAAAGCTGAATCGCAACTCGAGGCGCTCACTAGCCTCCACGCGGTACTTCAGCTTTTCCGCGCACGGTTCAGTGAACACGTTGCGTCGATGGTGTTGTGGTATTTTGTGGTTTGCTGAGGCTGGTGAGGAGGAACGAGGATTACCAGGGACAGAGGCTCCATTGAAACCATCCCTGTCTCCACATTTTCCAGCCGATTTTGAAGATTTTAAGGTAGGCTAGTGCTCGCACTTTGCAAAGCAGCTAACACACTTGGTTTCCGATGCACTGCACGTAATCACATCACCGCCTTCGGTTACACAATCGGACTATCATTGTCCGTCGGCCTATCTGCACGTTTAACACTTTTTTCTCTTCACCGTGAATGAAATTATCACTTACTTATAACAACGATGCATTGCTTCGTGTCTGTGGCAGACTTCCACACCATTTTAAGCCTTCACTTATACACTACTATGTACACAATTTTTTTACAGTTTATAATCAAATAGTTTGTCTCACTTTGAAGCTTGCTAATTCAGAGCTTTGATTATCATGTCCATTTCAATTTCTGTTACTTTGTTGGTAACTATCTTTAACATTTCGCTTTACATTGTTCCTCATCTTTCTCTAAGACTAATTATGCTTTTAGTTCACAGTCACAATACATTAGTTTCTCCGATCTGTTAGCAATTATTATTATTATTATTATTTTAATTCATTTGAATCGTTCTTTTTATTTATTAGATTCATTAAAGTTATCACTGTCATTTCAACAAAAATTCTCTTTTTACTAGATGTGAGGATCAATCAGTCACATTTGATTGCCCTCTCACATGAGAACAGAACACCATTCAAGAAAATTTCAAATTCCTTATCGCGATCTCGGTTTGTGTCTCGGATTGACTTTAAAAGGAGAAATAAAGACATTTCAAAACTAGCTTTTCCCGATTTCGTTCACGCGCTTCCTTTTGAAAATCGTATGCCAAACCAGCCTTCCACGTCAACCGCATTTCTCAATCTGTGACGTCAAGTCTACGGGACGGGTTTAGGCGGGTTAGGATATTTACACAAATTCAGAAGAAAGACATAGATATAATAGTACATAGAAGAATAAATCTAGCAAACAACTCCTTGTTCCTTATGACTTAGAAATTAATTTTCCTTTGCGCCGTACGTCTGCGTACACGCTCCAATTACAAACTAGCTACTTTGTTTTGCCGGCGGTTTCATTGTCATTTTATTCTCGCCTTGACGCCTGCTTGCACTACACTGCATTGGCCTCTATATATGACCTTAGGTCATCATTGCTTTGTCCTTGCCACTTACGCTCTTATACTTGGTATTTATTTCACTTATGGCTTTGAATGTATCTGTCCTGCGTATTGCAATTACAATTAATGCTACTTTGTTTATCTAGCTGACGGATAGCGCTTTCGTGGTCATGTTGGTACTTACAAGTAACTCACATGCTTCGTAAACATTACGTTATTTTAATGCAGAGATGAACCTGTTCCAGATTTCTATGTACATTGGAACTTAATCTAGACATAGCTGACTTAGAAACTAGTTACTTGTTTTCCCTTTTAGTGGGATCAGGAACCAATAATTGTCAAGCGACCCTTGTCCTTGACGAAAATAAATTTCGTTTCTGGATCATTGCTCCTTGAACTTAAAAAAAAATTCTTACATACTATGCTTTATTTTCACTTCTTTAGCCTTTCATATCGCAGAAGCCGGCTTGTTAGGCACATCCTTCGCTTTATATTTCATTTCTCTCTCTTAAGTATTATCTCCTTAAAACTAAATCTTAAAACTAGAGTTCTTGGAGTTGATCACTTTCTTTGTTAAACAAGAATTTTTTTTTAGCTTGTCTGTACTTAAATTATGGCTCAAGATAACATATTTTAAATTGTCTGCTGTATAGCTAGATAGACTCACTGTCGTGTAATATATTCTAAGCATTTTTTTAACGAAGTCAAATCAGTTGTCACTTAGTCACTAGCGGCTAACCTTCTCTTGTCATTATAAAGCTTTCCTTTTGACTTATTCTGTAGCATGATATTTTTCAAGATCAGAGTGATGGTATAATCCTTTTATTTTTCCATTTGCGGGATCAGAAATCAGATAACAACCAGTATGCGGTATACGAAGGATCTCGTAAGGTCCCTCAAAAAGACTTTGCCATTTTCGATTTTTGTGTAAGAGCAACGATGGTTTAAAGTGTGTTTTTAGCAAGACCTTTTCGCCTACTTTATAAGTCAACACCTTATTAATATGTTTGTCATACGCCTTCTTGCGTAAATTGGCTTGGGTGGTCAACGCTGTTAGAGCTTGTCTTATTCTGGCGTCTAAACTAGCACTTGTGTTGTTACACTTAGGAATTGAATTGACCTTGAACATCCTTGGACGGGTAATGTTGGAATTTAATTAATGTACTAATTTGCTTATAGAAACTTAAGGACATAGCATTAATATTTGCACCTGTATCTAGGATTACAGTCGTCAAAATTCCGGCTATAGGAAGTTTTGTTATATCTTGCACTTGGTCATCTATCGGTTCATCACCGTCAGTCGTCTCTTTCTCTTGTAATAATTCTTGTCTCATGTCAATCCCGTCATTGTATCTCAGTACAAGTACGTCATGGTTAGTCTCTCCGTCGAAGTGGTAGCCCCCATTCTGTCTCACAGCATCACTTAGGGAGCTTTCAGATGCGGAACTTCGTTTTCGTGTTTGTGTGGTTTTGATTGTCCTTCATCATTAGAAAGTTCGACCAATCTGACATTATGAGAACACTGAGGAACAAAATTACTGTTATGCACAAACCTCGTGTCAAAATGTTGCTGCGTTTGTTCTGGTGTCCAATACGTGTTACTGTCTTCCGCGTTTGCGAAAAATACAGGGGGATTGTAATGCCTTCGCGGGGTCTGATGATTTTTATTACTATTATGATTTCCGGAATTGTTACTGTGAAATCCACCTTCACACTGTGGTTTGTCGTTAAACTGTGTGTTTCTGTGCATTCCTTGCGCTTGATTTTTACTAGGCGCGGAGTTGTATTGGTATGAGTGGGCGTTATCAGCTGTTTGTTGCTGCCCGTAATCTGAGTGTTGGCTGCGCGAGTACGGTGCATTCCATTGCGATCCGGTCTGCTGTTGCCAACCTTTTTGACTGAAACCGTTTCCAAACTTCTGCTTGTACGATTGATTGCCGTACTGGTTGCCAGTCGTGTTATACACGGGATTGAATCGGTTGTGTTGATTATGTCTATTCCTTTTGTTCGGATACCCACTGCCTTTATTTCCGTTTTGCCAATCGTTACTATTTTTTGAACCGTTCCCTGGCTTTTCATAGCCGTTACTGCCGTAATGTTGTGGCCAAGAATTGTGCGGAGTATTCCGCGGTTTGTTAGCTCTCATGTCCTCATAGATCAGGTCTAGGGAATCTAATATCGACAGAAAGGTATCTGGATCATCATCTGGTATGGCTATCAGCTTTTCACGAATCGAAATGGGTAATTTAGACTTGAGAATCATAATTACATCTTTACTATTGATGGGGTTATCCCAATACCTAATTTTGCCAAGATATTTTTCGAAGTACTTTCTCAGGGTACTATTCCTGGGGTCAAATTGTTCTGCATTATAGACTTCTTTACGAAGGCGCTTCTGAATACCTTCGCTCCAAAATTTGCTGAGGAAACAGTGCTCGAACTCCTCATATGTTCGACACTTATCAACCATTTCTGTTCCCCATATTGCCGATTCGCCACCTATATATCCGGTAACAAATTGGATACGCTGTCTATCAGTCCACGAATTTGGAAAAATCCCGGAGAATCCACGAAGAAAGACAATTGGGTGGATATTTCGTTTTTCTGGGTTAAAGGTTTGAAAAACTCGATGCTTTATCATGCTTTCTTCCTTCATCATTTTTACTACTGAGTCAGATTCTTGATTTCGGTGACTAACTGGAATATGTGGTGGTGAAGTGTGTTCATTAGATACAACAGGTATTCGGAATTGCCGAAATAATTCATCTTCTTCCTCTGAGGCTAAAGAGTTAGGATAATTCGGTCTCTGTATTCGGGAACTACTACTCACTTGTGCCTTCAGGTTATTTAGCTGTTCCGTTACCTCTTGCTTCCAATTTGGTAATTCTTGCTGAAGGGTACGCCTAATGCTACCGAGTTCAGACATTACGGTATCTCCGGAGCTTCCAGGAGCTGACAAGATACCAAGAGTGGTTGCTTTCACAGTCTCTACTAGGTCTTTGTTAATTTTATCTTCGACAAATTTGTCCTTTCCAGCAATCCAGTTCTCATACTTTTCTCTAAATTCTCTCTCATGGCTATCTAGCCTCTCCTTTACTTTCGTTTCCGTTTCCAGAGTCAAGTTTGACATTCCCTCAGTTAGTTTTTCTACCTGCGTAGTTACTCTGTCTAATCTGTGATTAACCGTGGTTACGGTGGAGTCAAGATTCTTGGTTGCGTTTCGAATGTCAGCTGTCTCGCTTTGCATGGTAACTAAAGTGTCATTCAGTTCGAAAATTATTCCACTTCGCATTTGAGAAACAGCATCCTTAACTTGCTTTGCTACTTCTTTGGCTACGTTTTCTCTAACAGTTTTTATTTCTTCGCTTACTGTAGAAAGTTTATCTTTAAGTGAGGCTAACATTTGTCTATTTTCGTCTTTCAAATCATTTTTAATGGAATTCACCATTTGGCGATTTCCGTCCTGCATCATTTGACTTATTTGACTCAGTAGCTGTTTGAATACATCGTCTGTCACTACCCCTGAATTGCTTTCACCTGCCTCCCTTGTAACCGGTATATGGCTACGACTACTAGTGGCAGAAACTATGTTGGCATTGTCTAGTTCAGTACCAGTAACATTATGGTGTGAGGCACTAAAGTCCGTAAGATTTCCCACTTCACTTTCTACAATTGTTTCGATTGGTGTCTCAGCCCTACTAATTACCGTGCGGGACCGTAAGCGACGCGACACTTCACTCGTTTCATTCCGTTCATTTGAATCTAGTGATGGCATTTTATCGTCTGCCATAGCTCACTTATTTACAAAGAGTAAGTCAATGAAGTTCGTTTGAGCTACGGCCGTCAGCTGTCGACAGAGATAATCTAGTGATGACATTTTATCGTGTGCCATAGCTCACTTATTTACAAACAGTAAGTCAATGAAATTCGTTTGAGCTACGGCCGTTAGCTGTCTACAGAGATGTAATTTATCGGTTGCGAGTCGGTTGTCACTGCTACGTCACAAGATCGGAATGTCGGGAGATGCACGTCACGAGAACAAGAGACTATTCTGGACCGTAAAGAAAGTATGGCTGCACACTGTTCAAAATAAATGAAAACTAAGGCTGGTCAGCTCCGTGAACAGGCAGCGGACATTTAAAAACAAATGATATGCAATACATAACAATGGAATTTAAACAATACTTGAAGAAATTACTAATCTACTAAATGCAATCTACTGAATTCAAAGCAAATTTTACAGCAACTAATAAAGATCGTCACAAATTGATTAATGTCGGCTGAAATTAATGAAGCTTGGCTACGGCTAACGAAATTTTAACTTACGTTACTGATGACTGCTTGGGCGTTGCAACTAGATTTTCGCACAAATTCTGTTCCAAAAAAAAAATCTCTCTTCCATAATTTTCTGTGAATATCTCGTTTCTTTCGCTCAATGGAAATTTTATTGGATGGCGTTTGATGTCATGTAACAAATAAAAAGCACAAGATTAGCTACAATTATTTATGAATATTCCCACAATGCGTATCTTATATAAATTTTTATTCCTTTGAGTATATTTTTTTTAAATTCAAGTCCCTGTTCGGGCGCCAATTATAACGATATGTTTACTTAATGTGTATACATAAACATACAGTTATAAATGTCCCCGTTCGTAGTCTCTAATTATAACAATATGTTACTTTTGTGCTGTAACATATAGCTATAATCAGCGGTGGAAACATATTTGCGAACGCCGACCGTGTGCGGCTGTTTCTTGTTGGATCGTCTGATCAGTCGGAAGTTGCATTGCAGAGGAGAGTAAATGCCTATTCAAAATATAATTATTTTGGATAGCTCAACATGAATTTCCTAAGGGACCGTAGTTTATCATGCATTTACCAGTAGAATATGGCGCGGAGAAAATATTTCGCCGCATGCAACTTCCGTCCGAACTCGACGAAAGAATTCGTGACTGTGAACTCTCTATTTGGCAGAAACATATAGAAAATTAAATAATTTCATGAAGAAGTGCGACATAGATTCTATAGTAAATGAATAGTCCATACACCAGTTCCATTTAACTCTGAATTTATGGCAAGTAATAGACAAACTTACACTGCAATGACGGATTTAACATGGATGCCGTTTTGACTGGCACTTCTCTTAATGAAAACAATTGCTCTGACGTTTTCACATACACGTCGCACAATAAATCTACTGCTAGGCACTTTTAGTATTACACCTTTACTTTACACTAGAACAATATTAATTTTAACAATAATAATACGGCGGCAAGACATGCGCGTCCGACACAAGTTACAGGAGACAAGAGAAGAAGGAATAACTGTTCATCGAGAATATCTCGTACCTCAAAAAAAAATGTGTAAAAGTGTTCTTCTTCTGTCCGTTTTTCGCGCCGCGGTTTTCAAAGTCAATAACTCACTGCATCTCTGACGGCGCTTCGACAATAAACAAGTTACGTCACAGGTCGTTCACCTTTTACATTCTCGCAACATTATTTGCTAACTGTAGCTGTTGCCGAGCGACTGCTCGATTAGTGAATGATTTAAAATGATAAGACAATCACATAATGTTACAATCACTCTGAACCGTTACTTCCAACTATTATACAGCTTTTACTAATTCCACTAATAGTATAATTGTACTGTACATGAGGTCTCCTATGTATATGCAATACGTTATATTTATTGACATTTAGTCTCAGTACCAATGTTCAAACCTCGGGAATTCGCTACTGTCACATCCAAATCACTGACATAATATGATTTTATTCATGATCAGACATCTTCAATCATGCATAAAAAAGTTCTCGGTTTACTTGCCGCGTCAAATTTCGATAAAATTCCAAGGTTTCGATGGCTACCTCCGTCATCTTCGTCAGGGATAAAACTGACTGTCGTGGATCGGTGAGGCTTCCGCTTTTAGAAGCAGTGGACGGCTTCTCATTGGCTGGATGACGTCACGGTGAAACCGGCGCGTACTGAGGTGGCGGCCTCTATATCCATAGATTTTATTTGCGCGCTTTTCCAGCGTTGCTTGCAGCGTGATCCATCGAAACGGTGGAGAACTGCGAGGAATGTAAGAAGTCTCCCTCTACGCTCTTTCTTTATCAATTGCGCACTTCCATGCATTGCTGAGTGCATAACCGGAGTGTCTGTTGAAATTATTTTCACAGAGTCTAATTTCAACTGCTTCTCTGATGACAGAGTCCCAATAGTTTGAAGCGTGAGCAAGTAGTCTTGTTTCATCGAATAAAATCTTATGTTTATTTAACAAACTGTGCTCAGCCACCGCTGATTTTTCCAGGTACCTGTATTTCAGGTGTAGCTGATGTTCCACACAGCGATCGGCAACAGTTCTTATAGACTGGCCCACATAATTTTTCCCACACTCGCAAGGAATGCTGTAAATTCCCGGTACTCTCAGGCCAAGATTATCTTTTACTGGTCGCAGCATTTCCTTAATCTTCCTGGGTGGCCGGAAGACTGGTCTGATTCCCTGCCGGCTCAGGACTCTGCCGATATTGCTGGCCGTACCGTCGTCAGATGGTTAATCTCGGAGCCGAGATGATTCTTGTCCGAAATAGTCCTTGCTCTGTGTACCAAGGTATTCAGCATAGCTCTCTTCTGAGCTGGGTGGTGAAAACTACGAGCGTTTAGATATAAATCTGTATGCGTCGGTTTTCTGTATACAGAATGTCCGAGACGACCATCTGATTTTCGCTCCACCAGCACATCTAAGAAGGGTAACTTCCTTCTCCACCTCCACTGCAAATCTTATGTTCTGATGTATACCATTCCTCGCAGGTCTCCGCCTGTTGCGATGGATGGCGCTGCAAGCAACGCTGGATAAAGAGCGCAAACAACATCTATGGATATAGAGGCCGCCTCCTCAGTACGCGCCTGTTTCACCGTGACGTCATCCAACCAATGAGAAGCCGTCCACTGCTTATAAAAGCGGAAGCCTCACCGATCCACGACACCCAAACACCCAATGTGGCTTTCGAACTTCCTTCTCTGCTGATGACCAACTCCTCTGCCTCACTCATCTCCTCTCCCTCCAGCTTAACTCCGGTCGCTCCGCCATTTTTGTCTCCCTTGACCTCGAAAAGGCCTACGACCGTGTCTGGCATCCCGGTCTCCTGTTTAAACTCCAAACCTACGCCCTTCCTATCAACTACATCCGTCTGGCGGCCTCCTTCCTCTCCCACCGCCCCTCCTATGTTACCATCCATAATGCCAAATCCCACACCTTCTACCCCTCTGCAGGTGTGCCCCAGGGCTCTGTCCTCTCCCCTCTCCTCTACCTCCTGTACACGGCAGATATGCCCCAACCCCCCCCCCTCCAGTACACCTCTTGCAATATGCTGATGACACCGCATTCCTCGCCCTCGCTCCTACCCTTCAACGGTCCCAACGCCTTCTCCAGAATCACTTTGACCTTTTTGCTGCATGGTGTAACCAGTGGCTCCTGAAACTCAATCCTTCCAAGACCCAGGCAATCATCGTAGGTCGTACCATTCGCTCCTTCCGGCTCCTGGATTTCTCACTTACTGTCTGCGCCCGTCCTGTCCACCTCACCCCCACCCCCACCCTCACCTACCTTGGCCTCACCATTGACCGTCACCTCACTTGGGTCCCTCATCTCCGCTCCATCCAATCCAAAGCCCACAACCGCCTCCGACTCCTCAAACTCCTCTCTGGCCGGACATGGGGCTTGCACCCCTCTGCCAACCTCCACACCTACAAAACCTTAATCCGTCCCATCCTCTGTTATGCCAGTCCTGCCTGGATATCTGACCCCCCCCCCCAAATTCTATAAGTCCCTCCAGATCCTTGAGCGTCATGCACTCCGCCTCGCCTTCCGTATACGCCTCCCGTCCCCCACGCGGATCCTCTATGATCTCATTCCTTTCCCCCATCTGCTCCTATTCCTCGAACATATCCGCATCCTCTACACCTCCCGCCATCTTGAACCCCCTCACCCCCTGGTTGCTCCTCTCCTCTCCCATCCCCGCCCCCTGCCACGTCTTCACCGTTGTGTCCCCCCTACCCTTCACCTCTACACCCTACATCTCCTTTCCCAAGGTGGCTTCCACCAACTCCCCCTCCCGGATGATGCCCTCCCTCCTATCAACTCTGATCCTCACTCCCCCTCCTTTCCTCTGTCCTTTCCCAGGGCCCCCTCTTCCCCCCCCTTCCGTCCTGTTTTCTCCCCACTAAACCTCTCCCTACCTCCCTTCTCGCCCCTCCCCCCCTGAGTCCTTTTGTATTCCCCTCCTCTGCCTACCCCACTCCCTGTCGCGTCTGCCCAGCGCCCCCCACCCCTCTTATGGGTCCTCATCCTCCATCAGCTCCTTTCCCGGTTCCCCCCCCCTTTTTTTATTTTCCCATCATCTGTCCAGTTTTCCCCCACCTGCTCTCAGCTGTGGTATGTCACATTTGCCAACTTTTTAGTGCAGTGTTCCAGTGACTGTTCAGTGTTGTTCATCTTTCTCGTGTTGCGAACAGAAACCATGCTGTTGCTGGGTGTGAATTTTATGTCTTTTGCGAACAGAAACCAGACTGTCACCGTGTTTTTTTTTTAATTGTCTGTCTATTGTTTTACCTGTCTGCTTTGTATGTTTTTTCTTAGCGTCATCATCCCTCTGTTCTTTGTTTTAAGTTCCACGATTTCTTTTAGCCATGTTACTCTTTAAGTCTACGAATATATCGCCTGTTTTATTATTTCTTCTCTTCATCTTTCTAACAAAGTCTGTAGGCTGAAGAGCGGCATACTAAGCTGATGCCAGCCCGCCCCCTTCGGGGGGAATTGAAATTCAATAAAGGAAAGAAAAAGCGATCCGCGACAGTGAGTTTTACCCCTGACGAAGATGACGGAGGTAGTCGTCGAAAGCTTGGGATTTTATCCAAATTTGACACGGCAAATAAACCGAGAACTTTTTATGCAAGGACTCCGTCGCGAAAGACTTCGTAGTCATCTTCAATCATACTTGTGCATTATGACAAGCAGCCTTCAAACTCTTTGCACACACGCCATCACTCTTTACATCAAAACGGCTAGTGAGGATGTAAATTTAGCGTATATAAATATTAATGTGTGACAGCTATAATGCACCCTTGTGCAGTAAAGGGATATATATTGTAAACCACAATCTGTTAGCAATGTTTTTAATTATTAGAATCCCATATAGTAATCATTGACAGACTGGTCAAGGGCCTCCGAACAGTCTCCTCATTACAAAATGTGTGCCTGTGGAATTCCGGCTCACAGAGCCATACTCGGACTCTGCAGCACATTTAAAACAACGTATACTATAGTATGCCCTCCTCTTACAAGAATCAAAGTAACCACATCCTCTTTACTGTTTGCAGAGCTATATCCCTAACCCCTGTTTCCCGTGCTTATAAAAGCAGATCACGGTCTTCTTTCAATCCTGTTGTTAGTCTATGACCCACTTTTCTTTCTTACAACAGATCCAACATCATGGAAGTCAGAATATAGCCTCTCCCACCAGTACATACATCTTGTTAGTGCTTGATAATCTAATTCCATCACGCTCAACTGACAGATTTCAACAGACTTCAACTTGTCTATTCTGGACTAACTGCTTCCAACTTGGTAGCCCCCACCACTTCAGACTAACATTGGTTGTTGTGATTGGTAGGTATCACCTGGGGTGGGGAGGGGCTGTGTGTACGTAAATTCACCAGTTCTCCCATCTAGTTAGCAGCTTCACAACTACCTTAGTTTGACAACTTGTGCATCGAAATGCATGGGTTGGAATAGTTCCTGAACTTGACTATGCCATCATAGGTGAACTAGGTAGTGTACTGCGATAGAATAAATGAAATAGAGTGGAGGCACTTGTCTGAAAAGCTGTCATATATCGAAAGTCGACTCACCACAGAATACAACGATATAATGTGAACATCAAAGTTTTCTTCAGCAGATGCATCAAAACCAGTGGCAACAGCAGTTATAGTCATGCCACTGACTTAATAGGGCAGCGTTCAGTGATACAGCACTGAAACTACTGAGTCATCAGGCCCCACATATTATATTTATAAAGAAGCAAAGTATTTCAAACATATAGAGTGTATACTATACTGTATATTTTGCCAGAGACAGAATATGCCGATTAATCGATAGTGCAGAAATGCGTTCAGTGATGACAGGGAATGTGTAATGACACATGACGTTAGTGTGGACATTGAACTGGATGACTTCATAACTGTATGTCTGCATGTGAACCTGATCACATACATGCTGAAGTTAACGTGTGCAAAAGACAGAGATTTGCTAAATATTGCAACTGTTAAGCACCTGTGATGGAAGAAGGATAATCATGTATTAATAAATTTGCGTGTATGTGAGTAATAAAATATATATTGTTTTTAAGTGTTACAACATCTGTTTGATTTTCAACCATGTGTATTACTGTCTATACTCATGTTACTTTGTTGTGTGAGACATAGGCTAATTCCACATAATTACTGCGGCAAGAGGCATTCGCGAAAATATTGTGGCTTTAAGTATGAAAATGGCTGTATTCAGTATTAACAACATTGCATGGTACAAAGAAGAAACTAAGCTTGAAAACAAGTGATGCTTAGCTTGTAAGTTGTAGTAGTACAGTCAGTATGTGAGCCAAGTGTATTTTAAGCTGTCTGTTAATTTACACCACATGAAGGTGTTTGTATCTAAAATAAGTTATCGTTTGCATTTACAAAGTCCTCAATAAGGACATACAAAATCGATACTATAGTTAGAAATCGTAGGTTGAAGTCTGAGAATACTGTGTTTTTTAGCAACCAAGATAGTAAAGTTTCCGTGAAGCAAATATCAGGGTACTTTATGAAATTGATAAAATGGTTACCGAAAAATTTGTTCACTCCTAGATTCGTGATTTGACACATTAATTTGTCATAATTCTTCACTCTACAGTTGGAGCTCATCCATATTACACAGTCTCACTAACATTACCGTTTTCCTTGATAGGCTTCTTCTTGCGCACTGAAGCCATGTTCGATGTTAGGTAACCACACACATCCATTTTGATAAATACTAGCAAAATCTTGTGTTACATCCACATCCATTAGTTAATAATGGTGTACATGAAGCTGGTGCAATACTTTAGGCAGCTAGTCCATTAGCGTTATTAGCGTTTCCTTTTCAATTATTGTATACGTAATTAAGTTTTAAGATTTATCGAAAACTTAATATTGAAGTTAGCTTAGGTGCTCCACATACTCCATCTCTAAAATAGTGGGAAAAAATATTTCACTGACACTGCCCACAGGCGACACCTGAAACCCCGTATATATACACAGTGTTCAGCTGATAAATGTGTAAATATATAGCTTCTTAACGAAAACATACTATACTCACTCGACTAAAAAAGTCTTACTTACGTTTCTAACGGGCGATCACTAATGAATCCGCTGCCAGTTATTTCCGCCGAACCATAGACCTGGATTCTTGCTCCACACTAGTAGTAGAAGTCGCCGAGGTTCGTCAACTACCGCCTCCGTCCGGAAGTTTTCTGGTGTTTTCGTTGCATCTACATATCAACAGAGCACAAATAGCCCCACCATTATTCGGCATCCACACATTTGTTTACATGTCAATCTGAAGCGCCACAAAAGTGTTTTTTTCCTCTCTGCTCCAGGTAGGTGTTATCGACTGGAGGAAAGAATCGATCGTGAAATACAGCGACGTACTCGCGGTTCGTCGATATGCCCTTAGCCTTTGAGAGAAATCACGCAACAGAACATGGAGCACGGCTGCTCAGAGCAGTCTAATACAAGCAAAGAAGACTTACGATAACGGATTCCTTAAGAGATTAATTTTCTGAAGCGGGAACTACTCAATTTTATTTTAAACTTCTGAATTCTCTTTCAAACAGATCGTATGAAAAGAGTCGTATGGAGAGGTAGAATGCTTGAGCTCTAAGCTTCAACATTATTTGCAGCGGGAGAATTAAGCCTGATATATATATATATATATATATATATATATATATATATATATATATATATATATATATATATATTATTTTTATTCATCATATATTACTCCCACTGGTATGGGTTCAGCATTCAGCACTTAGCTTGCGAACATCGGATACATTCATACACTTTTTTTTATTTTTTATTTTATTTTTTTACAGCAATTCATATCAGACTGTCTCCTGAATGTACGACTTGTCACTAAATTCATTAATCTAAGTGTAATGTCTAAATACAATCTTAACTGAAAGTCTTACGTTTCTGGTGCCACAGCCACGACTTATTTTTAACGACAACTCCGTTCTCCACGCTGGATGTTTTACAATCATCGTCATTTGTAGCACGATCAGATGGTTTGGACTGTTTGTCGTTTCCAAGTGCAGGTCACTGTACTCATGAATTTACGACGTCGACCTTTGTGGGAGTATATAAATGAACGTCCGTCATTTCAATAAAGAATCACTGTCGTAGTAAAAGCGAGCGAGAACAGCGTTCCACATTCGTCAATGATTTAAAATGACATTACTGCCACAGTATCAAACATACATAAACTATATATGCGATACATTATAAGTTTATATGGTTAGGTTTGTATGGCCCTACGGAAATAAAGTTAATTTAAAGCACTGACGAATATGGAAAGTCGTTCTCCCTCGTGCTGACTACGACAGCGATTTCGTTTTAAAATGTCGGATGTACGAATGTATCCTCTCACAAAGGGCGAGGGTGTAAATTTTCGAGTCTCGGACTTCAAAATGGCAGACATCTGATATCACTTAATCGGGCTATAATTTACAGTGATTGTATATCAGCCTGGATGGAAAATAGAATTGTCCCTCTCTTTTAATAATGTTAATAACCAAACACTTCAGGTGCCGAACTAAATAAAAAAATTAATAGGTTTTTATCAGGACTACGGAAAAGAATCAATAAATTTAACGAATCACATCATCTAATAAGCACATGCAAATATTTCGAAGAGGAAATTTACAGTGCCCAATATGTAGGAGCTGCACACATCTCAGAACAATTTGGCTCATTGTTCTCCTTATAGTAAACAAAACTAGTCACTTGGTCTAGGTTTCTTAAGTAAACAAACGGCTCACCTTGTGCTCGTAATTTATGTTTAAGTCTAATTTTTTACTCTAATGCAAAGAAACGGGTCACTTGGCAGCGTGCACTTACGAAAACAAGGTAACCACCAGATGCTTTTAGCTTCATATAAACAAATGATGTGATTATCTAAGTCTAATTTATGGCCAGATGCTTATAGCCTGATCTTAATGGCCACACCATACTACCAAAAAATGGCCACCTGGCTCCCCACCTCTCTCCCCACTCCATTAAGCCAGTTGTGTGATGGGGCATGCTTCTATCTTACTGGTGTTTAAGATACGTTCTGTATACACTTTCTGATCAAAGATATCTACCTACTAGCAGTCACACACACACACACACACACACACACACACACACACTGCTGAGAAACCCTGCAGAATCACGGAAAGCATTCTGCCTCATTTGAGCTTTCTTTCTGATCTTCCGCGATTCTCTCATTTTTTCTCCATAGAGTCTTTATCTTCAGTCGACTTTCTCCCTGATTTCTTTAGGACTTCATTCGCTGACCTCACATTGCAGTTGTGTATCTTGTCCCTGTATACATTTCTGTCTTGGAATTCTATTGGATCGATTTTTTGCTGCTTCTAGGTCCAGTTTGACTTGTGTGATCCATGGCACTGTTGATTTGTCCCCTTGTATGTATACCAAAATTTTCTTGGTGAGTCGTTTTGGTGATAGCCTGATGATCTGGCCATAGAACTCCGACCTTCTTTTTCTGACATCTGCTGCTATGTTTGACATCTCTGTAGTTTTCGTAGAGTGTAATCTGTATCCCTTTTCTGTCAGCTTTGGACCGAGAATTTTCCTCATGATTTTACTTTCTGCCTTCAGTATACTTTCTATGTCACTTTTCGTAGGGAGCGTTAGCGCCTCATTCGCATACAGTATTTCAGGCTTGATTACTATGTTGTAGTGTCTGACTTTTGTGTGAATGGACATGCATTTTTTATTATACACTCTTCATTTTTTCCAGTCGAGTCTTTTGTGCGAGCTTTCCTACTCCTGAAGGTTCAAGGATTTCACCTATACAGGGTGTTACAAAAAGGTACGGCCAAACTTTCAGGAAACATTCCTCACACACAAAGAAAGAAAATATGTTACGTGGACATGTGTCCGGAAACGCTTGCTTTCCATGTTAGAGCTCATTTTATTACTTCTCTTCAAATCACATTAATCATGGAATGGAAACACACAGCAACAGAACGTACCAGCGTGACTTCAAACACTTTGTTACAGGAAATGTTCAAAATGTCCTCCGTTAGCGAGGATACATGCATCCACCCTCCGTCGCATGGAATCCCTGATGCGCTGATGCAGCCCTGGAGAATGGCGTATTGTATCACAGTCGTCCACAATACGAGCACGAAGAGCCTCTATATTTGGTACCGGTGTTGCGTAGACAAGAGCTTTCAAATGCCCCCATAAATGAAAGTCAAGAAGGTTGAGGTCAGGAGAGCGTGGAGGCCATGTAATTGGTCCGCCTCTACCAATCCATCGGCTACCGAATCTGTTGTTGAGAAGCGTACGAACACTTCGACTGAAATGTGCAGGAGCTCCATCGTGCATGAGCCACATGTTGTGTTGTACTTGTAAAGGCACATGTTCGAGCAGCACAGGTACAGTATCCCGTATGAAATCATGATAACTTGCTCCATTGAGCGTAGGTGGAAGGACATGGAGCCCAATCAAGACATCAACAACAATGCCTGCCCAAACGTTCACAGGAAATCTGTGTTGATGACGTGATTGCACAATTGCGTGCGGATTCTCGTCAGCCCACACATGGAAGCCTCATCCGTAAAGAGAACATTTGCACTGAAATGAGGATTGACACATTGTTGGATGAACCATTCGCAGAAGTGTACCCGTGGAGGCCAATCAGCTGCTGATAGTGCCTACACAAGCTGTACATGGTACGCAAACAACCGGTTCTCCCGTAGCACTCTCCATACAGTGACGTGGTCAACGTTACCTTGTACAGCAGCAACTTCTCTGACGCTGACATTAGGGTTACCGCCTACGACACGAAGAATTGCCTCGTCCATTGCAGGTGTCCTCGTCGTTCTAGGTCTTCCACAGTCGCGAGTCATAGGCTGGAATGTTCCGTGCTTCCTAAGGCGCCGATCAATTGCTTCGAACGTCTTCGTGTTGGGACGCCTTCGTTCTGGCAATCCGTCTCGATACAAACGTACCGCGCCACGGCTATTGCCCAGTGCTAATCCATACATCAAATGGGCATCTGCCTACTCCGCATTTGTAAACATTGCACTGACTGCAAAACCACGTTCGTGATGAACACTATCCTGTTGATGCTACGTACTGATGTGCTTGATACTAGTAGTGTAGAGCAATGAGTCGCATGTCAACACAAGCATCGAATTCAACATTACCTTCCTTCAATTGGGCCAACTGGCGGTGAATCGAGGAAGTACAGTACATACTGACGAAACTAAAATGAGCTCTAACATGGAAATTAAGCGTTTCCGGGCACATGTCCACATAACATCTTTTCTTTATTTGTGTGTGAGGAATGTTTCCTGAAAGTGTGCAAACCAGTTTATTGTGCCGTTTTCTGTGTCTAATTTTGTTACGTTTAATTTTGAGCAGAAAACTTCAGACTACTAGAAGGAGATTTGCAGCCAAACGTTTCCGCGCATTCTATTTTTTTGGTTGCTGTTGCTTCGTTGTCTGATAGTATGGCCAGTCGGCTGCGAAAGCTAGGTCTGATATTTCTGTTTAGTCCCAACATTTTCCTAGTCTGTTTGGTTTCCAGTGTCCTTGAGTTTTCGATTCTTTTTTTCATTCCCTTATTACTTTGTCCAGGACTAGGTTGAATGATAGTGGGGATAATCCGTTACCTTGGCGCACTCCAGTTTCGATCATGAAGGGATCAGAGATTTCACCCATGAATTTAACTTTCGATTTTGCGTCAGCTAATGTCTGTCTGATTAATCACCGTGCTTTTGGATCGAGTCCCCCATCTTCTAAGACGTTGAACAAGAATTGTCGGTGAACAGAATCATACGCTTTCTTGAAATCTATGAAGGTGCAAATGATTGGCGCCTTCCTGATTGCCTTGCATTTTAGAATTTTATTCAGATTGAGGATTTGTCCTGGGGATGCATTTTTGGTGTGAAACATCTGGATCAAGGGATTCACTGGAAATTCGTACCTGTTTATTAAAACATATTAAAAAGTGTGTCACTTCTCAAAAACAGTTAGTTGCGTACAGTGACACGTGTGGTGAGCAAAACAAGAACATAAATATTGCCCTAACACTAATGAAAGTGACACATTAACAGGTTTATATATAACGTTCAATTTGTTTTATTTCAATAGTGGTACAGCTCCATTACCTCCACTTTTCTGCCTATAATGCTGCTGAAATTAATTATCCAAACAAATAGAAAGAAAGGTTCATATCTTGCAACAAGCCATATACTTAAATATTTGTGGTATCTCAACTGCAGATTTTTCAGCGCTCATTTAACTTTAGGACTCTGTATCTCAGAATGAACAAAAATGGACATGTACAACAATTGAGATAAACCCTTCAAATAGTGTTGATGCTAATGACATGTAGAACTAAGGAATACATACATTAACCATAGGTATAGAGACGATGACTTATTTGTAACTGTTTATGTGCCTAAAACTAAAAAAAAACAAGTGTCAGTCATATATTGCTCAAATTGCGAGCTGTTGTGGTTCAGGCAGCGATTCAGGTACAACATACAATGTCAAATATTTCGAGAATGACGTTTGTTTCGGCCCCAAGTGCCCAATAGTGTCAGGAAAAATAAAGAACAGATAAACGTACGTCTAATCGCAATGGATGTATTGAAACAAGGATTTAGGTCCAAGACGCATGGAACTGAAGATATTTTTCTCAGTTAAATTTGGAGCTATATGCATGGTACTCCATCTTGTTGTTGTGGTCTTCAGGCCTGAGACTGGTTTGATGCAGCTCTCCATGGTACTCTATCCTGTGTAAGCTTCTTCATCTCCCAGTACCTACTGCAGCCTACATCCTTCTGAATCTGCTTAGTGTATTCATCTCTTGGTCTTTATCTACGATTTTTACCCTCCACGCTGCCCTCCAGTACTTAATTGGTGATCCCTCGATGCCTCAGAACATGTCCTACCAACCGATCCCTTCTTCTAGTCAAGTTGTGACACAAGCTCCTCTTCTCCCCAATTCTCATTAGTTATGTGATCTACCCATCTAATCTTCAGAATTCTTCTGTAGCACCACATTTCGAAAGCTTCTATTCTCTTCTTGTCTAAACTGTTTATCGTCCACGTTTCACTTCCATACATGGCTACACTCCATACAAATACATTCAGAAACGACTTCCTGACATTTAAATCTATACTCGATGTTAACAAATTTTTCTTCTTCAGAAACGATTTTCTTGCCATTGCCAGTCTACATTTTATATCTTCTCTACTTCGACCATCATCAGTTATTTTGCTCCCCAAATAGCAAATTCCTTTACTACTTTAAGTGTCTAATTTCCTGATCTAATTCTTTCAGCATCACCCGACTTAATTCGACTGCATTCCATTATCCTCGTTTTGATTTTGTTGATGTTCATCTTATATCCTCCTTTCAAGACACTGTCCGTTCCGTTCAGCTGCTCTTCCAAGTCCTTTGCTATCTCTGACAGAATTATAATGTAATCGGCGAACCTCAAAGTTTTTATTTCTTCTCCATGGATTTTAATACCTACTCCGAACTTTTCTTTTGTTTCCTTTATTGCTTGCTCAATATACAGATTGAATAACATCGGGAATAGGCTACAATCCTGTCTCACTCCCTTCCCACCCACTGCTTCCCTTTCTTACCACTCGACTCTTATAACTGCCATCTACTGTCTGTACAAATTGTAAATAGCCTTTCGCTTCCTGTATTTTACCCCTGCTACCTTCAGAATTTGAAAGAGAGTATTCCAATCAACATTGTCAGATTAAAGCTTTCTCTAAGTCTACAAATGCTGGAAACAGTAGGTTTGCCTTTTCTTAATCTACTTTCTAAGATAAGTCGTAGGGTCAGTATTGCCTAACGTGTTCCAACATTTCTACAGAATTCAAACTGATCTTCCCCGATCGACTTCTACCAGTTCTTCCATTAGTCTGTAAAGAATTCGCGTTAATATTTTGCAGCTGTGACTTATTAAACTGATAGTTTGGTAATTTTCACATCTGTCAACACCTGCTTTCTTTGGGATTGGAATTATTATATTCTTCTTGAAGTCTGAGGGTATTTCGTCTGTCTCATTCATCTTGCTCACTAGATGGTAGAGTTTTGTCAGGACTGGCTCTCCCAAAGTCTGTCAGTAGTTCTAATGGATTATTGTCACTCCCGGGGCCTTTTTACGACTTAGGTCTTTCAGTGCTCTGTCAAACTCTTCACGCAGTATCATATCTCCCATTTCATCTTCATCTACATACTCTTCTACTTCCATAAAATTGTCCTCAAGTACATCTCTCTTGTATAGACCCTCTATATACTCCTTCCACCTTTCTGCTTTCCCTTCTTTGCTTAGAACTGGGTTTCCATCAAAGCGCTTGTTATTCATGCAAGTGGTTCTTCTTCCTCCAAAGGTCTGTTTAATTTTCCTGTAGGCTGTATCTATCTTACCCCTAGTGAGATAAGCCTCTACATCCTTACATTTGTCTTCTCGCCATGCCTGCTTAGCCATTTTGCACTTCCTGTCGATCTCATTTTTGAGACATTTGTATTCCTTTTTGCCTGGTTCATTTACTGCATTTTTGTATTTTCTCCTTTCATCAATTAAATTCAGTATCTCTTCTGTTACCCAAGGATTTCTACTAGCCCTCGTCTTTTTACCTACTTGATCCTCTGCTGCCTTCACTACGTCATCCCTCAGAGCTACCCATTCTTCTTCTACTGTCTTTATTTCCCCCATTCCTGACAATTGTTCCCTTATGCTCTCCCTGAAACTCTGTAACACCTCTGATTTAGTCAGTTTATCCAGGTCCCATCTCCTTAAATTTCCACCTTTTTGCAGTTTCTTCAGATTTAATCTACTGTTCATGACCAATAGATTGTGGTCAGAGTCCACATCTGCCCCTGGAAATGTCTTACAATTTAAAACCTGGTTCCTAAATCTCTGTATTACCATTATAGAATCTATGTGATACCTTGTAGTATCTCTCGCGTTCATCCATGTATACAACCTTCTTTCATGATTCTTGAACCAATCTTAGTACCTGTCAATATGAATATAATCTTGATGATGAATGACACTGTTTATAACCGTAGTTTTTTTTCTTTTCCGATGCTTAAGTACTTGAGTAATCTTAAGATCAATGTGTTCATTTCGTGTGGTAAAAGTTTCGTTGTGTTTTGTAAGCAGTGTCGGAAGTATACACCGCCAAATGTACCCCTAAATCCATGCTAACTCGACCACCTACATTTCTGCCATTGCTTCTAAGGCATTCAGAAAATGTACTGTACTAATTAGCATGTAATCCTTTCTTACAAGCCCCTATCTTTACTAACATAAAAACCACAGAAGTTAAAAAAACAATCAGTTACATTTGAATCCGAAAATCGGTCAATGTACATCAATTTACGGTAGTCAATGGGGACAGTATTATCCGAAATACGTGACACACTGAAGTTCAGTGTTACGATATTGTGAAACTCCAAACATTTTGCGAAACGTTTTGCTTCCCAAGAAATTGAAGATACGCTGAAGCGCCAAAGAAACAGGTTTAGCCATAGATATTGCAATAGAGAGATACGTAAGCAGGCAGAATAGGGCGCTGCGGTCGGCAACGCTTATATAAAACAAGTGTTTCGCGCAGTTGTTAGATCGCTTGCTGCTGCTACGATGGCAGATTATCTCGACTTAAGTGAGTCTGAACGTGGTGTTACAGTCGGCGCACGAGCGATATGACACAACATCCCCGAGGTAGCGATGAAGCGGGGATTTGCCCTCACGACTATTCCACGAGTGTACCGTGAACATCAGGAATCCGGTGAAACTTGAAATCTCCGACATCACTGCGGCTCGAGAAAGATGCCAACGACGACTGAGGCGCTCTAGTGTTGCTATTGCCCAGACACTCAATCAGTACCAGACGCACTTAGTGTGAGCTAAGAGTCCTCTGGAATCTCGATCGAACGTTCTAAAAACACACGCACCCTCACTCACACACACACACACACACACACACACACACACACACACACACACAATCTGCAAAAAAACTGCAAACCTATCTTTGCAGCGCACTCGGCTAACCATTGCACTGTAAGTTGCAACTGGCACCTCGCTGTTGCAACCGAAAACAGGAAAATAATTCATCCACAAATGAGGATACAGGTTTTGTGTTTGTGTGTGTGTTAGGAGCGTACGGGCGCTCAGCGCCGAAGCTATCAGCACCAAATCCTGCTAGAGGTGTCGCAAGAGTGCCACCTATTGCAACACCAGAAGAAACATAGCTTTGTAACGAAATCCAAATATTCTTCACAAGCAAAGTTGCAAGCACAGCTTCATATGATACAAGCCCCCATCAATTTTCTCTAGAAATTCACATATCCAGGAATAATATGTGTAACGAGAATTACCACCTCTGTCGTAAACAATATGTGCAGACAATGTGATCAAATGACTTTGAACTCAGAAGAAAGTTACAGGAGAATACATCCATTATGCAGGTCCAACACTAGTTTCAACAATTGCTATCAGCTTAACTTTTTCCTACAAGGTTTATGTCAGACGAGGAATACTGTCTTCCGATCGTTACTGAACCTCAAATTACTTCATACGGAGTTCACGGCCATAGGTATAAATTTGAACTTAGAGGCTTGTGATCGTAAGCATATTCTTAAACAACTTGGTATTTACAACGTAAAGGTGCAATTCTTATTTCCCGTCAGAAAATCTGTAAATGGTCAAAGTGCACTGATAGCAAAACAGATAAATTGTTACAGACCCATGTTTGGGCTGTAGAAGATGACACAGTGCTGTCTTTACGGCAACCGAAACTGAATTGCCGAGGGAGACACGTCCACAGCTGTCATAAGTATTCAGTTGATCGTATTCTGTGAGTCAAGCTGTAGGGTTCATTTCGGCCATGTGGAGAAGATGAGTCATTCTACGATAGCGTAATACTTTGTGGTCTAGTCCCCGCTCATTGGTCAATCCATTGATTTCATTAAGAATGTACAGTCGTAGCAATATGCGCTACACGATTCTAAATATC
This sequence comes from Schistocerca cancellata, assembly GCF_023864275.1. Classification (NCBI taxonomy): domain Eukaryota; kingdom Metazoa; phylum Arthropoda; class Insecta; order Orthoptera; family Acrididae; genus Schistocerca; species Schistocerca cancellata. The sequence goes on from NC_064631.1 coordinate 522,190,340, forward strand.
AGAGTGTGACAGGTGTGAGACACGTATTTCTTGCAGACCGGGAGTTGTGCATGTTAGAGCTACTGACGAACCGTTTTGTGCCTCTTAGATGACGCCAAAGGTAATCTGCCACTTTGGAAGGGGACTAGGTGTTGACCGTAACTACGGAAACGAAACTAAGAGCTGAAGTTACGAGGTTATATTCGACTGTTTAATATTTATCATAATTCTGACAAATCTATTAGCAATTCATACGAGGAAAAGAAAACAAAAGCATCAACAAATATCCTTAAGAAATCACAGTACATCGTATACACGTGGCCGGCCGCTGTGGCCGAGCGGTTCTAGGCGCTTCAGTCTGGAACCGCGCTGCTGCTACTGTCGCAGGTTCGAATCCTGCCTCGGGCATGGATGTGTGTGATGTATTTAGGTTAGTTAGGTTTAGGTAGTTCTAAGTCAAGGGGCCTGATAACCTCAGATAAGTCCCATAGTGCTTAGAGCCATTTGAGCCATTTGAAGTATACACGTGCATGTACCGTAGGCAAACCAGTGAGATAAAACTGGACGTCACCTCTAATGAGACTGACAAATAAGCTTGCATATTCAAAAAGTACCCAAAAAACAGTTGCATGATTCATAGTACGACTTCAAAGGGAACGTGAAATCAGTATGTACAGAGTGAACTGCAGCTGCTCGATATTTGGTGAGCCGTCTGTGGGGCCTCTGCGACCATGATTCACGATTGTCGTGAAACCGCGAGTCACAGGGAAAAGCGTCTGGTGGAATTAGTGAGGGTAACCAGGTAATATACACGTTTGCGAAAAGTTTCATATGAGTTAATCGCCTGACTCAGCGCCTAGCAAATGAAGCAATCGTCATCGTGCCATGAAGGCACCATCCATAGCCGTCGAAATCTGCTCGATGTCTGCTCTCCGCTGGATCTGCCACCAAGAATCTTGACGTCTGCTCCCATCTGAATCTAGCGTCAGATAGCTTCTCTCCTCCTCCTCTCTGAATGTATCCCCAAAATAATCTCTGCTTCCGTTGGAATCTATCACTCGACTAATGTTCTTCATTTCGCCTCGGAGCTCTCTTTGGCGTTCCTGTCAGGGAGAACAGGCTTAATCTTGCCTCATCCAGTCAGATTTGTATAGCAGTCTCCCACCACTCTGACAAGAGGATTTCGGAGCTACTGTTCCTCTCGTGTGCGATTTTGAGTTCGGACAATCGGACCTTAACACCCATAGGGGAAAAGTTTGTAACTGAACTGACTGGCGTCAGCCTGTCATGACAGCTTATTTCGAGGACATCTGGATTCGACAAACTGCGTCGTCTCACCACAGGGTCGTCAGGTCGTAAAGTGCGTTCTACTTCTACATCTTCATACATAGTTTGCAAGGTATCGTACTGTGCATGGCGAAGGGGCGTAGCGTACCCTTTACCACTACCACTCTTTTCCTTTCCTGTTACACTAGCAAATAGAGCGATGGACAGGCTGTCTATAAGATACCGTACGAGCCCTACTTTCTGTCCTCTTACGTTCGTGGTCCTTAAAGCGATATGAACGTTGACTGTAGTACACATATAAAAAAAAAAAAAGTTTTGGAACCTCCCCCCCCCCTCCCCCGGTTCCCAGAACTCCTGCAGACAGACGTTGACGATGGATGTTGTATCACAGACACAGTGCCTTTGACTGTTCAGAGATGCCTCTAAACCTGAACAGAGATGTAAACAACCATGCATGAACGGTGCCGTTAGACAGAGGGGTTCGACAGCCGATCAGTTCCAGTCATTCCACCAGGAAGGAGGTACACGGCTCGTGTTGCCTGCAGTTCAACCATGCCTAGTCGGTCAGTACCACGGTTCGATCGTGTCCACATTGTTACTTTGTGCCAGGAAGGGCTCTCAACAAGGTAAGTGTGGAGGTGTCTCGGAGTGAACCAAAGCGGTGATGTTCGGACATGGAACAGATAGAGAAAGACAGGAACTGTCGATGATATACCTCGCTCAGACCGCCCAAGGGCTACCACTGCAGTGGATGACCGCTAACTACGGATTATAGATCGGAGGAACCTTGACAACAACGCGAACATGTTGAATAATGCATTTCGTGCAGCCACAGAACGTCGTGTTCCGACTCAGACTGTGCGCAATAGGCTGCAAGATAGGCAACTTCACTCCCGCCGTCCATGGCGGGGTTCATCTTTGCAACTACGACACCATGCAGCGTGCTACAGATGGGCCCAACAACATGCCGAATAGACCGCTCAGGATTGGCATAACGTTCTCTTCACCGAAGTGTTTCGCATATGCCTTAAACCAGACTCTCGTCGGAGACGTGTTTGGAGGCAACCTGGTCAGGCTGAAAGCCTTAGACACACTGTCCAGCAGCGAGTAGAGCAAGGTGGACGTTCCCTGTTGTTGTGGGGAGGCATTATGTGGTACCGATTTACGCCGCTGGTGGTCATGGAAGGCGCCTTAATGACTGTACGATGTGTGACTGTGATCCTCCGACGGATAGTGCAACCATATCGGCAGCATATTGGCAAGGCATTTGTCTTCATGGAAGACAATTGGCGCCCCCATCATGCACATCTTGTGAATGATTTCCTTCTGGATAACGACATCGCTCGACTAGACTGGCCAGCATGATCTTCAAACATGAACCCTATCGGACATGCCTGGGATGGGTCTAAAAGGGTTATTCATGGACGACGTGACCCACCAACGACTCTGAGGAACCTACGCCGAATGGCCGTTGAGGAGTGGGACAATCTGGATCAATAATGCTTTGATGAACTTGTTGATAGTATGCCACGACGAATGCATCAATGTGAGACGACGTGCTACTGGGTATTGGAGGTAACGGTGTGTACAGGAATCTAGACCACCACCTCTGAAGGTCTCGCTGTATGCTGGTACAACATGCAATGTTTGGTTGTCATGAGCAATAAAGAGGGCGCAAATGATGTTTATGTTGATCTCTATTCCAGTTTTCTGTATTGGTTCCGGAACTCTCTCAACTGAGGAGATGCAGAACCTTTTTTTGTGTGTGTGTAGAAACGATCTGGGGTGGGTCTCAAATGCGGGTGCTGCGGGTTCTCCAAATTTCCGCAATAGCGATCCGCGAAAAGAGTGTCAGCTTCCATCGAGGGATTCCCATTTGAATTTCCGAATCATTCCCGTAATACATTTGTGCTCATCAAACATACTGGTAACAAATTTAGCAGCACACTCTTAACTTATTTCGGTCGTTTAATCCAACCTGGTGCGGATCTCAGACACTCGGGCATCACTCAATAGCAGGTCGCGCTGGTGTTGTGTACGCGATCTCCTTTACAGATTAACCGTGTGTTCCTCAAATTCTCCAGATAAACCGAAGTCGACCGTTCTCCTTTGCTACTGAGTCACGCCAAGGTATTTAATTGATTTTGCTGTGTCAAGCAGAACATTATTAATGCCGTATTAGAACGTTAGAGGACTGTTTTTCCTATTCATCCGCATTAAGCTACATTTTTCAATATTTGAAGCAAGCTGTCTCGTCACACCAACTAGAAATTTTATCTTAGTCACCTTGTATCTTCCTGCACTCACTCTACGACGCCGCCGTTAACTGCTGTTCGTCCTGTACATCAGATCATTTATGTACTCGTATGTAAAGAATAAGAGCGTGCTGCCACACGCCCTGTCATTCAGGAACACACGCCGTCGAGGACGTACTGGAGAGGTCTTCGAGCCACTCACGTATCTGGGAATCCGTTCCATAAATTCGGCTTTCAACATTCTGCATGTCAAACGCTTTCCGAAAATCTAGGAATATGGAATATACCTGTTGCTCTGCACCCGTGGTCAATAGGATAACATGTGAGAAAATGGCAAGATGACTTTCGGAGAAGCGATGCTTTCTGAATTCGTGTTTACTTGTGGACCGAAGCTTTTTGTCTGAAAGAAATTTATTATCTTCCCACTCTGAATGTATTCAATAATTCTCCAACAAACCAATGTTAAGAATAGTGGTCTGCCGTTACGTGGGTCCATTCTTTTATCTTTCTTATGTGCTGAAGTCGCCTGCCCTTTATTCCACTTGCTTGAGACTTTGTGCTAGGTGAGAGATCCGCGATAAATGCAATCTAAATAAGGCAGCAATGCTGCAGCGTAATCTCTGGAAAACAGAATCGGGTTCTCGTCTTGAACTGCCGAATTATTTGCTTTCAACTCTTACAGTTGCGTCTTGACGCCACGGATGCCTGTTTCTACTACCTTCTTGCCAGAGTCCGTGAGACAGTCACATGATGACATATTTCTACGATGCTCCTGCGTCGTCTGACGAGGGCCTCCCGTCGGGTAGACCGTTCGCCTGGTGCAAGTATTTCGATTTGACGCCACTTCAGCGACTTGCACGTCAATGGGGATGAAATGATGATGATTAGCACAACACAACACCCAGTCCGTGAGTTGAGAAGATCTCCGACCCAGCTTGGAATCGAACCCGGGCCCTTAGGATTGACATTCTGTCGCGCTGACCACTCAGCTACTGGAGGCGGACGATCCTCCTGCGTGAATGGTTTCGTAAACATTCCCAGTGTCGTAGGCGCCAGAAGAGCTGCTTTAGTATTGTTGCTTGGAAAAGTTGGCTTAACATTCCACCGTCGACTTGTGTCGGTCCGTACAAGCACTGCATTTCTCAGAATGTCCAGTTCCCAGAATAACGAAGCGAGTGTCTATGGAAGAGGAGAAATCACCTCTTCGTTACCGGCTAGTCGCGATTTGTGCCATGCAGACAATTTTGAAATTAGTAACTTACTCTTTCCCTCACACACAGAAAGGGAAACTGCGTCTCCTACAGAAATGGTGCACGCCGTCACGGTGCCAGGTTCGCTACCTATGCCATGTGGGCTCACCGTTTTCAAATCTTTTGGACCCTTACCGCCCGTGAATACCCAACTAGCCTCTTGAGAGCATACCACGAAAGTGGCACTGACCTGCGTGGTGAGGGCTGCCCTGGGGCACGAAAGCGTCAGAGCGGTTCCCCTAATCTGGCGACGCCAGCAAGAAATTTCGGTACAAGCGGAATCTCACTTACGTTACGGGATTGATGTTGCTCAGTCGTTGCCTCATTGAAAACAGGCATCTACACTACCCAGAAAATGCGATGTGACGGTCGTTATTTATTGAGCGTATACAATTATTTTTGCTATTTATCAGTTCCATGTTCGCTCTGCTCCTAGCAGAGACAGGCGAAAATTTACATGACATGAAACAAGTCAGCTAGACAATTGGCAGTCTCGTTTCAAATTCCTTGTCAGTGACAACAATACATGGTTCGTAAAGAATGAATAGTTCAGCAAAAGGTTTTGTTATTTTCAACTACAAACTATATTTCCTTTTCATGAGCGACGCAGAAAGGAGTTGGCGACAATGTGTTACGTTGCCATTTGTTACATTATACAAGGTCCGGCAGAAAAACCTCCCCTTTAAGGAAAGCTAATAAAAACAAAACCAAATAAGGTAGAACAATTTTATTTATACTAAATAAAAGTACATATTATGCCATTTTAGAAAATACTCTTATGGTCTTACTTTTTATATAAAACATCCCTTAAATGGCTTCCTGCACTGTCGACACACTGATTGAGTCTTTCCCTGAAGTTATTCATTACTCTTTGAGTCATTTCAGGTGGAATAGCTTCAACCTCTTGTGTAATTGCTTCTTTCAGGGCTCGTAAAGATTGTGGATGTTGTTCATAAACTTTTGCTTTTAAATAGCCCCAAAGAAAGAAATCACAGGGCGTTAAGTCCGGCGATCGTGGGGGCCAGCCAATGTCTCCACGCAACGAGATCACATGTCCAGGAAACATTTTCTTCACCAATGCCAGTGACTGCCGCGCTGTGTGGGCTGTAGCACCATCTTGCTGGAACCACACGTTCTCTATTTCACCAAAAAGCTCCCTTAGTTGCGGTTGGAGAAAGTCGCGGAGCATGGCACAATAGCGTTCACTGTTGACGGTTAAATTCCTGTCATTTTCTTCGAAAAAGTAAGGACCGATCACTCCGGAATTGTAAACAGCATACCATACTGTTACTTTAGGGCTATGAAGTGGTCGTTGATGAAGTTCTTGGGGATTGTGTTCACACCAGTACCTGCAATTTTGGCTGTTCACTGTTCCGGCAAGGTGAAAGTGTGGTTCATCAGAAAAAATCACAATATCGTTGGGACGAATGTTCCGAAGAAGGTCTTGGCACAAACTTACACGGACACCACAGTCTCGTTCACTCAGTTCCTGCGTAGTTACAAGTTTGTAAGGATGCATTTTAAGATCTCGATGCAAGATTCTTCTCACACTTCGATCAGATATCCGTAATGCTGCCGCATGCTTTTTAGCGGATCGTCGAGGAGATTGTTGAACTGAAGCTCTAACTGCATCAACATTTCCGGGGCCTGTTGCAGTCCGTGGTCGTCCAGGTGGTTTCCTTTTTAATGCGGAACCTGTCTCACGAAAGTTAGCAACCCAAGAATAAATTGTTTTCTTATCGGGAACAGGGTCCCGTCGTCCGAGCGCAAAGCGAACGCGAAAAGCACGTTGAGTATTAATAGGCGATTCGCCATTTTGAATAAAATCTTCCACTACGAAGGCACGATGTTCACCAGACCACGCCGTGGCGTACACTGAAAACGGCACGTAGGCAGCTACTTAACGACGCGCCCCCCACCACTCTGCTCCTTCTACTGTCCGCTGCACGTTACTTTGTAATCGGGGAGTTTTTTATGCCGGACCCTGTATATATACATATATATATATAATTTTATGAGCATGAATTTTTCTTTTGTTAGAGCATGATTCTTTCTCTCGGGGATATTATCTTTTCTTATCACTTTTACTTACGTGCATAAGTAAATATGAAACAGGTTTTTGAAGGGCCGCTGTTATTCACGTACCAACTTTAGATTTTGAACGTGATATAGTTGCCGTTACTGAATTGAATGTAATTTTGTTAATTTCTATTTATTGATTGCAAAGTAAGGCTCGAGAGAATTTCGATGGTGGCCGTGGAGCGGCCAAGATAAAACTTAATGTACTCGTGGAAACTGTGTAATTTAAAAAATGAACTTAAACGTAAATTAATTATCTGTTGCAATTTAAAAAGGTTCTTACAACGAAATCTCTCGCATTTACAGTTACTGTTAACACTTTCAAAAATAAATTAATACTTCGGCGCGTAAGGGCCGACCAGAGGCTGGATCGGAAGATGATCTTCCCGCAGCGCAAACAACTGAAATAAATGCTTATTAAAAAATAATTAGCCGCTGCGACCATTTGAGGTGACAACTAATACAAAGAAATTAATTTTGTGATAACAATAATTAGTTTATTTTAGCAGAATACCGAATGACTTACATAAAATATGTGTAGCTGCTCAATGGCGGCCTTCAGTATCGCGAAACAAAACAGTGTGAGTACCATAAAGTGCGTCCTTCCTTCTCGGCCGTACAATCGCATCTCTTTACGATCATTTTTTTTAATTTTCATAGACATGTTTTAAATAAAGATGCTACTTTTAAATTATCACTGCATATCAATTGGTTCAAGAACATTAACTGTATCTTTTATACTAATTATATTCACAAACTACGTTAACTACGGTTTACAACCGATAAAAATGTCAATATTTATGTGGCGTACTATCACAAATGGCAATCTTCAGCCTCCTAGTGAGCCATTGAAGCCACTGGACGTGTTTGCTTCATGGTCGTTGGCCACAGGGGCAAAGAACATTGCCGAGAGCGCCAAATTCTCACTGAGTCAAATATTGAGAAATAAAATATGAAGTAACGATGAAACGTCCCCTTTGAAAAATTATACAAGACTATGCTTAAACTGACACACAATATTTTTAGCGCAACGCAATCTGACTTTCAGAAATCCCTACAAAAGAATGGCCCTGACTAACATTAACCTATACCTTTTGCAAATCACTTACCTCACCAAAAACCTTCGTTACTCGAACTACTGCAATACAGCGAGTGCCACTACTGCCAGCTAAATAAAAGATTCAAACTACTGAAGGCACTAACTACTGATAGGCATAGTTAGCAAATGAAAGATTTTGATAGAGAACAAACAATGTATTTACCTCAATAGTGTCCAAAAGTCATAATGTATATAGCAGTTCATGATATCTTGTATTACAAATTTCAAAACTCCGCCATTTCTCTCCCCACATCCACCACTGCTGACGGCTCACCTCCAACTGCGCAACGCTACGCGCTGTTAACATCCAGCTGCCAAACACTACAATGACAGACAACAATGCAAACTAGCCACAGACTGCACACAGCACATCCAGTTATTTTCATACAGAGCGCTACGTAACGTTGCCAATAAGAAAACATAAACAGCCTACTTACAACGAAATGTAAATTTTCTTTGTATAGAAGCAGTCTGGTCGAGTCTACAATACGGAGGGGAACTGTACAGTCGGATTACGTATATGCTGCACTCATAAGCTGTATGATTTTACGCTGAAGTTATGTAACAATCATTTGTACAAGAAGATGCTAATGAAATTTTGTGAAGTGTTTTAAAATTCATCTGAAGAATTTTTTTGCGTGTGTGTATTGAATGCCTATCTCAATATTTTAAAGGGAATGATTGACTTGAAGCTTGCATATTTGAATGAAAAGTCAAGCGGTAATTTCGCGCATTTTGTAACAAATGTCCTGTCAGATTAGTTTCACACGCGTTGGCAACTCAAGTCCACTCTGGTTTTGGAAAACTACGGTAATGGAGATTTATCTGGGGTGAATTTACTTGGACTAGTTTAACTATATCTTGAATTGTGTATTTATTCAAATATTTTGAGATGAATAATTAAATTTTGGAACACATTTTAGTGTACTGTGTGAGGTCCAACACTGTGACTCAGGGATGGAAAATACTGAGTTGTCAATCAACTCTAAGATGTAGAAAGTATATATTTGAACTATAAGCTACTTCCATTTTAAGCCCAAGTGCTACCAGTTTCGGTATTCGACAGTCTTCACAGATGCTATCAAAAGATACAAATAATTATATGTAGTATACAGGAAATGTTAAGGTTTTTACAAAGAAACGCAAAATAACGCGAATGCTTACAAGGGTTAAAATGGTTGAAGCCACCATATTGCATTAGTTATTACTTAAAATGTGTAGTGAATGCCGTGAATGTAAATATATGACACAGGACTTTGAAAGCAAACATACGAATACCAAATGCATACGGAAGAGTACTGAAGATAAAATCACGACTATAAGTATTATTTACACAAAATATTGAGAATTTGGTCAAAGATCTTTAAAAGAATATTTTCGTCATATGATATAAAAATATCTCTATGAGAAGTTACTTGGTAGTGTAGAGGACTAGAATACCTTTGGTGAACATCTTAAGTACAGTGTCATATGTGAACAGGAAACGAAGTTGCTATTTCCAATCTTCTCTAAATCCTCGCACAAACGAAAAAATGGCTGACATCGAAATAAAGTGTCCAAGGAATAGAAAAGCAACTGGAATCACTCAACAGAGGAAAGTCCACTGGACCTGACGGGATACCAATTCGAGTCTACACAGAGTACGCGAAAGAACTTGCCCCCCTTCTAACAGCCGTGTACCGCAAGTCTCTAGAGGAACGGAAGGTTCCAAATGATTGGAAAATAGCACAGGTAGTCCCAGTCTTCAAGAAGGGTCGTCGAGCAGATGCGCAAAACTATAGACCTATATCTCTGACGTCGATCTGTTGTAGAATTTTAGAACATGTTTTTTGCTCGAATATCATGTCGTTTTTGGAAACTCAGAATCTACTATGTAGGAATCAACATGGATTCCGGAAACAGCGATCGTGTGAGACCCAACTCGCTTTATTTGTTCATGAGACCCAGAAAATATTAGATACAGGCTCCCAGGTAGATGCTATTTTTCTTGACTCCCGGAAGGCGTTCGATACAGTTCCGCACTGTCGCCTGATAAACAAAGTAAGAGCCTACGGAATATCAGACCAGCTGTGTGGCTGGATTGAAGAGTTTTTAGCAAACAGAGCACAGCATGTTGTTATCAACGGAGAGACGTCTACAGACGTTAAAGTAACCTCTGGTGTGCCACAGGGGAGTGTTATGGGACCATTGCTTTTCACAATATATATAAATGACCTAGTAGATAGTGTCGGAAGTTCCATGCGGCTTTTCGCGGATGATGCTGTAGTATACAGAGAAGTTGCAGCATTAGAAAATTGTAGTGAATTGCAGGAAGATCTGCAGCGGATAGGCACTTGGTGCAGGGAGTGGCAACTGACCCTTAACATACACAAATGTAATGTATTGCGAATACATAGAAAGAAGGATCCTTTATTGTATGATTATATGATAGCGGAACAAACACTGGTAGCAGTTACTTCTGTAAAATATCTGGGAGTATGCGTGCGGAACGATTTGAAGTGGAATGATCATATAAAATTAATTGTTGGTAAGGCGGGTACCAGGTTGAGATTCATTGGGAGAGTCCTTAGAAAATGTAGTCCATCAACAAAGGAGGTGGCTTACAAAACACTCGTTCGACCTATACTTGAGTATTGCTCATCAGTGTGGGATCCGTACCAGATCGGGTTGACGGAGGAGATAGAGAAGATTCAAAGAAGAGCGGCGCGTTTCGTCACAGGGTTATTTGGTAACCGTGATAGCGTTACGGAGATGTTTAACAAACTCAAGTGGCAGACTCTGCAAGAGAGGCGCTCTGCATCGCGGTGTAGCTTGCTCGCCAGGTTTCGAGAGGGTGCGTTTCTGGATGAGGTATCGAATATATTGCTTCCCCCTACTTATGCCTCCCGAGGAGATCACAAATGTAAAATTAGAGAGATTAGAGCGCGCACAGAGGCTTTCAGACAGTCGTTCTTCCCGCGAACCATACGCGACTGGAACAGGAAAGGGAGGTAATGACAGTGGCACGTAAAGTGCCCTCCGCCACACACCGTTGGGTGGCTTGCGGAGTATAAATGTAGAATGTAGATGCAGAAGATAGCATAAATGTTACAATACAAGGTAAAAACATTATAAAGCCCTAATGTTACACAATATAATATTCACTGCATATACCTGATGAAATGTATATAGTCAAACTTCAATTGCATCATAAACGTAAAGCAAATCGCATTTTAACATTAAAATGAGCTGAAGTACAGCGCTCAGAAATGGGTTGAAATGTTTTTCAGTGTTCATATGCATCTAAGTTATAGTAGTGCAACAGTTACTGTCATATATCGACTATATTTAAAGGAAACCTTCATAAGTAAATAAAGTTTCATTGCAGTGATGAATTAGAACATTAGTATGTTAGTAATGCTAGTATCATAAAGAATGGGACAGGAATGAACAGCAGCATAACCAACCATGCACTCAAATTTTAGGAATATGAAACACACATGTATATGTAGTGGTGGTGATGAGACATAGACTTCTGGTTTACAGGTTGCCTTCACTAAAATATGTTCCTACTCCCAAACCCATAGTTCTCATTTTAATGAATATCAGGTCTTACATTACTTTTTTTTATTTAAAACTGTGTATTGTTAAATACTATTATGTATATAACCATAATGCATTGTCATGTGTAGCCCGATGTATGCACCCCATGTTCAAGCCTAAACGCATGCAAGTACATTTTTTGTATAACCTCATTTGCCCTTATTATGTAAAGAATTTTTTCTATGTGCTTCTGAGAATGTATACTCAATGGCTGAGCTTCTAACACCTTTAGCTAATCTTTTACATTTTTTAAATAATGTTACTCATCACTACCATTGGTAGAATTTAGGTTTAAAATAAAAACAACTGGTGGTTCAAGTATGCATTTTGCACATTATGTAATGGCTTTTGGCAATTACCTTCCAAAATTGTTGACAACTCTAGGATCTTTGCTGAATTCTTGTTAAGTGAATTTACTCACAACCAGACATTAAAATAACCTATATAGTTCTTATGATCGAAACTCACTTTAGTACATACACATTAAAAGAGGGAATAAGTTATTTCTTCGGTTGCACATAGAGATAATTTGAGATTAAGAGACTGAGAGAAAAGGTAGTAAGTTCTGTCCTAGTGCGGTACATTACGATATCGCTGATAGCGATTGCAACAAGGATAAAAAAAATTATCACTAATTCATACAGTCGCGACACTCTCTGGTGCCAAAGTTGTTGCCGTTCGACAGCTGGAGCGACACTGGCGCTCGAACCGGTGACAAAGCAGACAGTTACCTGCGTCGTAAGGACGTAGTTTGTTTTTCATTATTTTTGTACTTAATTAATGAAATAGTTATCTTTTACTTTCCATGCGTTAGTAAATTACCAAGAGACGTAAATTGTCATGAAAGAAATGTAAAAGCAGCCAAATATCACTGATGCAATTAGATAAACTAAAATATACTTCTGAAAATATATTTTAGATTATCTTTATAACTACAGCTTATTCCACTGAAAGCAACAGAATATAAACACTTATTTCATGCTGGAGAAGCATGTGTTTCTGTTGTTGTTTGTTCCTATGATAGGGGTCTTCTTCGACATGTAAAAATCTTTTATTCAGTCTGATGATTCGCTCATTTTTACTCTTCACTCGGCTTTCCATTACATGAACTTATTTGTAATGTAATAACTTGTGCTTCAGAAACTAATATGCTGTAGATTCTTGCCGAGTGTGGTTCAGACGTAGCGACTACTGAGGAATTGGTTTCTTGTGTGTTGGGAAACAGATTTATTTCCTTTGATGTTTCATTATTACGACTGTGTGGTTTTCCGTCCACTACGGATGTGGTGGCTTATTTTGTAAGTTAAATAATATTCACTGATTGGGTTGAAAGTGTAGCGAACAAAACTCCGCTTTCTTGATTAGGTATACGACTTCTTTCTGCTAAATGTCAGGTCTTCCAGAGTTCATTGGCAATTTTTTGTTATTAAAGGAAAACGACATTATTCGGTAAATATCTGTACGTTACAAGACATTTATAGGAAAACTGTCCGGTAATGTATCGTTTCATACCTCCTAGGCTCCTTCGGAAACGTATAGTGACTAGCGTTGCTGCCTCTGGATCACGGGGTCTTGGGTTCGAATCCCAGCCAGGTTTGGGATTTTCTCTGCCTGGGGACTGGGCGTTTGTGTTCTCCTCATCATTTCATCATCATCATCATCATCATCGTTTGTGACAGTGAATAGATTGGACTTTGTACAAAATTGGACTGTGAAAATACTGGGATCTTGTATGGGCACTGATGGCCACGCAGTTGAGCACCCCACAAACCAACCATCACCATCATCATAATCATCATCACTATCATCATCCTTAGGAAACTGGAGAATGACGAAAGTCATATCATTTTCTTGTTGTTGTCGATTTCTATAAAACTATATACACTCACTACTGTACAAATTGCGCTAAAAATCGATACAAACGATAGTATAGCACTCGTGTGAGATAGCATTCACAAGTGACGGTTGCTGGCCGCTTGGCGCGCTGCTGTCGCAGTGGGTAGCAAAAGTCAGACGGAGTGTCGCGACTGTTGTGTTAGAAAGTGATGCTACCAGGAAGACCGATTTGTCTTTTTGGTCCCCATATACATTGTTGAATATCTTGGAATGCAAGAGGCTTACGATCTACGTAGGTGTACCGATAACGAGCGTGTATTACTACTGATCTCACGACGCAGTTATCCAACCGACGAAAGTCGTACCATTGCCGTTCTAAGCAAACTACAGTCGCGTATAAATCGCATTCACTAGTGTAATTTTTCCAGTGTTAATTTATGTCCTAGACTTCCCTTACAATGTTACGAGATGATGATGCTATTTACGGATCTCAGCAAAACAAAGATACTTCCCTGTAAAAGAAAATGAAATTATCATGATATAACGGGTGAAAAGTTCTTAACAATTTCTGTTTCTTTTTGCATTCGGGTGCCATCTTCATCTCCTCCAAGTATACAATCATTATTCGTCTCTCCGCATCTATTACAGGTGAGGACTTTAAGAACCTGTTTTACGTATTTCTTTCCTTAATTAGTATTACACTACTGCTCATAATGTCAACTTAACAATAGTAGGATGCCTCAGTACATGTCCCACTAAGCATTTTCTTTCCTGATAAACACTTTCCAGGGGCTTCTTTCCACTGCGCATTTGAAATGTTGTGCTGGCGAAGTGTATTAAAAATTAAGTTAACAGACCAGGCACTAAACACGTCTATTGTGTAACATTACCAGAATTAGCTAGCTGGTCGTGGGGCATGTCATACGGCACCCTGGAGTAGTTAACGTGGCACTGCAAGGAGCAGCAGAAAGTAACGAGTTCAAGGGCAGAAAGAGAATGGAAACAGATGAAAGGAACTTTGGAGTGCAGAAATTTTGTAAGGATCAAAAGATTCGTCCAGGCAATCGTCAAGTTAGAAATAAGGCTAATGACTTACAAAAGACTGCTTACTATCATGTTTCCACCGCTTTTAGGCTCTTCTGCCCCATAATCCACGATATAAATCCAAAGACGGCTTCCACTGCTACCGTACAGATATGGATATTTCTTCCTCACTTTCATATTAACATTTACTTATGGAATTTAGAGAACTTTATTCATGTGAATCAGTACAATTCTGATATTTTCATCGCTCCTTCATTTCGTATATTCTCGTTCCTGAGCAGGTAAATTATTTGTTCTTCCGTGTCTTCCTCACTTCTCAAGAATAGCAAATTGCTATTATTATTTACAATACACTTCGCTGTAGCTACTTTTGCTTCTAATAGAAGTACACATTTAATTCTAGTTAACATTTTTCGCAGCTTCTTCCCTCTCTTCTCATATCTACAGCAGCAAAAACGGTGTTAAAAGAAGAAACTATGGATGAAATATTCCGATAATTTGGTGAAAATTCTGAAGTACCAAAACTAATTCATGAAATACTTAGATACACTGATGAGCCGAAACTTTATGACCACGTGCTTAATAGCTTGTTTGTCCGTCTGCCGAACGAAATACATCATTGATTCTGCGTATCAGGGATCCTACAGTTTCTTGACTGGTTTGTGGAGGTATGTGGCATTAGATGACTAAGCACAGGTCATGTGATTCGCGCAAATAACGGGCCGCTGATTTGCGTAGGCGTTGATAGTACTCGATAGCGACCCAGATGGGTTCCATAGGATTTACATCAACGTGAGTTCACTGTAACGCTCCTCCAACCACTTTAGCACGGTTCTGGCTCCGAGATACGGACAGTTATACTGGTGAAAGGTGACGTCGTCGTCGGGAAAGATAAAGCACGAAGGGATACAGGTGGTTCGATTACTACCACATGTCCCGCGCAAGCGCAAGAGAATGTCTCCCGTAGCACAATAATACTCCCACCAGCCTACGTCCGTGGCGCGCTGCACGTATTGAGCCTCTTTTCACTTCGATGATGGCGTTTGTGGAGACGACCATCAACCTAGTGTAGCAAAAATGTGATTCACTCGAAGCGCCGACACGTTTGCATTGATCGACGGTCGAACCCCGATGGTCCCTTGCGCATTGTAATCGTTGACGATGTCGATGGGTTAACAAGCGAACAAACATGAGTTGTCTGCTGCAGAATTCCATGTTCAAGAATGTACGATGAACGATGGGTTCCGAAACACTTATGCCTGCGTCAACATTGTGCTTTCTCGGCAGAGATGCCATGGGTCACCATATATCCTACTTCGCAGAGGAGACAAGCCTCCGAACTCCACGTTCTATGAAGATTCGTGGAAGTCCAACCATTTAGTGCCTGGTTATAGTTTCATTGTCCTTCTACCTCTTTGCACTGCTCACGACAGTATTATGTGAACATTTGACCATCTCACCGTTTTCGAGATACTCGTACACAGGCTCAGAGTAATAATAATCTGCCCTTTGTCTAAGTCTCATCTCAGTCACCTATCTCAATGGATTTCCCCATCTGCAGCAACATCTTCACTAGGATGATCCCCCGTCTGTGTCTGCTCCGTAAACATACTTTTGTTACATCCCCGCTACGCAACCAGGCGATATACCACATAGCTTTGGACAGTGACTTTCGTGAGAGAAACATCTGAGCTCTTTGAAAGAAACACATCTGTACGCCAAGATGATAGTCTACCCGCCACTCTTTCAAATTGTGTCCTAGGAAAAAAATAGTGAGAAACTGGAATGAAAAACTGAATGAATATAAACGTTCATCAATAATGATGGGAAGAGGAAACAAAAATACTGGAATAAAGTGTATCGCATTTGCAGACGAAATTTGCGGGATAAGAAGTCAAGAAGAAGTTGCATCCTTGAACGATTAAAGAAAAAAAATTAAAAAATAAATAAAATCTTAAGAAATAACTGGTGTAGAAGTGTTTAGAGAAAAAGTATTAAGTAAGAAAGGATTTCAAAGCAGGAGAGTGAAAAGAATTGCCTTGAAGTGGTCACCTGACACGAAGAAAAAACATGGTGAACAGATGAAAGAAAACTGGAAGAGAACAACAAAGAATAAGAAACTGGCACTTAGTTCTTATTTAGCCCACTAAGAACACGAAAAATTGTGGTCATCACGCGTTCCCAGTTCTTTGATCACATAATTCACGTTCTGAGAGAAACCACTGAATTATTCAATCCTCAAGTTAACGTTCCTGACCCCCTGACTCCCTCCCTCCCTCCCTGCCTTCCTCCACACACACTTACACATTTTTCCGCACCCGTACATGCAGTTTCTTTTTGCTTTGTTTTGTTTTGTTTCGTTTTCAACGGCCTACAGTATTTGACAATGGCGATTGACAATCGGCTTACGTTTGGAAAATTTGTTTGCGGGGCAAATTTGCACAGAACTTCGTTATCCGTCCGTAATGGAGTCGTCGCTCGAGGTATCGAGTGGGCTACTTGTTTGGGAACAACTATTATGGTGCGAATATTTGGGCAAAGAACAAATAACGTCCCAGTCTTTTCTGTCTGCTAAAACCGAAACCAGGAGATACCCCTTGTACTAAACCTTTATCATCTGCCAAAAGGTTTCACCGGGAGATGCACCTTGATTCAAAACTTCGTTATTCTCTGACATATTTTTGCGCGATTAGAATACTTAAAGAATCTATCATCAAGGTTTTTGCGCAACATTTCTTCGAAATCTTCCATTGTTTTCTTCCTACTATCTCCGATGTTATCAGTGTGAATTACACCGCTAAGTCTATCTCAGATATCCCGCCGATACCTAGAAAAGCTCGGTGAATGGTTTTGCCATATATTCCAATGTTCTTGTTCCAGAGGCGAACTACGGCGGGATTTAAATTCCTATTTATATTACGCATTTTGCAACCTTGAACGACACATCGGTAATCCCAAGGAAGCTGTATCAGCCGGCCGCGGTGGTCTAGCGGTTCTGGCGCTGCAGTCCGGAACCGCGGGACTGCTACGGTCGCAGGTTCGAATCCTGCCTCGGGCATGGGTGTGTGTGATGTCCTTAGGTTAGTTAGGTTTAAGTAGTTCTAAGTTCTAGGGGACTTATGACCTAAGATGTTGAGTCCCATAGTGCTCAGAGCCATTTGAGCCATTTTTGAAGCTGTATCAAATGGTTCAAATGGCTCTGAGCACTATGGGACTTAACATCTGAGGTCATCAGTCCCCTAGAACTTAGAACTACTTAAACCTAACTAACCTAAGGATATCACACACATCCATGCCCGAGGCAGGATTCGAACCTGCGACCGTAGCGGTCGTGCGGTTGCAGACTTAAGCGCTTAGAACCGCTCGGCCACACCGGCCGGCGAAGCTGTATCGCTAGAATTTGTATGAATATCACGGACGATACATCATTGTGCTGATCGCTAAATTCAAACGCAGTGTCCTAGTTAAAATTCCAAATCTATCCTTCAACCTTGGAGGTTGGACGCCACAGCCTGTAACCTGCCTTTTCAGAAAAACAGCTCAAATCCCTGCTGACCATACAAGTTAGTTTTCTTAGCAAGAGGTGTGAGTATACCGCACAGATATTTTTCGTCGTGTAACACGAAGTCCAGCTTTTGTTTGCAATTCACTACTACGACATTCCTTATCGTAACCATCCGCCCTAGACGCTACCCATCGCAAACGCAGTTTTCTAGATTTTCACAGGATGCTACCAATTGAATATATCATTCCCAAATAAGTTGAAAAAAGCACGAATCTGAAATAATCCACGAGGAAGTACTGGAAAGTGGTAATACCCTCAACTGCTCAAATGAAATAACTATCATTCCCTCGTGTCTACTGCCAAGTGCAGTTTGTATTTACTAACACTGCGTTCTCCGAATATAATGAACTTTTTAGTGCAAAAAAAGACAGAGCGTCATGAATGCCCCCGTGACTAGTACTTTACAAAATTTCTCTTTCTTCCTCTTCTTCTGTTAATTTTCGCTAACGTAAAGGTGGCTTTGATTCGCTAGGGAAAAACGATGACAACGAAACTGTTTTATAATTCTGCGGACGAAGCGCAGTCTACATTACAGATTGTTGCTGTAAATATCGATTTCGGCTGAATTTGTTCATTTGTGGTAAGAATGGTAGATGGCTGTGACGCAGATCTGCTGATGCATGGCATCAGAAACTGCGTGCACCCTCAATCGACAAATATACTGTGATTTTGACTATTGCACTATCTAATGCTTTCCAGAACTCTGGATGCCTTTCATCTTTTCTCTGTACCTCAGTATGCTTATTCATTGTTCATGGTTCTTTCTTACGAATCCATTAAACTTCAATGTCCTTTTCATAATTACTAAATTATGATCCGAGCTTGTCCAATAGAACAGACGCAATTTCGATCCCACAGCAATTATGAGTCAATCAAGATACAAAGGAATTACTAACATTAGCTGAAAGATGGCACTAATTTTAATCAGTGGGGAAACTTAAAAATATGTGCCTGACTGGGATTCGTACTCGGGTCACCTGCTTATAAGGCAGATGCGTTAACCACGATGCCATCTGGACACAGTGGTTATTTCAACTGCACGGATTATTCTATCACGTCTCCTGTCAGACCCAAACTCTTCACTTACCCACACACTACTAATGTAGTGCTCTTGCCCATTATCCTCATTACCCGCGGCATTTCGCCAATTCCAGTAAGAGTTCGAGCGTAGTGTATACATGCAGTGAGGTGATCAGCTGGTGATCAGGTACAGTCTTACAAGCTTGTAAAAGTGATGCAGGGTAGGACATGCTGAGAAATAATGGTTAAGATAAAATTCAATACGTTGCACCGTTTTCGATTAATTAGCGTTGAAGTTTGCCAATCAGGTCGTTGCCCGCGAAAATTCAAGCAGCCTGTCCGAGACAGTGTTGTCAAACGTGTTCTCCTTTTGGTTTCCTCAAATTGAACATCAGAGTGAAACAAGTTACAGCTTCGTTTACTACTGTGGGATATGGGTGTCAAGCTTGATTTGTTTTGATTTTATCAGGAAGCAAAAACAACATTGGTCAGTCCTGCTGCTGCCCGCACCGAAACAGATTTTATTGTGCGGTATCGTTCCCTGTGCCTCTAGGAAAGCCAACTAGTGCCCCTGAACAGCGCTAGGAGATCCTTTACTAGTGCTTTGCTAGACACAATTTCTTTTAATCTCCAATGCCTCGCATTCGAAGATCAAATGTGATGCGGTTTCCTCGTCCACATCACACATCTTATATTTGGGGTCTTCTTCTATTATCCCCATTGTATTCTACATGTAGTCTCCTTGTCGTCTTGTAGTTTTATTTTGATCATTGCCTTGGTGATTGTCAGCACAGGTTCCGGTCCAATAAATGGTGTCATCGGCCCTATCCTAGCCAACCTTTTGGCTTGCTCATTACCAAAAATGGCTCGGAGCACTATGGTACTTAACGTCTGAGTTCATCAGTCCCCTGGACTTAGAACTACTTAAACGTAACATCACACACATCCATGCCCGAAGAAGGATTCGAACCTGCCACCGTAGTGGTCACGCGCGGTTCCGGACTGAAGCGATTAGAACCGCTCGGCCACAACGGCTTGCTCATTACCACCAATCCCTGAGTTTCCAGGGATCTATAATAGGTTTACCCTATTGCTTTCCCCTAGCTCCCCAAGGACTTTGTGGCATTCTGCAACGTTCTTTGACCCTGTTGCAGATGCTGCCAGTGCTTTCAGGGCTGTTTGGCTGTCTGAATGAATGAAAATGCTACGTCCTCTGTAGCACCTCCGCAAATTCTCCTCCACGCACAACCCTGAGAGCAGATATTTCTGCTTGAAACACAGTGGTCATCCTCCCTAGAGAGATTGCACTCTCCAGCCTTGGCTGTAACTTGTATACCCGACTCCACCACCTCGGTCTGTTTTCGAACCGTCAATGAACCAGACCATGTCTCCAGTAAGGTGTCGAAATTTGTTCTCCCAGAGATCTCTACTTCCAATTACTGCATTGAAAGGCTCGTTGAAGTAGCTGGGAGTTATTATATAGTCGGCCAGCATTTCCCCAACCACACCTATGTGTACCTCACTCACTATTTTAGTGTGAGATCCTGGATACCCCAGTGAGTTCCAGTTTTCGCCATCTTTAACGTGTGTGCTCCAGCTGCTGCCTCCATCTTTACTCACAGGTGTAATGGGGGAATGTTCAGCATGGTTCCCATCCCAATCCCAACAGTGGGTGTGCTACTAATTCCGCCTGTGACGGCTAAGCAGGCCAATCTCTGTACCATAGCAAGCTCCTGAGGACCTATCTGCTGTTCTGCCTTTCTCCACCACACTGTAGCCCCATAACTGATCATAGGTCTTATTACCATGGTGTATATCCAGTACAAACTCTTCGGGCTTAAGACCCAGTTTTTGGCACACACTCTCCTGTTACTCATTAGAGTACCTTTCGCCTTGGAACATATGCTCCTGATGTGAGAGGTCCACGATAGTTTCTCATCCAGGGTTACCTCTAAATATTTCACTATCCCCTTCACTGCTATTCATCGAGAAGCTTGAGATTCCAACATGCGTGTTGGATCTGCTTCTTCGTAAATGGTATTACAACTGTCTTCTTAGGACTGACCCTTTCCTGCACCAATTTTCTCATGTTCAATGCTCCTTGTGCCATAGCTCTGACTATACTTGAAAACTTACCAAGTGTTACTTATGTCAAGCTTACCTCTGCCGTTGTCTTATCGTATTTATTTCCGTTTAGATTCGAAGCTAAGTGAACACTTCCACACGTCTGGCAACTGTGTCTCCGGCAGGCAGCTTGAAACTACGCTTGCAATGTTCCATTTGACTAACTTCAATGCTAACTAAATCGAAAATGGTGCAACGTATCAAATTTTTTCTTAACATTTATTTCTAAGATCGACCTACCCCGCAGCGTCCTAACGAGCTTTCAAACTGTTTCTGACCACCCTGACCTCCCAGATACGACTTCTATGAAGTCCCCCCATGAAACATGGACCTTGCCGTTGGTGGGGAGGCTTGCGTGCCTAAGCGATACAGATAGCCGCACCGTAGGTGCAACCACAAAGGAGGGCTATCTGTTGAGAGGCCAGTCAAATGTGTGGTTCCTGAAGAGGGGCAGCAGCCTTTTCAGTAGTTGCAGGGGCAACAGTCTGGATGATTGACTGATCTCGCCTTGTAACATTAACCAAAACGGCCTTGCTGTGCTGGTACTGCGAACGGCTGAAAGCAAGGGGAAACTACAGCCGTAATTTTTCCCGAGGGCATGCAGATTTACTGTACGGTTAAATGATGACGACGTCCTCTTGGGTAAAATATTCCGGAGGTAAAATAGTCCCCCATTCGGATCTCCGGGCGGGGACTACTCGAGAGGACGTCATTATCAGGAGAAAGAAAACTGGCGTTCTACGGATCGGAGCTTGGAATCTCAGATCCCTTAATCGGCCAGGTAGGTTAGAAAATTTAAAAAGGGAAATGGATAGGTTAAAGTTAGATTTAGTGGGAATTAGTGAAGTTCAGTGGCAGGAGGAAAAAGGCGAATACAGGGTCAGAAGAAGGGATCGGTTGGTAGGACATGTTCTGAGGCGTCAAGGGATCACCAATTTAGTATTGGAGGGCAGCGTGGAGGGTAAAAATCGTAGAAGGAGACCAAGAGATGAATACACTAAGCAGATTCAGAAGGATGTGGGTTGCAGTAGTTACTAGGAGATGAAGAAGTCTGCACAGGATAGAATAGCATGGAGTGTTCCATCAAACCAGTCTCAGGACTGAAGACCACAACAACAACAACATCTGATGAAATAATCTCTGCCTCATCACAATTTGTTACAGTTGGAATCTTCGTGTGTCTCCTGGTCTTTTCCAAGTGTAGTTCCCGTTCTAATGATTTCTGAGCAGCGTATTTGTTATTTCTACCTGAAATTTATTGTACATGTATGCGTGCGTGTGTGTGTGTGTGTGTGTGTGTGTTTTGAGCTGAAATCTATTGCGGACGTCAAGAAGTCTGCTTTCCTCCAGCCGAGTCCGTATTCTACAATAGTGTTCTTCGTTTCTTTCCCCTATATCAACCAGTCCCTGAGTTTTATCTTTTTTTCTGTTCCCAATAACACTTCAATTCTCTCGTATACTACATCTTGTCGTATTATTCTTGCGACGTCAGCCTGTTGCTAAGCAGAATAATCCTATCGTTGAAATGCTCACAGCAACTCCCTCTCTAGCCTGTCTTGGTACTTACTCCAATTATGGCACATTTTGCTGTTGACAGTACACTGTATTCATCCAACACAAATACTTACGTTCTTTCCATTACGCTTCACTGGCATCTACTACATTTTGGATGCAATCATCGCACTTCTTTTTTCCCCTACCAGTTACAGATTTCTGACATACCACGCTCAACCGCTGATAAAACTAAAAATTAAAGCTAAACCCTTCCCGAGCAGGCCTTTGAAGACTCAACGGTACCGACCGAATTCCGTGTTATCCTCAGCCCTTGGGCGGCCTCTTTCCGAGAGTTATCAGCTTGCTGGAACGAAGCCGCTACTTGTCAATCAAGCAGCTCCTCAAATGGTCTCACACCAGCTGCCAACATCGCTCAGTAGACGCACACTCATCCAAGGGCTAGACACACCCGGCAGACCTTAACCTCCGTAGATGATGGGATAACGGACAAGGAACGTACAGTATAACTGGCTACGCTTTCTCACAAGAGTTTTGCTATAGCGGAGCCAATCCGTCCTTGAACAGACTTGGTGAACCGCCGCGTAAGAACTCTTCCTACCTGTTATGTGTAAATGCCCTCGTGGTTTTATGTCCCCTTGTAGAGCCGTAACAGCGCAGTCTGGTTTTAAAAGTGCATTACTACTGCCTGTGTTTTACGTAATGAAATGGGAAGAAGTTTCTTCTTGTGTAAATAATTTTTGCACGGGATGCCATTATAGTGTATTTATTTAAGAAACACTGTGAAATGAACTGTTACACGCTAATTATATGCTAAGTATTGACGGTACGAGATCATGTTATACCGCATGACTGATAGAAAGGTGTCATATCGACGACTGCAGGCTACAGCTCAAAGTCTGTAACTTGGACCAACAATCGGTATGATACGTATAAAATGGTACATCTTCCATTATGCCAAAGTTATTCATATATTTATCAATATCGTCGTTTCATGGCGTTCTAAAATTACTGAAAGATAGTATTTGTGACCCGTAGACTCCTACTAATGTGTGAGTAGCAAAAAAAGTGACACACAGGAGTTCGTGCTAATATCTGTGGCAGACTCAAGTCCACGAAGTTGTCGCTAAGTTCAGTGATTAATACTGAAATAAGAGCTGATTCTAGACTAGTGCATTTACTTCTTCGCTAGACTATATAATGAAGGTTTCGGGCTTCTGTGTGTATTTAGATCGAAGAGAAAGTATATCCTAAAGGCCGGTAGTCCTTAATTTTGTTTACATGTTAGGCGTAAATTTCGTGCGAGTGTAGATCCTTATTTTTTGACTTGACTAAGGGATTCTAAGTTAACTTAATTCATGTCTGTCATATAGTGTTTAGGTAGTCAGTTAAAACTTTCGAAAATAAGTTTAAAAGTATGCTTACATTAGCTTTTAGTTACTTATTAGTATAGGCTACGAAATTTCATTGCCCTTGTGCTACGTTATTCTCTGCTTTTGTGTAAATTTTTCTATCAAACTATGTGTGACATATGTGGTGGTTGACGCAGAAATCAGAAGGAGCGGGTGTTCTGTGAAGACTGTAGGTTATGGTTTCAGTGGGACGAATGTAGCGGGGAATCTCGTGGTCGTGCGGTAGCGTTCTCGCTTCCCACGCCCAGGTTCCCTGGTTCGATTCCCGGCGGGGCCAGGGATTTTCTCTGCCTCGTGATGGCTGGGTGTTGTGTGCTGTCCTTAGGTTAGTTAGGTTTACGTAGTTCTGAGTTCTAGGGGACTGATGACCATAGATGTTAAGTCCCATAGTGCTCAGAGCCATTTGAACCCTTTGAATGTAGCGGGGAGGAAACTGGGGTAGATAATGAGGCTCTGCCATGACAATGTAGGTTATGTAGAAAGGACAGAAAAATTTGTGTCCTGAAGGCTGAATTAAAAAACTCGAATTTGGAATATATAGATTATAGGAGAAAAAGAGACGGCGTGCTGGGAAAAGGTAGCAAGCAGAGGACGAGAAAGGGAAACTGTTGAAAAAGCTTTAGAAACTCATTTAGTAAATCCGTTTGGCTTGCTATCTGAAGTAGTGGGAGAAGGACCTCATCCAGATGTAGTTGAATGTAGTTTAAAGCAGAGTATTAGCTTAAAGAAAAAA
This sequence comes from Schistocerca cancellata, assembly GCF_023864275.1. Taxonomy (NCBI): domain Eukaryota; kingdom Metazoa; phylum Arthropoda; class Insecta; order Orthoptera; family Acrididae; genus Schistocerca; species Schistocerca cancellata. The sequence continues at coordinate 522,215,117 of NC_064631.1, forward strand.
GACAAGTCGTGATCAAATCAGAATAAGAAAAGAAAAATTCTGCTTCTAGGTAGCAGCTATGGGAGGGTTGTAGACCAGCAGTTTCAGGAAAAATTAGGTGCAGGGTACCAGGTCATAGACGTAGTGCAGGTGACAGAAAACTTAGGTCAGCTATGTAGGGACTTTGAGAAGGAAAATCAGATAACCATTGTTGGCTGAGCAGGAAACAGCCTGGCTATGAATCCAAGATATAGTATTAGGGGTGACCTGAATAAAATAGGAGCAGAAACTGGGGTCTGTGGAGGTCTTTCAGCACCATGATCGCTCCTGGGTAGACATTGCAGTAAGGCATGTTAACGCTGAGCTGAACAGGATGCTCCAGTTATTAGCAAAATCTCACGTAAGTATACTTCCAGTTGATGCTATTGGTATGGATATACTACACATGGCCTGCACCGAAACAGAAAGGGGAAAAAGATAAGTTAGCTTATTAGCAGAATCGTAAGGGGGGGTGTGTGCACATTCACACAAGGAATGATCCCTGTGATTACTGGGACAAGGAAGACAGGCTTTTTAGGTTAGAGTCAAAGTCCGTACAGACAACAAGCAATAAAAATACAATAAAAGAAGCTTCATCTACAGTAAATAGGGATAAAGGTCAGGGTAATATCAATTTGTTTCATCAGAATATCAGAGGAATAAAATATGAAGTAGATGAGCTGTTAATATGTTTAGATGATCTCAAAAATAAGAATCAGATTGTTATACTTTGTCTCTCTGAACACCATGTAACTATGGGGATAGAAAGCGTCATCATAAATGGGTGTAATTTAGCATCTTACACTTGGATAAAGGAGGAGTTGCCATTTACACAAAACAAGGTAACAAATACAAAACTGCCAAAGTAAGCAAATTTTGTGTCGATCAGCACTTTGAAGTTTGTGCATGTGAACTACAGCTAGATAATGTAGTGTTGACAATGGCTACAGTGTGCAGGTCCCCATTAGGAGATTGGGAGCTATTCATGAAAACGTTTGACTCCCTAGTATACTGTCTGTCAGTCAAAAAGGAGAAGTTATTAATCTGCAGGTGTTTCAGTGTAAACTTTCTGAGCAATTCTGAAAGGAAAAGTTAACTAGAAGTATTATCAATGACGTATAACTTAGAACCAATGATGAATTTCCCTACATGCATGTCTCAAGACAGTGGCACTCTGACAGATGATGTATTTGTACAACATGAGGATGTAGAACTAACACATGCTTTCCCTGTGACAAATGGGTTATCAAACTATGATGCACAGCAGATTAACTTACAAAACTGAGCAGAGTGTACAATTCAGAAAGCATTAAGTAAAACCGTAAGGTTGCTCAACCTGGTATCTATAGAGCATTTCAGAAAAAGTTTAAGAAATGTTAATTGGGGAGAAGTATATAATGATCCAAATGATAATGATAAATGCAACAGATTTCTTGATACATTTATGTCACTCTTGGAATATTGTTGCCCAAAAACAAATTGCTAAATATAACACCAAGCAGTTTTTGAAGAAACCTTGGATTACTACAGGTATTAAACTGTCTTCAGAAAGAAAAAGAGGACTGTATGGGACAGCAAGAATAGGTAAGACCCAGAAGTAATTTTGCACTATAAAAATTATTGTAACATACTGAGGAAAGTAGTCAGGAAATCAAGAAATATGTATATTACAGATGAAATTAACAATCTGACCAATAAAATCAAATCAGTATGGAATGTTGTTAGTAGGGAGACTGGAAAAGTAACCACTGGGGTAGGTAGTATTAGTATTAAATAGAATGAGACCATCTTAACCAACAGTACACAAGTAGCTAATGTACTTAACAACCATTTCTTAAGTGTAGGTGAAAAATTGATGAGAATGGTTCAAAAGAAAAAGGCAAGCAGCATATGGAAGAGCCAGTTTTGAGAATTCCTCGTCATTAAATTTTCACCGAACAACCTTTTACGAAATAAAGAAAGTCATTAAGTCTTTAAAAAATAAATATTATATTGGAGTAGAAGACATATCTAACAAGATATTAAAACAATGTGGAGCAGTTACAACTGAAATTCTGTCACATATATAATACGTCACTAACTCAAGGGATTTTCGCTGACAAGTTAATATATGGTTTTGTCAAGGCTCTCTACAAAAGAGAGTACACCATAGATGTCAATTATTACTGCCCAGTATCCTAGATTAGAGCGTTATAAAAAATAGTCGAGTCAGCAATGTACACAAAAGTGGTTAGCCATCTGAACAGTAACGGTATACTTAGTAAATCACTGTTTGGATTTTAAAAGTGCTGATCCACTGAGACAGCTATGTACAATTTCACTAACCTCATAATAGAGTCTTTAAATAGTAAAATGTCACCTACAGGAATTTTCTGTGACCAAAGCATTTGATGTGTGAACCATGACATTGTTGTTGTTGTGGTCTTCAGTCCAGAGACTGGTTTGATGCAGCTCTCCATGCTACTCTATCCAGTGCAAGGTTCTTCATCTCCCAGTACCTACAGCAACCTACATCCTTCTGAATATGTTTAATGTATTCATCTCTAGGTCTCGCTCTGCGATTTTTACGCTCCACGCTATCCTCCAGTAGTAAATTGGTGATCCCTTGATGCCTCAGAATATGCCCTACCAGCCGATCCCTTCTTCTAGTCAAGTTTTGCCACACATTTCTCTTCTCTCCAGTTCTATTCAATATCTCCTAATTAGTTATGTGATCCACCCATCTAATCTTCAGCATTCTTCTGTAGCACCACATTTCGAAAGCTTCTATTCTCTACTTGTCTAAAGTATTTATCGTCCATGTTTCACTTCCATACATGGCCACACACCATACAAATACTTTCAGAAACGACTTACTGACAGTTAAATCTATACTCGATATTAACAAATTCTCTTCTTCAGAAATGCTTTACTTGCCATTGCCAGTCTACATTTTATATCCACTCTACGTCGACTATCATCAGTTATTTTGTCCCCAAATAGCAACACTCATTTACTACTTTAAGCGCCTCATTTCCTAATCTAATTCCCGCAGCATCACCCGATTTAATTCGACTACATTCCATTATTCTCGTTTTGCTTTTGTTGATGTTCATCTTATATCCTCCTTTCAAGACACTGTCCATTCCGTTCCACCGCTCTTCCAGGTCCCTTGCTGTCTCTGACGGAATTACAATGTCGTCGTCGAACCTCAAAGTTTTTATTTCTTCTCCATGGATTTTAATTCCTACTCCAAACTTTTCTTTTGTTTCCTTTACTGTTTGCTCAATATACAGATTGAATAACATCGGGGACAGGCTACAACCCTGTCTCACTCCCTTCCCAACCACTGCTTCCCTTTCATGTCCCTCGACTCTTATGACTGCCACCTGGTTTCTGTACAAATTGAAAATAGCCTTTCGCTCCCTGTATTTTACCCCTGCCACCTTCAGAATTTGGAAGAGAGTATTCCAGTCAACATCGTCAAAAGCTTTCTCTAAGTCTACAAATGCTACAAACTTAAGTTTGCCTTCCCTTAATCTATTTCCTAAGGTGAGTCATAGGGTCAGTATTGCCTCACGCGTTCCAACATTTCAACGGAATCCAAAGTGATCATCCCCGAGGTCGGCTTCTACTAGTTTTTTCCATTCGTCTGTAAGGAATTCGTGTTAGTATTTTGCAGCAGTGCCTTATTAAACTGATAGTTCGGTAAATTTCACATATGTCAACACCTGCTTTCTTTTGGAGTGGAATTATTATATTTTTCTTGAAGTCTGAAGGTATTTCGCCTGTCTCATACATCTTGCTCACCAGATGGCAGAGTTCTGTCAGGACTGGCTCTCCCAAGGCTGTCAGTAATTCTAATGGAATGTTGTCTATTCCCAGGGCCTTGTTTCGACTTAGGTCTTTCAGTGCTCGGTCAAACTCTTCACGCAGTACCATATCTCCCATTTCATCTTTATCTACATTCTCTTCCATTTCTATAATATTGTCCTTAAGAACATCGCCCTTGTATAGACCCTCTACATACTCATTCTACCTTTCCGTTTTCACTTCTTTACTTAGAACTGGGATTCTATCTGAGCCCTTGATATTCATGCAAGTGGTTCTCTATCCTCCAAAGGTCTGTTGAATTTTCCTGTAGGCAGTATCTATCTTACCCATGGTGAGATAACCCTCTGCATCCTTACATTTGTCCTATAGCCATGCCTGCTTAGCCTGTCGATCTCATTTATGAGGCGTTTGTATTCCTTTCTGCCTGCTTCATTTACTGCATTTTATATCTTCTTCCTTCGTCAATTCAATGCAGTATTTCTTCTGTTACCCAAGGATTTCTACTAGCCGTCGTCTTTTTACCTACTTGATTCTCTGCTGCCTTCACTACTTCATCCCTCAGAGCTACCCATTCTTCTTCTACTGTATTTCTTACCCCCATTCCTGACAATTGTTCACTTATGCTCTCCCTGAAACTCTGTAAAACGTCTGGTTTAGTCAGTTTATCCAGGTCCCATTTCCTTAATTCCCACCTTTTTGCAGTTTCTTCAGTTTTAATCTACAGTTCATGACCAATAGATTGTGGTCGGAGACCACATCTGCCCCTGGAAAAGTCTTACAATTTAAAACCTGGTTCATGAGTCTCTGGCTTACCATTATATAATCTATCTGAAACCTGTCAGTATCTCCAGGATTCTTCCATGTATACAACCTTCTTTTATGATTACTGAACCAAGTGTTAGCTATGATAAAGTTATGCTCTGTGCAGAATTCTACCAGACGGCTTCCTCTTTCATTTCTTCCTCCCAATCCATATTCACCTACTACGTTTTCTTCTCTCCCTTTTCCTACTATCGAATTCCAGTCACCGATGATTACTAAATTTTCGTCTCCCTTCACTATCTGAATAGTGACATTATATCACAGAATGTACAATGCTATGTTATAAATGGAAATGAGTGGTTTAAGTTCTTTCTACCAAAAAGAAAGCAAACAGTTTCTTTATATGCTTTAAGTGATGTAACGAAGTTCCTCACCTTATCTATCTGTGATGAAATTACATTAGGTGCTCAATGATAGGTTCAATCATAGGTCCCCCTCTGTTCTTGATATTTGTGAATGACCTCCCTTCTTATCTGAATCAATAAGCTGAACTGACACTGTTTGCTGATGATACAAGCATCATTATTAATCCAGTAAAAGAATCTCCAATAGAAAAGGACACATATGATGTCTTTGAAAAAGTTATTGATTGGTTTGCTGCGAAGGGGTTGCTCAGAACTTTGAGAAAGCACAGTACATCCCATTTTCTACTTCAGCGAGTACAGTTTCTTCAGTGAATATAACTCAACAACAGAAGTCAGTAGGCAGATTAGAGTATACTAAGTTTTTGGGTGTACATGTAGATGAGAATCTTAATTGGAAAATTCATATTTTGGATCTCGCAAAGCGACTAAGTTCTGCAATTTTTGCAGTCAGAATAAATGCGAATTTTGAGTACATTGAAATTAGTAATCTAACATACTTCATATACTTTCTCTCTCTGATGTCATATGGAATATTTTGGTGTAACTCAACACTTAGACAAAATGTATTCGCTGCTCAAAACAAAACAAAAGTGGATAGAATGACATGTGGGGCTCATAGTTGCACATCTTGTAGGCATCTGTTTTAAAGATTAGGAATTCTTACAACAGCCTCACAGTACATCTACTCAGTAATGAAATTTATTCTCAACAACGTGGACCAGTTTAAAATCAACAGCGACGTTCATGATTAAAATACAAAAAGAAAGAAAGACTTACACAGTCCTCTACTTCAAATATCCTACTTCACATTACCTAAGGGGTAATATATGCTACTGTAAAACTTTTCGAAGAATTCGAAGATGAAATAACATGCCTGACGGACAGCAGTAATAGTTTCAAAAATACACTGTAACCATATCTGCTTGACAATTCCTTCTATACCACAGATGATACTTTGAATAGGAATAAATAAAGCTGTAGGTATAATATATACATTTTGTGCCATTTGAGGGAATGGGGTATGTAAAAAAAATTAAGCTTAAATAAACCTTGATTCATTTGTTCATTTCTTATGCACTTGACATGTTCCAAATCATAGCGGTTACCGTGACATTGATCAATGGAACGAGTAACTAACTACCTAAAGACAATTTTTAATTGTAAATATTTATTAGTAACAGTTGCTTGATTCGAGAAGGAATAAAGCTAAAAATTTAGTGCGGACTTCAATGCGAGATGATTATAATAGTTTCCAGAACGAAACTTTGTCTCGAAACCTGACAGAAAACCCAAACAGATTTTGGGCGTATGTAAAGTATGCTAGCGGCTAGACACAATCATGGCCTTCTCTGAGCGAAGGCAATAGAAATACGATCGAAGACAGTGCTAACAAAGTAGAGTTACTAAACACAACCTGCCGAAATGCCTTAACAAAAGAAGACGAAGTAAATAGTCCAGAACTGAAAGAAGAACAGATGCCAACAGGGGTAACGTAGAAGTAAATATCTTCGGAGTAGTGAACCAACATAAAGCACTTAATAAAAGCAAGTCTTCCGGTTCAGACTGTATACCAATTAGGTTCCTTTCCGAGTATGCTGATGATATAGCTCCATACTTAACAATCATGTATAACCGACGGAAGATCCGTACCTAAAGACTGGATTGTTGCACAGGTCACACCAATATTCGGGAAAGGTAGTTGAAGTAATCCACTTAATTACAGGCCCATATCATTAACGTCGATATGCAGCAGGATTTTCGAACATATATTGTGTTCGAACATTATGAATTACCTCGAAGGAAACGGTCTATTGACATACAGTCAACATGGATTTAGAAAACATCGTTCTTGTGAAACACAACTAGCTATTTACTTGCATGAAGTGTTAAATGCTATTGAACTGGGATTTCTGATCGAATCCGCATTTCTGGATTTCCGAAAGGCTTTTGACACTATTCACACAAGTGGCTTGTAGTGAAATTGCGTGCTTATGGAATATCGTCTCAGTTCTGTGACTGGATTTGTGATATCCTGTCCGAGAGGTCACAGGTCACAAAAACTGCCTGGAAGTCAAAGAGTAAAACAGGAATGATTTCTGGAGTTCCCCAAGGTAGTGTTAAAGGCCTTTTGCTGTTGCTGATCTATATAAAAGAGTTGGGAGACAATCTGAGCAGCCGTCTTAGGTTGCTTGCAGATGACGCTGTCGTTTATCGACTAGTAAAGTCATCAGAAGGTCAAAACAAATTGCAAAGCCATTTAGAAAAGATATCTGAATGGTGCGAAAATTGGCAATTGACCCTAAATAACGAAAAATGTGAGGTCATCCACAAGGGTGCTAAAAGGAAGCTGTTAAACTTTCGTTACACATTAAATCAGTCAAATCTAAAGGCCATAAATTTCATTAAATACCTAGGAATTACAATGATGAACAACTTAAATTGAAATGAACACGTAGAAAATGTGGTGGGAAAGGCTAATCAAAGACTGCGTTTTCTTGGCAGGAAACTTAAAAATTTAACGGGTCTACTAAGGATACTGCCTACACTACGCTTGTCCGTACCCTTTTTAGAGTACTGCTGCGCGGTGTGGGATCCTTACCCGACAGGATTGACGGAGTACGTCGAAAAAATTCAAAGAAAGGCAGCACGGTTTGTATTATCGCGAAATGGCAGAGAGAGTCTCACTGAGTTGATACAGGATTTATGGTGGACATAATTAAAACAAAGCCGTTTTTCGTTGCGGAGGAATCTTCTCACGAAATTCCAATCACCAACTTTCTCCTCCTAATGCGAAAATATTTTGTTGACACCGACCTACATAGAGAGAAACGATCACCATGATAAAATAAGGAGAATCAGAGCTCGTGCGGAAAGACATAGGTGTTCGTTCTTTCCTCGCGCCTTACGAGATTGGAATAATAGAGAATTGTGAAGGCGGTTCGATGAATCCCCTGCCAGGCACTTAAATGTGATTTGGAGAGTATCCATATAGATGTATATGTAGATCTAGATGTAAATGTACTTTCACTACTTGCCTCTCTACTGACTTCACGAGCTATTTCTGCATCAGCATTTCATCCCAGTGGTTCCGAAAGCGCCAGATGGTCAACCGACTATGCTAGCCAGCACGTGACCCTACCGTTCGCTCCTTACTCCGTACGTACAGCAGCGTCGATACATTTACTTCACTTATGTGAACTTAGCAAAACCGGAAATAAAGTAAAACACACTCTTATATGCAAATAGGTGGTACCTTACAATCTGACGGGAACCGGTGTTATCACTGCGGCAGAGCTGTTGGCTCAAATTACAGTTACCTCCACGATAACCACACTATTCTCAGTAGGTAAACAATTATCTACCCTGTAAGTAACACTGCCACTACTAGAAGAACTACGATCAGTATTTAATTACATTAGATAAATACCGAGAACCTGCTTTATGTTTCCGCATTATGATCCTTCTGGAGACCAGAAATATCCTCTGTACTAATAAACACAGACTCCGCACAGAACGATCGTGCGAACTACAGTTTGCTTTGTTCGTCCACTGATCCAGACGGTATAGATAGCGACACCCACGTTGATGCTGTTTTCATTGACTTCCTTAAAGCGTTCCATACAGTCTCACTCTAGTGAAGAAATTACGTCCGCCCGATATATCAGACGGGATGCGAGTGTACCTGGAAGGACTAAGTTGCCTCCAGTGAGACGGAAGTTGTTCCAGAACCTACCGGCTGTCGTCTAAGTGGTACACGACTCAACTCACGATATATATAGTTTGACAAAGTATCCAGTCCTCCTTGTCCAAGCGCACGTATTTCTGACACACGATTCTTTCATTACATGCTGACTCTACTAAGCCTAACCTATTACTTCCTCGAGCTCACGTAACTAAACTGGCAATGCCGTCGGAACACGAAGATACCCTGTCAGACCTGAAAAGCCGGGAGTCTGCAGAAAGTTTTACAGTTGGATTTACGACCGATGATGGTCTAGTAAGACTTGTTCTGTGTACCTACGTCGAGCATTCTCCGACGGGCAATGAGCTTTCGGTGGTGTCTGAGCTTCTGTAAATGTAGGCATTGCGAGCATTAAACGTGATCGTAGCGAGATAGTTAGTGGAAATGTATTCCATTTTTTGCGAGTTGCAATCACTGATGGTCGTGGTAAGCGGCAAATTTTAGATAAGTGAGTGAGGGACATACCTTGCGAGATGCACGCCTTCTCCAAAGAGCAAAGCACATACATGTATGGGCATACCGCAGGTATCGCTCTCAACCGCCAACAGTGGAATCGCTGATAAGTGTAACCTCCCTACAGAAATATTTTAAATTTGAACCAATAACCAAGTGTAACCTCCGAACAAAAATTTAAATTAAAATATGAACCATGTGTAAACTCCCACAAAAATAATAATTAAATGAATTTTAAATATTGTAACCTCTGAACAAAATTGGCTCCCATTTATAATCTCTGTGCAAAAATGCATTCACATTTAATGTAACCACAAAATTCAATTCCTAAACCCGGAAATAATAAAAAAATTCAGTAACCTGGTAAATTTTATGACGACAGCAGCGCTGCGCCTCGGCCCTGTATTCTGAATAAAAAAGGAAAAATTCTTACCTCAATAAAAACTGCGAATATATCTGCTCTTACGTAAAAACTTTTCGGCACAGCTTCGTGCAATGCTGGGCTATATTTCTTTTTTTTTTTATTCTTGGAAGGAATGATCATGCATTGGAAATATTCTTTAAATTGAAATGACTGCTTTTTTAAAAAAATTACTTTATATTATAAAAATTATTAAAAGTAATTAATAACAGTTAATATACATTACTAGATATGCGCAAGGCTGCTTCTTTACCTTCTACAATAATCCTCATCCTCCAAAGTCCCGACCAGAGCAGACTGCCGACACGCGCCGACTACTATCGACTACTGAAGACTACTGTCGACTAGCGACAAGCAACAACTAACTACATACTACTCTCTGGTCAGAAACTCTGCCATGCCTCGCCCATCGCCGGCAAAGCATACTTCTTACATAACCCTACACTGGGGGGGGGGGGGGGGGCAAAAATTTGGCAGCGATGGTGAGTCAATTGGACTTGCCATGAGCAACAAATTTTTCTTAATTAACTAAGTTTACAATCACAGAATATAAACTTATATATAAGTGCAGAACATGAAATAAAATATAGTGCACATGCACTGAGTACAGAACATATCAAGCAAAGACAAAATGTGTACATAATGAGTACAAAACATATTAAGAAATAATAGTATTAACAAATGACAAAAAGTGCACACGCACTGTAGTTCAGAACATATGAGCAAATAACAAAATGTATAGGCAATGAATACAAATCATGTTAACAGAATGACAAAAGTGCACACGCACTGTAGTTCAGAACATATCAGCAAATCACAAAATGTATACGGAATGAGTACAAATCATATTAACAAATGACATAAAGTGCACACGCGCTGTAGTACTGAACATATCAGGAAACCACAAATGTATAGGCAATGAGTACAAATCATATTAACAAATGAAAAAAGTGCACACGCACTGTAGTACTGAACATATCAGGAAATCACAAATGTATACGCAATGAATACAAATCATGTTAACAAAATGACAAAAGTGCACACGCAGTGTATATACCTTTTTTTTACTATTTTACAAGATCTAGGATAGGAAATGGAAGGATTGCATCATGGTTGTAGCACTTTAGGTTGCATGCAGCTGCACTGAACGTCCATATCTTTCTACAGAAGCACAACACCAAGTGAGACAATCTGAAGTTCTTTTCCTTGAAGTATTAATCAGTGTAGCCAAGACACTGAAATGTCGTAGTAATATTCCATGTTATCATTTTGGTAGTACATTAGGTATACCAAACAGTGGGACCATAATAGCATCTCCATCGCTCAAGGTGGTGGACAGCATGTTGTGTCAACACCACGTTCTTGTAAGGTACACCAATGTAGAATTAGTGCAAAAATCAAATATAGTGCTCCATGATCATGAGGATAGACAGGACAAACGGATATTGCAGAAATTTCTGGTAATTAGGTCAGAAGGTGAAGGACATTATGTCACATACTAGTCTTCATTGAGAATTACACTAGTCTAACAACTCATTTGAGTAATTGGTGGCACTCATCGCCCAGTTACTGAACATTTCTGTACCATGTATGAAGTATTACAGAATAATGTTCATAAATCATCTGATTACAGTGAACATTGGCACTCATTGGCCAGTTACAAACCATCAGAAGTGATCATTGAAAATAGGAGCTAATGAATGGCGTAGTATTAACATAATTCACTTAGTTATAGTAATCATTGGCACTCATTGGCCAGTTACAAAACATAAGCAACTATTGAATAGTACAAAACATTTTTCATCATTCAAGTGACATACGACATATTTAAAATAATTATTGGCACTCATTGGCCAGTTACAAAGTATTCTTGGATTTTTATAAAACATTATTCAGTATTATTCAGAAGTTATCATTCAAAATGAGAGTCAATTATTGGCATAGCATTTATAGAGTATAACAAAATATTATTTACCGAAATTATGGGCATAGCATTTATAGAGTATAACAAAATATTATTTACAGAAATTATTGGCATAGTATTAATGCATTATTACAAAGCATCATTCAATATTACTCAGAACTGATTATTCCAGTGACATACGACATATTGAAAATGTAACATACTGTAATTATTATTCAACGTCTGTGACTAGAAAACATCATTCAGTATTACTCAGAATTCTCTTAAACTGGTAGCATTATTTGGGACAGGAAATTCATTTTTTTTGTGCTAGCAATGCATTGCGTTGGGATCGATAATTAATTACTGGGGCATAACAATATTTGCATTTGACTTATTGCTGCAAATGAAGATGTGTAACGTCATTCGTCATGAGTCAGCTGTAGCAAGGTTATGAAACAAGTAGAGTATATGTGATCACATTCATGAATGACACAGGTTTAAAGATTAACTGCTTATAGCGTATTAATTTCGTGAATAATTTCTCCTGCAAAAAATACAAAATGGATTATTAAACTGAAAGAAGAAACGCATATTATGCTGAAAAGTAGTGAACTTCGAATTAACAGCTAGTGAAATGTGTATAAAATATATATGTTCTTTAGCTGTCCTTTCCAAAACCTTCAGTCATCATACCATGCGACATAAGACATACTGTCAAAACGAACTGCAACAAATACTTAAATAACTACATAGCATAAATACATAAACTTCAACAATATCTTCATCTGCAAAGAATAACTTCATTATCCATATCATCATAACTCCATTATTCTCATCACCTGTAAAGAAAAACTTCATTATCCATATTAACATATTCTTCATCATTATTCATCACCATTCATTATCATCTGCAAAAGAGTCACTTCATTATTCATTATACACCTATCCCTTATTTCTAGCGTATTTCATCACTAAAACTAAGATGTGCAGTTCTGTCTGACAGCCTGCATCAATCGCCTCGTATTCTGAAAGAAAAAATTAGTTAAGACTGCTATTCTACGATGTGTATAGTATATTCTTGTTAATGCTTGTTAATTCTGATCCATTTACTCTTCGTGACGAGGTATTGCAGGTGAAATTCCCATTTCATAGTAAACCACTGTGGTTTGTTTCATTTATTTCTTTTATACGTTATTGCTTCCTGAAAATGATGAACAAAGATTAATGTCTTGCATTTAAATCATATACCATTAAATAGAAACTGGTTTGTAGTGATATAATTGAGCATACAGCATAGTAAGACGGAAAACGTAATATGTCAAAAACACAGACAGTGTGCAGGTGCAAAAATGTACACAGAGTATCACAATGTAGCAGCCAAAAAAGTGTAAAATAGTCACGATGTTGAGATATCATAAGGCAAAATGTTAAAGTCAACTGGTGTTTGTTATATCTTAAATATTTCATAGTGCATACAAACAAAACAGGAAAACAATCATACATACATAAAAAATGGAAAATGTACACGGTCTGATATATAACGACAAGAAATGACTTTCTTTGTGTTCAGCTTGTATGTTATATAGTTAATAGAGGCGAGAATTGAAGACTTTAATGGGGAGAGAATTTGATAAAATTAATATGTCACTAGATAGAATTGCATAATTGTTCATAAAATGTGTAAGTTTATCTGGAAAAATGTGCACGGTCTGATGTGTAACGACAAGAAAAGCGACCTGCTTACCTTACCTTGCCGGGCACTTGCCAAGAAAAATACGATAATCATCAGTAAGTGTTTATGTGAATATAATTGCATAAGTGGTCATATATCTTAGAAGAAAGATTAAGGAAAGGCAAACCTACGTTTCTAGCATTTGTAGACCTAGAGAAAGCTTTTGACAATGTTGACTGGAATACTCTCATTCAAATTCTAAAGGTGGCAGGGGTAAAATACAGGGAGCGAAAGGCTATTTACAATTTGTACAGAAACCAGATAGCAGTTATAAGAGTCGAGGGACATGAAAGGGAAGCAGTGGTTGGGAAGGGAGTGAGACAGGGTTGTAGCCTCTCCCCGATGTTATTCAATCTGTATATTGAGCAAGCAGTAAAGGAAACAAAAGAAAAATTCGGAGTAGCTATTAAAATCCATGGAGAAGAAATAAAAACCTTGAGGTTTGCCGATGACATTGTAATTCTGTCAGAGACAGCAAAGGACCTGGAAGAGGCATCAAGGGATCACCAATTTAATATTGGAGGGCAGCGTGGAGGGTAAAAATCGTAGGGGGAGACCAAGAGATGAATACACTAAGCAGATTCAGAAGGATGTAGGTTGCAGTAGGTACTGGGAGATGAAGAAGCTTGCACAGGATAGAGTAGCATGGAGAGCTGCATCAAACCAGTCTCAGGACTGAAGACCACAACAACAACAACAACAAAGTGGTCATAAAAAAAATTAGGAAATGGCATTACAGTGTGATAAATCATAAAGTATGTTCATTCAATAAAGAGTTTGATGTTGGAGACAGGGTGATTGCCCTTGCTTTTTCTGGTTCTCAAAGTTTCGACGTGTACTACATTGGGGTGAGGAATGCTGCGAATTCGATATGGACCTGCATATAGAAGCTCAAATTTACTGCATCTATTCTTTCCTCTGTTGGAAAAATAGTGTGTACGTACTAATATCTTCTGTCCAATGTAAAAGTCACGGCGTGTACAAACCTGTTTTTACTGTCTTCACCGGCGCTCTGCGGCACGTTTGATGTTGTTCAGCGCACTGTCAATTATTTCATGGTGTCGTAGTCGACAAGATGTAGGAAAGGTTACTAATTCTTTAATTTTGTTAGGTGGTTCAACATTTTTCAGTATAACAGACGGACATAGCATAGTAGATTAATTTCATATGGAATTAATTACATCCTAGAATGAGAGTATGTGTGTGTCCCAATCAATATGTCTTTTATGGCAGTATATTCTACACAGTTTACCAATTTCTTTAATTAATCGTTCACAAGGGTTCGAAGAAGCATGGTACCTGGATATATAGATCGGAGAAATGTTTCTAGCTCGTAACATACGTGTCCATATAGCAGGCCGAAACTGTGGTCCATTGTCGGAAACTATTTTCAACATATGCCCTACTTGAAATAGAAAATGTTTTACAAATGCTTTCGAAACAGTTTTAGCAGTTGCTTTGCGTAACGGAGTGAAGGTAACAAATTTTGAAGTGAGTTCAACAGCGACAAAGATATAGCAAAAACCTCTATTAGTTCTGGGAAAAGGACCAAAAATGTCTACAGCGGCCATGTTTCTCAATTTAACAGGTACAATGGGATGTAACGGAGGAATATGTGAAGTCGTATCTGACTTAGCCTTCTGGCAGATTTTGCATGACGCTAAAACTCGTCGAATACATTTCTCCATGTTGGTAAAATAACAGTTCTGTCTCAGTATAAGAAAACATTTTCTGGCTCCGTAATGTGCGTAACTTAAATGAGTATACCAGATTAATTTGTTAACAAGCTCGTCAGGAATGCATAATAACCAATTGTTGCTGTCAGGGTGAGAGCGGCGAAACAGAATAGTATTGCGTACAGTGTAATGGTTTCCAATGGTAACATTAATCCTATCTTGACAAAGGTGTTAATCTCTTTCCATACGTTGTCTTTACTCTGCTCTTGTGCTATGTCTTGTAATGACGACGAAATGAAATTTTCAAATGCAACTTGTGGAATGTACATGACGCTGAAATTTGCTTTGCAGAAGTTGGTTGCGATGTCTTGCTGATTGTTGCTGAGAGAACGGGATAGTGCGTCTGCTACAATATTTTGTGTGCCGGGAATGTGAACAATTGTAAAATTAAATTCCTGTAAATAAAGTTTCCATCTGCTTAATCTGTCGTGTGTAAATTTAGCGGAAAGTAAAAACTGCATCGCTCTATGGTCTGTATAAACGGTCGTATGTCTTCCATAAAGGAAATGCCGAAATCTCGTAAATGCCCATACAACACATAATGTTTCAAGTTATGTAACAGAATAATTATGTTCAGCAGGTGACAGAATGCGACTCGCAAAGGCGATGTTTTTAATTACTGTAAAACCATCTTCTTCAATTTCCTGAAAAATGTGTACGCATAAAGAGGTGTTAGAACTGTCGGTGGCAATGGAAAAATTTCTAGTAAGATCTGGATGTGATAAAAGTGGTGCATTCAACAAAGCAGGTTTCAGGTTCATAAATTCAGATTGTGCTTGCTTATCCCAGGACCAAATAGTGTTTTTACCTGTCAATTGACATAATCTAGGGGTGTCTAAAGCAGATCATCATCATCATCATCATTTAAGACTGATTATGCCTTTCAGCGTTCAGTCTGGAGCATAGCCCCCCTTATACAGTTCCTCCATGATCCCCTATTCAGTGCTAACATTGGTGCCTCTTCTGATGTTAAACCTATTACTTCAAAATCATTCTTAACCGAATTCAGGTACCTTCTCCTCGGTCTGCCCCGACGTCTCCTACCCTCTACTGCTGAATCCATCAGTCTCTTGGGTAACCTTGCTTCTCCCATGCGTGTAACATGACCCCACCATCTAAGCCTGTTCGCCCTGACTGCTACATATATAGACTTCATTCCCAGTTTTTCTTTGATTTCCTCATTGTGGACACCCTCCTGACATTGTTCCCATCTACTAGTACCTGCAATCATCCTAGCTACTTTCATATCCGTAACCTCAACCTTGTTGATAAGGTAACCTGAATCCACCCAGCTTTCGCTCCCATACAACAAAGTTGGTCGAAAGATTGAACGGTGCACAGATAAATTAGTCTTGGTACTGACTTCCTTCTTGCAGAAGAGAGTAGATCTTAGCTGAGCGCTCACTGCATTAGCTTTGCTACACCTCGCTTCCAGTTCTTTCACTGTGTTGCCATCCTGTGAGAATATGCATCCTAAGTACTAGAAACCGTCCACCTGTTCTAACTTTGTTCCTCCTATTTGGCACTCAATCCGTTTATATTTCTTTCCCACTGACATTACTTTCGTTTTGGAGATGCTAATCTTCATACCATAGTCCTTACATTTCTGATCTAGCTCTGAAATATTACTTTGCAAACTTTCAATCGAATCTGCCATCACAACTAAGTCATCCGCATATGCAAGACTGCTTATTTTGTGTTCACATATCTTAATCTCACCCAGCCAGTCTATTGTTTTCAACATATGATCCATAAATAATATGAACAACAGTGGAGACAGGTTGCAGCCTTGTCTTACCCCTGAAACTAATCTGAACCATGAACTCAATTTACCGTCAACTCTAACTGCTGCCTGACTATCCAAGTAAAGACCTTTAATTGCTTGCAGAAGTTTGTCTCCTATTCCATAATCTTGTAGAACAGACAATAACTTCCTCCTAGGAACCCGGTCATATGCCTTTACTAGATCTATAAAGCATTGATACAATTCCCTGTGTTCCACTCATAACACTTCTCCATTATTTGCCGTAAGCTAAAGATCTGGTCCTGACAACCTCTAAGAGGCCTAAACCCACACTGATTTTCATCCAATTGGTCCTCAACTAATACTCGCACTTTCCTTTCAACAATACCTGAGAAGATTTTACCCACAACGCTGATTAAAGAGATACCTCTGTAGTTGTTACAATCTTTTCTGTTTCCATGTTTAAAGATTGGTGTGATTACTGCTTTTGTCCAGTCTGATGGAACCTGTCCCGACTCCCAGGCCATTTCAATTATCCTGTGTAGCCATTTAAGACCTGACATTCCACTGTATTTGATGAGTTCCGACTTAATTTCATCCACCCCAGCCGCTTTATTGCACTGCAATCTATTGACTATTTTTTCCACTTCCTCAAATGTGATCCTATTTCCATCATCATTCCTATCCCATTCTACCTCGAAATCTGAAACATTACTGATCGCATTTTCACCTACATTGAGCAACTCTTCAAAATATTCCCTCCATCTGCCCAAGGAATCCACAGGATTCACCAGCAGTTTTCCTGACCTGTCCAAAATACTTGTCATTTCCTTCTTACCTCCCTTTCGAAGACTGCTAATTACACTCCAGAATGGTTTTCCAGCAGCTTGACCCATAGTCTCTAACCTGTTTCCAAAGTCTTCCCACGATTTCTTCTTGGATGCTGCAATTATCTGTTTGGCTTTGTTTCTTTCTTCAACATAACTTTCTCTGTCTACCTGGGTTCTGGTATGTAACCATTTTTGATACGCCTTCTTTTTCCTTTTACAGGCTGCCTTGACTGTGTCATTCCACCAAGCTGTTTGCTTCATCCTACTTTTACACACTACTGTTCCAAGACATTCTTTAGCCACTTCTAGTACTGTGTCCCTGTACCTTGTCCATTCCTTTTCCAATGACTGTAATTGACTACATTCAACTAACTGGTACCTTTCTGAGATCGCTGTTATGTACTTGTGCCTGATTTCCTTATCCTGAAGTTTCTCCACTCTTATCCTCCTACATATGGACCTGACCTCCTGCACTTTCGGCCTCACAATCCCAATTTTACTGCAGATTAAATAATGATCAGTGTCATCAAAGAATCCCCTGAATACACGTGTGTCCCTCACAGCCTTCCTGAATTCCTGGTCTGTTATTATATAGTCAATGACAGATCTGATTCCCTTGCCTTCCCAAGTATACCGGTGAATGTTCTTATGTTTAAAAAAGGAGTTTGTGATTACTAAGCCCATACTGGCACAGAAATCCAAGAGTTGTTTCCCGTTACTGTTCGCCTCCATATCCTCTCCAAATTTACCCATAACCTTTTCATACCCTTCTGTTCGATTTCCAATCCTGGCGTTAAAATCACCCATGAGCAGAACACTGTCCTTGTCCTTTACTCTAACAACTACATCACTGAGTGCCTCATAAAAACTATCCATCTTATCTTGATCTGTCCCTTCACAATGCGAATATACTGACACAATCCTAATTTTCTTGCTAGACACTGTCAAATCTATCCATATATCCACATCGGTCGTTCGTTTACATACCTTATTGCAACTACCCTGGGTTCCATTTCTTTCCTGATGTAAAGCCCTACACCCCATTGTGCTATTCCTGCTTTGCCTCCTGACAGGTAGACCTTGTATTCTCCCACTTCCTCTTCTTTCTCACCCCTTACCCGAATGTCACTAACAGCTAAAACGTCCAGCCCCATCTTACTTGCAGCCTCTGCCAGCTCTACCTTCTTCCCAGAGTAGCCCCCATTGATATTAATAGCTCCCCATCTCATTACCATTTGTTTGCCAAGTCGTATCTTAGGAGTCCCTGGTTTGTCAGTTAGAGATGGGACTCTGTCACCTCCAAAGGTCCGAGGCATTTTGCTCTGAGTGTTGCCAGCATCATATTTAAAGTACCAGGGAAACAGGTTGCTAGCCTTACTTGCCCCGAGTCCCATTGGGTTTTACCCCTAGCGGCTGAGGGACTAACCCGTGGATTTGGTAGTCTTTGCCGTATGAGCACAAAGGTGACCATTACTCAGAATATGTCCGAGATGCCCAGCCTTATTCCAAAGTAACTGGTATCCCGACTGTCGGGACCACTTACTTGGCCACTCATACGTTGCCCGTGGTTCATGAACTAGGACATGACTACAGGAACCCACACCATGAACCACTAAAGCAGAGTAATGAATAAATTTACGAAAAAAGTTAATTATACCCAAAAAGCTGCGTAGTTGTTTCTTCGTCGTAGGAACAGTAATGTCACGTAAAGCTTGAAGTTTCTCCGGGTCAGGCGCAATGCCTTCTGCTAAAATTACATGTCCAAGAAATTTTATAGAAGTTTTACCAAAGTGCGATTTACTGAGATTAACTGTGAGTCTTTGTGCACGAAAAGTTTGCAACAGTTGTTCAAGAATCAGATTGTGTTCAGACCAGTTAGCTTCTGCAATAAGAATGTCGTCTACATACGTTGTGATTCTGTCTTACAATGCAAAAGTGTGTATCGGATGTCGTCAAAAGTAATAACATTTTCGTGAAAAAGATTCTCTGTGTCAAAAGTATTGCTTGCGTTACTGGAAGATGCAACCTGTACTGTATCTAGTCAAATTCTATCTGACGCGCTATTATTTTCAGGAGGATGCTGTGGCATTTCAACTATTTGTACGGTTCTGTTATTTCTTCCTGACGTATCACGTTCGGGATGATATCTACTGTCTGGTTCATTCATGATAATATGTTGTTGCGGATGATTTTGTTGTTGGTAAGACCGACTGTTATTAAACGTACGCTGAAAATTGTGCTCATTGCTTTTACGTCTGTCATGCATTGCGATAGGAATTGAAATGGTGTGTTTTCTGTACGTACTGATTCCCTTGTTGCTGTGCGTTACTATTTGTTGGAGCTGACGCTATACGTGTAGGCGGCGAAAGATTAAAGCTTGGTTGACCTTGCACATTACATTGTTGGTTAGGTATGCTAACCGGCTGGCTTTGATGCTGTTGCGGTAAAAAGCGTCTATTGTTACCAAAACGTGGTTCCTGTTGAAAATTTTTGTACATACTGATGATTAAAATTTTGTTTGTTATCAAAATTACGCTGGTAGTTCAGGAGTGCCTAATGAAAATTGTCACTTTCGGTAAAATTTGTCATATCGTGTTTTTCTTTACACGTTTCTTAATCCTAGATAGAGCGATAGTTGAAGAGCTGTTTTGATAGATATAAAGGATAGTAGAAGAGAAGGCAGCAGTGCAGAAAACTAAAGATGAAATAGCACTACTACGGCTCGGGACCCTGTGCACACTACGGCACATATTCATTAAAGCGTAATGAATCCCCTGAGATCAATTACGCACTACAAATAAATTTTAGTTTCTGCGTTACAGGCAATGCCGGTGAAAATTCGAAAGAAAATTGTTGTATCCAGTCCAATTCAAGTTTCTGCATTACATGAAATGCCGGTAAAAGTTCAAGAGCAAATTGTCGTATCCAGTTCAAAGCGTGTACCTGTGCTCTGTCATTTTTAAATACCTTAGATTTTCTTACGGATTAAAATTGCTCGTAATCAACGTTATCGTCTCTGAATGTGTGAACAGGTTCAGGATTGCATGAGAATCTGTTTGTGTCTTTTCGGAATCTAAGTCACGTAGTCTCTGTAAATTACCTAAGTTACACTGGATGTGTGAGTGTGACAAATGTTCGGAATGTGCCGTATGCTGTGACGTGTTAGTGACTGAAACATTTTTCATTTCTGTCACTTTAATACGTTCGTCAATTTGGCTGATCTGTTGCTCAAATTTCTTATCGAATTCCGTGTCCAGAGTGTGTGAAAGTTCTGGTGACTTTAAATTAAACTAGTCGCGTATCTGTATTGCGTTTTCTGAACATTGTTCTGTGACTGCACTAATTTCATTTCTAAGTGATTCTGTTGTGGCTGCATGTGTATTATTTAATTCTTGTGCAACAGATCTAATTTCTTCACTACTGTTCTTAACACAAGCCTCAATTTCGTCACGTAATTGTTCTTTAGTATCATGACATTGCGCGGTAACGTCTGTAATCTGTTCACTAAGTTGTTCGTTCTGTTCATTAAGGTTGTCGTGTTTTTCATTCGACTGTTTGAAATGGTTATCTAGTATTTCATTCCGCTGTTTGAAACTTTCATTTAATTGTTTGGACGATTCATTAAGTTTGTCGTATTTTTCATTAACTTGTTTGAAAAGGTTGTCTAAACTTTCATTACGTTGTTTGTACGATTCCTTAAGTTGTTTGAAATATTCATTCCGTTGTAGCAATACTGCCATAATTTGATCCAAGCCAATATTACCTACTCTATTCTCTGTGCTGTTTGATGGCATACCTGCAATTGTCACGTTTTATGTAACCATTTGGTTATTCTGTGACTTTTGAAAATGTTTGCCAATCGAATGTGCACTGTTGGTCACTACACCGGAATTAAATAAATCTGACGTATTCTGATTACACTGTTCATTTTCGTTAGAAAAATTTGTCTGTTCGTTACGTAAATTTTGCAAACCGGATGTGTCAAACTGGGCAGCGTTCATTGTAATGGAACGTGCCGCGTCATCAATTGTCGTTAGATTAACAGAGGACACAATTGAATTTGTTTGCTCATTATTAGCATTAAAATCATTACTAGTGGTCGGTACGCACTGATTGTCTGTAAATGGAGGATTGTCATCATTACACTGAGTGTCGCAAATATTATCGGTCAAATTATTAGAGTCGGCTATTTCACTCATTGCACATCGCGATGTGCAATGAGTGAAATAGCCGACTCTAATAATTTGACCGATAATATTTAATATTAAATGAATTTTAAATATTATAACCTCCGAACAAAATTGGCTCCCATTTATAATCTCTGTGCAGAAATGCATTCACATTTAATGTAACCACAAAATTCAATTCCTAAACTCGGAAATAATAAAAAAATTCAGTAACCTGGTAAATTTTATGACGACAGCGGCGCTGCGCCTCGGCCCTGTATTCTGAATAAAAAAGGAAAAATTCTTACCTCAATAAAAACTGCGAATATATCTGCTCTTACGTAAAAACTTTTCGGCATAGCTTCGTGCAATGCTGGGCTATATTTTTTTTTTGATTCTTGGAAGGAAGGATCATGCATTGGAAATATTCTTTAAATTGAAATGAATGCTTTTTTTTAAAAAAAATTACTTTATATTATAAAAAATATTATTGAGGCATTTTTTTAAAGTAATTAATGACAGTTAATATACATTACTAGATATGCGCAAGGCTGCTTCTTTACCTTCTACAATAATACTCATCCTCCAAAGTCCCGACCAGAGCAGACTGCCGACACGCGCAGGCACGCGCCGACTACTGTCGACTACTGCAGACTACTGCCGACTAGCGACAAGCAACAACAAACTACATACTACTCTCTGGTTAGAGACTCTGCCTTGCCTCGCCCATCGCCGGCAACGCATACTTCTTACAATGTAATCTGTTGAAAACGCACAAGTTACAAAATTATTGTCGTCGTTGTTACCAAACAAAAGCTGTTCTAATTTGTGTTTTTTCCTTTCTGTCATCCTTCTTTGTTTACAGAAGGAAAACGTAGTCATTTACTGGTAACGATGCATCTCGGAAGCCTATACTCATTTCTTTGTGACGCAGTACGGTAGGTTTTTTGTTGTGCTTTACTTTGCAGTAAGCCAGCGAAGACAGAGAAACTAATAAATTATTTAATAAATTAATATCTCAATGTAAAGTCATAATTCTGCTCGACGCAAGAATCGAACCCAGAGCCCCCCGAGCTGAAGTCGCACACGTAAGCCCCTAGCCAAACCGATTTGAATGCTTGACTTCGATTGGGATGATCAGGCGCGACAGACCGACAGCCTCAACCGCTGCACGTGCGGCGAGGTTCGTCGTATGATGGCGTCAGACGTTTAAAATTTGTCATTAACTTTTCGGGTATTTTAAGTACTAAATTTACCGGTAGCGGTTTCAACCTGAACAAAGCGTGGCTTTAGGTACTTTCCTTAATAAACCCTCAAAGATATCGCTTTAGTGAAGCTCCTACTGACTCATCGGTATCTCGTCGTGGATCGACCGTGTAACCACAGAATAGATTTCTTTGCCGTCGAACAACATCTCTGGCGCGTTTGTATCTGTAGTTGCGTGTGCAGTGGCACGGTCCGCAAGTTGAAAAGCAGGGACTAGACTGCTGTAGTTTCAGTGTGTCGGCTCACTGGGAAGAAAGCCGAAAGACATATGCCCGAAATCTCATGAGAAAAATATTTTGCTGTTGCTCGCGCTAAAATAAACATAATGAATCATAATGGCTTTATCACACTTTCATGGGATAATCCTGGAACTGTCTTTACATCTTAGGACGGTTTTATTGTTACTTGGGTACGACATTCCTCCGGCAAACGATGCGATTTTGTTCACAGCGTTGGCCTTATCTGTTCTGAAACAACTGTCCATGTCAGGGACGCAGTAGCGCGTTGTAGGGCAGTGGTAGTAGTATGATATTCTGCCTTACGGCAGGTCTTGTCACGGGTTAAGCCTCTTCCACTTTTGTCTGTCCATTCTTTTCATTTCTGAATATTTGTCTCCTTCGATATTGTCCAGCATTTGACATCTTCTTTTTCATCTTCCACTTTTCCCCTCCACCATTCCTTCTATTCCTTCCTTCAATAAACAGTAATTCCTCAAACAATGTCCAATCCAGTTTCATTTTCTCTTTCTAATGACTTTCAGCATGTCTCTTTCTTCTCCAACTCTTCTTAATACTTCTTCATTCCTCACTCGGTCTTCCCATTTCACTTTTTCCATTCTTCTCCATATCCACATCTCTAGTGCCTCCAATCTTCTTTCATCTTCCTTCCTCAATGTCCAGGTCTCCGCACCATACAATGCAACGCTCCAGATGTAACATTTGGCAAGTCTTTTCCTCGGATCTTTGTTTAGTAGTCCACCAAGTAATTTATGTTTCCTCTTTAGTCCTTCTTTTGCCGTTGCAATTCCTTTCCTAGTTTCTGTCGAGCAGTACATATCATACATTATTACACTTCAGAAGTAACTGAAGTTACTCACTTGCTCTATTTCCTCTCCCCCTATTTTCATACGGCATTTTCTCCCCTTTCCTCCAGTTACCATGCTTTTCGATTTCTTCTTGTTAATCTTCATTCCATATTCTTCTAATTTTGTGTCTAGATCATCTAACATTTGTTCCATCTCTCTTGCACTCTCTACCATCACAACCATGCCGTCTGCAAATCTTATACACTCCACTCTCCGACCCCCTCTACAAACTCCTCTCCTTCCAGCATTATATACCACGACAAAATTATGTGAACTCGACAAACCTGGCACTTGAAGTAGTTGTCCAAGCGCAGCGAAGGCAAGGCGCCGAATCTGTTAGCAGAAGTGAATTTTCACTATATTTGACAGGGATATTCAAACACAAGCAAATTTTTAAGTGCTGCAGCCAAAATTTCAGAAGGGAGATCAGTTATTACTTATCACGTTAGCAGTGGTTACAATAACAAAATGACAGTCGTCACAAAGTCGTGAACCCACATCGAGAAAGATCCGAAAATCCACACAACATAATCGAAAGATTTAATTAATATACTTTTCATACGCTGATGATCAACAGAAAAATTTATTTAAAAATGTAATTGGTCTGCATTGCACGCAGATTCATGGCACAAAATACATCTTTACTGTCTTCCGGAAACTCTACTACTATCTTCACATCCAGGGCTGATCAAACTTATGGGACATCATTCGTGACAAGATGACGATACATCAAATGATATGGTCTTTTCAGAACATTCGTATGTTTCAAATATTTTACTTAGTGCTTCCTAATGATTACACTGACGAAGAATCCTTTACATACTTAAAAAATTCCCACTTCACGTCTTAGCTAAGCCTAGCAATTCTAAACCATTTATCATTAAGCGTCAATACCAGGGGCGGGTGAGGGGGGAGGACGGTATTTTGTACTCACCACGAAACAAACCTAAAACAACAAATTTCGTTAAATATGTTTAAATTTTATTAGCAACATAGTTTTTAAATAGGTACTAATGTGTAAGTAGAGTACAGAACCTGAAAATACCTTCCAACAAATTTCGTTAAATATCTTTACATTTTATTCTCAACATACCTTTTAAAATTATACACACTCCTGGAAATGGAAAAAAAACACATTGACACCGGTGTGTCAGACCCACCATACTTGCTCCGGACACTGCGAGAGGGCTGTACAAGCAATGATCACACGCACGGCACAGCGGACACACCAGGAACCGCGGTGTTGGCCGTCGAATGGCGCTGGCTGCGCAGCATTTATGCACCGCCGCCGTCAGTGTCAGCTAGTTTGCCGTGGCATACGGAGCTCCATCGCAGTCTTTAACACTGGTAGCATGCCGCGACAGCGTGGACGTGAACCGTATGTGCAGTTGACGGACTTTGAGCGAGGGCGTATAGCGGTCATGCGGGAGGCCGGGTGGACGTACCGCCGAATTGCTCAACACGTGGGGCGTGAGGTCTCCACAGTACATCGATGTTGGCGCCAGTGGTCGGCGGAAGGTGCACGTGCCCGTCGACCTGGGACCGGACCGCAGCGACGCACGGATGCACGCCAAGACCGTAGGATCCCACGCAGTGCCGTAGGGGACCGCACCGCCACTTCCCAGCAAATTAGGGACACTGTTGCTCCTGGGGTATCGGCGAGGACCATTCGCAACCGTCTCCATGAAGCTGGGCTACGGTCCCGCACACCGTTAGGCCGTCTTCCGCTCACGCCCCAACATCGTGCAGCCCGCCTCCAGTGGTGTCGCGACAGGTGTGAATGGAGGGACGTATGGAGACGTGTCGTCTTCAGCGATGAGAGTCGCTTCTGCCTTGGTGGCAGTGATGGTCGTATGCGTGTTTGGCGCCGTGCAGGTGAGCGCCACAATCAGGACTGCATACGACCGAGGCACACAGGGCCAACACCCGGCATCATGGTGTGGGGAGCGATCTCCTACACTGGCCGTACACCACTGGCGATCGTCGAGGGGACACTGAATAGTGCACGGTACATCCAAACCGTCATCGAACCCATCGTTCTACCATTCCTAGACCGGCAAGGGAACTTGCTGTTCCAACAGGACAATGCACGTCCGCATGTATCCCTTGCCACCCAACGTGCTCTAGAAGGTGTAAGTCAACTACCCTGGCCAGCAAGATCTCCGGATCTGTCCCCCATTGAGCATATTTGGGACTGGATGAAGCGTCGTCTCACGCGGTCTGCACGTCCAGCACGAACGCTGGTCCAGCTGAGGCGCCAGGTGGAAATGGCATGGCAAGCCGTTCCACAGGGCTACATCCAGCATCTCTACGATCGTCTCCATGGGAGAATAGCAGCCTGCATTGCTGCGAAAGGTGGATATACACTGTACTAGTGCCGACATTGTGCATGCTCTGTTGCCTGTGTCTATGTGCCTGTGCTTCTGTCAGTGTGATCATGTGATGTATCTGACCCCAGGAATGTGTCAATAAAGTTTCCCCTTCCTGGGACAATGAATTCACGGTGTTCTTATTTCAATTTCCAGGAGTGTAGATTCCTAAGAAGGGGCATGAACTTGACAATATGAATATGGCATTTTATTGCGACAGGCGCATTCATTACCGAGACTTATATTTTTGCGTTAAGTTTTACTTAGAAATTTAAAAACGTTACCAAATCTAACATAAGAAATCATCAAAAACAATAAAAAAAATCCGATTTTAAAATATAAAATCCCAGGCTAGGTTACGACATTTTCCGAAGGTGGCACAAAGTATCCCAACCTCGACTACTGTTGCAGTCCTGTCGTCATAATTTGCTTGTAATATTACGGTATGTTTATAATTTCTACTTTTGGGCCTTCTAATAAATGACATTATTTGCCTGGTAGACGAGTCAAATGAAAAAAAAAAAGATAAACTACACACTGAAATCAACAAGGCACATCAGAACACAAAATTCACACTTGAGAAAGAAAATCAAATTTTCTTGACACAACAATAATAAAAGATAATGGCAGACATACATTTAATCTCTTCAAAGACACAGACACAATGCTAGAAATAATATATTCTACATCTGATCATCCCTACAACCAGAAGTTTTGCAGCACTAAGACTATGTTGTGTAGATTAAACAGGATCCCACTCAACAAGAGAAATAATGTAAAGGAGATGAGTACAAAACTGCACACGCCCCACACCACTACAGAGCCTCCACCAGCTTCAACAGTCCCTTGCTGACATGCAGAGTCTATCGATTATGAGGTTGTCTCCACACCCCTATACGGGCATCCGCTCGAAACAATTTGAAACAAGACTGGTCCGGCAGGCAAGATGTCTCCAGTCATCAATAGTCCAGTGCCGGTGTTGACGGCCACAGGCGAGACGTAAAGCTTTGTGTCATACAGTCATCGAGGGAACACGAATGGGCCTTGGGCTCTGAAAGCCCATATCTATGATGTTTCGTTGAATGGTTCGAATTCTGACACTTGTTGATGGTCCAGCATTGAAATCTGCAGCAATTTGCGGAACGGTTACAGTCGTCGTTGGTCCCCTTCTTGCAGGACCTATTTCCGACAGCAGCGATGTCGGAGATTTAACGTTTTACCGTATTCCTGGTATTCACAGTACACTCGTTGAATGGTCCTGTACTCCATTCCATTGCTACTTCGGAGATGCTGTGCCCCATCGCTCGGCCGGCCGGAGTGGCCAAGCGGTTATAGGCGCTTCAGTCTGGAATCGCGCGACCGCTACGGCAGCAGGTCCGAATCCTGCCTCGGGCATGGATGTGTGTGTTGTCCTTAGGTTAGTTAGGTTTAAGTAGTTCTTAGTTCTAGGGCCTGATGACCTCAGCAGTTAAGTCTCATAGTGCTCAGATCCATTTGAACCCAACCCATCGCTCGTGCGTTGGCTATAACACCACACTTAAATCTTGATAATCTGCCATCGTAGCAGCAGTAGCGGACCTTCCAACTGCGCCGGACACTTGCTGTCATATATAGGCGTTGCCGACTGCACTGTGGTGTTCTGCCTGTTTGCATATCCTTCTATTTGAATGCACATGCCTATACCAGTTCTTTTGGCGTTGGCGCTTCAGTGTATAAGTCACCTAATGAAGCATTTATGAAGATTATGTTAGGTTTATTAGGGTAGAAACGAAATGAATTTATTTCACTTATGTATTCTTTGAATACACTTGGCTTTTCAGATCTCCATTATCTTCCGCAACCTGTCTTTTTACGAGTAAGCGTTTAGTATGTAAGCTTCCCTGTTACACTGTCAGAGATTTGACCAAAGAGCTTTGATAAGTGTTTATCGCTGGCAGCGAACACTAGATTGCTGACGTCACACGGGACGTGCGCTCAGACGTATACAGGGTGTTACAAAAAGGTATGGCCGTGGACATGTCTCCGGAAACGCTTACTTTCCATGTTAGAGCTCATTTTATTACTTCTCTTCAAATCACATTAATCATGGAATGGAAACACACAGCAACAGAACGTACCAGCGTGACTTCAAACACGTTGTTACAGGAAATGTTCAAAATGTCCTCCGTTAGCGAGGATACATGCATCCACCCTCCGTCGCATGGAATCCCTGATATGCTGATGCAGCCCTGGAGAATGGCGTAACGTATTACAGCCGTCCACAATACGAGCACCAAGAGTCTCTACATTTGGTACCGGGCTTGCGTAGACAAGAGCTTTCAAATGCCCCCATAAATGAAAGTCAAGAGGGTTGAGGTCAGGAGAGCGTGGACGCCATGGAATTGGTCCGCCTCTACCAATCCATCCGTCACCGAATCTGTTGTTGAGAAGCGTACGAACACTTCGACTGAAATGTGCAGGAGCTCCATCGTGCATGAACCACATGTTGTGTCGTACTTGTAAAGGCACATGTTCTAGCAGCGCAGGTAGAGTATCCAGTATGAAATCATGATAACGTGCTCCATTGAGCGTGGGTGGAAGAACATGGGGCCCAATCAAGACATCACCAACAATGTCTGCCCAAACGTTCACAGAAAATCTGTCTTTGATGACGTGATTGCACAATTGCGTGCGGATTTTCGTCAGCCCACACATGTTGATTGTGAAAATTTACAATTTGATCACGTTGGAATGAAGCCTCATCCGTAAAGAGAACATTTGCACTGAAATGAGGATTGACACATTGTTGGATGAACCATTCGCAGAATTGTACCCGTGGAGGCCAATCAGCTGCTGATAGTGCCTACACAAGCTGTACATGGTACGCAAACACCTGGTTCTCCCGTAGCACTCTCCATACAGTGACGTAGTCAACGTTACCTTGTACGGCAGCAGCTTCTCTGACGCTGACATTAGGGTTACCGTCAACGGCACGAAGAATTGCCTCGTCCATTGCAGGTGTCCTCGTCGTTCTAGGTATTTCCCAGGCGCGAGTCATAGGCTGGAATGTTCCGTGCTCCCTAAGGCGCCGATCAATTGCTTCGAACGTCTTCCTGTCGGGACGCCTTCGTTCCGGAAATCCGTCTCGATACAAACGTACCGCGCCACGGCTATTGCCCCGTGCTAATCCATACATCAAATGGGCATCTGCCTACTCCGCATTTGTAAACATTGCACTGACTGCAAAACCACGTTCGTGATGAACACTAACCTGTTGATGCTACGTACTGATGTGCTTGATAATAGTAGTGTAGAGCAATGAGTCGCATGTCAACACAAGCACCGAAGTAACATTACCTTCCTTCAATTGGGCCAAGTGGCGGTGAATCGAGGAAGTACAGTACATACTGACGAAACTAAAATGAGCTCTAACATGGAAATTAAGCGTTTCCGGACACATGTCCACATAACATCTTTTCTTTATTTCTGTGTGAGGAATGTATCCTGAAAGTTTGGCCGTACCTTTTTGTAACACCCTGTACGTATCGTCGGCCACGAGGTGTCTAGTGTGACGTCATAAGTTCGTTGCCGGGCCCGTATTTCTCGCGGACCCCGGTGTCTTACACGTATCGCTTGCAGCAGGAGTGCAAATCACCGGCTTGGGAAGCTCTCACCTCCCTCACTGTTTCACTAATGAGGGCGTAACACGATGAGCCATCGAAAGGGGTAAGCCACGCCCCTCCCGGCCGAACTGCCCACTAGGTGACGCGCTGGCTCCGACCGCTGCAGCCATAACAGTTGAGCCTGATCGTTACAATTAGCGGCGTCAGCCGGCTAAACGCACGCGGGGTCCGCGCTGAGCGATGCGGCAACAGCGGGAGCAGTTGTAGTTGTAGCTGCAGCTGTAGCTGTAGTGGATGTCACGAGCGGCAGCGGATGGGCCGGCGCCAGAGCAAGGGGCAATCGGCCAGGCCCCACCCGCAACGGGGATTATGCTAAGCGCCTTGTCGGCGGAGCTGCGCGTAATGGCGCCCGCTGCGTGTATTGGACACGTGTAATGCGCGGACCGCGTCCGTGACACGTACTGATCAGGCGCTACACAGCGGCGGCGGAACGCCTCGTCTGAATGCAGATTTCTCCCGCCGGTGACACAGCCGCCATCGTCGTGTTCGTTTGTGAGCTACACGCCGCCACTGCTTTCTCGCGCGCGCGAGCACGCGGACGCGTTACGGCCAACTGGGGATTCCCCGCGCACTGACAGGCCAGCACCATCGATTCTGCCGGCTGCTGTCCCGAGGGGTACAACACTGGCCAGTGAAAGCGAGCTCTGGCTTTCCCGAACAAGACGGAGTGGCTCTCCATTGGTGATCCGCCTAGCGACGAGCGGGCACGTGGTTGGCGAACGGTGTCACCCTGCTTTGCGCGAGCAGGTACTGTGTTTCTTGACTCAATTAAGGGGCTCCGGAAAGGCTCAAAATCATGAAAAGTTCAATTTTTACTTTTTTGCGTTTTCTGAATCTGCAGACTATTACCTTTTAATAGATATATAATTTATTCAATTCCGAAGACTACAACTATTTTTAAAATTTTTTTGAAATGTGTTCTACATGGGCGCGACCCACTGTGGCGCTGTTAAACTGCTGTCAAATGGTGTTATTATCAACGTCCGTGTTCATCAGGTACATTTTAGTGATGAGAGATAAAGTATGTGTTGTGGCTAACCTGTGATGGTTCAATATACACTCCTGGAAATTGAAATAAGAACACCGTGAATTCATTGTCCCAGGAAGGGGAAGCTTTATTGACACAATCCTGGGGTCAGATACATCACATGATCACACTGACAGAACCACAGGCACATAGACACAGGCAACAGAACATGCACAATGTCGGCACTAGTACAGCGTATATCCACCTTTCGCAGCAATGCAGGCTGCTATTCTCCCATGGAGACGATCGTAGAGATGCTGGATGTAGTCCTGTGGAACGGCTTGCCATGCCATTTACACCTGGCGCCTCATCCAGTCCCAAACATGCTCAATGGGGGACAGATCCGGAGATCTTGCTGGCCAGGGTAGTTGACTTACACCTTCTAGAGCACGTTGGGTGGCACGGGATACATGCGGACGTGCATTGTCCTGTTGGAACAGCAAGTTCCCTTGCCGGTCTAGGAATGGTAGAACGATGGGTTCGATGACGGTTTGGATGTACCGTGCACTATTCAGTGTCCCCTCGACGATCACCAGTGGTGTACGGCCAGTGTAGGAGATCGCTCCCCACACCATGATGCCGGGTGTTGGCCCTGTGTGCCTCGGTCGTATGCAGTCCTGATTGTGGCGCTCACCTGCACGGCGCCAAACACACATACGACCATCATTGGCACCAAGGCAGAAGCGACTCTCATCGCTGAAGACGACACGTCTCCATTCGTCCCTCCATTCACGCCTGTCGCGACACCACTGGAGGCGGGCTGCACGATGTTGGGGCGTGAGCCGAAGACGGCCTAACGGTGTGCGGGACCGTAGCCCAGCTTCATGGAGACGGTTGCGAATGGTCCTCGCCCATACCCCAGGAGCAACAGTGTCCCTAATTTGCTGGGAAGTGGCGGTGCGGTCCCCTACGGCACTGCGTAGGATCCTACGGTCTTGGCGTGCATCCGTGCGTCGCTGCGCTCCGGTCCCAGGTCGACGGGCACGTGCACCTTCCACCGACCACTGGCGACAACATCGATCTACTGTGGAGACCTCACGCCCCACGTGTTGAGCAATTCGGCGGTACGTCCACCCTGCCTCCCGCATGCCCACTATACGCCCTCGCTCAAAGTCCGTCAACTACACATACTGTTCACGTCCACGCTGTCGCGGCATGCTACCAGTGTTAAAGACTGCGATGGAGCTCCGTATGCCACGGCAAACTGGCTGACACTGGCGGCGGCGGTGCACAAATGCTGCGCAGCTAGCGCCATTGGACGGCCAACACCGCGGTTCCTGGTGTGTCCGCTGTGCCGTGCGTGTGATCATTGCTTGTACAGCCCTCTCGCAGTGTCCGGAGCAAGTATGGTGGGTCTGACACACCGGTGTCAATGTGTTCTTTTTTCCATTTCCAGGAGTGTATATCGCTGGTGTGATTGTCGATTGTTTCATGTTTATTTACTCTGTCGTTATCTCGAAAATATTCGTAATTAATTATATTTCTTGAGTCTCTGTTTTGTTGAAGTATAATAATGAGTAAAAGTAAAGTTATTAGAAATCCTCTGAACGCTTTTAAGAAAAGCAGAAATGTTGGAAAGCCAAAG
The DNA here is from genome assembly GCF_023864275.1 of Schistocerca cancellata. Lineage (NCBI taxonomy): Eukaryota > Metazoa > Arthropoda > Insecta > Orthoptera > Acrididae > Schistocerca > Schistocerca cancellata. The sequence goes on from NC_064631.1 coordinate 522,247,858, forward strand.
GTATGTGTTATTACTGTAAACAATAAAGACGATAACCAAGTGAGTGAACCTAACTTGCTTTAGACAAGGAACGCCTTCGGGCTGCAGACAGGGCTGTAAAGAGTCTAGAAATACAAGCAAGAGTAAACAGGAGGAGGAACAAGAGGAAGCTGGAGAAGGAGTTTGCAGAGGATGAAGATATCCATCCTATGGACCTGGAATGCACTAAAAAGTTAATCCAATCTTTGTCGCTCGATTCCCAAAACTTTTATTTTCTCATACTAATTACATGTTTTCTAAGGATCTTCCAAACATATTTGTTTCAAACTTTCAGTAAATGTTACACAGTACCTTCTGCATAATTTAACACAGCCTTTTTCCAAAAAACTGTATATATAAATAAAAAATTGCAAAAAAATGTGAATTTTCATTGCAGTTTGAAAAAAAATTATCTTTAATAACTGAACAAAAATTTTGTAAAAACCCTGTGTTAAGTTTTAGCCCATATTCCAATAAATAATCTGTAAAAAGTTCAACTTCCTACCTCAAATACTTTGTGAGGGAAGATGTAATTTATAAGCGTTATTTTAACATTGCAAGTATAGGGCGTTCCGGAGCCCCTTAAAGCACTCGATACAGTTCCGCTTTGTCGTTCGGTGAACAAAATCAGCACTTACCGAGTATCGGGACAGATTTGCGATTGGAATGAGGACTTCTTCCTTTCCCTATTCTCATTCTTTTTCTTACGGATTTTCTGTGGCTGGCGCCGCCTATTCGCTCCCACATCTTCTTCGGTCCTGACTTTCGACAGTATTCGTATTCCTTGCTTCCTTCCACTGTCTCCAACCGAGCGGGATGGCGCAGTTGTTAGCAAATTGGTGTCCGAGTCCGGAGGGCGCGGGTTCAGATCATCGTCTGGTCACCTAGATTTAGAGTTTTCTTGATTTCCCTAAAGCAAATGCTGGGATTGTTCTACTGAAAGTCCACCGCCAATTTCTTTCCACATCCTTGAAAGATACCGAGCGTGTTGTCCGTCTGTAGTTACCTCACTGCCGACGGGACGCACAATCAGTACCATCCTTTCCTTTCCTTTGCTTCCTCGTCGCCATCTAGGGCTGCCACAGGCAACTAAAATTTGCTGCAATTGTTTGCGGACGGCGACTATTCCGACTATTTTTATAAATAAAAATCGGTTGCCGCTTGTATGATAGTTGATCATTTCATTTCATTTCATCTGCGATCAGCTTGAACGATTTGGTAGAATTTTTTTGTTCATTGTTGTCTGGATAAGGTTTGTATGAAAGAAAATTTTTGGAGTATCCAATGGGATAGTGGGAAATTAAAATCAATTGTCATATGTATGAAATGTCATCAATTAAAAACAGATTGAAAGATTTGGTCGATTTTTGTCTTTGTTGTGCTTGTAATTTTCGGTACAAGGTTTCGTGTGGAAGAAATGTTTCGGAAAACCCGCCGGAAAAGACGGAAATTAAAATCTTTTTTTTTTTTCGCAGTTTTGGAGGGTAATGGCATCTTAGATATGAAAAAGAGAGTAAAAAAGGTTCGTGTTTAGCTTGACGATTTCGCTGTCACATGTTTTCATAACAAAACTATCACATTGATAGTTATACCAGTATATACAATATATAAAAAAGTATGTAATATATAAAGGGGAAAAGTTCTTACCGAAAATCTCGCTCAGCTCTTGATCAATTTACTACAAATTTTCACACGACACTCGTAATGAACTTTCGGACGGACACAGGCTGTATATTTTTGTCACATGTATATTATATATACATACGTTTGTAGCATATAAGATGGAAGCGTAGTTACACCAAATCTCGAAAAGTGCTTGACCAATTTACTTCAAATTTTGTACGATAGTCTCATGAATATTCGGACAGAAATGAGCGCAGAGATGGTGGAAGGAGGAGTTGGAAGAGAGGATGGGATGAGGCTGTGCATAGATAGATGGGGAGAAGAGAAGATGTAGAAGAGAGGGGGGGGGGGAACGAGAAGATTGGCAGAGAGAGAGGGGAGGGCAAGGGATTTAGGATGTATATGCAATTCCCACACATAATTTGCAATTGCGAAGCACTGCCGGGTTCTCTGGTTTTTAATAAACAGTGTCCAAAATGCGACTATTTTTTCCAGGCGATTATTTATTATTTTTATTTTCGTTTGTGCCTAGACTCTCCTGGGAACCGTTCGCAGGAGAGCTTCTGTGAAATTTTGGAAGGTAGGAGACGAGGTACTGGCGGAATTAAAGCTGTGAGGACGGGGCGTGAGTCCTGCTTGGGTAGCTCAGTTGGTAGAGCACTTGCCCGCGAAAGGAAAAGGTCCCGAGTTCGAGTCTCGGTCCGGCACACAGTTTTAATCTGCAGGAAGTTTCAGGATTCATGATGTCAGTTCCCTCCAGCACTACTTCAGACATTAGTCGAGCCCATGCCATTACGTGTTGCGGCTCTTCTCCATACTCGCGGGGGCCCTACACGATATTAGGTAGGTGTACCAGTATCTTTGGCTTTTCAGATTTCACGCAAGTCGCATAAGAGTGGCGCCACCTAGAGGATGTATATGATCTTTGCTTTAAATACACCTTGTAACGGTCGTGAGTGATGGTTACCTTTAACATTAGACGTAGTGAATTGATGTTACTGAAGAATACCTACAAGCCTATGAGAACGCAATTTTCAGCAGCTCGCAGAATCTGAACAAGGTGATGTAATAAGGTTACGAGAAGTAGTATCCTAATTGTGCGATATTGCAAACACAGTTTGCAGGAATGTAGCTCCTGTACGTGATTACTGACAGCGGTGGTCACGAGAAGCTACGGTCGGAAGACGATTGGCTTCCGGACGGCTCTTTGGCACTACCGAGAGGGAAGACTGTCGTGTTTGGCATATGGCTGTAGGGCATCGTACTGCGTCTGCACCAGCTGTTCCAGCAGCAGTTCGAGTAGCAGTTGACACCACAGTGACACAACGACCTGTTACAAATCGGTTAGTTCAAGGCAGTGTGCGATTTGCGCTTTTACCAGGTGGGGGGGATGTCCTAGGGGGTTAGTATACTTATGTATGTTACTAGCTTGGACCGTGGCGTTACCCATGATTAAACAGTTATTTATAAATAGATGTTAATGCCGAAACTCACTGTTCACGCGTATGCACTATCAGAAAAGCCATCCCTTGTTATATCTTTAAAAGTACATTATAGATAAAGCTTATTTACAAAATCATCTACATATAGGTATACGAGGGGAATTCAAAAAGTAAAGGTACATTTGTGAAAAGGTGTACTTATTCTGAGGATAGAAAACTGAAACATGCGTTATTTTTCTACGTAACATTCCTCGACTTCAATGCAGTTTTCCCGACGTTTTACGAGTTTTTTTATTTCATCAGAAAATACGTTTATGGGTTCCATCTGTAACCAATTGACCAGCAATGACGTCTTCATCAATTTCAAATCTTCTTCCCTGTAATGCTTCCGTTAAGGGTCCAAACATGTGAAAATCGCTTGGAGCCAGGTCTAGACTGTATGGTGGATGTTCCAGCACCTCGACTCTCAACTCCATTATTGTATCGGCTGTCCGTTTGGCAGAATGTCGGAGAGCGTTATTTTGCTGCAGGATGACATCTCTTCACAGTTTTCCACGACGTTTGGATTTGATTGCAGGTTTTAGTTTCGTGCGCAACACATCACATCCACCATACAATACATACCTGGCTCTAAAGCCTCGTTTACGCTGGGTTGACGTCTTGCAACATTGTGGCGTGCTACGGAAATGTGGCGTGTGTCGTCTTGTCATTTAGTTCTAAATGTTTTGAAATGCTTACCTACTACATAACTCTTTTTCAATATTAATAAGCAAACATACTAATAGTAAGACTGTATTAAAAACTTTCAGTGTTCAGCTCGACAAATTTAAATTATATGTAAAGTATTACTCCAGTGCGTGGGAAATAAACATCCCAGGTTGGGATGCATAAACTAAAACCAGAGGAGGCGATGATCTGATACAGAGGGGGGAAATCCCCCCATCCCCCCCCCCCCCCCTGCAAATCTCACACTGGTTCAAGGGCAACTCAGAGCCAGGCGCCCTACAGTGTATATTCCACTGATCCCTAACCACCAGCGTTTGCAACTTGAGTGGTGTCAAGAGAGAGCTCCAAGAGGGCAGAGTGGAGATATGTTGTGTTTTCTGATGAAATCCGTTTGTGCCTCGGTGCCTTCGATGGGCATGTGTTGGTTAGGAGGCTGAAACCAACCTGTGCCTGCATCACACTGGACCTACACCTGGAGTTATGGTCTGTGGCGCGATCTCGTATGACGGCACGAGCGTTCTCACGGTTATCGCGCACCCTGACTGCAAATCTGGGCATTTATTAGCGGCTTTCCATGGAGTGTTTTCCAACTGCATAATGCTCGCCCACATACCGATGTTATAACCCAACATGCTCTACGGAGGGTCGACGTATTGCTTTGGCCTGCTCGACCACCAGGTATGTCTCCAATCGATCACATGTGGTGTGACATAATCTGACGACAACGCCAGAGTCATCCACAACCAGAATTGACCGCCCCTGAAACTGAATAACACAGACTGACATCCCACACCAGTGTGGCACAGTTCATGCACGGTTGCATGCTTACATTCAACGTTCAAGTTACTCCAGTTATTAATGTACCAGCATTTCGCATTTACAATGACTTTTTACTCACTTATATTAACCTATGAACTTGCATCGTCAATCACTTAAATTGGTCACCTAGAAAAATGTATTCCCAAAAATTTATTACTTTACATTAATTATTTCTTTGTATTCGTTTCTTTCCATCAGCGTATTTCGTAAGTCACGATATTCGTCAGTTTTCGCCTTGCGATATCTAGGTAAGTGAAGAGAAGACACCGACCACAGCTCTACCGTATAGGTAACGAGCCCAGAATACATTAGCTAGCATCAAATAAAAATTGGCACACGGAACGACGTCAAAAATATCATAAGTTCAAAAAGAGTGACCATGGCAGTAAATACCTGGAAATATCTTCAGATAAAGTACTGCACCCTATAGACAAAGAGGCTGAACCCTTTCCAAAGAAGATGACAGCAGAGGTGAGTTCTCTACGGGCTGACACTTGTCGCCAGCTGGACTGGGTCCTCTTCCCATCGCTGCCACTATCTTTGGGTTCTGGAGTGCAACTTTCCTCCGATCATCTCGCCTCTGCACAATGCGCCGTCTCGCCGTGTTATTCAAAGAGATATTTCCTCTTTCAACAGCCATCGATTACAGGTGATACATACATTTCCTCTGGATAATCTGGTAAGAAAGATGTTTCGGAACCAGATTTTAAGTTGTAAGACACTTCCAGGCTCAGATGCGTACTCTGACACAAAATTTATTGATTATGAACTGTAGATTAAAACTGAACAATATGCAAAAAGGTAGGAATTTAAGGAGATGGGACCTGGATTAACTGAAGGAACCAGAGGCTGTTTCAGAGTGAGCATTAAGGACCGACTGGTAAGGACAGGGGAAAGGAATACAGTACAAGAAGAACGGGTAGCTTTGAGGGATGAAATAGTGAAGGCAGCAGAGGATCAAGTAGGTAAAAGATGAGGGATAGTAGAAATCCTTGGGTAATACAAGAGATGTTGAATGTAATTGGTGAAAGGAGAAAATATAAAAATGTAGTAATTCAATCAGGTGAAAGGGATTACAAACGTCTAAAAATGAGGCTGACACGAAGAGCAAAATGGCTAAGTAGGAATGGCTAGAGCAGAAATGTAAAGATTTATAATATATATTACCAGGGGAAAGACGGATGCCGCTTACAGAAAAATTAAGGAGAGGTTTGGAGAAAACAGAACCAACTGTATGAATATCAAGAGCTCAGATGGAAAACAGTCCGAAGCAAATAATGGAAAGCAGAAAGATGAAAGCAGTATCTAGAGGGTCTGTACAAGGAACAGGTATTTTGTGGCAATATTATGAAAATGGAATAGAACGTAGATGAAGATGAGATGGGAGATATGATACTGAGTGAAGAATTTGACAGAGCACTGAAAGACCAAAGTAAAAAAAAAAGGCCCCAGGAATAGACAACATTCTATTAGAGCTACTTATAGCATTGGGAGAGCCAGCCATGACAAAGCTCTACCATCTGATGAGCAAGATATATGAGACAGGCGAAATACCCTCAGACTTCAAAAAGAATATAATAATCCGAATGGCAAAGAAAGCAGGCGCTGACGGGCATGAAAATTACTATCAGTTTCATAAGTCACGGCTGCAAAATACTAAGACGAATTCTTTCCAGACGAATGGAGAAACTGGTAGACGTAGGCCTCGGGGAAGATGAGTTTGGATTCCGTAGAGACATTGGAACACACGAGGCAGTATTGACCCTACGGCTTAGAAGATAGATTAAGGAAAGGATAACCTACGTTTCTAGCATTTGTAGACTTACAGAAAGCTTTTCATAATGCTGACTGGAACACTCGCTTTGAAATTCCGAAGGTGGCAGGGGTAAAATACAGGGAGCGAAAGGCTATTTACAGTTTGTACAGAAACCAGATGCCAGTCATTACAGTCGAGGGGCATGAAAGGGAAGCAGTGGTTGAGAAGGAGGTGAGACAGGGTTGTAGCCTCTCCCTATAGTTATTCAATCTGTAAAGCAGTAAAGGAAACAAAAGAAAAATTCGGAGTTGGTATTAAAATCCATGGAGAAGAAATAAAAACTTTAAGGTTCGCCGATGACATTGTAATTCTGACAGAGACAGTAAAGGACCTGGAAGAGCAGTTAAACGGAATGGACAATGTCTTGAAAGGAGGATATAAGATGAACATCAAGAAAAGCAAAACAAGGATATCGTCGTTGTTATTAAATCTGCATATTGAGCAAGCAGTAAAGGAAGCAAATTAAAAATCTGAAATAAGAATTAAAGTCTCGGGCGAAGAAATAAAATCTTTCAGGTATGCCGATAATACCATAATTCTGTCAAAGATAGCAAAGCACTTCGAAGAGCAGTTGAACGGAATGATCAGTGTTTTGAAAAGAGGATATAAAATAAACATCAACAAAAGCAAAATTACGATATTGGAATGTAGTCGAATTAAATCAGGTGATTAAGAGGGAATAAGCTTAGAAAATGATACATTTAAAGTATGCCCAAGCAGCAAAACAACTGCTGACGGTCTAAGTAGAGAAGGTATAAAATGTAGACCAGCAATGGCAAAAAAGGCGTTTCTGAAGAAGAGAAATTTGTTAACATTGAGTATAGATTTAAGTGTCCGGAAGTATTTTCTGAACTTACCTGTATGGAGTGTAGTCATATGCTGAGGTGAAACATGGTTGATAAACTGTTTAGTCCAGAAGAGTGTAGAAGCTTTTGAAATGTGGTACAGAAGAATGTTAGGACACATTCTGAAGCATCAAGTTGATCACCAGTGTAGTACTGGACGGGGGCGGGGGGGTGGGGGGGGACTCTGAACTTACTCACTATAACATTAACTGTTTTTGGCTGCATGGTGCGATAGACATCTGAAACTTAGTCAGTCTTTCATCCTCACTTGTTTTCATATGGACTCCAGTTTTTCTCAGGCTATGACTATCTAGAGACGGAAGCTGTATTAAAGTTTGAAGATCAGCACATACTTGAACTGTGAAAGTGTTTATTTTTTTGCTGTTGGTTACAGAAGGAGCAACTGCTGGTAGGCCTAATACGTGTGGAATTTATCTAACTTTCTCGCCATGGTCGTGTGGAAGTAATTAGCGTACCAGGTAAGAGATCAATCATTACCATGTGTCTTCACACTATTATTGCATGACACTCCATATAGCTCTGACAATGGCCTCAAGTCGGTTGAAAAGTGCTGCCATCTAATGACACAGTGCCTGGAAGAATTTCAGACACTTCTGATGATTTACGCGGGCAGTTAATCGATAAATAACAGCTGTTTTGCACTTCAAGTGGACCAAGTGACTGATTTTCATAAAGATGCTCATTTGGTTGCTTCTGTTCCTTTCGTGGAAGAGTTTAACATTCGAGAGGAACCGCTTTACTGTGAAGCTACAGCTCCAAGTCCTTCCGATGTGGTCCATATTTCTTTGAATGAAAATGTGACATCACGGAATAGGTGCAACGGGGTAAGCACAGATGGTTCACGGTTGGTATTTGGAACTAATGGTGGATAGCAACAGAGAGTTAAAGCTTCAGCTCCTGATGCAGTATGGACTCACTGCACAATAAACTGGGGGGCTCTGGCGGCTAAAGAACGTAGCTCACAACTTCATACTTAATGATTTTTATGTGCCTACATGGCATACAACTTAGTAATATGCGTCGTATGTGGTGCTGTTGTGTTTTACTGTGCAGTGGTTTTAATTAGTTAGAGGGTTTAAAAAGGTAAGAATTTTGTTTTAGACTTACACGGTTTTACATTTAATGACTTTTACCTGTTAACATGACATAAAAGTATGTAATACCCCCCGTATGTGGCGCTGCTGGATTACTGTTTGTGGGGGTGGCTGAAGATCGGATGGCCTTTGTGGCCAAGCAATGACTTCACGGTGACCCATCCAATGACCAGGATAGGTTGTATCGAGATACTGTGTTTACTCGCCGTACGGAATGTGTAGGAGCTCCGTCATGGTGAAAGCACATACGAGCTCCTATTGCCAAAGCGATATCCTCCACGTATTCTGGTAATACATTTGGAAGAAACTCAAGATACCGTGTCCCAGTAAGACGGTTGTCTAAAACAACTGGACCGATGAGTTGGTCATTCAATAATACGGCACCACACGTCAACTGAGGAAAGTAGTTGAAAATTCGTTTCTAGAATAGCGTGCAGATTTTCGTTTGTCCATGCATGAGAGTTACGTGTGTTGCTGATTCTGTTGCGGGTAAATGTTGACTCATCAGTGAACAGAATAAGTGGAATTAATCGCTCATTGGCAATGACCCACTGACAGAATTCTTGCCGGACGGCAGCATCTCCTTCATGCAGATGTTGTACACTCTGCCGATGAAAGGGATACAGGATGTCCTCGTGGACTGTGCATATCACTCGTGTTTGTGGAATACCAAGGTGGGCAGCAATTCTTCTAAAGCTAGTGTAGGGTTGCGTTCGACTACTTCACGAATGTTCTCAACTGCATTAAGAGTTTGTCCTACGGAACGTTCAGAGGCAACATTTACGCTGGGAAGCGTACCCCGCTCACGCAATCCGTGAAATACTCTGCTAAACACCCTGCTATCTGGCACTCAGCGATTCGGAAATCCTTGTTGACATTCTTGCACAGCATCTCTGGAATTCCCATTGGACAAACCATAGACAAACACCATGTCAGCATACTCAGCATATGTGAAGATCCGTGGCATTTTCGTTACACAAAACTGTATTCGTTGTGCACGTAACAACACTGTAGTACGGTACACTACGATAAGCACTGTCGGACTGAGACTTGAGGTAAACAATTGCACCATTCGGAAGTGAACTCCGTACTGACACGTTTAGTAAGGACGACGCTACACGTTTCCCGTTCCTGGTTGTTTTCACTGATTTACCCGTGAACGGTTAAGAAAAGGGCATATTTTTATTAGGAATATTTTGTACAGAATCACCATTAGTATTACCCCTCAAAGCATGTACCTTTCCTCCTGACTCACCCTATATATAACCACCAAACATATCCAACCAGTCTTAATAAACAGCATTGCCTAATGCACAGTTCCGCTAGAAACGACCTGACACAAACCACATATCTTTATAGTTGATCTCTCTGCAAAAGACACATCTATATTCAAAGCAGTAAAGCAAACAAAAGAAAAACACGGAGTAGGAATTAAAATCCATGGAGAAGAAATAAAAACTTTGAGGTTCACCGATGACATTGTAATTCTGTCAGAGACAGTAAAGGACCTGGAAGAGCAGTTAAACGGAATGGACAATGTCTTGAAAGGAGGATATAAGATGAACATCAAGAAAAGCAAAACAAGGATAATGGAATGTAGTCGAATTAAATGGGGTGTTTGCTGCCGGAATTGGATTAGGGAATGAGACACTTAAAGTAGTAGTAGGAGTTTTGCTATTTGGGGAGTAAAATAACTGATGAGGGTCGAAGTAGAGAGGATATAAAATGTAGACTGGCAATGGCAAGGAAAGCGTTTCTGAAGAAGAGAAATTTGTTAACGTGGAGTTTAAATTTAAATGTACGAAAGGCGTTTCTGAAAGTATTTGTATGGAGTGTAGCCATGTATGGAAGTGAAACGTGGACGATAAATAGTTTAGACAAGAAGAGAGTAGACGCTTTCGAAATGTGGTGCTACTGAAGAATGCTGAAGATTAGATGGGAAAATCACATAACTAATGAGGAGGTATTGAATAGAATTGGAGAGAAGAGAAATTTGTAGTACAACTTGACTAGAAGAAGGGAACGGTTGGTAGGGCATATTCTGAGGCATCAAGGGATCACCAATTTGGTATTGGAGGGCAGCGTGGAGGGTAAAAATCGTAGAGGGAGACCAAGGGATGAGTACAGTAAACAGATTCAGAATGATGTAGGTTGCAGTAGGTACTGGGAGATGAAGAAGATTGCACAGGATAGAGTAGCATGGAGAGCTGCATCAAACCAGTATCTGGACTGAAGATCACAACAACGACAACATATTCAAAAGAGGAGATCACACAGAGGCAGCAAATACATGGAGTGCACTGAATAGATTAAGAACAGGAGCTTCAAAAAGCACAATAAACGAGTTAAGTAGGCCTACCCTGAAGATAACCATTGTGAATGCGTAGAAACATAGACGATTGAACATCTGCTTATGTGCCGATGGATGGAGTTTGTTTGCACAGTGGAAGATCTAATTTTTTTTTTCTAATGACAAGGCCACTAAAGCAGCCGAGTTTAAGAAGAATAGAATTTAAGTTTACTCGCTCGGACACGGAAAGTAAGCAATAACATATGCGTATGTTACAATGAGATGGAATATTGCCTTAACACAGAAGAAAGTCACGGCATACTTTTCACGTCACAGCAGATTAGTAAATGCTCGGCTACACCAGCATTCCTTAGCAATGCTCATCCCTTCTTCTGCTGGGTTAATAATCAAATCTTTTCAACAGATTTTCATGATGCTTAACGCAACCATCAATCCTAGCTCTCTTCGAAAGCGTCATTTTCCATCTATATCTTTCTCTTCTCTCCTAAATTCTGTTTGACTTTCTGCTGTTTATTTTCCATTATTCTTGAAATTATTTTCGTTAAAATTCCTCGATAAGAATCAAATTGCCGTTGACGTCTTTCCTAAGCAGCCTATAACGATTGTCTCCTACGTGACTGCGTGTATATCTACTTTTACATATGTACTCCAGTAATTTTCCAGTGATGGAAAGCTTTCATTGTTGCTTTCTATGCACATTTCCACTTCTGAAATGACTTCATTCTGTGATTATTCCAATGTTTTTATGTTGAATGACTTTCAGAATGTGTGTAGTGGTAGCCACTGTGTCAATACGAAATTGTAAAATTTACTCTATCGCTCCTTCATTTTTGATTTTTACCTATTATTTGTGTCATTTAGTTGTTGCTTTGAACTACTTGTAAGTAGTCATAATTTGTTTATATTCTTCAGCGTATAATGGGAAACTCCAATCTATTTAAATGGCTTCAGAAATATTCTCTTTAACTACTTAGTATCCTAATGACGAGAAGCAAATAACTTTTCTTGCAATGGAGGTGGCACAGGTTTGTGCCCGGTCTGTTGTACCAATTTCTGTGGCACACACCATGATAAACTGAACTTTTCGTTGTGATTTAGTTCATCACAAGTGAGCCATTGGACGAATGGTTGTGGACTAGACTTTCATACTGCAAGACCTCTTTCAACATTTAATATAGTTTAGATCCTTATCTTTTAATATTCGTAAAAGTGTTTTAAGAATTTAGGTAGCCTTTAGAAAGCCTATATTGTATAATTTAGGTAGTTTTTTTTAGAAATTTGTTCAGTTTTCACGTTGTTTCACATTACAGAGAGAAATGTAGACAGAGCCTTAATGTCAAGATGAATACTACTATTCACCGCCCTGGTTAGCAGCGATGTTGTTATAAAGAGTTGATCTTAAGGAACCCGACATACTCAAACGTAACAGCAACTTCTTGCCAGGTATCGTCAGTAAAAATGCCTGCATACCGTTTTTCTGCCAATGAACACGTTTCATGTAACAGGTGGACGAGACTGAACGTAATATTATATAAGATGTCAGAACTCAAGTCCTCACTTCAGAAACACCATTTTTGTATGGAAACTGCTAGATACATGAACTTTATGGAGTAGACTGTAAACAAGACGATACAATCCGTTAATAGTACAGTACAGTTCATGATGCGTGACTTCTAGAATTCAGGAATCAGAGTGTCTAACCACCTTGACATTCAATTGAGATATGGATCCATACGAACAGGAGTAAGAAAATTTTAAGTATCACCTCCGAGAAATTAAGGGCCGTAATTAATGTTTACTTTGTTGGTAAATGTCTGCAATCCTGGTACATACTCAAATCCCTGCAGCAGTGTAGCGTAGGACAATCCTAGAGAAGCGAAAGCGAGATGGCTCATCACATTTTAAATTTGAGTATTCTCCAGTAATTTGTTTTCGACAGCAACGGAAATATTGCAGTCGTTTCAGATTAATCCCGGCGACTAAAGTAGTCACATGTATTGGTCTAACGCGGCTACAACATTTCCACATTTCACTGGTATCAGGTAGATATTATATGAAATGTTAATCAGTGAGGCGAGGGAGATCTTCATTAGGTAATATGATACGGTCTAGTTATTGCAATCTAATAGCGAAATGAGAGTCTGGTTCAAATGGTTCAAATGGCTCTGAGCACTATGGGACTCAACTGCTGAGGTCATTAGTCCCCTAGAACTTAGAACTAGTTAAACCTAACGAACCTAAGGACATCACAAACATCCATGCCCGAGGCAGGATTCGAACCTGCGACCGTAGCGGTCTTGCGGTTCCAGACTGCAGCGCCTTTAACCGCACGGCCACTTCGGCCGGCTGAGAGTCTGGCTTAGTGGATAAAGAGTGCTACGTGTTACGAGAAAACCCAGTTGACACAGCATACACAGTATAGTCTACCGACCTCTCAGAGAAGAACGAAGTTTTGAAACTTCGTTGTAGATTAAAACTGTGCGCCGGACTGAGACTCGAACTATGGACTCTTTCCTTTTGCGGGCACGTGCTCTACCGAATGAACTGTGTTTTAATCTGGCAGGAAGTTTCATATCAGTGTAAACTCCGCTGCAGGGTGAAAATTTCTTTCTGGAAGGAAGTTTTGGTTTAACATCACATCGACTATGAGGTCATTAGATATGGACATACATTTACATCTAAATGGATATTCTGCAAATAACATTTAAGTGCCTGGCAGAGACTTTATCGAAGCACCTTCACAATTATCTATTATTCCAATGTCGTAGAGGGCGCGGAAAGAACGAACACTTATATCTTTCCGTGCCAGCTCTAATTTCCCGTATTTCATCACGGTGATCATTTCTCCCTATTTTGGTCAGCGTCAAAATAATATTTTTCACATTCAGGGGAAAAGTTGGTGATTGGAATGCTGTGAGAAGGTTGCTCCGCAGCGAAGAACTCCTTTGTTATAATGATGCCCATCCTAAACCCTGTATCATTTCAGTGAGACACTCTCTCTGCTATTTCGCAATAATACAAACCGTGCTGCCTTTCTTTGAACTTTTCCGATGTACTCCGTCAGTCCTATCCAGTAAGGATCCCACACCGCGCAGCAGTATTCTAAAAGAGGACGGACAGGCATGGTGTAGGCAGTCTCCTTAGTGGATCTGTCCTGCCAAATGTCCTGCCAATAAAACGCAGTCTTCGGTTAGCGTCCGCACAACATTTTCTATGTGTTCGCTCCAGTTTAAGTTGTTGGTAATTGTAGTTCCTAGATGTTTACTTGAATTTGCTGCATTTAGATTTGACTGATTTATCGTCTAAATGAATTTGAACGGATTCCTATTAACAGTGTTGTGGATGACCTCACACTTTTCGTTATTTAGGGGGGAAAAAAATGTTCAAATGTGTGTGAAATCTTATAGGACTTAACTGCTAAGGTCATCAGTCCTTAAGCTTACATACTATTTAACCTAAATTATCCTAAGGACAAACACACACTCGCATGCCCGAGGGAAGACTCGAACCTCCGCCAGGACCAGCCGCACAGTCCATGACTGCAGCGCCCTAGACCGCTCGGCTAATCCCGCGCGGCGTTTAGGGTCAACTGCCAATTTTCGCCTCATAGAGATGTCTTTTCTAAATGTTTTTGCAATTTGTTTTGATTTTCTGAGGACTTTACTAGTCGATAAACAACAGCGTCATCTGCAAAAAACTTAACGTGGCTGCTTACATTGTTTCCCAAATCGATTATATAGATAAGGAACAGCAAAGGGCCCATGACACTACCTTGGGAAACGCCAGAAATGACTTCTGTTTTATTCGATGACTTACAGTCAGTTCCCACAGACTGCGACCTCACTGACAGGAAATCACGAATCCAGTCACATAACGGAGACGATATTCCATAAGCACGCAATTTCGCCACAAGCCGCTTGTGTGGTACAGTGTCATAAGCCTTCCGGGAAACCAGAAATACGGAATAACAACGGACTGGAGCAGAAAAGGATGATAAATCGATTGTGCCTTCTTCAAAGGGATTTTACTGTCGTTCACCATAATCGATTTAATAAAATCACCCGAATCCCTAAAACGGGATAGCTTGACGTGACTTTGAGTACCGGTCTCTCGGATGTGAGGACACTGCCGTAACCCCGGAGCCGCCTCACTTGGTGGGAGGATCTGTGCAAGGGGAGAGAAATGGGAAGAGCTGGTGTGCGGTGGTAGGATCCGCTCACTGTAGCTAACACGATCTTACGAGATAACCAGAGAAAATGTATCTTTAGAAAAGACCGGCAGGTGCGGGAAATTGTCAACTCGACTATGTCGTGCCAAGACAAAAGATTTAGAAGGCAAATACGGTACTGCAAAACATACCCAGGTGCGGACTTAGACCGTTACTATCTCGCTGTGTCTTTTGCATTTATGTCGGACACGTGAAGTACCACGGCATTCCTCGAGATTAAAGTAAGAGTGAAATTTAGCCTCTGCCTTTATCTGCTGGCGTTATCTACTGCCTACAGTTACCCATATGCTTTTTTGAGATAACAAGTCTCACATTTCTGATAATATTGAAACATCTCACGTGGTCCACCGATATTGACAGTTTAACCTAATAGCCTTTTGGAACATCCTTGTGAAGTGCAACGAACAATAACATTATTTTTCGGCTACTGGTGTTTTCTTCTATTCAGTAATCAATACACTCGTTGTCAGTAGAAGTAGAAGGAACGGCTTTAAAGTTCGGTGAATGGTATTACAGAAAAAACTAGCAGATACATAAAAAATTCCCCTCAAAGTGGTTTTTCTTTGGCCACATCACAATTGTGAAAAGGGTCGTGATGATGCTGAATAATCCCATACTCGCACTCGGATACATCTATGATCTGGAAGTCCTGAGTGTCGATACAATGGGTGCTTTGCAGGAGTCCTTTAACGCGTAGAAACAAAAATAAAACTGTAGTCTCTATCTGGAATATACTGCAGACGTTCATGAACACGCACAGCCAAGAAGCTATGCACACGGTTTCCAGTTCTGAGGTGATCGTCGGCTTGCGACAAACACCATTTTCCTCCCATTTACAACTCTTGTCGCACACATGTAATTGTCAATAGTAAATTTTTCCAAAGAGCGTCGTAAATTTTTGCACTGAACATTGTAAATGAAAAGATTAGCAACAGTATCTTCACCTTTGAGATTCGTGGGTGATTCATTTTAGGGCGAGGGAGAAGAGAACGAACTTCATAGCGCTCTCGTTCGATTTCCGGATCGAACAGGTAGCTCAAGCTCTTGTTCTTTGCAGCAGTTTACATGTGTACTGTCTTCTGCTCCATAGGCAATGCTTCTCGCTGACCGAGATACGAAGTCTAATGGGATTTCCCTCCCTCTGCAGCTCTTTATGAAATAGTGTCGTATTTCCTAGCCTTGCCAGTGAATTTCTGTTATGGCCTTCGTCTCCGTCGTCTTGAATCCATCATTCTTTCGATCAGCCAAGTGGATTGGCGCGTGAGATTGTTCTGAATAGGCTGTTCGTCTCTCTCACCATTAACAATAAGCCGCACCATGATGCACGAAGCCTCTTTCGTAGTAACTGTCAGTTGAGTTGGATGACCATCTCCCTAGTACTTTGCCTCCTACTAAATTAACTTAAATGTCAAGCATGATGCTGCAGTGTTTCATGCATCTCCTGAACTGTGATACGTACTAGGTTCTTACCTTTACAGCGATTGTTGCCTGACAGTAAAGGATATGTGTACCAGGTTTGGTTAAAATCTCTCGTTCAATGTAGAACACACACACACACACACACACACACACACATGTACATATATTTATAATATGTATTATGTATGTTGCTTTTATAAACATTTATTTTTCCATGATAACATTTCATGATGTTAGGCATCCCTTCTTCGGATGTTTATTTGCATACCATAATTTTTTTTCCTTTCTAACGGCGTTGCAGAATTTTGCAAGGGAAGTTTTTAAGACAGTTATTGAAAACGTAAATAAAGTCACGATGTTCACGGTGCGTAAGTAGGAGAGTCATTCAATAATTAAAGAGACAAAATCGTCTGAGGAAAAAAACTTTTTGTAGGGCAAGTTTGGTACTTTTATCGCTTTAAGTTGGCCTCACTGAGATGAGCCCTGATCAGCTGATGTATCAACATTGTTTTGTTTATAACCGCAAAAATACATTTCAAGATGGCGAGTCTGACTGAAACGTCCACTTTCGTTGAACAGCGTTCTATTATTCGTTTGTTACTTGCAGAAGGCGAGAAACCAGTGAATATATACTGTAGAATGTCTAAAGTTTATGGTGAAGGTTGTATGAATCGTGTAAATCTTTACAAGTGGGTAGCGCATTTCAAAAATGGTCGCGACTCAGCGACTGATGAACACCGTTCTGGACGACCAGCTGCAGTTTCAACTCCCTCACTTGAAAGTCGAATTGATAACATTATTCGTGCCGACGCCCGTGTGACTGTGGAAACGTAGTTGATAAGGTTCAAGTTAGTACTGGTACAGTTGATAACATTATCTGTAACAATCTGAAGTACAGAAGAAAAGTGCAAGTTGAGTCCCAAAGGAGTTGAGGCGGCTACACAAGGAAAGGTGAACACTTTCTCAACACAATTTTAACTTTTGATGAAACTTGGGTTCACTAGTATGAGACAGAATTAAAAAGACAAAGCATGGAGTGGAAGCACACCAACTCACATGTCAAGAAGAAATTCAAAACCAAAGCATCAGCAGGAAAAGTCATGTTGACGGTTTTTTGAGATGCTGAAGCTCCAGTTTCTTGTGATTATGTTGAAGAGCAGCAACATTGAACAGCCAACACTACTCGGATTTGCTTTTAAACAAGTTGAAGCCAGCCATGAGAGAAAGACATCATGGATCTCAGAGGAGAGGTGTGATTCTCCAGAAGACGGCGCACGTCCACACATTGCTCAACTAAACCGTGAAACCATCGACAAAATGGGCCGAGAAGTACTGCCTCAATGCCCATGCAGTCCTGATTCAGCGCCTAGTGATATCCATTTGTTTGATGCACTGAAGGAAGCGTTACGTGGGAAGAGGTTCCGGGAGAAAGAGGAAGTGAAAAAGTTTGTGGGAAACTGGTTCAAACATCAAGACGAAGCTTAGTTACCAACTACCGCACCCAGCCATGGTAACACCAGACTTATACGTGCCTTTTGTCTAAAGCTAGGTGACCAATACCGCACCCCCCAACAAGAGCGACTTACCCCAGACGTCGCCCAGCCCCAGGGGCTGCCGTTCCCGGACTACGAGACGTCGCCTGATTATCAACCACGAGTACTTCCGGATGAACATAAAGACATGCCGCTGGCTTCCCCTGCTCCACCGGCTCTGCTGCCGAGGTCCATGCCATACAACCCTCGTCCCTGGCCGTGGCGATTTCTTCCGTATGCTCCTGTGCCCAGAGTCAACAACGTCGCTGAGGACTCGGAGAAGGACCATATGGATGTGGCTTTCATTCGCGGCAGAGGTTTCCCCACTTTTCTAAGAGGGAATGTGTGTGACACCCACCACTATTAAATCTCCGCACCGAGCAGCAGAGTGCTCCATTACGCGTGGCCGACAAATGCTAACATCGCTTCAAGAGCGCTCGCTTCAAAACACAGCAATTGGCCATCAGTAACACTAAGCGATTGCCCGCTCAGAATATACAGCTGCTGCAGCCGTCGGCTCCATTAGCTATGGGGCCTTATTTAATGCCGCTCCTAACGCCTACAAGCCAGTTCTCATCGTGCTATGTTGCTACTCGACAGCTGGGCAGTGCTACGCTGCGGTGGACCTGCTGTTCAATGTTGACTCGGCTGCTCTCTGGACTTAGAATACGAATCCTATACCGGGACTTGGTTTCAACGTTCACTAGGCTTAGTATGTCAACGGACTTGTGATTTCTGCCGGAATGATGCATTTCACTTGCACTTCCTGGACACTGCTATAATCACCATCAATTTATATTACTTTCCATAAAGTGTTCATCTACAACCTTTGTATCAGTATTGTGTCAATAAACCGTGGAACAGTGATTTATTTAGTGTGTTATTCCTAGTTATAACAGCTATTGTCTTATTCCTAGTTATAACAAAACTATGAACTGATGAAGTTTCAAATTAGCCAAGCAGGCGGAAAAAAAAACACGTTGTTGTTTCTTCTAGAGGTTACAATGAGATGTTCATTCCATATAGTTTTATCTGCCTCGCGTACCCAGAGACAACAGAGATACTGATCGCTATAGGATTATCGCCGCTATCATCACACGGAACGGGGGAACACTGCTGACTGCTTTATATATGCACAGCAAGCGTTCTGTAGGGCACGTAACAGCTGTAGGGGCCTTCGCATTCCTGAAAGAGACGTTGCCTTCTGGTCATAGTGGCTTGAAGACCCTATTATTTACATGACGTAAGTGCACGAACATTAAGATTTTTAAAGGGCTAATTTTATAGACGTTGTCTGCTATTTGCTATACTCGTGTTCCGCAGTAATCTTTGGTCAGAATACGTTTTTATGAGTCATCCAGTTTTGCTTGTCACGTGCTACAGGGCTACAAAAAAACCTTACTTTCGTAGTCGTCATCCACGTTTACCATAATTCATTAGTAAATTGGCTTTTCTATCAATTATAATAGTTTCTAAAGGTTAAATATGTCATCTCCTGTCAACGTTACAACGTACTCATATTTCTATACTGTCAACACCTGAATTGGATTAATTGTGACTGAAATTCCTATTCATCATGTTGTGAAGTAATTGCAAGTAAATAGTTTTCTAGTGTAGGGTTTTCATACTACGTTATTGAACCTGTTCTAAGCATGGTGCTATGTGAGATGCTACATCGTTCTTTTCCACCTTTTCTGGGACGGGTGCAAGCGGCCAGTTATACAGCTCAGTGTAAAGGTACGGCCACAGTGCACTGTTGGAGCAGACTATCTAACTGTCAGCGAAGATCCTATATTCAACCAGGAAATGAACACTGACTCGCAGATTTTGCGGTCTGCCACCTGACTGACTTTCAAGCCGCCAGTATTTATTTACCGCAATTCGGAAATACAAGTATACACGTTCGTATATTACCCGAACGTTAGCTACTACCTTCTTCAGAACTTACTCAGGTAACCTGTGCTGGTGAATACAGTTATGTCGTGTACCTATTACTCGACATGCATTATTATTTGCACTAAAGGAGGATGTTGTCTGTGTTTAATGTGATATGACTACGATGTTTCATGAGTGAGAATCTGCAAATCAGTTGTTAAATGTTCCGCACCAAGCATACACGTTCTCTATGACATAGAATACGCCATGGGCCAGCGACATTAATTCGATCGAATAAATTTGCTTATATTTATTTGTTACCTATCTCAGTAACACTATTTTAACAATTTTTTTTTCTTTTGTCTCTGCGCAAAATGATTTTAACTCTCTCACATTCTACGTAAGGGTTACTTTGTAGTTTTCTGTAAGTGATCCCTACTCACTTTCGAAACTTATGTATTACATACTTTTTGAGCACAGAACACACCACTGAAACATTAAACTTTGGTTTCGGAGTAATTTATTGTTAAATTTGTTGATCATAAAATGTGATGCTTCTATGAGGAAACATTTCGAAAAATAGAGAATGGTAGTAACCATACTAATTGAAGTGTGGGCGACTGGAGAAAGAAGGGTGTTGGTGTTACGCATAGTCTCGGCAATATATATATATATATATATATATATATATATATATATATATATATATATATATATATATATATATATATATATATACTATTTGAAAAAATTCCTTCAATGAAAAGTATATATACATATACAGTTCGCTGTCTTCAAAATTCGCCGAACACTTGAGCGACTCACTCCAGTTACACGGGCATACTGTCTCACAGACTTCTGTCGTGAGCGAGTGAATTGTTGGAACACATGGCTGGAGTTAGTTGGCCTTGTTACTGTGACAAGTCGTCCAGATCGTTGTTTGTGTACATCTTCAACACAGCCTTCGGGTTCAAATTTGTCTCGAATGCGAAGAATCGTTAAACGTGTCGGTGGATCTGTTTGATAATGATTTCGCCATTGTCGTTGAACCTCATTAATGTTTTAGTACGTAAAATACCAGTTCAAAACTGACTTCCTTTCATCGAATGTAATCCTTGCGCCAGCCATGTTTACTCGAGCAACTAGATGCAACTAAGAACAAAACACTGACTATCTGGTGACCGTCATCTGACAAAACAAAACAATGCAGTACAACGCTTGTGTGGCCATTGCCGGAACTACAAACTATTACACTACCAAAGATGAGACAACTCAGTCAATTAGATTGACAGTATTGGCTTGTAAACAGTGGATACATTGTTTTGGACCCTTCTATATATAATTTTCATCGAAGGAATCTTTTCAAAGAGTATGTATTTTTGGATGATATTCAGTAAGGAGACTGGTTTGTTGGAGTTCTCCACACTAGCGCGCTATGTTGAACTCTCCTAAACCACGCATAATTACTGCAACTTGCATAAACCCTCAACCAGCGTACTTAATTCCCTCCTTTGCCTCCCTCAACTATTTTTAACCCTGACACACAGTCCGTTACGAAATGAATTATTCTTCAATGCATCAGGATGTGCCCCATCAGACTACTCCGTCTTTCTGCCAGGTTGCCCTACAAGTCTCTTTTTCTCTCCAATTCTGTTCAGTGTCTCCTCATTATTTACTGGACATACCTAACCAAAGC
This sequence comes from Schistocerca cancellata, assembly GCF_023864275.1. Lineage (NCBI taxonomy): Eukaryota > Metazoa > Arthropoda > Insecta > Orthoptera > Acrididae > Schistocerca > Schistocerca cancellata. Next base: position 522,269,323 of record NC_064631.1, read on the forward strand.
TTCTGCATTCTCCTGTAACGCGACGTTTCAAATGCTGTCTCGTGCTGTCTGTACTTTAAATCCTCGTCCCTTCATGTCTGTGCAAAGTATGTTCACTCGATTCACTTGCACTTCCGAAGTAAAGAGGATATATGGTAACATAAATTACGTCGTCGATCTTTAAAAACTCTGTTTTGGAGTGCACACATTCATGTTGAAACTGTAATCGGCGTTAACGCTGTGAACAGGTTCATACCATGCAGAACTGGCTGCTGTATTTTACCAGCAGCTCAAGGCGCTAATATGAAATTTTTCAAACATTCTTGTTACTTTTTCTTTTACTGACCACAAGTTCCGTAGTAATATTGTTAGAAGTATTTTTATCTTAGAACGGTAGCTACGTGCATGATTACCCATTTCTTAATTCTGTGACTGAGGTATTGTTTGCCTACAGTATTGAATAGCATTTCCCTTTAATTCTGCCTGTGGCGTATTTCAATCAGTGACTGTTGTCCAATATTCGCTACGTTTGAACTTATGAACAGAAGAACTCATGGCTGGGCGATTTGGAAACGTTTGATGGCAAAATATAGATAAGATGGCCCTTTTAGCGTGGAATTCCTCGTGATTTATCAGTGAAGTAACAGCGTCGTCGCATTTACACGTTTGATAACCAGATAAGATTTCATTAGTCAGATCTTTCGAGAACGATTTATTTGACATAAAATTCTTTTGGTATGAAAGAACGTTACGCGCAGCATCTTTGTAGAAGTTCATATTTTTGTTTGAGAAAAGAGGAAACAGTTTTTATTTTGATGTCCCTTTAGCAGATTGCGTGCAACATACTAAACTTTCTGTATTTTGTTGTGATGTCCTCACGAGACTGAGAGAAAGTCACTGGAAATATATACAATGAGTTCTTCAAGAAGGTGTACACCGTTATCTTTATGAAATAAAAGACACTATTGTAAATATATGTTTGCATGAAAATACATATTATTGAACTGTCACCTAGTAGTTAATCCAATAATGGACATTATCGATTATAGCTTGCCACATTAGCCCTCTCTCCGATAAATCATCCACGTTTCCAACCTATAAATATGGTCTGACTCACTTTGCAACGAATGTCTTTGAAAGAATTTTAGCAGTAGCTCCATATAAAAGCTTCGAGTCTTTTGGATGATTTACAAGGAACTCTCCCACTTTTTATCTATACAAGGTACAACGCGCACTGAATACAGATTCGAGACCACTACAAGAGATGCCACTGCGGACGTTACATTTAAAATTATGGCTTACACTTTCTTGTGGAACTGTCTGTATATTGATTTCGTAGCTAAAACTATGTTGTCACCGAAAGAGTTAGGAAAGTACACGTAGCTGAAACAATAACACTGACATTAGTGCTCAATTCTTAGCTCTTGATCCTGTCTTTATCTGCACTGGCGAGTGTTCGTAATATTCAGCACAACGATTCCTATTTAGTTTTATCTAAAATAACGTGTAGCCTATCTCGTATCTCTTCATGCTTCATACCTCCTACGTTCTCAGTAATATATTTCAAACAAGATGTCACGTGGTTCACGACACAGGGCTCACATTCTAGAACTGGGGTTTCTGTTACCTCCCAAAATCCATAAGGTTAATTGCTGAAGCGGTTGCTTCGAAACGGATATGCCTGGCTTATTTCCTCATTCTAGTCCAATTCAAGCTTCAAATCTGTGACAGTCGTTTCATCAATAGAACGTTACTTCCTAACATTCCCTGAGGATTACCTGCGCCACATACCTTGTCAGCCTCCATCGTTATTCCTCCCCCACCCCCCCCCCCCCGTCATTGATGACAGAAATTCCCACTAACGTCTTCGACTTGTGGGGAGACGGTGGGTGATATTTTTATTAGTATCTCTTCAGGTCTTAAATTATCGAACGAATGCAAGCGTTTCCGCTTATACACGGTGGTCCATTGATCCTGACAGGGCCAAATATGTCACGAAAAAGTAGTCAAACGAAACAAATAAAAAAGAACGAAATTTGTCTAGCTTGAAGGGGGAAACCTGATGGCGCTATGGTTGGCCCGCTAATGGCGCTGCCATAGGTCAAGCGGATATTAACTGCGTTTTTCTACATACGAACCCACATTTTTATTACATATTCGTGTAGTACGTAAAGAAATATGAATGTTTTAGTTGGACCACTTTCTTCGCTTTGTGATAGATGGTGCTGTAATAGTCACAAACATATGGATCACAATTTTAGGCGAACAGTTGGTTACAGGTAGGTTTTTCAAATTAAAATACAGAACGGTGATACGTTTGAACATTTTATTTCGTTTGTTACAATGTGATACATGTACCTTTTTGAAATTATCATTTCTGAGAACGCATGCTGTTACATCGTGATTACCTGTAAATACCACTTTAATGCAATAAATGCTCAAATTATGTCCGTCAAGCTCAATGCATTTGGCAATACGTGTAACGACATTCCTCTCAACACCGAATAGTTCGCCTTCCGTAATGATCGCACATGCATTGACAAGCATGTTGCCAGGCGTTGTTGATGGATCACGATAGCAAATATCCTTCAACTTTCCCCACAGAAAGAAATCCGGGGATGTCACATCAGGCGAACGTGCAAGCCATGGTATGGTGCTTCGACGACCAATCCATCTGTCATGAAATATGCTATTCAATACCGCTTCAACCGCACGCGAGCTATGTACCGGACATCCATCATGTTGGATGTACATCGCCATTCTGTCATGCAGTGAAACATCTTGTTGTAACGTCAGTAGAACATTACGTAGGAAATCGGCATACATTGCACCATTTGGATTGCCATCGATAAAATGGGGGCAAATTATCCTTCCTCCCATAATGCCGCGCCATACATTAACCAGCCAAAGTCGCTGATGTTCCACTTGTCGCAGCCATCGTGGATTTTCCGTTGCCCAGTAGTGCATATTATGCCGGTTTACGTTAACGCTGTTGGTGAATGACGCTTCGCCGCCAAATAGAACGCGTGCAAAAAACCTGTCATCGTCCCGTAATTTCTCTTGTGCCCAGTGGCAGAACTGTACACGACGTTCAAAGTCGTCGCCATGCAATTGCTGGTGCATAGAAATATGGTACGGGTGCAATCGATGTTGATGTAGCATTCTCAACGCCGACGTTTTTGAGATTCCCGATTCTCACGCAATTAGTCTGCTACTCATGTGCGGATTAGCCGCGGCAGCAGCTAAAACACCTACTTGGGCATCATCATTTGTTGCAGGTCGTGATTGACGTTTCACATGTGGCTGAACACTTCCTGTTTCCTTAATAACGTAACTATCCGGCGAACGGTCCGGACACTTGGATGATGTCGCCCAGGATACCGAGCAGCATACATAGCACACGCCCGTTGGGCATTTTGATCACAATAGCCATACATCAACACCATATCAACCTTTTCTGCAGTTGGTTAACGGTCCATTTTAACACGGGTAATGTATCACGAAGCAAATACCGTCCGCACTGGCGAAATGTTACGTGATACCACGTACTTATACGTTGTGACCATTACAGCGCCATCTATCACAAAGCGAAAAGTGGTCCAACTAAAACATTCATTTTCCTTTAAGTGCTACACGAATATGTAATAAAAATTGGGGTTCCTCTTTAAAAAAACGCAGTTGATATCCGTTTGTCTTATGGCAGCGCCATCTAGCGGGCCAACCACAGCGCCATCTGGTTTCCCCCTTGAAGCTAGACAAGTCTAGTTCTTTGTAGTTTTTTTGTTTGACGCTTATTTTTTGAGGTATTTGGCCCGGTCACGATCAATGGACCACGCTGTATATCAAACAAGACGTCACGTGGTTCATGACACAGGACTCACATTCTAGAACTGGGATTTCTGCTACCTCCCAAAATCCATAAGGTTAATTACTGAAGCGGTTGCTTCGAAACGGATATACCTGGCTTATTTCCTCATTCTAGTCCAATTCAAGTTTCAAATCTGTGACAATCGTTTCATCAATAGAAAGTTACTTCCTAACATTCCCTGAGGATTACCTGCGCCACATACCTTGTCAGCCTCCATCGTTATTCCTCCCCCCCCCCCCCCCCCCTAGTCATTGATGGCAGAAATTCCCACTAACGTCTTCGACTTGTGAGGAGACGGTGGGTGATATTTTTATTAGTATCTCTTCAGGTCTTAAATTGTCGAACGAATGCAAACGTTTCCGCTTATATAAGTGTTCGTTCCCCCACACCATGATTCCAGGAGAACATTAGGAAAATGAAAGTTCGCCATATTCGCCGACGATCGACAACCAGGGAAGTCCACAGCAGGAGTTCATCTCTGGAGACGGTGTGACGCCATCCAACAGCAGTCCGTGTCCACCGGCCACAGCACCTTTCCAGACAGAGCCGTCTGTGTTGTGGTGTTAACGACAGCCTAGCCGCGCGTGGTAGCCGCCAGGTCTTGGACACCTTTCCACGGTTCCCCCAGTCCTTTATAGTTTCACACTACAGTAAATTGAAAGTACAATACTATTTAGTACTCATCAGAGTATTTGAGCATGGAATTTTCTTACAAATATTAACTGAACAGCACAGGGTGATTGAAAAGAAGGACGAGCCAGGCTTTCCTTTAACTACGAGGCCGTGCTGAAAAGTAGTGACTCAGAATTTCATATGTGAAAATTCTTGAATCTTTTTAAATAAACATCATTAACATTCCAAATCTTTGTTCTTCATTTACACTCCTGGAAATGGAAAAAAGAACACATTGACACCGGTGTGTCAGACCCACCATACTTGCTCCGGACACTGCGAGAGGGCTGTACAAGCAATGATCACACGCACGGCACAGCGGACACACCAGGAACCGCGGTGTTGGCCGTCGAATGGCGCTAGCTGCGCAGTATTTGTGCACTGCCGCCGTCAGTGTCAGCCAGTTTGCCGTGGCATACGGAGCTCCATCGCAGTCTTTAACACTGGTAGCATGCCGCAACAGCGTGGACGTGAACCGTATGTGCAGTTGACGGACTTTGAGCGAGGGCGTATAGTGGGCATGCGGGAGGCCGGGTGGACGTACCACCGAATTGCTCAACACGTGGGGCGTGAGGTCTCCACAGTACATCGATGTTGTCGCCAGTGGTCGGCGGAAGGTGCACGTGCCCGTCGACCTGGGACCGGACCGCAGCGACGCACGGATGCACGCCAAGACCGTAGGATCCTACGCAGTGCCGTAGGGGACCGCACCGCCACTTCCCAGCAAATTAGGGACACTGTTGCTCCTGGGGTATCGGCGAGGACCATTCGCAACCGTCTCCATGAAGCTGGGCTACGGTCCCGTACACCGTTAGGCCGTCTTCCGCTCACGCCCCAACATCGTGCAGCCCGCCTCCAGTGGTATCGCGACAGGCGTGAATGGAGGGACGAATGGAGACGTGTCGTCTTCAGCGATGAGAGTCGCTTCTGCCTTGGTGCCAATGATGGTCGTATGCGTGTTTGGCGCCGTGCAGGTGAGCGCCACAATCAGGACTGCATACGACCGAGGCACACAGGGCCAACACCCGGCATCATGGTGTGGGGAGCGATCTCCTACACTGGCCGTACACCACTGGTGATCGTCGAGGGGACACTGAATAGTGCACGGTACATCCAAACCGTCATCGAACCCATCGTTCTACCATTCCTAGACCGGCAAGGGAACTTGCTGTTCCAACAGGACAATGTACGTCCGCATGTATCCGGTGCCACCCAACGTGCTCTAGAAGGTGTAAGTCAACTACCCTGGCCAGCAAGATCTCCGGATCTGTCCCCCATTGAGCATGTTTGGGACTGGATGAAGCGTCGTCTCACGCGGTCTGCACGTCCAGCACGAACGCTGGTCCAACTGAGGCGCCAGGTGGAAATGGCATGGCAAGCCGTTCCACAGGACTACATCCAGCATCTCTACGATCGTCTCCATGGGAGAATAGCAGCCTGCATTGCTGCGAAAGGTGGATATATACTATACTAGTTCCGACATTGTGCATGCTCTGTTGCCTGTGTCTATGTGCCTGTGGTTCTGTCAGTGTGATCATGTGATGTATCTGACCCCAGGAATGTGTCAATAAAGTTTCCCCTTCCTGGGACAATGAATTCACGGTGTTCTTATTTCAATTTCCAGGAGTGTATATATACTTATTCCTCAAGAAAGTCACCCTAGCGAGAAAATTAATCCGAACGAGAGATAAGTTTGTTGGTATCAGCATTGCAGAATGTTTGACTTTGTTGACGGTGCGACAACCTCACAAATGCTTGTACCACTTCATCTGTGTCAAGTGAGGTCCTCGAAGGGATCCTTTAAGTGCTGGAAACATGATAACCGGATGGGGCCAAGTCGGGAGTGTTATGGAGGGTGACCCACGACAGTGAGAGTATAGCGTCGGATTATTGAAGATGTTGCTGTGCTCGTATGTTTTCCATAGTCATGCTGAGCTTTCAGTTTTTTGAGGGTCTCGAGGTACATCGACGTAGCTACGTTACACGCCGCCATGTTACATGCTACAATTCGGAGCCCTCCAGTCGCAGGGGATTGAAAATCGATCGAGTAATGTGCATGGCATGTAATACCTTAACGGATCTTCAGAACGGAATAAAAAAAGGGGAGGCATTATTTTTCAGCACACCCCGCATTTTTTCAGTATCCAAGAGCAGTGAGAAAGCTAAAGTTTCGTGGTCATAGGGTAAAGTTTCTGGGCGGCCTTAACGTTTTTTTTCCCCCTGTTTAGTCATCTGTCTTCTCACTGGTTTGATGCCACCCGCCATGAATTCATCTCCTGTGACAACCTCTGCACCTCTGAGTAGCACTTGCAACTTACGTCCTCAGTTATTTGCTGGATGTATTCCAGTCTTTGTCTTCCTTTACAGTTTTTATTGTCTACAGCTCCCTCCAGTAACATTGAAGTTATCGCCCTATGTCTTAACAGATGTCCTATCATTCTTTTCCCTTCTTCTTGCCATTGTTTTCCATGCGCTCTTTTCCTCGTCGATTCTGCGGAGAATCTCCACATTTCATACCTTATTATCGCACTTAATTTTCAACACTCTTCTGTAGCACTACATCTTAAAAGCTTCGATTGTCTTCTGTTCTTGTCTTCCCAGAGTCCATGTCTCACTTCCGTCGTACAATCCTGTACTCCAAACGTACGTCCTTAGAAATTACTTTCTCAAGTTAAGACAAATGTGTAATACTAGCAAACTTCTCTTGGCCAGTAATGCCTTTTTCACCAGTGCTACTCTACGTTTTACGTCCTATTTTCTCCGTCGTTCATAGTTTATTTTGCTGCCTAGGTAGCAGTATTCCTTAAATTCGTCTACTTCGTGATCCCCAATTGTAAAATTAAGTTTCTTGCAGTTCTGGTTTCTCTTACTTCTAATTAATTTCGTCTCTCTTCGATTACTCTTAATCCGTATTCTGTACTCATTACATTGTTCATTCCGTTGAACACAACCTGCAGTACTGCTTCACCTTCGCTGCAGAAAGCAATGTCATCATCCAATCTTATCACTGATAGCCTTTCACCTTGAATTTTAATCCCACTCTTGAACCTTTCTTTTATTTCCATCATTGCTTCTTCGATCTACAGATTGCACAATATGGGTTAAAGACTACATCCCTGTCTAACACACTTTTTAATCCTAAGACGTCGTTCTTCGTCTTCGAGTCTTATTGATCCCTCTCGGTTATTGTATATATTGCATATTACACTTATTTCTCTATAGCTTACCGCTACTTTCTCATAATTTCGAACATCTTTCACTATTTTACATTTTCGACCGCTTTGTCCTCGTGGACAGATCCTATGAAGTGTCTTGATTTTTCTTCAGCCTCGTTTTCATTATAAACCTCAACGTCAGAATTGCCTCTGCGATGCCTTTACCTTTCCTAAGGCAAACCGATCGTCGTCTAACACGTCCTCAGTTTTGTTGTCTATTCTTCTGTATATTATCCTTGTCAGCAGTTTGGATACATGAGCTGTTAAGCTGATTCGGCGATAATTCTCTTACGTGTCCTCTCTTTCTGTCTTCGGAATTGTGTGAAAGATGTTTTTTCCGAAAGTCAAATGGTATATCGCCAGTCTCATACATTCTACACAGCAAAGCGAGTAGTCGTTTCGTTGTCACGTCCGCCAGTGATTTTAGAAATTCCAATCGAATGTTATCCATCTCTTCTGCCCTATTTGATCTTAAGTCTTCCAAAGCTATTTTAAATTCTGATTCTAATACTGGGTCCCCTATGTCTTCCCTGTCGACTACTGTTTCTTCTTCTATACGTTATCAGAAAAATCTTCCGCCTCGTAGAGGCCTTCAGTGTAGTCTATCGACCGAGCGAGGTGGCGCAGTGGTTAGCACACCGGACTCGCATTCGGGAGGACGACGGTTCAATCCCGTCTCCAGCCATCCTGATTTAGGTTTTCCGTGATTTTCCTAAATCGTTTCAGGTAAATGCCGGGATGGTTCCTTTGAAAGGGCACGGCCGATATCCTTCCCCGTCCTTCCCTAACCCGAGCTTGCGCTCCGTCTCTAATGACCTCGTTGTCGACGGGACGTTAAACAACACTAACCTGTAGTCTATCCATCTATCCGCCCTCTCTTCTGCATTTAACAATGCAATTCCCACTGAACTCTTTCTGTTACTGACCTTGCTTTTAATTTCACCGAAGGTTGTTTTGACTTTCCTATATGCTGAATCTGTCCATCGATAATCATTTCTTTTTCAGTTTCCCCATATTTTGCACGAAACCTCTTTGCCTTAGATTCCCTGCTTTCCCCTATTTATTTCGCTCCTAAGTGATGTGTATTTCTGTATTCCTCAATTTCCCTGGATATTTTTGTACTACCTTCTTTCCGCGATCATCTGAAGTATTTCATATGTTACCCATGATTTATTTGCAGCTGTCTTCCTTGTATCTACTGTGTTCTTTCCAACTGGTGTCATTTCCCTCTTTGGAGATGTCCATTCTTCTTCAGCTGTTCTGCCTACTGAGCTCTTCATGATCGCAGTGTCTACAGCCTGAAAGAGCTTCAAATGTACTTCTTCACTTCTTAGTATTTACGTATCCCACTTCTCTGAACACTGATTCTTGCTGACTAATCTCTTAAACTTCAGCCTATGCTTCATCGCTACTACATTGTGACCTGAGTCCATATTTGCTCCTGAGTACGCCTTAAAATCTAATATCAGATCTTGAAATCTCTGCCTGACAATGATGTAAATCTAACTGAAATCTCCCCCTATCTCCTGGCTGTTTTCAAGTACACCTGCTCTTCTTGTGATTCTTGAAAGAGTATTCGGTACCGCCGGCTGGTGTGGCCAAGCGGTTAAAGGCGCTACAGTATGGAACCGCGTGACCGCTACGGTCGCAGGTTCGAATCCTGCCTAGAGCATTGATGTGTGTGATGTCCTTAGGTTAGTTAGGTTTAAGTAGTTCTAAGTTCTAGGGGACTGATGACCTTAGAAGTTAAGTCCCGTAGTGCTCAGAGCCATTTCAACCATTTTTTTATTCGGTATTACTGATATTTATTGGAGAACTTTTTCTTCCCTCTTTTTTCTTCTACCGAGCCCACATTCTCCTGTAACCCTTTCTTCTACTTTTCCCCTCCAACTGCATTCCAGACTCCCATGACTGATTTCCATCCCCATTTACGTACTGAATTATGCGTTCAATATCCTCATATACTCTACTGGCCATTACAATTGTTACACCACGAAGATGACGTGCTACAGACGAGAAATGTAACCAACAGGAAGAAGATGCTGTGACATGCAAATGATTACCTTTTCAGTGCATTCGCACAACGTTGACGCCAGGGGCGACACCTACAACGTGCTGATATGAGGAAAGTTTCCAACTGAATTCTCATACACAAACAGCAGTTGCCCGGCGTTTCCTGGTGAAACGTTGCATGGGGGCTCAATTAAAATAAATATGAATGCAAATATTTTTAGTAGCTGTAAGTCCGATTACGCAAGTCTCGTAAACGGCTGGCCCTGACTAGTATTATTACGCAATCTGACTGCATAGAACAACAACAAGAATGAAATGAAAATTTCAGTTAATACAATTAATTAATTAAGTCCCCAGCAACTATAAAACCTACGAAACTAAAGCACAAGTATAACTGTTCTGTGTGTGGGAGTGTGACTCAACGTACACATCTGGCACGGTTCTTCTTCAGCAAGACAAGAAATTTCAAATACCATTTATACTGACGTGATAAAAAAAAATTAGAAATACTATAATTGCTCAAGAAACCCAGAATTACACTCTAATACAAGAACACAAGCCAGATGCTTTGTTGACTGAACCTGTAATGACGCATTATTTAGGTCACTGAAATAATAAAAGAATAAAAGAAAATACCTCCATATATATTGACGAAATGCACTCTGACCATTACAATATCTCCATTAGAACAACATCTGCTATCTCTCCCATCAAACCACTGCATAAAACATGGAACAACACTCTCCACTACCACATCTCACTCTGACTTCACGACAAGCAGCGTCCACCACAACTTCTCGGTAAGAACTGCTTGCCGCTACGTCTCAATAATCACTGCCAGTGGAGGCGGCGGAACAATACTCTCTGGCGCGATTTCTGGCGCTGTGGCTCAGTGTAGCCACCTTTCAACGTTGTTGTGATTCCTCGTGTAAGGAGAAGAAATGCGTACTATCACGTTTCCGACTTTGATAAAGGTCGGATTGTGACACTTAATGTAACACTTCTATCACTAAATGTAACTGTGTTTTCTCTTTTGATGCTGTCAATTGTCAGGATGAGCATTCTAAAGCACTCTGTCAGGGTGAAAATATTAAATAAATTGACTTTTCTCTCTTAACAACATGTGGGCAGGGTGGGTTCTTCCTTGGCTCGGGTATGAGGTAGAATGAAACCGCATTTTTACATAAGATAACTTTTATTGAAGTTTCGTACAACTGTATCTTACTGAATGTTCTGGTTCGGAGAACGGCAGCTGTGTCGTTTGCGTAGCCTTCTGCTGCGGCAGCGGCGGCGGCGGCGGCGTCTGATTACGCGTAGCGGTGTGTATCTCGTGTCGCCGTCTCGCCCAGCTGACCGGAGACGCGCAGCGCGAGGTGGCCCGTTTAATTATTGCGAGCGAAGTCGTGCATCGGATGGTGATACCTTGGATGTGGCGTCCCAGTGTTTCTCTTCTCTAAGCGGCCGCGTGTGTTGTGCGTCGGCCAGCGGAGCGGTGCGGCGGGGGAAGGCCAGTGTCCGGGACTCGAACAACGGGCTCCCGCTTGCCAGTCTTCGGCTGTCAGATCTTCATCCCAGCTCACAGGTGACTGCTGATATGAGGCCGTCTCCTTCCCGTCCTCACGAGTCACCCGGGTGCGTAAAATCAGACTCCAAATACCTTTTAACTTCTGTCTTCTGGCGCTGAGGCTGCTGCTTGCTATTCCATTACAGCGGCGGACTTGGTGCGTCTGTGCATGATGTAGTCTCTTCTTGCATGACGGTCTTCAGCACCGAAACTGACTTAAAACAACTGCTGCGCTTCTTCACTTCTTCGTCTTCTTCGTCGCTCGTCTCCGTCTTCGTCTCCCTCTCCGTCTTCGTCTCCGTCTCCGTCTTCCTCTCCGTCTCCGTCTTCCTCTGTCGGGCCCACCGCGTCTCGCGTATTTATTCACTTCAGTTCACTGGAGGTGAACGACTTCACGGCCATTGCCTCTTCTGTCACGTTGAAAAGCTTCTCGAAGAATCTTCTTAACGTCGGTCATTGGCTCTTGGGATGTAGGCGAGGGCCTTTGCTCACATGCGGCAACTGAGAAACACCTGAGCCGGTCGGGCGATGCCCTGACGGCTGAATCGACAGCGCCCGCTTATGTGGAACTTCACGGTCATTGTCTCTTCTGTTCTGCTGTTCTGCCCGCTGAATGCCAGTATGTAACTCTCTAAACTAAACCAAGTTTTTCATTTATATTCTAATTTCTACTTCACTTTGGTTTCACTAATTTATTTACTTAAGTACCACTCAGCAGTCGAGATCCAATGACTGCTAGCAGAATATGGAATCGGTGGTTCAGGAGGGTAATACGGAACTCCGTGCTGGATGCCAATGGCCTCCTATCACTAGCAGTCGAGATGACAGGCATCTTATCCGCATGGCTGTAACGGATCGTGCAGCCACGTCTCGATCCCTGAGTCAACAGATGGGGACGTTTGCAAGACAACAACCATCTGCACGAACAGTTGGACAAAGTTTGCAGCAGCATAGACTATCAGCTCGGAGACCATGGCTGCGGTTACCCTTGACGCTGCATCACAGACAGGAGCGCCTGAGATGGTACACGAATGGCAAAACGTCATTTTTTCGGATGAATCCAGTTTCTGATTACGGCATCATGATGGTCCCATCCGTGTTTGGTGACGTCGCAGTGAACACACATGGGAGGCGTGTATTCGTCATCGCCATACTGGCGTATCACCCGGCGTGATGGTATGGGGTGCCATTGGTTACACGTCTCGGTCACCTCTTGTTCGTATTGACGGCACTTTGAACAGTGGACGTTACATTTCAGATGTGTTATGACCCGTATCTCTACCCTTTATTCGATCCCTGCAAAATCCTACATTTCAGCAGGATAATGCACGACCGCATGTTGCAGGTCCTGTACGGGCCTTTCTGGTTCCACAAAATGTTCGACTGCTGCCCTGGCGAGCACATTCTCCAGATCTCTCACCAATTGAAAACGTCTCGTCAATAGTGGCAGAGCAACTGGCTAGTCACAATACACCAGTCACTACTCTTAATGAACTGTGGCATCGTGTTGAAGCTGCATGAGCAGTTGTACCTGTACACGCCATCCAAGCTCTGTTTGACTCAATGCGCAGGCGTATCAGTGCCGCTATTACGGCCAGAGCTGGTTGTTCTGGGTACTGATTTCTCAGGATCTATGTACCCGAATTGCGTGAAAATGTAATTACATGTCAGTTCTAGTATAATATATTTGTCCAATGAATACCTGTTTATCACATGCATTTCTTCTTGGTGTAGCAATTTTAATGGCCACTGGTGTAGTTTCTTTATTTTTTTTATCTTTGGCTTGTAAAGTCCGCACGTATATCCAAATTTTTTTCACATTTTCTAACATTTCATGCGAAGAAATTACTTGTTTCGGCATTATTCGAATTTACGACATTGCAATGCCCGTATTATTTTGATTACGATGCCAAGTTCCTTAACACATGAATGCATGACGAAAGGAACAGGCACTGCGGTGAGTACAGCTCTTATGAAATAAATAACATGAATTCACAATTGCGAATAAGGACAACCATTAGCTGTAGAGTGGAATGCCGACAATGAAAATTTGTGCTGGACCTGGACTTGAACCCGGATATCCCGCTTGTTGCGAGCGATCGCCCTACCATTCTGCTATCCGTGTACGACTCACGGCTAGACCGAAACCTCCATATGTCGCCAACGACGCATCTACGTCGTGTGCTCGTACATTCATTGCGTGTATTCCTCTACTGGTCAGACGTTGTATTTGAAAGTCGCTTGGGCGTTATCGGCAGACAAATACGATACAGCAGTGCCTGTGTTATTCTCATTACGATGCAAAGTTCCTTTGTACTTTTAAGTAAATAAGTCTAGGAATTACTCAATTGGCAGATTAGCCGGTTAACACTAAAACAATATACACGAACTATAAATAAGAAAAAAAGGAGAGATGAAGTAGGAGTGCAATTAGACCCAAATAAATACGTCGACTTGCTATACAAACCTGTCTTGTCAAGGCGTAGTGGGCTCGGAAAGATTAAGTGGTGCAGGACCGAATGCACACAACTGGCCGTTCGCTGCGCGGGATTAGCCGAGCGGTCAGGGCGCTGCGGTCATGGACTGTGCGGCTGATCCCGGTGGAGGTTCGAGTCCTCCCTCGGGCATGGGTGTGTGTGTTTGTCCTTAGGATAATTTAGGTTAAGTAGTGTGTAAGCTTAGGGACTGACGACCTTAGCAGTTACGTCCCATAAGATTTCACACACATTTGAACTCTGGCTTCGGTTGAGCCCACGCCTCGTCCACAAGTCACACAAAAAGAAACGCAGATGGTTTCCTAATTAACGGAGAAATACAGTTTTGAGTACAGGATTTGGGCCGGACCTCTAAATAAACCGAATGCCCCGAACGACAGTCAAAATTACAGCAACAACAAGAAGACCATGTAAATCTTCTTTCAGTATGTAAACGGAATCAAATCAACGAAACTAGTAAGCCGACCAAATCTGAATCAGGTTCCTAAAACAGTTAGCGAGCAGGAAGTTCGACTGCCAACCACAAATTGTACGAATCTCTCGCCACGTGGGTGAGGGTAAACAAGCAAAAGCCACGCAAAGCGGAACACAAAACCCCAGTTTAATGCGGGATGTCAAATTAAACACCTTTCAGCCCTTTAGTTTCCAAACTTGTTTTATTTGGCTGCCAGTTTCAGCGTCTTACTACGCCATCTTCAGGCCCCTGACCGACTTGTAGGAAGAATCCACCTCGGTTCTGATCAAAACAGGGACCAGAAATACTGGTATTAGCAGATTTTTGCTGTAGCGGTCACTCCAACCATGGTCTGCCATCATCTTAAGAGTCGGCAGGTGAAGGTTCAAGTGATCACTGTAGCAAACGTCTACTAATACCAATATTTCTGCCCCTGTTTTGATCACAACCGAGGTGGATTCTTCCTACAAGTCGGCCAGGGGCCTGAAGATGACGCAGTAAGACGCTGAAACTGGCAGCCAAATAAAACAAGTCTGTAAACTGAACGGCTGAAAGGTGTTTCATTTGACAGCCTGTATCGAACAGCCGAGTCCCGCAACCATCTCTAGAAATATGGAGATACAGTGGCCAATATAATGCGTTCGGTTGGCTAACGAACCCATGACAAGCAGCAGATACTACATAACCTTTGGAATAACATTGGAGCAGTAACAAACGCAAAATAAGGTCCTCACTGAGAGAGACTTAATGATTGAGAGGCCCTATATTTACAAACAAAACAAAAACATGTTTAAACTTGATAGTATGAACACCCAATAAGACGACAGATGAAATTGTGCGCTCCGGTAATGGTACATGAAAGACGTGAGACTTGAAACGAGCGCCGTCACAAATCCGATGCTTTACAGCAGCCAACTAGGCAATTGAGACCTAATCTGGCAAATAACACTCAGATTGGAGCTTAATAAAAACACGATTTCAGTAGTTTAATAGGAGAGCACACATAGCTTTACTGCCTAGAGACATAAGCGACCGAAAACCTCGAACAGACAACCAGACAAATATGAACTAAACAGTCACAGTGCTGATACAGGAAATGGTAATTAGAGCTATGGTTACTGCCGATGCTCGGTTCTCTCGCACTCGATAACTCAAATCGGAAGCTCACCAGACATATCCGTGCAACGATCGAGGAAGGATAGCGTGGAGCCGACACACGACTTCAACACAGCGGCGGTCTGCCGTCCGTTTTCAGTTGGAGCACACAACACGCACCTTCCCTCTGTAAGCGCACCACACGTCCAGAGGTTTGCAGCACGCCGCAAACGAGGGGCGAATGGATTGCAGTCCAGTAACCGGCCAGAGTGTCTCTTGCTGGTACCGCTGCTACGCTCAGAGCCGGTGACTGTTAACTGCCGAACTTGCACTAGCCATAAATTGCCAGCGCACTACTCGTCTCGCCTCCGGGTTCCAACTCGGCCGCTACACCCCAAGCGAACTGTTTCACCTTATAGTTCCCACTATGAAACGTCCCTTAGAAAAATTTAGTGAATTACCGTGCTGATAAACCTCTTACATTATTTGGTTTTCAAACAGCTGAGCAGAACTGAACGTACTCAGACATTTCTCACTTTACTTATTCTGATCAACACTAAACTGACAAACAATATTTTTAGCTCAACGCAATCTGACTTTCAACAATCCCTACAAAAGAATGGCCCTGACTAACAATAACCTGTACCTTTCATGAATCACTTACCTCTCAAAAGTCTTCGTTACTCGAATTACTGCAATACAGCGAGCACCAATACTGCCAGCTAAATAAAAGATTCTAACTACTGAAGTCACTAACTACTGATAGGCATACTTAGCAAATGAAAGATTTTGACAGAGAACAAACAATGTATTTACCTTAATAGTGTTCAAAAGTCATAATATATAGAGGGTGAGTCACCTAACGTTACCGCTGGATATATTTCGTAAACCACATCAAATACTGACGAATCGATTCCACAGACCGAACGTGAGGAGAGGGGCTAGTGTAATTGGTTAATACAAACCATAAAAAATGCACGGGAGTATGTTTCTTAACACAAACCTACGTTTTTTTAAATGGAACGCCGTTAGTTTTGTTAGCACATCTCAACATATAAACAAATACGTAATCAGTACCGTTTGTTGCATTGTAAAATGTTAATCACATCCGGAGATATTGTAACCTAAAGTTGACGCTTGGGTACCACTCCTCCGCTGTTCGATCATGTGTATCGGAGAGCACCGAATTACATAGGGATCCAAAGGGAACGGTGATGGACCTTAGGTACAGAAGAGACTGGAACAGCACATTACGTCCACATGCTAACACCATTTTATTGGTCTTTTTCACTGACGCACATGTACATTACCATGAAAGGTGAGGTAAACGCACACACGTGATTTCCGTTTTCAGTTACGAAGTGGAATAGAATGTGTCCCACTGGAAACGCGTCGATGTATGTGGTATCAGCATGATGGTGCACCTGCACATTCCGCAATTAACACTAGGCTGACCCTTGACAGGATGTTCGACGGGCGTTTCATAGGACGTGGAGGACGCATAAATTGGCCAGCCCGTTCTCATGATCTTACACCTCTGGACGTCTTTCTGTGGGGTACGTTAAAGGAGAATGTGTACCGTGATGTGCCTACAACCCCAGAGGATATGAAACAACCTATTGTGGCAGCCTGCGGCGACATTACACCAGATGTACTGCGGCGTGTATGACATTCATTACGCCAGAGATTGCAATTGTGTGCAGCAAATGATGGCCACCACATTGAACATCTATTGGCCTGACATGTCGGGACACACACTATTCCACTCCGTAATTGAAAACGGAAACCACGTGTGTACGTGTACCTCACCCCTCATGGTAATGTACATGTGCGTCAGTGAAAAAGACCAATAAAAGGTGTTAGCATGTGGACGTAACGTGCTTTTCCAGTCTCTTCTGTA
Source organism: Schistocerca cancellata (assembly GCF_023864275.1). Taxonomy (NCBI): domain Eukaryota; kingdom Metazoa; phylum Arthropoda; class Insecta; order Orthoptera; family Acrididae; genus Schistocerca; species Schistocerca cancellata. Next base: position 522,286,578 of record NC_064631.1, read on the forward strand.
CCTAAGGTCCATCACCGTTCCCTTTGGATCCCTACGTAATTCGGTGCTCTCCGATACACACGATCGAACAGAGGAGGAGTGGTACTCAAGCGTCAACTTTAGGTTACAATATCTCCGGATGTGATTAACATTTTACAATGCAACAAACGGCATTGATTACGTATTTTTTATATGTTCAGATGTGCTAACAAAAGTAACTGCTTTCCATTTAAAAAAAAACGTAGGTTTGTGTTAAAAAACATACTCCCGTGCATTTTTTATGGTTTGTATTAACTAATTACAGTAGCCCCTCTCCTCACGTTCGGTCTGTGGAATCGATTCGTCAGTATTTGATGTGGTTTACGAAATATATCCAGCGGTAATGTTAGGTGACTCACCCTGTATATCAGTTCATGACATCCAGTCTTACAAATTTACTGTCTCTGATAGACACACGTCCAGATCATCCGCTCTCAAAACTCCGCCATCTCTCTCCCCACATCCACCACTGCGCAACGCTACGCGCTGTTTACATCCAACTGCCCAACACTACAATAGCGTAACTCCAACAATGCAAACCAACCACAGCCTTCACACAGCACAGTCAGTGATTTTCATATAGAGCGTTACGTGGCGTTATCAACATAAAAACCTAAACAGCCTACTTACAACACTGTCACTCCTTCCGGCTCCCATCTCTCCGCGAACCACACACCCCTACTGCGAAGATATTCTACTAGACGGTGGCGCAACCTATTGATCGCGCAATGGTTCACTAATAATAACAGCTACACCTTGCTACGCCGTGTGGTGTTTTCTAGCTTTGCACCGCTTTCACCACCTAGGCTCACTGTTACTGTGTTCCGAAAATCACGTTCGGTGGCCAACAGTATCGAGTACCAGGTTAAAGTACGCGTAAGTAACTGCTTTTGGATATTACCAGTAGACCACTGAACTCGGGTTGTGGCAGCATAGACCTGTTTCTAGAGTCATGTGAGCATAAAAAGCAGATGCAGCATAGGGCAAACACCGCTACGGTCGCAGGTTCGAATCGTGCCTCGGATATGGATGTGTGTGGCGTCTTTAGGGTAGTTATGTTTGAGTAGTTCTGTGTTCTAGGGGACTGATGACCTCAGAAGTTAAGTCCCATAGTGCTCAGAGCTATTTTTGAACCTACGTCACTGTTTTAACTCCCTCCCTGGCCATTTACGTACGTAGTTTTTTTTTCCGAATAATTTCAGTCGACTACCTACGACGCTATCCCCACGGGTTGCGTCACCCGCAAGAGTATTATAATGTTCACAGTGCGAGAAAATGCTGATTCGTATCATTTAACGTTAATTTTTGGATACTTTCTAATGTTGAGTGAAATTACGAATGTACTGATTGACTGATATTCTCTTCTTACAGGTAAACATTACAGACGTTTCCTGCAGACGGAATTGTGGACAATGGACTTTCCGTGGAGCAGGGATCCAACCGAAGACCAGCAGCGATATTACGAACTGCTGGGTGACGTCTGCGCGTATGAACCCAATACCAGCAGCGGACTGTTGATACTGCGAAGAAAAGTGGGTTACGCCATGTACGGAGTACCAGACGAAGAATCGAAATGTAAGAATGCCCACACTGGATACAGTGACAAAAAGTACGATACTATCAAGGATGTTGTGGAATCAATAAGAGACGTAAACAAGGAGAAAACAAGCCACAGAAATCAACTTGATATGGCAATTATATTTGTCTTTGTGGAATGGGAGAAGCAGGTGCAGCAGTACCCTGTGTTCAGAATATTGCTCACGAAAACCTTGTGGAAATTCGTAGATACTAATTGTCGTGTTTATTCATCATGGAATGATTACTTGATATTTAATGAACTACCGGAAGGAAAGTTTTGCTACCCTGTCAACGGCATCTACCGTGGTGGCTACGGAGACAAAGTGGAGCTTCAGTGGGGCAGAACACCTGCAGCAGAACCAGCCAGAAAGGTAAACATATTGGTGTATTGTTTGTGCTTAGCTCTTATAGTTAGATTACTTATTATGTTGTCAGATTCATCTATTGGTAGTAAGTACAGGAGGTTCGTGTCCATAAGAAGTTCTTGCCCATATACGAATCTACGTAACTGTAGCATGATTCAGTATGTAATACCCTTCGATTCCATAATGTGGAACCGCACGTTGTTTAAAACGAGTTTTACCTCCACAACTTCAACTATGATAATATCAAGTGACGTCTCTGCCTCGTATATGCTGTCTCAATCAGACTTAGCTACTGTCGTTACCTCAGTGACATTCAAACTAGCGCTCGCCAAATTAGATAAAACGTATTAGCGTTGTGTTTTACTCCGGATCGGTGCTGTTTCTCAAAATCAGACCTGTGGTTTTGCCTCGAATGCAGCAGGGACTACTTTCCTTTTTTGGCCGAGCGGTTCTAGGCGCTACAGTCTGGAACCGCGCGACCGCTACGGTCGCAGGTTCGAATCCTGCCTCGGGCATAGATATGTGCGATGTCCTTAGGTTAGTTAGGTTTTTGTAAGTTCTAGGGGACTGATGACGTCAGAAGTGAAGTCCCATAGTGCTCAGGGCCATTTCAACCATTTGAACTTTCCTTTTTCGACGCTAGTCCCTGATAGATTAATTTACTGTGGGTAGAATCCAAACTACGTACCCCCCCCCCACCAATTGTTTACAAATTAGTAGTTGTTTAGATCATCTGTAGTTTTTCAATTACAATAAAAAGCTCTGGAGTATACCCCTGCTTAACAGGAAAGTTTCCTTGTTATCCGCTCTTCAAATTGCTTTTTTCTAGGATAAATACTTGTACGTGATTCACCTTGCTCCTCAAACTTGAATAAAGCTGTTCACGAAAGCCGTGCAATTGCAGTGGCCAGATGCGATGTATATTTTCGCTGATGAGTCGAAAATAAATGACCAGCCATCGCCTTCTTGTGTTGTGAGCTTCAAGAGTGCTCTTCCCACCCACAGAACACATCGGTTAAACGCAAAGGCGTCGGCATTCAAGCAAGCTGTTCAGTTCTTCAGAAGTCTGGGAATGAGCAGGATCTTCGTCGTAACTGCAACGTTCATTGTACATTGGGCTTTCAGTACCTCAACAGCAGTGACGGATAACTTTCACTGTAAGAGAATGAAGCAGAAAGTGGTTTAGCTACTGCGCTATGGAACTTAAGCGAGCTTTCTCTCGGTGCCAGCCCCCTAAGAAAGCTTACAGTTGATTATCCGTTATTTAAATGCATCCAATGACATAGGTCAACTAAAAGGAAAGGCATGTAACGCATCGAAAAACCTTTTGCCTGATACACTCATTACTTCTTTAACGCTCATTAATCTACCAGTGCAGAATGGTTTGTCAGTTAGAAATTATTCTTGCATCTAGTTATGTCGCGACTTGTCTTCCTGAGAGCTCAAAGGACTGGCGCCATCAGTGTGTTTGTTTGTTAATGACGAGAGAGTGAGATCATTTGAATAAACAAAATTTAACTTATATCATGAACCTAAATTTCCTGTTCAGCAACTCAACTGAGACGCGATCATCGAAAGCACGTGACATGATTTTGTTCAGTGATACGGTATTGCAAAACCTGCAGATAGTTTGCACAATATATTGCCCCCCAAACGAGTGCACGATATACATTTGAATATTACGTGGATCTGTTCAGTAACTCCGCCTCTGAGTGGGTGTTGGCCTATCAGTTGACACCTGTTTTGATATTTACTGAAGTTCTGAGCCTTTAGCTTTCCGGTATGACCACCTGTCCCTGTAGCAGAGAAATAAAACCCGTGGATCTCTAATGGATAAATTATCAAAATGTATCTCCTACTGGGTGGTGTGATGATGATGTTTGGTTTGTGGGGCGCTCAACTGTGCAGTCATCAGCTCCCTTACACAATCCCAATTTTTACACAGACCTATTTTTTTCACAGTCCAGTCTAGCCACTATAACGAATAATGATGATAAAATGAAGAGGACAACACAAACACCCAGTCCCCGGGCAGAGAAAATCCCCAACCCGGCCGGGAATCAAACCCGGGACCCCGTGATAAAGAGGCAGCAACGCTAGCCACTGGACTACGAGCTGCGGACACTGGGGTGTGTGATTGTTCCAGGCATATAAATGAACCATTGGGGACAGTAAGGTTCAGCAATGTTAAAAATAAACGAGAGATGGTATTAGGATCATCTAGCACTTTTAATCTCAAGTAATTTGGATTCATCTGACGACCCTAGCAATGAAACAGAACGACAATCTTATCGAGAGTAGTGAATAAGGCTGCTGTAGGTGATAACCTGATTCGTTGCCTACTGCACGTACTGCTGCGAATGTTCCTGACATAGAGTTAAATGTTGTTTCACTCAAAAATCGGACAAGAATTGGGCCAAGGTGCTGAGATCGATCGCTTAAAACGACCGGTAGCGTTCACAGCGCATAAAAAAGCATTAAGTTTTGTTGTCGACACGAACACGGATTAACCTAAACATTTCTCCCTGAAAAATTTTTTGGATCGACAGGTCCGGCACGCTTTCTTTCAATCTGCCGAACCTCCACCACTCTAAGTACCAAAACGTTTCTGTGTATAGTGTATGTTAGCAAAATATTGACCAAAAAAACCGTTTCTAATTAAATAGCCGTTGTAACGTCCGCCCAGCATACTAATTAAAATACTGTTTAATAATATACGGTGCTTATTAGTCTGAAATTAAATATCCAGATCCTACAGTGCATAGTGACCGCGTTAGTAACTCACCTTTCTTTCTCACCTAGTGAGAAAATACATGTATTTTTACATTAAGATTAAAGAGTCGTCAAATAACTACTTACTCAAAATCCAAATGCTGTACAGCGTTAAAATGTATCTAGCACTGTGGCATCAAAAGTACGCAGATATCTAGTAGACTCCGTCCGAACAGGCCTCGTAAAGCCCAACGGCACGGACCGACCGCCGTGTCATCCTGAGCCGATAGGCGTCACGGGATGTGAACATGGTGGAGGCATACGGTTAGCACATCGCTCTCTCGGCCGTTGTCAGTTATCGTGGCCGGAGCCATTACTCAGTCAAGTCGCTCTCCTATTGGCTTCACAAGGGCTGAGTGTATCCCGCTGGCCAACAGCGCCTGGCAGACCCTGAAGGTGACCCATCCAAGTGCGAACCAAACCCGACAGCGCTTAACTGTGATTTTCGGGAACCTGTATTAATACTAGGACTGTCGACATTTTTTTAAATTATCTGGATTCCGATATATTGATATTTAAAGAAAACTTACTATCGGCTCCAGAATTATAGTGAAGAAAATTATCGATATATCGACATACCGATGGAAGAAACATCGACATACTGGCCTATAAAAATATCGGCTGCACATTGTATATTGAAGCATTGATTTATAAGAAATTCTTCCACTCCGTATGTCGCATACAGCAAACCAGTGCTTAACAGTATTGGTTAAAAACAGTCTTGGTTGCAATTTTATTTTTTTATTTTTCAAAGACGCATTTCGCCTTATTTAGGCATCTTCTTGTTATCTTAATTTGGTATTTCTTAGAAGAACCCTTTAGTCAGTATAGCCGAAGGGCATCGTCTAATATATCAGGCCAACATCGCCTTCGTTAAACTCAATAAAACATTTCAGGTGGACGCGAGTGACACCAAGATCTGCATAACGCGTTCCCGTTCACAGAAGCGACAGTTTTTACTTAGTTTAACGAAGGCGATGTTGGCCTGATATATTAGACGATTCCCTTCGGCTACACTGACTAAAGGATTCTTCTAAGAAATATCAAATTAAGATAACATGAAGATGCCTAAATAAGGCGAAACGCGTCGTTGAAAAATAAAGAACCAAAATTGCAACCAAGACTGTTTTTAACCAATACTATTGATTTATTATTGAATATTCTGTAAACCAAAAAGCTAGCAGACTTCTTCTACATCTACATCTACATCTACGTGGACACTCTGCAAATCACATTTAATTGCCTGGCGGAGAGTTCATCTAACCACCTTCACAATTCTCTATTATTCCAATATCGTATAGCGCGCGGAAATGACGAACACTTATATCGTTCCGTATGAGCTCTGATTTCCCTTATTTTACCATGGTGATCGTTTCTCCCTATGTAGGTTGGTGTCAACAAAATATTTTCGCATTCTGCGGAGAAAGATGGTGATTGGAATTTCGTGAGAGGATTCCGCCGCAACGAAAAACGCCATTGTTTTAATGATGTCGACTCCAAATCCTATATAATTCCAATGACACTTTCTCCCCTATTTCGCGAAAATAGAAAACTTGCAGCCCGTCTTTGAAGCTTTTCGATGTACTCCGTGAGTCCTGTCTTGTAAGGATCCCACATCGTGCAGCAGTTTTCTAAAAGAGGACGGACAAGCATAGTGTACGGCAGTCTGCTTAGTAGATATGTTGAAATCCTGCCAATGAAACGCAGTCTTTGGTTAGCCTTCCCCACAACATTTTCTATGAGTTAAAAAAATGGTTCAAATGACTCTAAGCGCTGTGGGACTCAACAGCTCAGGTCATCAGTCCCATAAACTTAGAACTACTTAAACCTAACTAACCTAAGGACATCACACACATCCATGCCCGAGGCAGGATTCGAACCTGCGACCGTAGCTGCCGCATGGTTCCGGACTGAAGTGCCTAGAACCGCTTGGCCACCCCGGCCGGCTCTATGTGTTCCTTCCCAATTAAATTGTTCGTAATTGTAATTCCTATTTAGAACAAGAAGTGAAAGGAAAACGATGCACTTTCATGCTTGACGGTAACCACTTTGCTAACGGAGGTAACTGCATGTAAGTGGCACAATAAATGGTGTCCGACGGATCCGTCGTTAGGTTTCGCCACACATCGGATTTCACTGGAACTCTTCATGTCGACTTCCCAGTTTTTCGATTTCTGCAAACGCCAGTGAACCTGCAGTTGTAGTATCAAAACTGAGTGGTGAAGTTAAACGCTGGAGTTACTGTTGGAAGCGCCGAGCGCCTACTACGGCAGCATTTCCCCTCACACGTCCCTGTACACCGCAAAGAGCAGTCTCGTCATTTAGATTTCTGTGCACCAGTTTCAGTAACTGTTTCTGAAGAATGTCGATGTGAAGATATAACACACTAGCTGCGTTAAAAATTGTTTTTTAATGCAACAGGTGTGCTATTTCTTAACATAGGAAATCTTGTTATCCATTCACCGCACCACACCGAGTGCAATCACACTTCTTCTCTGTGCCACTTATACCTGCTTCACAAGCTCAAAGAGAAAGATTGGACGTGATGGAAGCTCCAAAAGTAGTAAGGCTCCTTCACATAGTGAAAGCAAAATTATGTTCTACTACTATTCAAAAAGAACGATTTCAAATATTTGCCAGTAATTTCGAAAAAAATGTAATATAAAAGAAAAATATCGGCATTCGATATCGGCGTTTCCATATCGATATTTCGGTAATTCGATGTATCGGTACTTTATCAATAGCCCTAAACTCAGGTGTTGCTTAGAATTTGCTAAACAAGTGTGTGGCTTATGAGGAGCTGTTCGTCATTTGTACCCCATTCTTTTTAACTCTACGCACTTCCACTGTCTGGCAGCACCATGGAACTCGCGGGTGATCCCTTCCGGTGAGACCGTGCGGTTTCTTACAACCACCCTGAGCAAGGCTCGACGGACGCAGCACGCCAGCACATGAGGTCTTCCTGTTCCTCGCCCAGCTGCGGCTGTTCATTCACATTTCCACTTCACTGTCACATAATGAACAGTCGACATGGTCAGCTTCAAAAGGATTGAAATGTCTCTCATGGATCTGTTACTCGGTTGAAATCCAATGACCAGTCCACGTTTGGGCTTACTGAGCTCTCCAGACCGACACTTGTTGCTGTTATTTGTTCTCTCTTGACAAAGTACTCCCAGCCTCCATTTGGACTAGTGGGTCCAACACTCATGCCATCTAGTGGTCGTTTCTGAATTATGCAGGAATGTCTAGATATTTCCGATCAGAGTACAATAGACTTTCATAAGCCGTCTGCTACATTACACGCTGTGGCCTGAGTGTAAAGTGTAATGCCACAGTACCGTGTAGCCACAGTGGAGATATTCAGCATCCACGAAGAAGGGCAGTGGAAACGATAAAAACCGTAATCTCAGGATCTTCGGAGAAAGATGCTAATTATTTAAAAAAAAAAGCATTTTCTGTTTAAATTCAAATCTTCAAATGTGTGTGAAATCTTATGGGACTTAACTGCTAAGGTCATCAGTCCTTAAGCTTACACACTACGTAACCTAAATTATCCTAAGGACAAACACAGACACACCCATACCCGAGGCAGGACTCGAACCTCCGCCGGGACCAGCCGCACAGTCCATGACTGCAGCGCCTCAGACCGCTCGGCTAATCCCGCGAGGCTGTTTAAATTCCTTGGCATACATTGCAACTCCTTGAAAATGATGACTGCCAAATAAGGTTACGCGTAAATGCAGCGGAATTTTATAAGCTGTCATTCCTTACTTCTGTAAGCGAGCAAGAGGAGTACCTCATAGAAATGTGGCAAGGAATGTTTGGCAACGATGCTCCACTTTTTAATTACTCCAAATTCCACAGCGTATGACACATATCCTCTGTATCTTAATACATTACTTTTTTGTAGTACGATTCCAGTCAGCTTGATACACCATTGTACTACATACCCAAAAGCAATTACAAACCCAAGAGCTATTCCATTTATAGGAAATAGGTATTCTCTTCGTCTTTCCTGGTGGCGGAAAGCCGAATAATGTGGATATGAGAGAGGTCTTCAGCGGAAACGATGAAAGAAAGTGAGATCCTTTGCAGGCAAGTTGCAAATGCTCATATTTTGTCTGACTGCTAAGGATTGTCCTGCAAAGCCACTGCAGCATCTACGTTTGGCGGATGGTCTAAAGCGCCTCTCCGACCTGACGAACTCATTGTACTGATCTGGACACTTTGTAGTGCCTGATCCCTTATAGTCCAGTATCACGTGTTGCATCCCTACCTGGATATTGAAACGAATGTCATTGTTTTTGGCTACATTTATTCTGAGGATGCCTTGATGCGAAACAGTCTTGCTTACTAAATCTTTCTTTATTTACAGGCAGTGACGCGTTTCACCTTTTTTGGGGCATCATCAGATTGACGCAAAAATCAATGTGAGAACCCAGTATTTGTCCATTAATGCCCATTACTTCATTAAGATAAAATTTTATCAGTAACCATCGTCCTTTCGTTGGTTTTCCACATTGATTTTTACGTCAATCTGATGATGCCCCAAAAGGACGAAACGCGTAATTGCCCGTAAACGATGAAAGAAATTGAGGTCTTATCCAGGCAAGTTGCAGTTGCTCATATTTTGTCTGACTGCTAAGGATTTTCCTTCAAAGCCACTGCAGCATCTACGTTTGGCGGATGGTCTGAAGCGCGTCTCCGACCTGACGAACTCATTGTACTGATCTGGACACTTTGTAGTGCCTGATCTCTTATAGTCCAGTATCACGTGTTGCATCCCTACCTGGATATTGAAAAGAATGTCATTGTTTTCGGCTACATTTATTATGAGGATGATTACTAAATCTTTCTTTATTTACAGGCAATGACGCGTTTCACCTTTTTGGGGCATCATCAGATTGACGCAAAAATCAATGTGGGAAACCAGAATTTGTCCATTAATGCCTATATACTAAATTAAGATAAAATTTTATCAGTGCCATCGTCATTTCATTGGTTTTCCACATTGATTCTTACGTCAATCTGATGATGCCCCAAAAGGACGAAACGCGTAATTGCCTGTAAAAAAAAAAAAAAAAAAAAAAAAAAAAAAAAAAAAAAAAAATCCAACCGAGACTGTTTCATCTCAAGAAATTCATAACCGGTTGCTCTACCGCCTAGCATGGAAAGGAACCGTTTTTACTTCATTTTCTGAGGATGTGCTGGTAGCCCACAAAAAATAAGGCAGAGTCAGAGAGACTGTTTCGTATTTTTCCGCTGTGATTCATTACAAGCAGCGACAGTGTGGATGAAGCACCCAGTTGCATCCCAGGTGTTTGTGCGTGACGTCCAGCAATGCTGACAGAATGCAGCGTGGCCGGGCAATGGTGTAACGGTCATCAGCGATGTCCCCGTACTCAGCAGCAAAGGTGGCCACCAGTGACACAGCGACGGCGGCGCCCCACAGTAGCCCCGCGGTCTGCGCTCTGTGCCCCAGGGCTCGGCGGCCCACTAGGTCGCTCTGTATCTCGTGACTCAGCATGAGATGCCCTGGCACAGGGTCAAACTGCAGGTACCGTACAGCGTTCTGGATGGCGCCCCAAGTGTCACAAACCCATGATGGTAGTGCTGCGATAACTAACACTGAATGATTCCACTACAAAAATGGCTAACTATTTATACGCTCACGGACTGCTCTTGCTTGGACTTTGCTGTGCCTTGCGATATAGCAGGCATACTAAATATTTCCGGAATTGCTCGGATGGAAAACCTTCCACCTTCTTCTGCTTATGTGCAGCTGTGTCAAGTACTTCCACATCTCTCCTGGCAGCCTCGCCCCGCAACGTGCAACAGCTGTTTTGTGTTCTGTAAGAACAGAATTATTGAAATGGAATAGGACGTACATGAAGATGAGATGGGAGATACAAAACTGCTCGAAGAATTTGGCAGAGTTCTGAAAGACCTAAGTCGAAATAAGGCCCCGGAAGTAGACAACATTCCATTAGAATTACTGATAGCCTTGAGAGGGCCAGCCATGACAGAGCTCTACCGTCTGGTGAGCAAGCTGTACGAGACAGGCGAAATACCCTCAGACTTCAAGAATATATTTGTTCCGATCTCAAGGAAAGCAAGACTTGACACCTGTGAAAATTACAGAATTGTCAGTTTAATAAGTCACGGCTGCCAAATACTAACACGAATTCTTTACAGACTAATAGAAAAACTGGTAGAAGCCGACCTCCGGGAAGATCAGTTTGGATTCCGTAGAAATGTTGGAACACGTGAGGCAATACTGACCCTACGACGTATCTTAGAAGATACATTAAAGAGAGAAAAACCTACGTTTAGAGCATTTCTAGACTTGTTGATGTTGTTGTTGTTGTCTTCAGTCCTGAGACTGATTTGATGGAGCTCTCCATGCTACTCTATCCTGTGCAAGCTTCTTCATCTCCCAGTACTTACTGCAACCTACATCCTTCTGAATCTGCTTAGTGTATTCATCTCTTGGTCTCCCTCTCCGATTTTTACCCTCCACGTTGCCCTCCAACGCTAAATTTGTGATCCCTTGATACCTCAGAACAGGTCCTAACAACCGGTCCCTTCTTCTTGTCAAGTTGTGGCACAAACTCCTCTTCTCCCCAATTCTATTCAATACCTCCTCATTAGTTATGTGATCTACCCATCTAATCTTCAACATTATTCTGTAGCACCACATTTCAGACGTTTTTATTTCTTCTCTATGGACTTTAATACCCACTCCGAATTTTTCTTTTGTTTCCTTTAATGCTTGCTCAATATACAGATTGAATAACATCGGGGAGAGGCTGCAACCCTGTCTCACTCCCTTCCCAACCACTGATTCCCCTTCATTCCCCTCTACTCTTATAACTGCCATCTGGTTTCTGTACAACTTGTAAATAGCCTTTCGCTCCCTGTATTTTACCGCTGCCACCTTTAGAATTTGAAAGAGAGTATTCCAGTCAACATTATCAAAAGCTTTCTCTAAGTCCACAAATGCTGAAAATGAACGTTCGCCTCTCCTTAATCTATTTTCTAAGATAAGTCGTAGGGTCAGTATTGCCTCACGTGTTCCAACATTTCACCGGATCCTAACTGATCTTCCCAAAGGTCGGCTTCTACCAGTTTTTCCATTCGTCTGTACAGAATTCGCGTTAGTGTTTTGCAGCTGTGACTTATTAAACTGATAGTTTGGTAATTTTCACATCTGTCAACACCTGCTTTCTTTGGGATTGGAATTATTATATTCTTCTTGAAGTCTGAGGGTATTCCGCCTGTCTCATACATCTTGCTCAGCAGATGGTAGGGTTTTGTCAGGACTGGCTCTCCCAAGGCCGTCATTAGTTCCAATGGAATGTTGTCTATTCCCGTGGCATTGTTTCGCTTCAGGTCTTTCAGTGCTCTGTCAAACTCTTCACGCAGTATCGTATCTCCCATTTCGTCTTCATCTACATCCTCTTCCATATCCATAATATTGTCCTCAAGTACATCGCCCTTGTATAGACCCTCTATATATTCCATCAACCTTTCTGCTTTCCCTTCTTTGCTTGGAACTGGGTTTCCATTTCAGCTCTTGATATTCATACAAGTGGCTCTCTTTTCTCCAAAGGTCTGTTTAATTTTCCGGTAGGCAGTATCTATCGTACCCCTAGTGAGATAAGCCTCTACATCCTTACATTTGTCCTCTAGCCATCCCTGCTTAGCCATTTTGCACTTCCTGTCGATCTCATTTTTGATACGTTTGTATTCCTTTTTACCTGCTTCATTTACTGCGTTTTTATATTTTCTCCTTTCATCAATTAAATTCAATATTTCTTCTGTTACCCAAGGATTTCTACTAGCCCTCGTCTTTTAACCTACTTGATCTTCTGCTGCCTTCACTACTTCATCCCATAGAGCTACCCATTCTTATTCTACTATATTTCTTTCCCCCATTCCTGTCAATTGTTCCCTTATGCTCTCCCTGAAACTCTGTACAACCTCTGGTTTAGTCAGTTTATCCAGGTCCCATCTCCTTAAATTCCCACCTTTTTGCAGTTTCTTCAGTTTTAATCTGCAGTTCATAACCAATATATTGTGGTCAGAGTCAACATCTGCCCCTGGAAATGTCTTACGATTTAAAACCTAGTTCCTAAATCTCTTTCTTACCATTATATAATCTATCTGTACCTTCTACTATCTCCAGGATTCTTCCATGTATACAACCTTCTTTTATGATTCTTGAACCTAGTGTTAGCTATGATTAAGTTATGCTCTGTGCAAAATTCTACCAGATTGTTTCCTCTTTCGTTTCTCACCCCCAATCCATATTCACCCAATATGTTTCCTTCTCTCCCTTTTCCTACTCTCGAATTCCAGTCACCCATGACTATTCGGTTTTCGTCTCCCTTCACTACCTGAATAATTTCTTTTATCTCATCATACATTTCATCAATTTCTTCATCACCTGCAGAGCTAGTTGGCATATAAACTTGTACTGCTGTAGTAGGCATGGGCTTCGTGTCTATCTTGGCAACAATAATACGTTCACTATGCTGTTTGTAATAGCTTACCCGCACCCCTATTTTTTTTATTCATTATTAAACCTACTCCTGCAGTACCCCTATTTGATTTTGTATTTATAACCCTGTAATCACCTGACCAAAAGTCTTGTTCCTCCTGCCACCGAACTTCACTAATTCCCACTATATCTAACTTCAACCTATCCATTTCCCTTTTTAAATTTTCTAACCTACCTGCCCGATTAAAGGATCTGAAATTCCACGCTCCGATCCATAGAACGCCAGTTTTCTTTCTCCTGATAACGGCGTCCTCCTGAGTAGTCCCCGTCCGGAGATACGAATGGGGGACTATTTTACCTCCTGAATATTTTACCCAAGAGGACGCCACCATCGTTTAACTATTCAGTAAAGCTGCATTCCCTCGGGAAAAATTACGGCTGTAGTTTCCCCTTGCAAGGCCAGATCAGTCAATCATCCAGACTGTTGCCCTTGCAACTACTGAAAAGGCTGCTGCCTCTCTTCAGGAAACACACGTTTGTCTGGCCTCTCAACAGATACCCCTCCGTTGTGGTTGCACCTACGGTACGGCCATCTGTATCGCTGAGGCACGCAAGCCTCCCCACCAACGGCAAGGTCCATGGTTCATTGGGGTAGGTTTCTAGACTTAGAGAAATCTTTTGACAATGTTGACTGGAATACTCTCTTTCAAATTCTGAAGGTGGCAGAGGTAAAATTGAGGGAGCGAATACCTATTTACAGTATGTACAGTAACCAGATGGCAGTTATAAGAGTCGAGGGGCCCGAAATGGAAGCAATGGTCGCGAAGGGAGTGAGATAGGGTTGTAGCCTATCCCCGATGTTAGTCAATCTGTATATTCAGCAAGCAGTAAAGGAAACAAAAGAAAAATTTGCAGTAGGAATTAAAATAAATGGAGAAGAAATAAAAACTTTGAGGTTTTCCGTCGACGTTGTAATTCTGTCAAAGACACCAAATGACCTTGAAGAGCAATTGAAGGGAATAGACAGTGTCTTGAAAGGAGGGTATAAGATGAACATCAAAAAAAGCAAAACAGGGATAATGGAATGTAGTCCAGTTAAATTAGGTGAAGCGGAAGGAATTAGATTAGGAAATGAGACAATTAAAGTAGTAGTATTTGGGAAGCAAAATAACTGGTGATGGTCGAGGTAGAGAGGATATTAAATGTAGACTGGCAATGGCAAGGAAATCTTTTCTGAAGAAGAGAAATTTGCTAACGCTGGGTATAGATTTAAGTCTTAGGAAGTCTTTTCTGAAAGTATTTGTATCGAGTGTATCCATGTTGGAAGTGAAACATGGACGATAAATAGTGTAGGCAAGAAGAGAGTAGAAGCTATCGAAATGTGGCGCTACAGAGAAATGCTGAAGATTAGATGGGTAGATCACATAACTAATGAGGAGGTACTGAATAGAACTTGCGAGAAGAGGAATTTGTGGCACAACTTGACTACAAGAAGGTAACGGTTGGTAGGACACATTCTGAGGCATCAAAGGATCATCAGTTTAGTAGTATTGGGGGAAGGACGGAGAGTAAAAATCGTAGAGGAAAGCCAAGGCATGAATATACTAAACAGATTCAGAAGGATGTAGGTTGCAGTAGTGACTCTGAGATAAGGAAGCTTGCACAGGATAGAGTAGCATGGAGAGCTGCATCAAACCAGTGTCTGTGCTGAAGACCACAACAACAACAAGGCTCAACATCTCCGCTCACATGTGGCTGGCTGTGATTCACGCGTTTGTGACTGAATATGGTCATTGTGCTAAATTTTCCTTCGTCATAAAAAGACCTGGTCACTTGGGTCGTCTGAATTAGACTATCCTGAAGCATTAGAATGACAGATCTTGGCGGCTGTCCCAACTGTCTCTAGTCTGCCCTTTTAACAAAACTTTTACCATCAAGTTCCTTTAAATACTACTTATCCTAAGTTCCTTAGTTTTCTCCTCGACTTAACTTACTGTTAAAGTTCTCTCTACTGGCTCCTAGGTTCTGGGAATCCAGGTCTCAAGAATCTGAACTTAGTCTTGTATTCCACTTTTCGCTCATATAAACAAGGACTATGCTTAGCAGAGTAAGTGTCGCTGCAGAGGGTGGTACGACAACAGTCAATGTTGTTTCACTCTGGTACTGATTTTCCTTGTATTGACTCACATGCTTCGTCAGCGTCTCCAGGGAAATTCGACCCTCATTCTTGCTAACGAATTTGTCTGCGGACTGCAATAACTCGGGTTCGAAAGTCTCGTTTAACGTAGATCTGTAGCTGGTAACAAATCCATGCGTTTCTCTGGCCAATACAATCGAGGTTGCGAAATGCTTACATAGGTTATCACCAAAATTGCGGCGGGTAGATGGAAAGTAGGTCCCACTATTTCACATGATGTCCCGTGTGTTAATAATCGACTCCCGTCTATAACCTTTTTGCAATCGTGAGTTTACCACGCTCGAAACAACTGTTTACTACTACTTCTTTATAAAAGGTAGAGTGTAGCCAATGTGCATTAATCTGCTGGGAGTAGAGCTCAGGTCTAACCAACTCGTTCTCGCAGTCCTTCTCCGCTTTCTGACCCAGCAGTATCTTCAACTAGCAGGAACGTCAGCGTCCTGGAATTCTGACCTTCTTCACTACCCGTTTGAAAAAATCGTGACCTCACTCCTCTAACACTTCTGTATCTCCACTTCTTCCATTTACACCTGCATTCTGTGTAACCAGTAACAACCGTTGTATATTTACTCTGACAAACTTCTTCAGCATCCCCCACTTAATGGGATATGAGTAGACTACACAATATTGGTACTACCCCTGCTTTGCCGCTACCGGAAACTACTTAAATATACACGTTTGCTCCATACTTGCTACTAATGTGGCTATGTTAAAACAAAAGAGTAAATTGAGGATAATGGGCAAGGGCGCTACCTTCGTAGTGTGTGGATAAGTTGAGAACTTGGCTCTGACAGGAGGCGTGCTAGGGTAGTCCGTGCATTTGCGGTGACCACTGTGAGCAGATAGCTTAGTGGTCAGGGCGTCTGTCTAGTAATCAGGAGAACCAGATTTGAATACTGGTCTGGCACAAATTTTCAACTTTGCCCATTGATTTCAATCAAAGCCCATTCGCAGCCAGTGTCTGTGATCCCTTTGTGCCTTAAAATCTATACTTCCGTGATCCATCCACTGACTTCTTACGCGTGACTGCAAGTCTGGCACACCACGGGTTATTACTCTCTTCAATAATCCCATCCTTCTGCTGCTGATAGATAAATTTTTCCAAAACCAGTTGGAAAAATTAGGGCATTCCGTACATTTTACGGTAAATTGGTGGTTCATATACTTTTGGTATCCGGTACTGCATAAAATGTGTGGCTGACAGTAGCCTTTTGGAAAAAACAAATCCCTAAATTTCCTGTCACTTCTCCTTAGGTGCCTTACCTTCCCTCGTAATGTTGATCCAGTGACTTTTGGAGAATGGCTGTTACCAACACCCCTTGTGCCCCACTTTTCCTTCTCCAGGAGACCCATTTTGGCGATCAACAACCACTTCATTAACCCTAAATCCTTGGCGCTGAAATTTTCCACAAATACAGGTACCATTTTCCCACCGTTTACTCTCATACGCTCTCAGCACTTCTCTTCAGTGAGCACCCTGCCAGGTCGAATATTTGATTTACTTACAACGTTTCCACCAGACATAAGCTATACTCAGCATTAACTCAAACCGATTTCCCAGTACCCACAGGTACACAGTTGTGTGAGTCGAGTCTTAGTGTGATTTGTGATAGGTTCACCTCATTGCATCCCTACACCGGCAGCGGCTTATCCCAACTTATAACGGTACTTTGCGAGTAGGCGTGTCAATTAGCATCATATTAATTAAAATGGGGATAAATAGACTTTATTTTGGAAGAATTAAAAAGAGGAAACTGATACGAAACTTTCATAACTGCACAGTATTACTAAGAAGCAATATAATAAAAAGTAATATAAAGCAAAGTAGCAAAGACCAAGCGGGATAGAAAGATATAGGGGCACGTTTGTTTTTAATACATATAAAAGAACATATAACATATTATTGAGATCTCTACCTTCAGTTATCGCGATCGGGCTAGTCGATGAAAAAGTGGTACGCGACAGCGAAATTCGTTAAGGAGATTATTTAAAGACTCTTCAAAGCACGTTTAAGACTCCTTTCTTACTAGGCTAATTACTGTTTAGCTCTACAGGGGCTTTATACTGAAATGTTTCCCCACACCACCTAGTATTGTCTTTCTATGTGTGTGAGTAACTGTATGTTCACTGTTGTGGGTAAATACATACAGCGTACACAGAGCGGTGTGTGAAACTGATAGCGACTACACACTTCCGCTGTTGTAGAAATCTGCTCCAGATGCTGCAGATACCGTGTTGAGCTGAAAGTGGTAACCAAAGTACGGAGAAATTTTCTTCGGGGCTCTGTTCCATAGCAATCAGATTGCTTTCAGTTCTGAGAAACGTCCAGTTACCATTGTGGATTTGAATGATCCATGAAGTGACTTCTTTTCCGAAGAAAACATCGAACTATTTCACTAGAACTGAACGCTCCCGTCGGAACTGTTCTCAGCGGGTGTTTATTAGTAAATCACAATAGCAGTATATCGCTGGGTGTATAATAAGACGTACCTTCTTGAAATGAACAATATTTTATTGTTCTATTAACTGATTTCCTTCCATATGCACTTATATTTGACAATGTGAATCAAAAACTCGCAATGGCGTTGATTTTTTACATCACAAGAATGGCTCTCCTCCCCTAAAATTACTCTTAACAAGAACAAAAAAACTCTATATCCTAAGAATAATTATGCGAGCGCTGACCGCCACAGAGTAATAAACAATATCTTTGTCTCTCTCTCGCACTGTCACAGCAAGTTACGCTGTATGATACATCATATATGCCCCTCTTGTGGACGAACGTTTTTGGGCAAAAACAAACACGAGCGTTCACACAACACTATATCGGTGATTGTTTATGACGCTGTATTAATGTTCACTGTATTTCTTATGATATTTTGGTATTAGTGAATGACTATCTAAATGTAAATTATAGATTTGGGTGCATATACTGCTGACAAAGCCTGTGCTGAATTCCTGATGCAGCATATATGCATAGCTTACATGCTTGCTTTTATTCGTTTGTCGAGGATGGCATGAGATGTGATCAGAAACCTTTTTCATCATCACTCAAAGCTTCTGTCACTCGCCTTGGGATGTCTTAAACGGATAGTCTAGCCATTCGGCCAAGCCCCACAAAGGAAAACCAAGGACACCCTCGTGGTAGATTTACCATCGTCGTATTTCTCATTTGCAAAGAAAATTAATTGAATTACAATGGAAAATAAAAAATGATTTACAATATGGATTTTTTTTGAATGAATTTAAACACTGTTCACAAAAGAAACACAACACTGTTTATCTTCTGTGTCTTGAGGTGAACCGTCGACGTGTTGGTTTACGTCCATCTACAATTCCCTTCTGTCATCTCCGGGTAACTGATTGAATTCTATTCCCATTTCACCGTCTCCTCGTGGGTATTATGGTTTTCCGCATATGGTTAACATGAAAATAAGAGTCAGTGTAAGATCCGTGGAAAAGGTATTTGATCTATGCTGAGCTGAAATAGCATCTAATCTAAAGTTCTTTCTAATTCTCTGTCCTGAATTCGAAATATTCGGAAGTCGTAAGATGTTCTTCATTTCTATCAACAACCCTAGAATGCACTATACACAAATCCAACTGGTGCTGCCGTGTCAGCTTATGCTCGTCATCTTTCAGATGGACTTTAACACTTGTTGATGTGCTTATAACTGAAAGGCATTCGCTCAGTTGGTAACTTCGCGAGCAACAATTGACATAATTTACATACACAGATATGTTACAACAATAGTACAATTATAAAGACAATGTTCATCACAAAAGATTGAAACAAAGTAATAGGCGTCCTTTTAAAACTCAGAACGGGTTACCCCTTCCGAACAGCATGACTTTAGCTCAGCGAGTAAAAAAGCAAATACAAACATACACTGACATTGTTAAATTGACATAAGAAAAAATATCTTGCCATAGACCAGATTCATTTGAGTCACTAACCCATGGCCATTATGCATTGTGAAACCTGATTGAAGTTACTATCTACTAAATAAAAAATTTTTTAAAAGAAATCATTCATACTATAGCTAAATTCTCTGCATACTGAAAAGAAAACTTATGTTTACAGTGGAAAACCAATACATAATGTCTGCATATCTCTCGTACATTATGCCTGAAAAGAAAAACTAACTACTAAATTGCAAAAAGAAAGAAACTATCCTAAGTATGATTCATAGGTTATAAGAATAGTATTTTCAGTCTTCAGAATCTTCAGTCATCATGAAATTGCTTTAACAAGTGATGAGTATACATTCCTTTCACCTTTCCATTTTTCACATCCTTCAAAACATAAGTTCCTGGATGGGGTATTTTGGTAATCACAAATGGTCCTTGATACAATAATTGCCATTTTGTGTTCTTCCTCTGTATAAGTGAAGCCTTAGGATGAGTTTTTACTAAAACTTGGTATTTCACTTTATATGTTTTTATTTTTCCAAGTCGATTGTCAAAATATATTTTCCTTTTTCTTGCCTAGTCCATTATATTGAATAAGGATTGTCGTACTTTATTTTGTAGGTCTATTTTGTTAATAGCTACTTTAGGAATTGGTCGAATCCAGTCATTCTGTTCCTGTTTTCCAAACATCAGTTCGTATGGGGTGTATTCTGTCGTAGTATGTGGCATATTGTTTACAATTTCCTGAAAATCGTGAAGATAATTGATCCATTTGGGTTGCTGGCTGTGGCAATATGTTCTCATGAACCGGTTTAATTTACGAAAAAATCGTTACACGGGATTCGCCGAAGGGTGGTACACTGATGTTAGAATTTGTTTTATGCCACAACTGGCTAATGTTTGCCTCCAACGAAATCCATTGAACATTGACCCATTGTCAGAAAGAATAGCCTCTGGTTTGCCTACCTTGACTATATAATCCTTGACGAGCCTCTTGGCTATGGATGCAGCAGTAGCTGATTTTAATGGATAAAGTTTGACATACTTAGTGAATATATCAAGAAAAGCTACAATATATTTGCATCCGCCCCTTGATGATGGTAGAGGACCACAGACGTCGACCGAAATGATTGACAACGGTTTAGTGGGTATAATACGATGTAGGAAATCTTTCACACTAAAATTTCCTGGTTTGGCTAGCTGACAAATTTTACATTTCCTTAACTGTCTGTGCACTTTCCTGCGAATGTTTGGGAAGTAGCAATATGCTTGAATCTTCCGAGCACACTTTAATACTCCAAAATGTCCCCAAGTGATGTAAGTGTGCAAAATTAAGTCATTCTCATTCTTCTCGGGAATACACACCTTCCAATTATCTGAATCAAGATGCCCTTTGAAAAATAAGACGTCGTCTTCAACTTTGTACAGTCTCCTCAGATCATCGTTTCCAGGCTTTGCTAAAGTTTCCTTTATTGAATGCCAACGAGGATCTTCATTCTGTAGTTTTTCCATGTTCTTACACATGTCAAGAAAATGTTTCCTATATATTCTATCAGTCATTATAAGAACATTAAATTCGGACGGATTGCCCGTGATGTTGATAGTTGACAAATCTCCATCTGGCATTCTAGACAGTGCATAAGCGATGAAATTATCCTGTCCGCTTAGGTATTTAATTTCAAATTGAAACTCTCGGCGTGAGAGCGTCCATCTTGCTAATCTTGGATGTAATAATTTACATGTTTGCAAAAAACGTAACGCTTTGTGGTCACAGTATACTGTTGTCTTCACTCCATATAAGTAATAGTAAAATTTCTGAAATGACCAGACTACGGCCAATGCTTCCCTTTCGGTAGTCGTATATGTTCTTTCACAAGCAGTTAAGAGTCGGCTAGCAAAAGCTATTGGACAGAAAGTTGATTTTCTATCTATCATCTTTACTTGGAAGAGGCATGAACCTATTCCAATTTCCGAAGCATCTGCCATTAAACGCAATTCTTGGCTCATATCTGGATGATATAATATTTGTGAATTGACTAAGGCATGTTTTATTGCTTCAAATGCATTCTGACATTGTTGCGTCCACACCTACGGAGTATTTTTGCGCAACAAGCTGTACAACGGTTCTGCATTAATAGAGTGGTCGTGAATGAAACGCCTGAAAAAAGAGACAACTCCGAGGAAGCCCTTTAACTGCCTTTTTGTTGTTGGAACTGCAAAGTTTTTGATTGCCTTTAGTTTCTCGGAGTCCGGTAAGATGCCTTTTCCATTTATAAGATGACCCAAAAATTTGATTTTGTCTCGAGCAAAATGGGACTTTTGCAGATTTGCGGTTATGCCTGCTTCCTTGAAACGTTCTAACACTCTTCTCAATAAATCAACGTGCTCCTTCCATGTGGTCGTAGCTATGAGCATGTCGTCCACAGACAAAGTTAAATTGCTTCGATGTGCAGGTCCCAATGCATAATCTAGAGCATTTATA
The DNA here is from genome assembly GCF_023864275.1 of Schistocerca cancellata. NCBI lineage: Eukaryota > Metazoa > Arthropoda > Insecta > Orthoptera > Acrididae > Schistocerca > Schistocerca cancellata. The sequence continues at coordinate 522,308,405 of NC_064631.1, forward strand.
AAAAAACTCCTGAGCTCACGTTTAGACCGAAAGGTAAAACCTTAAATTGATAGTTTCTACCTGCATGTACAAATGCGGTATACTTTTTTGATGGTTCGTCTAGAGCCACCTGCCAAAATGAACTTCTCAAATCAATATTTGTTAAGTATTTCATCCCCTCGAACTTTTGAATTAGCTCATCGATATTTTCCGGATGAGTTCGCACGGGTACGATACTCTTATTTATCTGCCGTGCGTCTAGCACGAGACGAACTTTTCCTCCCTTTTTCGAGACAACATGAAGCGGACTACAGTATGGACTCGTCGAAGGTTCGATCAGATTCCATTCAAGCATCTGGTGGATTTCCGCATCAACTGCCTTTCGTTGGTGCCACGGTACTGGATAAAAAATACGGCAGAAAACTTGGTGTGGTATCACATCTAAATGGCATGTGTATCCCTTGATTACAGCAGGTCTTTCATGAAAGAGTTCATGATATACCTGTACAAGATCATATAATTGCTTTCTTTGGTGTTGTTGCAAATATTCAGGTTCTTGCACCTTTTCATATACCATATCTTCAGGGTTTAAAACTGGTTGCAAGTAATTAATTTGGTAATACCGTACAGGTTTGCTATGTATCCACTTTATTTGCAGCTTTCGTCCCTGACAATACTTTCCATGGGCACTATATTCCCTGAGAAGATTCAGTTGATGTTTCTGATCCATTATTGTAAAACTGGCACGGCCTAGAGAAAAATCGATATGCCAATATCTCTCTCTAAATTCATCTATACCCAGGATACAGTCCTCAACCAATTTTTCTATTACAAGGAACGTGCAATTTATAGCTACATTTCCTATATCTAACTGGAGTTGAGTCTGCACTTTAACCTGAGAAGACTTTTGACCAGTAGGACCTACAATTCTACAACACTGAACAGGAAAAATCGGTGGATTTGCTTTCTGAAGTATTCTTTGAAATAACTTCTCAGAAACGACATTTACTGCTGCTCCTGTATCTAAAGTAACTTGCACAGTAATGCCTTCAATTGCCGCCTGAATTTTCGCAACAGGTACAGTGATATGTTCCTCTTGACAAGGCATCATATCCTGCTGAAGTTCTTCTATTAATAATCTGCCATCATTGTACCGAAAAAAATTGACGCTTGAATTTTCGCCCCTGGAAACTTCCTCGACTGCACCGTCGGGGCTTCTGACAGTCGAGACAGTAGATGTCTGCTCCGTTACGTCGGTTATTATTGGTGGTTGATTTCTCCATCCATTTGCATTATCATTTGGTACCCAACCTGAAGTTTGTGGTTGGTTGTGATATCCTTGGGTTGGTTGCTGCTATCGGCGTTTTTGCTGATAATTCCCTTCTTGATAGTATCCTTTCCTCTTCTTATTATTCTTCCTCCATTTCCGTTTATATGTTTGTTCACATTGTTGGTCATGATTACACTGGTCGGGATTTTTGTTACCAAATTTCACGTTTTTCTGGAAATAATTCACCTGTGGGTTTGGTGAATTGTGTGCAACAGGTTTGTTTCCATACTGTTTGTTGTTACTATTGTATTTGTTAGGTTGGTAACTTGGTTGGATATAGCGCACACGTGATTCTTCGAACAGAATGTCTATTGAATCCAATGTGGCTAGAAAATCTTCCACATGTTGTTCAGGCACATGTAGAAGTTTTTCCTTAACTTCAAGTGGAAGTTTGCCCTTTAATATTTGAATGATATCCTGCGTCGGGATTGGTTCATTCCAGTATTTGCTTTTATTTATATCCTTCTCGAAATACTTTCTTAAAGATCCATTTTTGAAAGAAAAAGGTTGTGGGTCAGAAACTTCCTTACGTAGTCTTTCTTGTACTCCCTTATTCCAGTATTTGTGCAAGAAAGCGCGTTCAAATTGGTCATAATCTTGACACCAATCGAATGCTTCTGACGGCCACATCGATCCATCTCCATGTACGAATCCTGGAACGTACATAATTTTTTGTTGCTCAGTCCACATTCGCGGCAATATCCCTTTAAATTGCTTGATAAATAGCACGGGATTGATCGACTTCTTTTCGGGAATAAATATCTGGAATTGACGATATTTAAGCATTTTTTTCTTCATTCATAGTCACAGGTGTAATCTGGTGGCTACTTCGCGGTGAATGATAGTCTCGATAATTTGTTTCTGGCTGATTACGTAAATATGCACCAATACATGGATATTGTTGCATGGATTCGGTTTCACTGGTTTCATCAGGAATAATGTCTGCTTTTGATAAACTGCAAGTAGTATGTGCCCCTCTAGTATTAACTAGACCCTGCTGGCATGCTTTTAATGTATTTTCTATCTTTGCTTTCCAAGCAGGAAATTCATCTCCTATATTCTCTTTAATCTCTTTAACTTCTGCTTTAAGTTGTTCTTGTGCAGCTTCCTTGTTAACTTGCACGTTAGAAACCGTTTCTTTCAAGGTTTTGTCAACATAATTTTGCACTGTCTCGGTTTGCTCTTTCGCCCAGTCTTCAATGTCATTAGAGAATGCGATCTTATGTTCATTGAAAAGTTTCTCTATGTGTTTCTCGCCTTCGAAACTGCGAGTGTCTATCCTCCGAGTAAACTCAATGACAGCTTGCTCGTTATCGTGCTTAATTGTATTCACGTCTTGCGCAATAGTGTTCTGTACATGAATAACTTCTTGCACTTGATGATTTAGTGTATCTTGACGACATAAGATGTCTTTGTATTTGTTTGTTAATTCCTGATACTGTTGTTCTTGTGTAACTATGAGTTGTGCCTGACTGGTAATCAAGTGACTCTGCTTTGTTTCCAAACTCTGGAATTTTTCAGTAATCTTATCATTTATTTCTTTTAGTTTATTAGATTGCTCCTGAGCCAAATTAAATTGCGCACTCTCCAATACTTGGGATCTACGATTCATGTCATTTGCAAAAGTGGATTGCGTAGTTTCCAATGCCTGGAATCTACGATTCATGTCGTTTGCAAACGTGGATTGTGCCGTTGCAGGATTAGACTGCGTGGTTTCCAATGCCTGGAATCTACGATTCATGTCATTTGCAAACGTGGATTGCGTGGTTTCCAATGCTTTAATCCCTTGTGTTATGACAGTCAAACTTGACATCAGCTGGGATAACAATTCGGTATTCTCAGCAATTGGCGATTGCACTGGGCTTAATGAGGTTTGTGCCGACACAATTTTCGGTACAGTCATTTCGTTTTCGCACGCGTCTGTGTCAGAGATGAAATTCATGTTATTTGTTGGTTGCTGCATATTTCTCTGGACTTCTTTCGACATATGAATGTCGGAACTAGCAACCGTTTGTGTCGACGGGGTGAGCGCATTAATTATTTCTGGTTGCTCAGCCGTAATCGACATATCGCTAACTACGGCGGGATTTAATTCTGTGGCACTAGTTGACGATGCATTCACACTATTTAATTCATTTTGTGGCATTGTGATGCGTGTTTGCTTATTGGCTTTGAACATAGATCTAGTTATCACCATGTAAATGAGGAATTGACAGTTTCTCCTCTAAATAAGTCCTACAAAAGTGACTATTAAACTTTTACACACGCAAAAAACGTTAATGCCCTAATGCTGTTAATGTACACTTTACAATGTGACACAAAAACAGTACATAGATAACACATAAAATATTGTCTTACTACACTCCTGGAAATGGAAAAAAGAACACATTGACACCGGTGTGTCAGACCCACCATACTTGCTCTGGACACTGCGAGAGGGCTGTACAAGCAATGATCACACGCACGGCACAGCGGACACACCAGGAACCGCGGTGTTGGCCGTCGAATGGCGCTAGCTGCGCAGCATTTGTGCACCGCCGCCGTCAGTGTCAGCCAGTTTGCCGTGGCATACGGAGCTCCATCGCAGTTTTTAACACTGATAGCATGCCGCGACAGCGTGGACGTGAACCGTATGTGCAGTTGACGGACTTTGAGCGAGGGCGTATAGTGGGCATGCGGGAGGCCGGGTGGACGTACCGCCGAATTGCTCAACACGTGGGGCGTGAGGTCTCCACAGTACATCGATGTTGTCGCCAGTGGTCGGCGGAAGTTGCACGTGCCCGTCGACCTGGGACCGGACCGCAGCGACGCACGGATGCACGCCAAGACCGTAGGATCCTACGCAGTGCCGTAGGGGACCGCACCGCCACTTCCCAGCAAATTAGGGACACTGTTGCTCCTGGGGTATGGGCGAGGACCATTCGCAACCGTCTCCATGAAGCTGGGCTACGGTCCCGCACACCGTTAGGCCGTCTTCCGCTCACGCCCCAACATCGTGCAGCCCGCCTCCAGTGGTGTCGCGACAGGTGTGAATGGAGGGACGAATGGAGACGTGTCGTCTTCAGCGATGAGAGTCGCTTCTGCCTTGGTGCCAATGATGGTCGTATGCGTGTTTGTCGCCGTGCAGGTGAGCGCCACAATCAGGACTGCATACGACCGAGGCACACAGGGCCAACACCCGGCATCATGGTGTGGGGAGCGATCTCCTACACTGGCCGTACACCACTGGTGATCATCGAGGGGACACTGAATAGTGCACGGTACATCCAAACCGTCATCGAACCCATCGTTCTACCATTCCTAGACCGGCAAGGGAACTTGCTGTTCCAACAGGACAATGCACGTCCGCATGTATCCCGTGCCACCCAACGTGCTCTAGAAGGTGTAAGTCAACTACCCTGGCCAGCAAGATCTCCGGATCTGTCCCCCATTGAGCATGTTTGGGACTGGATGAAGCGTCGTCTCACGCGGTCTGCAGGTCCAGCACGAACGCTGGTCCAACTGAGGCGCCAGGTGGAAATGGCACGGCAAGCCGTTCCACAGGACTACATCCAGCATCTCTACGATCGTCTCCATGGGAGAATAGCAGCCTGCATTGCTGCGAAAGGAGGATATACACTGTACTAGTGCCGACATTGTGCATGCTCTGTTCCCTGTGTCTATGTGCCTGTGGTTCTGTCAGTGTGATCATGTGATATATCTGACCCCAGGAATGTGTCAATAAAGTTTCCCCTTCCTGGGACAATGAATTCATGGTGTTATTATTTCAATTTCCAGGAGTGTATATCTACTGAAATACTGGAATTCTAGTAAAAGTAATATAGCAACACTATTTATACTTAGAAAATTAATACATGAAAGGTCACTACAATGCATAAAAGCTCAAGAAAGCTAGTAATTCAAATGTTCTGGCCTTTTTGAAGTTTCTGCTCGGCTTCTGGGACGGCGCACTCGTTCTCTTCACAAGATACTCCCGCACGTTCAGTTAGCATGAAACTTACAAATGACCATAATGTAGTTACTCTATAGAACTAGACATATATACACACAATGAATCATTAATTACTAAATTACTTACATATTTATATTGCAGGTTCACTATGAGTGTTGTATCAGGATCGTGTCCTGTCTAACGGTAGACATCTATAAAGACTCCTTTCTTACTAGGCTAATTACTGTTTAGCTTTACAGGGGCTTTATACCGAAATGTTTCCCCACACCACCTAGTATTGTCTTTCTATGTGTGTGAGTAACTGTATGTTCACTGTTGTGGGTAAATACATACAGCGTACACAGGGCGGTGTGTGAAACTGATAGCGATTACACACTTCCGCTGTTGTATAAATCTGCTCCTGATGCTGCAGATACCGTGTTGAGCTGAAAGTGGTAACCAAAGTTGTTGTTGTTGTGGTCTTCAGTCCTGAGGCTGGTTTGATGCAGCTCTCCATGCTACTCTATCCTGTGCAAGCTTCTTCATCTCCCAGTACCTACTGCAACCTACATCCTTCTGAATCTGCTTAGTGTATTCATCTCTTGGTCTCCCTCTACGATTTTTACCCTCCACGCTGCCCTCCAATACTAAATTGGTGATCCCTTGATGCCTCAGAACATGTCCTACCTACCGATCTCTTCTTCTGGTCAACTTGTGCCACAAACCTCTCTTCTCCCCAATCCTATTCAATACTTCCTCATTAGTTATGTGATCTACCCATCTAATCTTCAGCATTCTTCTGTAGCACCACATTTCGAAAGCTTCTATTCTCTTCTTGTCTAAATTATTTATCGTCCATGTTTCACTTCCATACATGGCTACACTCCATACAAATACTTTCAGAAATGACTTCCTGACACTTAAATCTATACTCGATGTTAACAAATTTCTCTTCTTCAGAAACGCTTTCCTTGCCATTGCCAGTCTACATTTTATATCCTCTCTACTTCGACCATCATCAGTTATTTTGCTCCCCAAATAGCAAAACTCCTTTACTACTTTAAGTGTCTCATTTCCTAATCTAATTCCCTCAACATCGCCCGACTTAATTCGACTACATTCCATTATTCTCGTTTTGTTTTTGTTGCTGTTCATCTTATATCCTCCCTTCAAGACACCATCCATTCCGTTCAACTGCTCTTCCAAGTCCTTTGCTGTCTCTGAAAGAATTACAATGTCATCGGTGAACCTCAAAGTTTTTATTTCTTCTCCATGGATTTTAATACCTACCCCGAATTTTTCTTTTGTTTCCTTTACTGCTTGCTCAATATACAGATTGAATAAGATCGGGGAGAAGCTACAACCCTGTCTCACTCCCTTCCCAACCACTGCTTCCCTTTCATGTCCCTCGACTCTTATAACTGCCATCTGGTTTCTGTACAAATTGTAAATAGCCTTTCGCTCCCTGTATTTTACCCCTGCAACCTTTAGAATTTGAAAGAGAGTATTCCAGTCAACATTGTCAAAAGCTTTCTCTAAGTCTACAAATGCTAGAAACGTAGGTTTGCCTTTCCTTAATCTTTCTTCTAAGATAAGTCGTAAGGTCAGTATTGCCTCACGTGTTCCAGTATTTCTACGGAATCCAAACTAATCTTCCCCGAGGTCGGCTTCTACTAGTTTTTCCATTCGTCTGTAAAGAATTCGTGTTAGTATTTTGCAGCTGAGGCTTATTAAACTGATTGTTCGGTAATTTTCACATCTGTCAACACCTGCTTTCTTTGGGATTGGAATTATTATATTCTTCTTGAAGTCTGAGGGTATTTCGCCTGTTTCATACATCTTGCTCACCAGATGGTAGAGTTTTGTCAGGACTGGCTCTCCCAAGGCCGTCAGTAGTTCCAATGGAATGTTGTCTACTCCGGGGACCTTGTTTCGACTCAGGGCTTTCAGTGCTCTGTCAAACTCTTCACGCAGTATCGTATCTCCCATTTCATCTTCATCTACATCCTCTTCCATATCCATAATATTGTCCTCAAGTGCATCGCCCTTGTATAGAGCCTCTATATACTCCTTCCACCTTTCTGCTTTCCCTTCTTTGCTTAGAACTGGGTTTCCATCTGAGCTCTTGATGTTCATACAAGTGGTTCTCTTATCTCCAAAAGTCTCTTTAATTTTCCTGTAGGTAGTATCTATCTGACCCCTAGTGAGATACGCCTCTACATCCTTACATTTGTCCTCTAGCCATCCCTGCTTAGCCATTTTGCACTTCCTGTCGATCTCATTTTTCAGACGTTTGTATTCCTTTTTGCCTGCTTCATTTACTGCATTTTTATATTTTCTCCTTTCATCAATTAAATTCAATATTTATTCTGTTTTCCAAGGATTTCTACTAGATCTCGTCTTTTTATCTACTTGATCCTCTGCTGCCTTCACTACTTCATCCCTCAAAGCTACCCATTCTTCTTCTACTGTATTTCTTTCCCCCATTCCTGTCAGTTGTTCCCTTATGCTCTCCCTGAAACTCTGTACAACCTCTGGTTCTTTCAGTTTATCCAGGTCCCATCTCCTTAAATTCCCACCTTTTTGCAGTTTCTTCAGTTTTAATCTACAGGTCATAACCAATAGATTGTGGTCAGAGTCCACATCTGCTCCTGGAAATGTCTTACAATTTAAAACCTGGTTCCTAAATCTCTGTCTTACCATTATATAATCTATCTGATACCTTTTAGTGTCTCCAGGGTTCTTCCATGTATACAACCTTCTATCATGATTCTTAAACCAAGTGCTAGCTATGATTAAGTTGTGCTCTGTGCAAAATTCTACCAGGCGGCTTCCTCTTTCATTTCTTAGCCCCAATCCATATTCACCTACTACGTTTCCTTCTCTCCCTTTTCCTACACTCTAATTCCAGTCACCAATGACTATTAAATTTTCGTCTCCCTTCACTGTCTGAGTAATATCTTTTATTTCATCATACATTTCTTCAATTTCTTCGTCATCTGCAGAGCTAGTTGGCATATAAACTTGTACTACTGTAGTAGGTGTGGGCTTCGTATCTATCTTGGCCACAATAATGCGTTCACTATGCTGTTTGTAGTAGCTTACCCGCAATCCTATTTTCCTATTCATTATTAAACCTACTCCTGCATTACCCCTATTTGACTTTGTGTTTATAACCCTGTAGTCACCTGACCAGAAGTCTTGTTCCTCCTGCCACCGAACTTCACTAATTCCCGCTATATCTAACTCTAACCTATCCATTTCCCTTTTTAAATTTTCTAACCTACCTGCCCGATTAAGGGATCTGACATTCCACGCTCCGATCCGTAGAACGCCAGTTTTCTTTCTCCTGATAACGACATCCTCTTGAGTAGTCCCCGCCCGGAGATCCGAATGGGGGACTATTTTACCTCCGGAATATTTTACCCAAGAGGACGCCATCATCATTTAATCATACAGTAAAGCTGCATGCCCTCGGGAAAGATTACGGCCGTAGTTTCCCCTTGCTTTCAGCCGTTCGCAGTACCAGCACAGCAAGGCCGTTTTGGTTATTGTTACAAGGCCAGATCAGTCAATCATCCAGACTGTTGCCCTTGCAACTACTGAAAAGGCTGCTGCCCCTCTTCAGGAACCACACGTTTGTCTGGCCTCTCAACAGATACCCCTCCGTTGTGGTTGTACTTACGGTACGGCTATCTGTATCGCTGAGGCACGCAAGCCTCCCCACCAACGGCAAGGTCCATGGTTCATGGGGGTACGGAGAAATTTTCTTCGGGGCTCTGTTGCATAGCAATCAGATTGCTTTTAGTTCTGAGATATGTCCAGTTACCATTGTGGATTTGAATGATCCATGAAGTGACATCTTTTCCGAAGAAAACATCGAACTATTTCACTAGAACTGAACGCTCCCGTCGGAACTGTTCTCAGCGGGTGTTTATTAGTAAATCACAATAGCAGTATATCGCTGGGTGTATAATGAGACGTACCTTCTTGAAATGAACAATATTTTATCGTTCTATTAACTGATTTCCTTCCATATGCACTTATATTTGACAATGTGAATCAAAAACTCGCAATGGCGTCGATTTTTTACATCGCAAGAGTGGCTCTCCTCCCCTAAAATTACTCTTAACAAGAACAAAAAAACTCTATATCCTAAGAATAATTATGTGAGCGCTGACCGCCACAGAGTAATAAACAATATCTTTGTCTCTCTCTCGCACTGTCACAGCAAGTTACGCTGCATGATACATCATAGCGTGACGAAGTGATCAGAGACGTTTATTGTCGGGCGGAGTGAAAATGAATCCGACAACATAATTCGAACTTCGTGTTAGCTGGGAAAAATACTCTTGGGAAACTATTATGGTTGTGGAACCCACGGAAGTTGTCCGCAACGGAAAGCTATAGTTTACGTAATTCTGCATTTTATAAAATGGTGAAACGCGTGTGCGCGAAACTTTAATAGAATCTTATCCTTGGACGGTTGCGGGGGTAACTGATACAAACAACGCGCCAGCATAAAAAATAGTTCGCTTATTAACTACCAGATATTAATTAACGGGGACCTAAAATACTAAAAAAGAAGGATAGGATCATCACCTCCAATCTCGATTCATATTTCATATCTAATTAGTGAAAAGAGAAGTGTTAATAAACAAACTACATTTCAATTTTATCCAAGATTTTGGCTTCATTACGTAGTCTTGACTACATGACAAACAATATCTGTGGAAGTTGCATGCAACGTATCGTCATAATATTTAGCCAACCAATATTGTGGGACACCAAAAATGTAAATGCATGAAATTTTTCTTACAGCGGATGTATAATGTGTGAGTGCGACGAACTATATTGAGAAACTGAACATCTATTACGTACTTGCATGTTTATCTGCGAAAATGGTCCTTGTCGGTACATCAGCATAGAGTTCGAATAGAATCGCTGGAACATAGCAAACCATTCAGATTAATCGAACATCTAAATACGCATAATGCTGGTACCACCAGGATGTATTCTTTCTCCTCACCTCCGTGGCAGCAATTGAATTAAGAGTCAGCCGGGAAATACATTTAAATCAATTGACAACCATTGAGCTAGCGTCACCAATTTTCAAACGTCCACTGCCATGTATGAAGGCGAGTGACACCACTAGTGTTAACGTCGATCGAGGGGTGTCGTCGTGATCGTATTGAATGACATTGAGCGGTTACAAACTGAAACATTTTCCTGTCAGGGTCCATCATATGGTACCAAAGATCGATTTTGGCACAGTGCTGATACAAGAAATCCAACCCCAGAGACATGTAACCCTCACTCACAATTGGCAATACCTCTTGACATTGTTTGAACTGAACCATACCCAGGCAAAAATCGAAGTCCACTGATCCCAACTGTGTGACACCTTCATCCGCTAACACGTAATCTGTACCATGGTAGGTTCTATTACTTATGTTCCAGCAGATCAACGCTGGCAGCCGACACATACGACCCTGTGTCCAACAACATTCTGCAATTCCCCTTTCGTAGTGTTCCTCTGACAGCACAATCCACCTCTGCATACGACTTCATAGCATTTAATCTTACTGGGATTGACCATAGGTGGACCTTGGGTTTCCTTTGACGTTTAATGTCTAGTTCTTACCCGGTTCTCTACCTCTGAAACTACTAAAACCTGTGGCTCTACTCCCTTTGTCCCGAGGCTGGCAGCACTGCCTCCTCATACGCCCTGTTTTTCCATATCTATAACACCTTATACTGGTTGAAAACAGCGTCTCTTGCCGTACACTCTGACTGACGTGTCAGTTTCTTCAAATTCTATTGTTAATCTGACAGCTGCGTACAGATAATTCGGGCATCCTGTCCGTCTCTTCTTGACGTTTTGAAGGTCATCATCATCATCATCATCATCATCTAGAACAGTTTCCAACCCCAGACTGGGTATGTTTGGGACACAAGCCTCGCCATCTAGTCCTGCTTTCCCACTGTATTTCCGTTTTCCTTCTGGTCCAGTCCTCGCCTCTTTTTTTATTTTATTTCATTTTTAACACACTCCTCCACACCTTTCAGCCGTATATTCCTTGGTCATACTCTTGTTCGTTTCTTTACATCTCCATTTCGACTATTTTCTTTGAAATCCTCTTGTTTTACATTCCCTTTAAGTGTCCATACAATCTTAGCGTTGATGTTTCTGTCATGCTATGCAAGGGTTGCCCTTTCTCTATGTCCCTTACCCTTTCATTCATGATCCTATCTCTCCTTGTTACTACTATCCTACATCCCAGGAACTCCATTTCCCATGCCTGTAATCTGCTAACATCTCATTTCTTCATTATCCATATTTCAGATGTTTGAGGCAATACTGGGATGTGGTAATCGGCATATAAGAAATTTTTCTCGTTTTGTGTGGCGTCTTTGTTCCAGACCAGGCGCCTAACACTTCCCAGAATTACATCTGTCTGTCTGCCACGTTCGCAAATATTTTTCTCATTTCTATCATTTTCCTCTAACCCACTTCCCAAATACTTGAAACTTCATTAGTTCACCTCCACTCCTTATTCTATTTTCTTTATTTCTTGTTATAATCAAGTTCTCTAATTTGTTTGGACTAACTTTCATCCAATACTGCCTCATAGTTTCTTTCCAAGCATCCAGCTGTTACTGAACCCGTTCTTCCTTGTTTCCCAGGTGATCAAGTTACCTGCTAACACAGTTGCTTTCATCTTGTTTTCTCCAGTTATTTCTGCCACCTTAGTTATTATCTGATCCAACACCACAATGAAGAGGAGAGGTGGCAATGAGCTGCCTTGTTTCACACCATCTGTTTGCTGGAACTAATCCGTCCTTACATATCCCACTTTCGCACTATTGTGTCTGCCCACTCGTCTAATATAGGGTGCCTAGGAAGGATGGGAGGATATTAGTGTTTAACGTCCCGTCGACAACGAGGTCATTAGAGACGGAGCGCAAGCTCGGGTGAGGGAAGGATAGGGAAGGAAATCGGCCGTGCCCTTTCAAAGGAACCATCCCGGCATTTGCCTCAAGCGATTTAGGGAAATCACGGAAAACCTAAATCAGGATGGCCGGAGACGGGATTGAACCGTCGTCCTCCCGAATGCGAGTCCAGTGTGCTAACCACTGCGCCACCTCGCTCGGTGCCTAGGAAGCTGTTTTCTCAGATCGTTAGACAACGATTCAAGCAAATCATATTAATGAATTTATTTAGTTAAATTGACAGTACATAACTTTGTGTATTCACAAAGGTGTGTCGCAAGCAAATAGCGACATGCAAATAATCAATGTACTTTGGTGTATACAATATCAACGCACGCAAAACAATACAGTTCGTAAGTCACTGTTCAAGCGTTTGTACGACTGCTCGTCTTCCACTTTGGCCAGACTAGGCAGTGCGGCGCCTGTATTCTCTTCGTGTAGAGGCCGCTCCTGTCTTGGTGTCGTCCTAGAGAGGGGTTCGTCAGCGTACTATGGCTGACGTAGTCTCACAGCCCCCTGTGCTCTTCCATTCCTAATCGTCATGCTGGCGATTGTCGTTACGCCGGAACATTCCTCCCCTCCGAAGCGACGGACCGTCATTGTGTTGAGAGCGTGACAACGACGAGGGAGGCAGGAGTGTGGACGCTTCGCTGGACCGGAAGCTGTGGCTGCAGGGGACGTCAAGCTTCCGCCTTCGCTCTGGCGGAAACGTCCCCTGGAAAACGACCAGAAAGGTACGCGTCCATCTACTGAGACCAATAACCAGATGTAGAAGGAGTCGGCAGCTGCCGTCTGGGTGGGTCCGACTCCATCGGTAGGACGTTAAAGTAACCTCTGGCGTGCCACAGGGGAGTGTTAGGGGACCATTGCTTTTCACAATATATATAAATGACCTACTAGATAGTGTCGAAAGTTCCATGCGGCTTTTCGCGGATGATGCTGTAGTATACAGAGAAGTTGCAGCATTAGAAAATTGTACCGAAATACAGGAAGATCTGTAGCGGATAGGCAGTTGGTGCAGGGAGTGGCAACTGACCCTTAACATAGACAAATGTAACGTATTGCGAATACATAGAAAGAAGGATCCTTTATTGTATGATTATATGATAGCGGAACAAAAACTGGTAGCAGTTACTTCTGTAAAATATCTGGGAGTATGCGTGCGGGACGATTTGAAGTGGAATGATCATATAAAATTAATTGTTGGTAAGGCGGATACCAGGTTGAGATTCATTGGGAGAGTCCTTAGAAAATGTAGTCCATCAACAAAGGAGGTGGCTTACAAAACACTCGTTCGACCTATACTTGAGTATTGCTCATCAGTGTGGGATCCGTACCAGGTCGGGTTGACAGAGGAGATAGAGAAGATTCAAAGAAGAGCGGCGCGTTTCGTCACAGGGTTATTTGGTAAGCGTTACGGAGATGTTTATTTAACTCAAGTGGCAGACTCTGCAAGAGAGGCGCTCTGCATCGCGGTGTAGCTTGCTGTCCAGGTTTCGAGAGGGTCCGTTTGTGGATGAGGTATCGAATATATTGCTTCCCCCTACTTATACCTCCCGAGGAGATCACGAATGTAAAATTAGAGAGATTCGAGCGCGCACGGAGGCTTTCTGGCAGTCGTTCTTGCCGCGAACCATACGCGACTGGAACCGGAAAGGGAGGTAATGACAGTGGCACACCGTTGGGTGGCTTGCGGAGTATAATGTAAAATTAGATGTAGACGAGATGAGGCGGAGGAGGCGAAGGCTCCGTCTCCATGAGGTCATCCCGCGGTGTCGAGATGGCACCCTCTGGCGGCTGCTGCGGCCGCGGTGTCGGCGGGATCCGTGAATCTGGGGGAGGAAGTACGGAAGGATCGCCGTGCACATGAGAGTGGCGAAGTTGATTGTGAAGTCGGCGCTGCAGTCGGTCTGGACCTGAAATGAAATACATGCAAGCGCCAATTCGGCGGACGATCTCGCCTCGCCCCTACCGTCACAGTATCATACGGCGCGAAGCGATACTTGCGCCCTTCCTTCGGCGCCGGATGCCGAGGAGGGTGGCCATCCTGAAACAATTCCGCCGGGGTATCCGTCTCGGGTGTACGAAAAATAGGAGGCCAGAAACAGTTACAATGCTTGATCCCTGGTGTGCGCGGAGCAAAGATTGGCCATCTGCTGCTTGAATGTTCTGACAAAAAGTTCCACTTCGCCGTTTGGCTGTGGATGGAACGGTGCACTAGTTAGATGCTGTATGCCATTGCGTTCACAGAATATTTCAAATTCATTTGAAGAGAACAGAGGGCCGTTGTCCGACACTATGGCTTCAGGTAGACCTTCGAGGCAAAAAATAGAGGGCAACACGTGAATTGTACTACGTGAGGCCGCCGAGTTCATTGGCACAGCAAAAGGAAACTTGCTAAACAAGTCAATCACTATCAACCGTCGAGTCTTCCAAAAAGGTCCCACAGATTCTATGAGCACACGTTGCCATGGTGATTGCGACTTACGCTAAAGAGAGAACTTTTGTGGCGGAGCAGACTGATTTTCCACTCATATATGACGCTGTGCGTCATCTGCCTTCTTTTGGTGTCCATACCCTGCCAAGTACAGTGTCGACGAGGTAACTTTTTTGTACGAACAATCCCCCAGTGTCTTTGGTGAAGTAACTGCAACACTTCTTTTTGCAAAACATTAAGGATCAACACACGTGAATGTCCACATCCAGTCTGTACAAGAATCACAACTTTCTGTACAGCGAGGCTATGCCGATGTGCCAAGTATCGGTGCACTACAAAGTTCTTTATGCTATGCAAGGAACGAGGTGAAGTTGTGCGAATGTATGATACCAAAATGTTCAAGTCTGAATCAGCTTCCATGGCCTGTGCAATCTTCCTATAGTTCAGAGGAAAAAAATTGGACCAATTAAGAATCCTTAGTATCGATGTGACAACAAGATGCAGCAGAAGCGTCAAAGGCTATATCAGGGCCTACATCTCCATACATACTCCGCAATCCACCATACGTTGCGTGCCGGAGGGTATCTCGTAGCACAACTAGCATCTTCTCTCCCTGTTCCACTCCCAAACAGAACGAGGGAAATATGGCTGCCTATATGCCTGTGTACGAGCCCATATCTCCCTTATCTTATTTTTGTGGTCTTGGCGGCAGTAAAATTGTATTGCAGTCAGCCTCAAATGCAGGCTCTCTAAATTTCCTCAGTAGCGATTCGCGAAAAGAACGCCTCCTTTCCTCTAGAGACTCCCACCCGAGTTCCTGAAGCATTTCTGTCACACTCGCGTGGTGATCAAACCTACCAGTAACAAATGTAGCAGCCCGCCTCTGAATTGCTTCTATGTCCTCCCTCAATCCGACCTGATACGGATCCCAAACGCTCGAGCAGTACTCAAGAATAGATCATATTAGTGTTTTATAAGCGGTCTCCTTTACAGATTAACCACATATTCCCAAAATTCTACCAATGAACCGAAGACGACTATCCACCTTCCCCACAGCTACCATTACATGCTTGTCCCACTTCATATCGCTCTGCAATGTTACGCCCAAATATTTAATCGACGTGACTGTCTCAAGCGCTACACTACTAATGGAGTATTCAAACATTACATGATTCTTCTTTCTATTCATCTGCATTAATTTACATTTATCTATATTTAGAGTTAGCTGCCATTCTTTACACCAATTACAAATCCTGTCCAAGTCATCTTGTATCCTCCTACAGTCACTCAACGACGACACCTTCCCGTACACCACAGCATCATCAGCAAACACCCGCACATTGCTATCCACCCTATCCAAAAGATCATTTATGTAGATAGAAAACAACAGCGGAACTACCACACTTCCCTGGGGCACTTCAGATGATACCCTCACCTCAGATGAACACTCACCATCGAGAACAAAGTACTGGTTTCTATTACTTAGGAAGTCTTCGAGCCACTAACATACTTGGGAACCAATCCCATATGCTCGTACCTTAGTTAGGAGTCTGCAGTTAGGGAACCGAGTCAAAGGCTTTCCGGAAGTCAAGGAGTATGGCATCCGTCTGATACCCTTCATCCATGGTTCACAAGATATAATGTGAAAAAAGAGCGAGTTGCGTTTCGCAGGAGCGATGCTTTCTAAAGCCGTGCTGATGCTTGGACAGCAACTTCTCTGTCTCAAGGAAATTCATTATATTCGAACTGAGAATATGTTCGAGAATCCTGCAACAAACCGATGTTAAGGATATTGGTCTGTAATTTTGAGGATCCGTCCATCTACCCTTCTTATATACAGGCGTCACCTGCGCTTTTTTCCAGTCCCTCGAGACTTTACGTTGGGCAAGAGATTCGCGATAAATGCAAGATAAGTAAGTAGCCAATGCAGTAGAGTACTCTCTGTAAAACCGAATTGGAATCCCAAAAGGACCTGGCGATTTATTTATTTTCAACCCATTCAGCTGCTTCAGAACCACAGGGAATCTGTACGAGACTCAAACGGCGGTATGTTTGTACGATCCTCCTGCGTGAAAGATTTCTCAGACGCTAAATTAAAAATTTCAGCTTTCGTTTCGCTGTCTTCCGTTGCCAGGCCAGACTGATCAGTGAGTGACTGGATGGAAGCCTTCGACCCGCTTACCGATTTTACGTAAGACCACAATTTCCTTGCGTTTTCAGCAAGATCTCTTGCTAAGGTATGACGGTGGTAGTGGTTGAATGTTTCGCTCATAGCTCTTTTTACAACAGCACGAATCTCTACTAACTTTTGCATGTCTTCACTCTCCCGATCTTTCTTGCACCGCGAGTGCAACTGCCTTTGCTTCCTGAGCAATCTCCGAATTGCGCTGTCAAACCACGGTGGGTCTTTTCCGTCCGTAATCCACTTTTTCGGCACATACTTGTCCAATTCGTGATTTACAATGTGTTTAAAATTTGCCCACAATTCTTCCACGTCCATCGTACCGGAAGTAAATGAAGTCGATTAGGAATCGGAAGAACGTGAAAGTGCGTCCGCTTTGCCATGTTGAGCTGTCGGACGATACCCAATCTCGTACTGGTACTGAGACAACAACAAAGCCCATATTCGCAGTTTTTGGGCAGTTCCTACAGGAACCGGCTTCGTCGGATGAAACAAGGACTGCAATGCCTAGTGATCCGTCACTAAGTTACTCGGGACAACACTTTTGAGGAGAAATCGATAAGCCTGTCTTTACCACCAATTCTATGCGAAAGCACTGCATCGATTCAGTAAGAAGAAGCGTTAACTTGCAATACAACTGGTTTGTCGGGATCAAAGTGAACTAAGGGTCGATCACCGAGCAATGCGTCTTTAAGTTTTTGAAAAGTTACTTGGTACTCCCCCCCCCCTACCATCCCCATGAACCATATACCTTGCCTTTCGTGGGAAGGCTTGCGTGCTTCAACGATACAGATAGCCGTACCTTAGGTGTAACCACAACGGAGGGTTATCTGTTGAGAGGCCAGACAAACGTGTGGTTCTTGAAGAGGGGCAGTAGCCTTCTCAGTAGTTGCAGGGGCAGCAGTCTGGGTGATTGACTGATCTGGCCTTGTAAACTAACCAAAAAGACCTTGCTGTGCTGGTACTGCGAACGGCTGAAAGCAAGGGGAAACTACAACTGTAATTTTTCCTGAGGGCTTGCAGCTCTACTGTATGGTTAAATGACGATGGAGTCCTCTTGGGTAAAATATTCCGGAGGTAAAATAGTCCCTCATTCGGATCTCCGGGCGGGGACTACTCAGGAGGACGTTGTTATCAGGAGAAAGACAGCTGGTGTTCTACGGGTCGGAGCGTCGAATATCAGATCCCTTAATAGGGTAGGTAGGTCAGAAAATTTAAAAACGGAAATGTATAGGTTAAAGTTAGATATAGCGGGAATCAGTGAAGTTCTGTGGCAGGAGGAACAAGACTTCTGGTCAGGTGAATACAGGGCTCTAAATACAGAATCAAATAGGGGTAATGCGGGAGTAGGTTTAATAATGAATAAAAAATAGGAATGCGGGTAACCTACTATAAACAGCATAGTGTACGTATCATTGTGTCCAAGATAGATACGAAACCCACGCCTACCACAGTAGTACAAGTTTATATGCCGACTAGCTCCGCAATTGATGAAGAGATGGATGACATGTATGATGAGATAAAAGAAATTATTCAGGTAGTGAAGGGAGACGAAAATTTAATAGTCATGGATGACTGGAATTCGATAGTAGGAAAAGGAAGAGAAGGAAACGTAGTAGGTGAATATGGAATGGGGGTGAAGAATGAAAGTGGAAGCCGTCTGGTAGAGTTTTGCACAGAGCATAACTTAATCATAGCTAACACTTGGGTCAAGAGTCATAAAAGAAGGTTGTATACATCGAAGAAGCCTGGAGATACTGACAGGTTTCAGATAGATTATATAATGGTCAGACAGAGATTTAGGACCCAGCTATTAAATTGTAAGAGACTTCCAGGAGCAGTTGTGGACTCTGTAGAATAAAACTAAAGAAACTGCAAAAAGGTGGGAATTTAAGGAGATGGGACCTGCATAAACTGACTAAACCAGAGGTTGTAGAAAGTTTCAGGGAGAGCTTTAGGGAACGATTGACCAGAATGGGGGTAAGAATACACTAGAAGAAGTATGGGTAGCTCTGAGAGATGAAATAGTAATGGCAGCAGGGGATCAAGTAGGTAGAAAGACGAGGGTTGATAGAAATCCTTGGGTGACAGAAGAGATACTGAATTTAATTGATGAAAGGAGAAAATACAAAAATGCAGTAAATGAAGCAGGCAAAAAGGAATAAAAAACGTCTCGGAAATGAGATCGACAGGAAGTGCAAAATGGCTAAGCCGGGATGGCTAGAGGACAAATGTAAGGATGTAGATGCGTACATCAACAGGGGTAAGATAGATGCTGCCTACAGGAAAATTAAAGAGACATTTGGAGAAAAGAGAACCACTTGCATGAATATCAAGAACTCAGAAGGAAATCCAGTTCGAAGCAAAGAAGGGAAAGCAGAAAGGAGGAAGAAGTATATAGAGGGTCTATAAAAGGGCGATGTTCTTGAGGACAATATTATGGAAATGGAAGAGGATGTAGATGAAGATGAAATGGGAGATATGATACTGCGTGAAGAGTTTGACAGAGCACTGAAAGACCTAAGTCGATACAAGGTCCCAGGAACTACTGATAGCCTTGGGAGAGCCAGCCCCAACAAAACTCTTCCATCTGGTGAGCAAGATGTATAAGACAGGCGAAATGCCATCAGAATTCAATAAGAATATAATAATTCCAATCCCAAAGAAAGCAGAGGTTGACAGATGTGAAAATTACCGAACTATCAGATTAATAAGCAATGGTTGCAAAATACTAGCACGAATTCTTTACGGAAGAATGGAAGAACTGGTGGAAGCCGACCTCGGGGAAGATCAGTTTGGATTCCGTAGAAATGTTGGAACACGTGAGGCGATACTGACCCTACGACTTATCTTAGAGAATAGATTAAGGAAAGGCAAACCTCCGTTTATAGCATTTGTGGATTTAGAGAAAGCTTTTGACAATCGTGACTGGAATACTCTGTTGCTAATTCTGAAGGTGGGAGGGGTAAAATACAGGGAGCGAAAGGCTATTTACAATTTGTACAGAAAGCAGATGGAAGTTACAAGAGCCGAGGGACATGAAAGGGAATCAGTGGTTGGGAAGAGAGTGAGACGAGGTTGTAGACTAGCCCCGATGTTATTCAACCTGTATATTGAGCGAGCAGTAAAGGAAACAAAAGAAAAATTCGGAGTAGGAATTAAAATACATGGAGAAGAAATTAAAATTTTGACGTTCGCCGATGACATAGTAATTCTGTCAGAGACAGCAAAGGACCTGGAAGAGCAGTTGAACGGAATGGACAGTGACTTGAAAGGAGGATATAAGATGAACATCAACAAATGCAAAACGAGGATAATGGAATGTTGTCGAATTAAGTCGGGTGATGCTGAGGGAATTAGATTAGAAAATGAGACACTTAAAGTAGTAAAGGTGTTTTGCTATTTGGGGAGAAAATAACTGATGATGGTCGAAGTAGAGAGGATATAAAATGTAGACTGGCAATGGCAAGGAAAGCGTTCCTGAAGAAGAGTAGTTTGTTAACATCGAGTATAGATTTAAGTGTAAGGAAGTCGTTTCTGAAAGTATTTGTATGGAGTTTAGCCATGTATGGAAGTGAAACGTGGACGATAAATAGTTTAGACAAAAAAAGAATAGAAGCTTTCGAAATGTGGTGGGACAGAAGAATGTTGAAGGTTAGATGGGTAGATCACATAACTGATGAGGAGGTACTGAATAGATTTGGGAAGAAGAGAAATTTGTGGCACAACTTGACTAGAAGAAGGGATCACTTGGTGGGACATATTCTGAGGCATCAAGGGATCACCAGTTTACTATTGGAGGGCAGCGCGGAGGGTAAAAACCGTAGAGCGAGCCCAAGAGATAAATACACAAACAGATCCGATGTAGGTTGCAGTAATTGCTAGGAGATGAAGAAGCTTGCACAGGATAGAGTAGCATGGAGAGCTGCATCAAACCAGTCTCTGGACTGAAGACCATAACAACAACAACAATTTGGCACTCATCTGTCCAAACAATGGGGACATGCTCGTATGGCTGACAAATGCGACTGAAGAGGATAAACACACTGACTGTTTATGACATGACCAAGATACTGCATTTCGGGTTTAATAAAAACACATTTGTACAATATACACTTTAGTCCTGCATCATATAGTACACGAAACAAAGCACGCAAATTTGCCATATGATCTTCAGGTGTACGGCGTGCTACGACAATATCGTCCAAATAATTTCACAGTTTGGCGCTTGAGCAGTCAGCCGTTACAAATACCGTTGGAAAATGGCGGGTGCGGAAGCACTGGCAAAAGGCAAACGCAAATATTAAGACAA
Organism: Schistocerca cancellata; assembly: GCF_023864275.1. Taxonomy (NCBI): domain Eukaryota; kingdom Metazoa; phylum Arthropoda; class Insecta; order Orthoptera; family Acrididae; genus Schistocerca; species Schistocerca cancellata. Next base: position 522,329,569 of record NC_064631.1, read on the forward strand.
GCCCGAATGAGTATTCACTAAACACACTATCTGAGATTCTTCATCGAGCGCTATTTGAAATTGCGCGTTGCGCTGATCTATTTTTGAAAAGTAGCGACCAGCGCTTAATCTGTCCACGAGATCCTCTGGGCGTGGCAATGGATAAGTATCAATCACAGTTTGTGGGTTGACAGTAGATTTAAATTCAACACAAATGCGAATGCGACCTGAAGGCTTGGGGAGCAAAACCAGTGGACTTGTCCATTGACTAGCTTGTATGGGCGCAATAGCTAAATTATCTTGCAATTCTTTAAGTTCAGCAGTGACTTTCTCACATAATGCAATGGGAACAGTTGTGGCCCGGAAAAATTTCGGCTGAGCATTGTCTTTCAGAGTAATATGTGCAACAAAATTATTAGCCTTGCTTAAACCATCAGAAAAGAGATCCGGGAATTCTTTCAGCAAGCTACACTATCGTTTGCATCGAATCCAGACACTGACAACACATTGCCCTGAATGTTAAAGCCAAGCAAATCAAATGAAACAATAACAAATATGCTCTCACAATCGCGTGATTGTAGCACCGTAAAAGTTGCTGTTCACATATGCGAGCGATACATGCCAGAGAATGCCGAGAATGGGAATGTCTTGTCAATTATAAGCCGTCAGGTGCATGATTGTTTTAGGCAGGCATGGGGAGCCAAACATTTTATATGTGTCGCGATTCAGGAGGGTATCAGAGGCACCCGTGTCCAACAGAAATTTCCCACATTTCCCACAAAGAAGCAAATGAAGAAAAAGTTTGTTGGGCTGGTGTAGCACTAAAGAAGCTGCTCGCTTGTTAGTTTTGTTAATTCCTGTTGCAGACTTTGAATATACTCGAATAATGACATGGGCCTTGTGACTAGATTTTTATGAGTGCGACAAATACTTACGCTTGTTCTGTTGTAAACATACAGATTGTACATGTGTTTTCTTGCCACAAGCGTAAGACTGTGCTTGTTGGGAGTGGTAGTCTTGGTGGTTGTGCCGTGAATAACCCCATGGGCACGACTTAATTCTGTTCACCTGTGTGGCCGCCTTTCGAGCGATCTGCTTACACGTCGTGTAGAGTTTTTTATGTGGTGTGGCGAGCGCAAGCTGCCACTGCCGAATGGGCCAGTCACAAACAAGCCATTCAACCTGACAAATAGCTGGCTGCTCAAATTTATCGGCCAACAGGGCACCTAAAAATGTCGTTTGACTAGGGTCTCCCGTCGGGTAGAGCATTCGCCGGATTCAAGTCTTTCGATTTGACGCCACTTCAGCAACTTGCGCGTCGATGGGGATGAAATGATCGTGATTAGAAGAACACAACACCCAGTGCCTGAGCGGAGAAAATCTCCGACCCAGCTGGGAATCGAACCCGGGCCCTTAGGACTGTCAGTCTGTCGCGCTGACCACTCAGGTACTGGGGGCGGACAACAGGGCACCTCTATCGTACTGATCTAGTATTTGCACTACTTGCTGAAATGATGGATTGGACTGTTTCAAAATCTGTTCTCTGAGTTCGAAATCGGGTACATCGTACACGATCGCATCACATAACATGGCATCTGAATAGAAAGCACCACAAGCGCAAGTGAATTTGCATTTCCTCATCGTACCCTGCAAATCTGTTACCCCCTAGAAATAAGTTTGTTCTGACTGTTTTTTTACAATTAAATAATTGATACCTAGCTCCTACCGCATTCAATTGTTGGTCACAATAATTAGTTAGTGAATCTACAACCTGATCATACGAAAGTCCACTCGGAGTGGAGTTAGGAAATAACTGCTGAGTGAGTCTGAACGCTGCACTCCCTGCTGGGACAATATACAGAGGATTTTCACGGTACCTCTTCGTGTAGAGGCCATCCCTGTTTTGGTGCCGTCCGAGACAGGGTATCGTCAGAGTACTACTGGCTGACGTCGTCTCAAGGCTCTTCCGTTCTTGACCATCATGCCGGCGTTCGTCGTTACGCCGGAAAACACAGAACTCAGACTTTCACAGTAAATCTCCACCGTTCTCCTTGTTGTCTCTTTTTCCACTCATTGTACTTCCCAGACCTTTCTTCTATAGACGCTATCAAATGCCTTTTCTGTATCGAAAAAGGTCATCACGAAGTCTTCCCCAAAATTTATAGTTGTGCCCTTGGAGCTGCCTAACTGCAAATATGAGACTAAGATTTGACCTACCAGGTCTGAAGCCATGCTGTTCGTCTCTTAATTTGTTCTTGACCCTAGTTAGCACTCTGCTCTCCAGGATCTTTTCGTGTACCTTGGCACAGTGTAGCACGAGGTGCATTCAAGTTCTAAGGCCGCCGATTTTTTTTTTGTTTCTAATTAACTACTCACCCGAAATCGATGAAACTGGCGTTACTTCTCGACGTAATCGCCCTGCAGACGTACACATTTTTAACAACGCTGACGCCATGATTCCGTGGCAGCGGCGAAGGCTTCTTTAGGAGTCTGTTTTGACCTCTGGAAAACCGCTGAGGCAACAGCAGCACAGCTGGTGGATGTGCGGCCACGGAGAGTGTCTTTCATTGTTGGAAAAAGCCAAAAGTCACTAGGAGCCAGTTCAGGTGAGTAGGGGGCATGAGGAATAACTTCAAAGTTGTTATCACGAAGAAACTGTTGCGTAACGTTGGCTCGATGTGCGGGTGCATTGTCTTGGTGAAACAGCACACGGCCGTTTTTGTTGCAGTGCAGGAAGGAATTTGTTCTTCAAAACATTTTCGTAGGATGCACCTGTTACCGTAGTGCCCTTTGGAACGCAATGGGTAAGGATTACGCCCTCGCTGTCCCAGAACATGGACACCATCATTTTTTCAGCACTGGCGGTTACCCGAAATTTTTTGGTGGCGGTGAATCTGTGTGCTTCCATTGAGCTGACTGGCGCCTTGTTTCTGGATTCAAAAATGGCATCCACCTCTCATCCATTGTCACAACCGACGAAAAGAAAGTCCCATTCGTGCTGTCATAGGGCGTCAACATTGCTTGGTAACATGCCACATGGGCAGCCATGTGGTCGTCCGTCAGCATTCGTGGCACTCATCTGGATGACACTTTTCGCATTTTCAGGTCGTCATGCAGGATTGTGTGTACAGAACCCACAGAAATGCCAACTCTGGAGGCGATCTGTTCAACAGTCATTCGGCGATCCCCCAAAAAAATTCTCTCCACTTTCTCGATCATGTCGTCAGACCGGCTTGTGCAAGCCCGAGGTTGTTTCGGTTTGTTGTCACACGATGTTCTGCCTCCATTAAACTATCGCACCCACGAATGCACTATCGACACATCCATAACTCCATCACCACATGTCTCCTTCAACTGTCGATGAATTTCAATTGGTTTCACACCACGCAAATTCAGAAAACGAATGATTGCACGCTGTTCAAGTAAGGAAAACGTCGCCATTTTAAGTATTTAAAACAGTTCTCATTCTCGCTGCTGGCGATAAAATTCATCTGCCGTACGGTGCTGCCATCTCTGGGACATATTGACAATGAACGCGGCCTCATTTTAAAACAATGCGCATGTTTCTATCTCTTTCCAGTCCGGAGAAACAAAATCGGAGGCCTTAGAACTTGAATGCACCTCGTATTATTGTACTCCCCTGTAGTTTCTACAATCCTTCCCACTCCCTTTCTTAGTCCACAGCTCGTGGTCGTTCGGTAGCGTTCTCGCTTCCTGTGCCTGGGTTCCCGGGTTCGATTCCCGGCGTGGTCAGGGATTTTCTCTGCCTCATGATTAGTGGGTGTTGTGTGATGTCCTTAGGTTAGTTAGGTTTAAGTAGTTCTAAGTTCTAGGGGTCTGTGACCAAAGATGTTAAGTCCCATAGTGCTCAGAGCCATTTGAACCATTTGAACTCCCTTTCTTGAAAATAGGAACATTTAGTGTCCCCTTCTACTCTTCTGGAAGATTTTCCTCATTCTACACCACACTCATCACACGATACAGCCACTGTTTCCTGTCCTCCCCTACTGCCTTCACCATTTCGACACTTACTTCGTCCATATCTGGTTCCTTTCCTCCTTTCATCTTGTCCAGTGTCATTTCAATTTCTTTCCATACTTGATCCCCTTCCCTCCAGAGTTTACTTCTGCCCCCTTTAGTCTACTATCGTCATCTCCAAGTCTGATCAGATTTAGCAAAAGTTCAAAGTACTCCTTCCACGTTATCTTCAGTATCTCTTTGTTATTAACCTCATTGCCATTTCTAAGTATCATTGTTGCATCATCTCTGAAACTTCTCGTCTTGATTTTGACCATTCCATATAGTACAGTCTTGCTGTCCCTGCTACCTTACTCCATCATTTTAACTTCAGTTCCTCCATCATTTTCGTCCATTATTCCATCCACTTTATTTTCTCCTCAGGTACCGTCTTATTTGCTTCTTTCTTCTTTTCCTTACACCCCTCTCTTTCTAATTCGATCCTCTCAGAAAACCACAGCCTGAAAGCCTTCTTTTTCCTTCCTATTACTTCCCTGACTCTTTCATTCCACCATGCTGCCTCCTTCCACCGTTTTCCGTGACTTGTGTTTCCACATACAGAAACTGTAGCTTCTACCATAGCACTTTAAATTAATTAATTGATTAATTACTTGATTTAATTGAAATCTCTGAAGGTAATCCTCTTAAAAATGCACCAAGTGCCCGCTGCTTAAATGATAGACAAATCTCCTCATTGTCCACAGAATTATGTCCCAACTTGTAAGTCAGCCATCGATCTTCTTTATTCTACCTGCAAATTCTTTCACGGCCTCTGCATGCTTCTTCGTTACCATGCCCAACTGTTCCCTAAAATGTCTGTTAATGTTCTGCTTCATACACCTCTGGACTGACCCCTTCTTCAATTCCTCAATCGTTGTAGCTCCCTTCATAACCTCTATATATCACACGTAAGTCGCTGCTTCTCTCATTAATCTCAAGCTAGCTACCCTTGAAAGCTCCTCATCGGACCACCCTTCAATTTCTGTCGAACCAGCAAGATCTTCCGCAAATACTTGCACATCCTCAATTGATTTACCAGAGAAAGGAGCGACGAAACTTTGGGCCGACAAATCTATACCTCGCTGTTACGATTGCGACTCCACTGTTGATTGCACTCCTTGATTGTAACTCCTCATTAAATGTTGTCAACTGTGCTCTGCCATGCACCTCACGGTGGTTTGCAGAGTACAGATGTAGATGTAGATGCTAACCTTTCCAATATTATATGAACTGCTTCTGGTTCTGATGCCCCTTGCGTCACTGACTCTCCTGAAGCTTTGTCCTTCCCGACACTCATTTTGAAACCCAAATCATCCCAAGAAACACAAAATAAAATCCACTAACCTAATTTTATAAGTCCAATTATTCATCATTTTGAAGTTTGGCACAGCCTAGCCATATGCCCAAAGTGTTCACGTGTGAAACGTAACACTGCTATTGATTCTGTACACAGTGCTGACGACGTTCTTCGTTACTCTGCGTACATCTAACAGGTAGTAGCCATTTGTGACTCCCATTATCTCTGAAGTGTGGCAAACCTACAGACTTTTTATTTGTAACAAAATTTAGCTTACAAAACGCACAACAGTCGAGCTTCTTTTACATGACTAAAACGCTCAACAAAAATTACGTTTTATTGATTCACCATCGCGTAGGCTGAATTTCTAGAAAGGCGATGTCAGTATTACGACACCAGTGAATACGGCTTGAGTCAGAGGTTTTTTCTGCTTTTTAAATTCATTTATTACAGATCTCTTCTACGATTCTTTACAAGCAGGGACAGTAATTTGGGCGTCCAGATGCCTTCTGCGTGTGTGTGAGTGGCCTGTAGCAGTTCTGACGGCAGAGAGGCTGAATAGTAGCGTAACGCTTCTGTTAGAGATGCTTCTGTTAGAGATGTCCGCAGACTCAGCAGCTAAGGCGGCAGCTGTTACCTCCAGCGCTGCCTGGCTGGCGGCAACAGGTGATGCATCGCCCACGACCCACTTCAGTAATGCTGTGGCCAGCACGCTATGTCCAGCATGCTATGTCCCAGGGCTCGGCTGTCCCTGAAGCAGTCACGGCTCCGTGTCTAGTGTCTCAGACCAGGCTACCTTGAAGCGTAGTCGAACTGTGGACCCCAGGCGTCACAGCCCCAAGGTGGTGGTGCTGCGATAACCAATACAAGACGATTTCGGTGTAAAAGTGGCTAGCTTATTATATGAACACGGGCTGTGCTTGCTTGGGTTTTGTTGTGCCTGGTGACACGGCACGTATACTAAATACACTCCTGGAAATTGAAATAAGAACACCGTGAATTCATTGTCCCAGGAAGGGGAAACTTTATTGACACATTCCTGGGGTCAGATACATCACATGATCACACTGACAGAACCACAGGCACATAGACACAGGCAACAGAGCATGCACAATGTCGGCACTAGTACAGTGTATATCCACCTTTCGCAGCAATGCAGGCTGCTATTCTCCCATGGAGACGATCGTAGAGATGCTGGATGTAGTCCTGTGGAACGGATTGCCATGACATTTCCACCTCAGTTGGACCAGCGTTCGTGCTGGACGTGCAGACCGCGTGAGACGACGCTTCATCCAGTCCCAAACATGCTCAATGGGGGACAGATCCGGAGATCTTGCTGGCCAGGGTAGTTGACTTACACCTTCTAGAGCACGTTGGGTGGCACGGGATACATGCGGACGTGCATTGTCCTGTTGGAACAGCAAGTTCCCTTGCCGGTCTAGGAATGGTAGAACGATGGGTTCGATGACGGTTTGGATGTACCGTGCACTATTCAGTGTCCCCTCGACGATCACCAGTGGTGTACGGCCAGTGTAGGAGATCGCTCCCCACACCATGATGCCGGGTGTTGGCCCTGTGTGCCTCGGTCGTATGCAGTCCTGATTGTGGCGCTCACCTGCACGGCACCAAACACGCATACGACCATCATTGGCACCAAGGCAGAAGCGACTCTCATCGCTGAAGACGACACGTCTCCATTCGTCCCTCCATTCACGCCTGTCGCGACACCACTGGAGGCGGGCTGCACGATGTTGGGGCGTGAGCGGAAGACGGCCTAACGGTGTGCGGGACCGTAGCCCAGTTTCATGGAGACGGTTGCGAATGATCCTCGCCGATACCCCAGGAGCAACAGTGTCCCTAATTTGCTGGGAAGTGGCGGTGCGGTCCCCTACGGCACTGCGTAGGATCCTACGATCTTGGCGTGCATCCGTGCGTCGCTGCGGTCCGGTCCCAGGTCGACGGGCACGTGCACCTTCCGCCGACCACTGGCGACAACATCGATGTACTGTGGAGACCTCACGCCCCACGTGTTGAGCAATTCGGCGGTACGTCCACCCGGCCTCCCGCATGCCCACTATACGCCCTCGCTCAAAGTCCGTCAACTGCACATACGGTTCACGTCCACGCTGTCGCGGCATGCTACCAGTGTTAAAGACTGCGATGGAGCTCCGTATGCCACGGCAAACTGGCTGACACTGACGGCGGCGGTGCACAAATGCTGCGCAGCTAGCGCCATTCGACGGCCAACACCGCGGTTCCTGGTGTGTCCGCTGTGCCGTGCGTGTGATCATTGCTTGTACAGCCCTCTCGCAGTGTCCGGATCAAGTATGGTGGGTCTGACACACCGGTGTCAATGTGTTCTTTTTTCCATTTCCAGGAGTGTATTTCCGCGGTTTTTGGTGTGGGAAAGCTTCCACCTTCTTCTGCATAGCTGCTACTGCGTCGACTATCTCCTCACCTGGCCAGTTCGCCTCGGAATGTACAATGGCTATGTTATGTTTTGTAAGGCATAACATCTGTGCTTGCCTGCAGGTGGCTGTGCTGTAATCTGCTTCTTACTTGGCATTTATGACCAAATATGGTCGGTATGCTTCAGTGCTCTTGGTGTAGTGGGTTGTATTATTGTGTTTCATATCGTAAAATGGGAAGTGGCTGAAATTTCGGACCAACGTGGACGATGAAAGCTCCTGCCAGTCAATGAGACAGAATAAAAATGGCGTCAATAATTTCCCGTAATCAGGATTCTGTTTTTAAGCTTTACTTCATTACAGCACTCTCCAGACAGGTATGTGTACTCGGCGGAGGTTCGAGTTCTCCGTCGGGCATGGGTGTGTGTGTTTGTCATTAGGATAATTTAGGTTAAGTAGTGTGTCAGCTTAGGGACTGATGACGTTAGCAGTTTAAGCCCCATAAGATTTCACACACATTTGATCATTTTTGAAGCAATGTGTACTGACAAACGATTATTTGTGATCGAAAAGAGATTGGTCGTAATAACACTAATTTTCTTGTGGTTACTTGATCTAAATGATTTTCTTGAGTCATACAATCTCTGTCTGGTTCGAGAATATCCCTGTCCAGCATTCTGGGTGGTAAGAAGAAAATCGGGTATGGGTTTCCATTTCTCCTCGTTTAGCAAAAACTGAGAGACCAGCTGGCCATTGCCGGCCGCGGTGGTCTAGCGGTTCTGCCGCTGCAGTCCGGAACCGCGGGACTGCTACGGTCGCAGGTTCGAATCCTGCCCCGGGCATGGGTGTGTGTGATGTCCTTAGGTTAGTTAGGTTTAAGTAGTTCTAAGTTCTAGGGGACTTATGACCTCAGATGTTGAGTCCCGTAGTGCTCAGAGCCATTTGAACCATTTGAACCAGCTGGCCATCAGTTGCTGTTGGTAATGGACAATACATTTTTTTTAAATTGCCTGGTGCTTTGTTACAGTAGGAAGAGATGTGAGAGCAGTGTGAGTTTTTAGGATCGTACTGCTAGCGACATGTTATAGTCATTTGGTAATTTAGAGCAGGTCATAGGTAGCAGCGAAATTGTCTGCCAGGGGGTTGTGGACTTGAGTGCAGTGAGCAATTTCTTGCAGGCAGTCATAAAAATATCCTCAAAGGAAGCAGGTTACCTCCGCACTGGAAGCAATCGTCAGTCAACTTGAAGGAGGGCAAGGAATACCATTCTTACCCCCAACAGAGGACAGGCGGCGGACCGCTGGCTAGAATTAACGAAGTGTTCTCCAGCATGGCTGGTGGCCGACTTACTTTGTACGATTAACGTCAGCGCTCGCACGCCGGCAGCTCTGCAGTCTTTCTTAAGTAATTTTAAACAAACCAATGAGAGGAAGTGATTCATTCTTACTGGCTCATATGTAAGATTCACTGGCTCATATGTAAGATTCACTGTGAACTTCCTATGTTTCCGTTAATTGTCACAGTTATTGTGTTGTTTCAGAGCTATCACGGTTTTGCATATTAACATCATCATCATCATCATCATCATTTAAGACTGATTATGCCTTTCAGCGTTCAGTCTGGAGCATAGCCCCCCTTATACAGTTCCCCCATGATCCCCTATTCAGTGCTAACATTGGTGCCTCACCTGATGTTAAACCTATTACTTCAAAATCATTCTTAACCGAATCCAGGTACCTTCTCCTCGGTCTGCCCCGACTCCTCCTACCCTCTACTGCTGAACCCATGAGTCTCTTGGGTAACCTTGCTTCTCTCATGCGTGTAACATGACCCCACCATCTAAGCCTGTTCGCCCTGACTGCTACATCTATAGAGTTCATTCCCAGTTTTTCTTTGATTTCCTCATTGTGGACACACTCCTGCCATTGTTCCCATCTACTAGTACCTGCAATCATCCTAGCTACTTTCATATCCGTAACCTCAACCTTGTTGATAAGGTAACCTGAATCCACCCAGCTTTCGCTCCCATACAACAAAGTTGGTCGAAAGATTGAACGGTGCACAGATAACTTAGTCTTGGTACTGATTTCCTTCTTGCAGAAGAGAGTAGATCGTAGCTGAGCGCTCACTGCATTAGCTTTGCTACACCTCGCTTCCAGTTCTTTCACTATGTTGCCGTCCTGTGAGAACATGCATCCTAAGTACTTGAAACCGTCCACCTGTTCTAACTTTGTTCCTCCTATTTGGCACTCAATCCGTTTATACACTCCTGGAAATGGAAAAAAGAACACATTGACACCGGTGTGTCAGACCCACCATACTTGCTACGGACACTGCGAGAGGGCTGTACAAGCAATGATCACACGCACGGCACAGCGGACACACCAGGAACCGCGGTGTTGGCCGTCGAATGGCGCTAGCTGCGCAGCATTTGTGCACCGCCGCCGTCAGTGTCAGCCAGTTTGCCGTGGCATACGGAGCTCCATCGCAGTCTTTAACACTGGTAGCATGCCGCGACAGCGTGGACGTGAACCGTATGTGCAGTAGACGGACTTTGAGCGAGGGCGTATAGTGGGCATGCGGGAGGCCGGGTGGACGTACCGACGAATTGCTCAACACGTGGGGCGTGAGGTCTCCACAGTACATCGATGTTGTCGCCAGTGGTCGGCGGAAGGTGCACGTGCCCGTCGACCTGGGACCGGACCGCAGCGACGCACGGATGCACGCCAAGACCGTAGGATCCTACGCAGTGCCGTAGGGGACCGCACCGCCACTTCCCAGCAAATTAGGGACACTGTTGCTCCTGGGGTATCGGCGAGGACCATTCGCAACCGTCTCCATGAAACTGGGCTACGGTCCCGCACACCGTTAGGCCGTCTTCCGCTCACGCCCCAACATCGTGCAGCCCGCCTCCAGTGGTGTCGCGACAGGCGTGAATGGAGGGACGAATGGAGACGTGTCGTCTTCAGCGATGAGAGTCGCTTCTGCCTTGGTGCCAATGATGGTGGTATGCGTGTTTGGCGCCGTGCAGGTGAGCGCCACAATCAGGACTGCATACGACCGAGGCACTCAGGGCCAACACCCGCCATCATGGTGTGGGGAGCGATCTCTTACACTGGCCGTACACCACTGGTGATCGTCGAGGGGACACTGAATAGTGCACGGTACATCCAAACCGTCATCGAACCCATCGTTCTACCATTCCTAGACCGGCAAGGGAACTTGCTGTTCCAACAGGACAATGCACGTCCGCATGTATCCCGTGCCACCCAACGTGCTCTAGAAGGTGTAAGTCAACTACCCTGGCCAGCAAGATCTCCGGATCTGTCCCCCATTGAGCATGTTTGGGACTGGATGAAGCGTCGTTTCACGCGGTCTGCACGTCCAGCACGAACGCTGGTCCAACTGAGGCGCCAGGTGGAAATGGCATGGCAAGCCGTTCCACAGGACTACATCCAGCATCTCTACGATCGTCTCCATGGGAGAACAGCAGCCTGCATTACTGCGACAGGTGGATATACACTGTACTAGTGCCGACATTGTGCATGCTCTGTTGCCTGTGTCTATGTGCCTGTGGTTCTGTCAGTGTGATCATGTGATGTATCTGACCCCAGGAATGTGTCAATAAAGTTTCCCCTTCCTGGGACAATGAATTCACGGTGTTCTTATTTCAATTTCCAGGAGTGTATTTCTTTCCCACTGACATTACTTTCGTTTTGGAGATGCTAATCTTCATACCATAGTCCTTACATTTCTGATCTAGCTCTGAAATATTACTTTGCAAACTTTCAATCGAATCTGCCATCACAACTAAGTCATCCGCATATGCAAGACTGCTTATTTTGTGTTCACATATCTTAATCTCATCCAGCCAGTCTATTGTTTTCAACATATGATCCATAAATAATATGAACAACAGTGGAGACAGGTTGCAGCCTTGTCTTACCCCTGAAACTAGTCTGAACCATGAACTCAATTTACCGTCAACTCTAACTGCTGCCTGACTATCCATGTAAAGACCTTTAATTGCTTGCAAAAGTTTGCCTCCTGTTCCATAATCTTGTAGAACAGACAATAACTTCCTCCTAGGAACCCGGTCATATGCCTTTTCTAGATCTATAAAGCATAGATACAATTCCCTGTTCCACTCATAACACTTCTCCATTATTTGCCGTAAGCTAAAGATCTGGTCCTGACAACCTCTAAGAAGCCTAAACCCACACTGATTTTCATCCAATAGGTCCTCAACTAATACTCGCACTTTCCTTTCAACAATACCTGCGAAGATTTTACCCACAACGCTGATTAAAGAGATACCTCTGTAGTTGTTACAACATTTTCTGTTTCCATGTTTAAAGATTGGTGTGATTACTGCTTTTGTCCAGTCTGATGGAACCTGTCCCGGCTCCCAGGCCATTTCAATTATCCTGTGTAGCCATTTAAGACCTGACATTCCACTGCATTTGATGAGTTCCGACTTAATTTCATCCACCCCAGCCGCTTTATTGCACTGCAATCTATTGACCATTTTTTCCACTTCCTCAAATGTGATCCTATTTCCATCATCATTCCTATCCCATTCTACCTCGAAATCTGAAACATTACTGATCGCATTTTCACCTACATTGAGCAACTCTTCAAAATATTCCCTCCATCTGCCCAAGCCATCCACAGGATTCACCAGCAGTTTTCCTGACCTGTCCAAAATACTTGTCATTTCCTTCTTACCTCCCTTTCGAAGACTGCTGATTACACTCCAGAATGGTTTTCCAGCAGCTTGACCCATAGTCTCCAACCTGTTTCCAAAGTCTTCCCACGATTTCTTCTTCGATGCTGCAATTATCTGTTTGGCTTTGTTTCTTTCTTCAACATAACTTTCTCTATCTGTCTGGGTTCTGGTATGTAGCCATTTTTGATACGACTTCTTTTTCCTTTTACAGGCTGCCTTGACTGTATCATTCCACCAAGCTGTTTGCTTCATCCTACTTTTACACACTACTGTTCCAAGACATTCTTTAGCCACTTCTAGTACTGTGTCCCTGTACCTTGTCCATTCCTTTTCCAATGTCTGTAACGGACTACATTCAACTAACAGGTACCTTTCTGAGATCGCTGTTATGTACTTGTGCCTGATTTCCTTATCCTGAAGTTTCTCCACTCTTATCCTCCTACATATGGACCTGACCTCCTGCACTTTCTGCCTCACAATCCCAATTTCACTGCAGATTAAATAATGATCAGTGTCATCAAAGAATCCCCTGAATACGCGTGTGTCCCTCACAGCCTTCCTGAGTTCCTGATCTGTTATTATATAGTCAATGACAGATCTGGTTCCCCTGCCTTCCCAAGTATACCGGTGAATGTTCTTATGTTTAAAAAAGGAGTTTGTGATTACTAAGCCCATACTGGCACAGAAATTCAAGAGTTGTTTCCCATTCCTGTTGGCCTCCATATCCTCTCCAAATTTACCCATAACCTTTTCATGCCCTTCTGTTCGATTTCCAATCCTGGCGTTAAAATCACCCATGAGCAGAACACTGTCCTTGTCCTTTACTCTAACAACTACATCACTGAGTGCCTCATGAAAACTATCCATCTTATCTTGATCTGTCCCTTCACAATGCGAATATACTGACACAATCCTAATTTTCTTGCTAGACACTGTCAAATCTATCCATATATCCACATCAGTCGTTCGTTTACATACCTTATTGCAACTACGCTGGGTTCCATTTCTTTCCTGATGTAAAGCCCTACACCCCATTGTGCTATTCCTGCTTTGACGCCTGACAGGTAGACCTTGTATTCTCCCACTTCCTCTTCTTCCTCACCCCTTACCCGAATGTCACTAACAGCTAAAACGTCCAGCCCCATCTTACTTGCAGCCTCTGCCAGCTCTACCTTCTTCCCAGAGTAGCCCCCATAGATATTAATAGCTCCCCATCTCATTACCATTTGTTTGCCAAGTCGTATCTTAGGAGTCCCTGATTTGTCAGTTAGAGGTGGGACTCGATCACCTCCAAAGGTCCGAGGCGTTTTGCTCTGATTATTGCCAGCATCATATTTAAAGTACCAGGGAAGCAGGTTGCTAGCCTTACTTGCCCCGAGTCCCATTGGGTTTTACCCCTAACGACTGAGGGACTAACCGGTGGATTTGGTAGTCTTTGCCGTATGAGCACAAAGGTGACCACGACTCAGAATATGTCCGAGATGCCCAGCCTTATTCCAAAGTAACTGGTATCCCGACTGCATATTAACCATATGGCAAAATACTAATCTCTTTGTAGGCTATTATTTACTAAAAAACTAGCTTTTATCTAGCAGTAGAGCCACCCTTCAATTTAAATAATTAAATCCTCTTACTACAGAAGTTTGGAAAGTTAAATTGCCATCTTCAGATCTGAAAAAAATATTAGAAAAAATTTTACTGTCTAATAATCGTTGCTCATTAAAAAATGAAATTCTAATACATATATTACATACTTACAGAGACCATTGTGTCTCTCTTTGTAGTGCATGGTCATTTAGTCATGGGCGTATACAGTCCTAATGAAGATAAAAACGGTTATGGAAAATCCAAACTAAAAAACATAAAACGTAACATGCCTGAGATGAACATACGTCGTTGAAGATCACACTCCAGTGTAACGTTACACGTTATACAAAAAACCATGGTTGTGCCAAACACGCACAAAAATTTCTGGTAAAGTATATTGTATATGGCTCATAGGATATTGCCTAATGAGTCCATGTTCACTGCTGACAGCACAATGCCAAGCAGTAGTCGAATGGACTATATGGTGTTCAGGGATAGTATCAGGTGTCAGCTTTCTTGTACACGATAACTTAGAAACATAATAAATAAATGTTTTAGCGTTTGTACAACACACAAAAAGATGGCGATAATCTGCGATTAAAATGTTTCATGATTACAAACAAGGGACATGCATTTTCCTTCTATTAGAAGATAAGAAGTGACAGTGACAATCAGATACAATAGGAATACAATTTAAAAGTATTGTACAGGCAATACAAGTTACTCAAAACATTATCATTCCAACAAATCTGACGATTATAATCACAGGATAAGGTGGACTATGGAGGTGGAAATAAGGAAGTTGTCACAAGGCGGTTCCTGTCCATGAACAACGAAAGATAGCATACATTAAAGGGTAACACAGGCAAATATTTAAAATGTTTGTGAATTACATCGGAAGTATAGCGATAAAATAAAAGTAGGGTTCACAATTGCTTGTGGGTATTATATGTACAGTAGACCTAGACTACTGAAAACAGTCAGCAACTAGCTGTTACAATTAGGGTGGTACAACGATTTATGTATGTAGACGGTATGAAATTCAGTATTAAAATTTTTTTGTACTGAATAACTATTATTAAACTATAACAATTTTTATAACACTTCTTCAGCTTTGTATGCGGCAATTTAATTTGCTGAAACTGACTATCATATCGCGGTATGAGCAAATAAACTTATCTAATACAATTTTGTTTTTATGTCTTGGACAGGTTGTTGTTGTTGTTGTGGTATTCAGTCCAGAGACTTATTTGAAGCAGCTCTCCATGACACTCTACCCTGTGCAAGCTTCTTCATGTCCAAGTAACTATTGCGATCTACATACTTCTGAATCTGCTTAGTGTATTCGTCTCTTGGTACCTCTCTACGAATTTTACCCTCCACTCTGCCCTCCAATAATAAATTGGTGATAGCTTCTACCAACCGATCCCTTCTTCTAGTCAAGTTCTCCCACAAATTCCACTTCTCCCCAAACCAGTTCAGTACCTCCTTATTAGTTACGTGATCGGCCCTTCTAATCATCAGCATTCTTCTGTAGCACTACATTTCGAAAGCTTCTATTCTCTTCTTGTCTAAACTATTTATCGTCCATGTTTCACTTCCATGCATGGATTACATTACACACCATATAAATACTTTCAGAAAAGACTTACTGACTCTTAAATCTTAACTCGATGCTAACAAATTTCTCTTCATCAGAAACGCTTTCCTTGCCATTTCCAGTCCACATTTAATATCCACTCTACTTCGACAATCATCAGTTATTTTCTCCCCAAATAGCAAAACCCATTTTTAAGCGTCTCATTTCCTAACCTAATTCCTTCAGCATCACCTGATTTACTTCGACTACATTCCGTTATGCTCGGCCGACCGGAGTGGCCAAGCGGTTCTAGGCGCTACACTCTGGAACCGCGCGATCGCTACGGTCGCAGGTTCGAATCATGCCTCGGACATGGATGTGTGTGGTGTTCTTAGGTTAGTTAGGTTTAGCAAGGTCTAAGTTCTAGGGGACTGATGACCTCAGTAGTTAAGTCCCATAGTGCTCAGAGCCATTATGCTTGTTTTGCTTTTGTTGGTGTTTATCTTATATCCTCCTTTCAAGACACTATCCATTTCGTTCAACTGCTCTTCCAGGTCCTTTGCAGTCTCCGACGGAATTAAAATGTCGTCGGAAAACCTCAAAATTTTTCTTTTGTTTCCTTTACTGCTTGCTAAGAGTACAGATTGAATAACATCGTGGATAGGCTACAACCATGTCTCACTCCCTTCCCAAACACTGCTTCTCTTTCAAATGACGTAATGTGCACCACCCGTAGGATAATAGCGACCTCCATTTTTAATTGCAAATTATTGTAATTTCGTGCAGTAGGTTACATAATTTCTAAATTTCGCTACACCTATGACCACTAACAAAAAGATAGCCAGTTCACTATTAAGTTAATAAGTGAGGGTATAAGATACGAAATAATAATTCTTATTATCATGTAGTTTCATTAAAATCATCAAGAAAGTATGCAGAGCAGCCACCATGCGCTGACCTTTGACCTGTACTGGTGCGGCTGTCGGGAGGTCAAGCATTCTCTATTCGCACCAGCTAGGGTCATAGAACTGTGTCTGTCAAGCCACGAAACGGCGGCCATCGTGTGGGCTATCCTCACATTTAGGCGCACCAAGTCAAATTCCCGCTCACTGATTCTCGGAAGCTATGGATCCACACAATCAGAGCAAATAAAAAGTTTATAAGTTCCACAATTCGCATGAAATTTAATCATGGATCATTCGCTGGCAATCGTCACGGAATACATATTCAAGATAATCCTTATTGTGAGTGTGATGGTACGACACTAAGAGAGAAATACAAGTCGATGAGGAATAAAATAAACAGCAGGTGCATGGAAGATAAGACGAAATGGTTGGATGAAAAATCTGAATAAATCGAAAAAGAATGATTGTCGGAAGGACTGACTCAGCATATAGGAAATTCAAAACAACTTTCGGTGAAATTAAAAGCAAGGGTCGTAACATGAAGAGTGTACCGGGAATTACACTGTTAAATGCAGAGGAGAGAGCGGATAAGCGGAAAGAATACACTCGAGGCCTCTTTGAGGGGGAAGATTTGTCTGATGTGATAGAGCTAGAAACAGGAGTGGATTTAGAAGAGAGAGGCGGTCCAGTATTAGAACCAGAATTTAAGAAAGTTTTGGAAGACTTAATATGAAATAAGTCACAAGGGGTAAATAAGATTCCATCAGAATTTCTAAATTCATTGTGGCAAGCGACAACAAAACGACTATTCACGTGATCCACACAATTCCCAAGAATGCAAGAGCTGAGAAGTGCGAGAATTATGGCACAATCACCTTAACAGTTCATGCACCAAAGTTGCTGACAAGAATTTTATACAAAAAATTGGAAAAGAAAACTGAGGTAGTGTTAGATGACGATCAGGCACCAGAAAGGCAGTTCTGACGTTGCGGTTGATAATGGAGGCAAGACTAAATAAAATCATGACACGTTCATAGGATCTATCGATCTGGAAAATGCGTTAGACGATGTCAAATGGTGCGAGATGTTCGAAATTCTGAGAAAAACCGGGGTAAGCTATAGGGACAGACCGGCAGTATACAAACGTACAAGGGCCAAGAGGGAATAATCAGAGTGGACGATCAAGAACGAAGTGCTCTGGTTAAAAAAAGGCGTAAGACAAGGCCTCTTGCCCCTACAGTCAATCTGTACATCGAAGAAGCGCTTATGGAAATAAAAGAAAGGTTCAGCAGTGGGATTAAATTCAAGGTGAAACATTATATATGATATGATTCGCTGATGACACTGCTAACCGAGTTAAAGGGAAGAATAATTACATGATCTGTTGAATGGAAGGAACAGTCCAATGAGTACAGAATATGGATTGAGAGCAAATGGAAGAAAGAAGAAAGTAATGAGAAGTAGCAGAAATGAGAACAATGAGAAACTAAACATAAGGAGTAATGCTCACGAAGTAGATAAAGTTAAGGAAGTCTACTACCTAGGCAGCAAAATAACCTGTGACGGACGGAGCAAGGAGGATATCAAAAGCAGAGTAGCACTGGCAAATGGCAGAAAGGGCGTTCTTAGCCAAGAGAAGTCTACCAATATCAAACTTAGGCCTTAATCTGAGGAAGAAATTTCTGAGAATGTAAGTTTTGGAGCACAGAATTCTATGGTAGTGAAACATGGGACTGTGGGAAAAACGGAACAGAAGAGAATCGAAGCATTTGAAATCGGTGCCATAGACAAATGTTGAAAATTAGGCGGAGTGGCCCGGCCGCTGTGGTCGAGCGCTTCTAGGCGCTTCAGTCTGTAACCGCGCGACCGCTTCGTTCGCAGGTTCGAATCCTGTCCAGGGAATGGATGTGTATGATGTCCTTAGGTTAGTTCGGTTTACGTAGTTCTAAGTTCCAGGGGACTGATGATCTCAGATGTTAAGTCCCATAGTGCTCAGATCTATTTGAAGGTGCAGTGATAAAGCGAGGAACGAGGATGTTCTACGCAGAATCAGAGAGGAATGGCATCCATGGTATTAGAGGGAGCTGTAGAGGGCAAAAACTACAGAGGAAGACAGAGACTGGGATACATCCAGCGAAAAACTGATCACGTAAGATGCAAGTGCTACTCTGGGATGAGGAGTTTGACACAGGAGAGAAATAATACGTGGCGGGCCGCATCAAACCAATCGGGAGACAGATGACTCAAGAAAAAGAAAAACAGAAAATACACGTCTATGGAAGAGATTCAGGCTGTGGCTCTAAAGTGAGTATAAAATAAATTTATTCGTTGCTAAAACAAGCAAAATGTGTTAGAATTATAGAATGGTTGTAAATAAAACCAGCTGTCGAAAATGACAAAGAACTGATTTTTTCCATATTGTATTATAAGCTGAATGGGGAGGCGTCGAGTGTCTGCTCCTGATATTTTCTTCTCCTGTTATGGCAAAGTGTCAAAATTCCTGTTATATTTCCTACATATGTTATTCAATGTCTTCGTATTTTCTAATTGGTTCGAAATGGTCAAGTCCGGAACGTTCATACAGTAGTTATCTACTCTACGCTTCAGTATTGTAAGTCACTACATCAAATTCGGTTTCCTCTATAGTAAGATACATACGGAGTGCCTTTTCTGTACTGTACTCTTATGATCGACAATGGCACGAACAAAACTTGGACTTCGCATATTGTGTAAGGAAAACACTTTGACCGTCTTATAAACGAAAAACACAAGAAAAATTTTTATTTCTGAGCTACCTATTAGACAGTGTATAGCAAAACTGCAGGCGAAGGGTTATAAGCTGCGACTGTAAACGGAAAGAGACCCACTGAAGCGGTGGCTTAAGATGGCTACTGTGATGCGAAGTCGAAGCTCTGAGCCTCTCGTGTGAAGAGACACGTAAGGATCATACTAAAGCAAAACGCTTCAGTTATCTGCTTCCGCATACTTGACGATTTCCGTCTAGAGGCTAGCAATCAAAATAAAATTAATTTCTTTCTTTCCGAATTCTTAATATGTTCATCACACTGTGATTATATGTGCAAACCGGCAATACAATATCCTTTCGCTTTGAAAACTTTGTGGATGCAATGCAGGTTCCGCTCTGTTACCTATGTTTTCTGGAAAAGCAATGTTTCACTGTAGAGCATGTCCCGAATCTTGTAAGTTAAAATGGTAATTTTGGTAAGGGAACGTAAACTGAGAACTTTGGAATCGGCAGACGTTCCGTTGACATACTCAATGTACGTCTTGTAGAAGTAACTCAGGCTCATAGCAAGTGTTCAGATTGACGACAGACTGTCATTAATGCACTAAATACACCAGCGAATATAACACATTATCGAATATACCCGTTAGTTGTCAAAAAGCAAGCTGGCGTCCAAAGTCATTTATCAAGATGTGTTCCATCAATGTTCTCGTATTAACTCCAGGATTTCCTGGGATTGGGTCTAGGGAACGACGGTAGAGACAAAGAGCGGCTCTAAAATCATAATGGTGGACTGCTGTTCATATGTCCTAGTGACAACGTCAGCTGTTTACAGTAGGTTTTGTCAGGTAAGTATTTATTTACACACGTGAAGTTTGGATCACATTGCAGTAGTTACCGAATTAATACATTCAGTTAAATATAATTATTGAAAATTCTGTGGAAACAAAAAGATAATGAATGTAGTCAACACAGTGGCGAAGGCGATTAGAGTACTGTAACTCATCAGCCAGACTACTATGACCCCTTACGTAATAGCCGGTATGTTCACCTTTTACACGGAGAACAAAATGGTTCAAATGGCTCTGAGCACTATGGGAGTTAACTTCTGAGGTCATCAGTCCCATAGAACTTAAAACGCGACGCGTCGTGGCATGGAAGCAGTGAGACCTTGCTAGGTCCCTGGAGGGAATTGGAACCACATCTGCTCACACAAGCCACCTAATTCCCACAAATTCCAGGGAGGAGTTCGATGAGCTCTGGCGCCACGTTCAGTCACATCCCATATATGGTGAGTTGGGTGGGAGGAGGGGGGGGGTCAGCACATCAATTGGAACTCATCACCATGTTCCTAAAACCATTCCATCATACTCCTGGTCTTGTGATATGGGGCATTATCTTGTTGAAAAATGCCATTGCCGTCTTGAAACATGATCGTCATGAAGAGGTATACGTGGTCTGCAACCAGTGTATGATACACCGTGGCCGTTATGGTGCATTGCACGAGCTTCCTGAACCCATGGATATCAGGTGAGTGTTCCCTAGAGCATAACGAAGTCGCCACCGGCTTGTGTCCGCTCCGCAGTACAGGTGTCAAGGAGCTGTTTCATTGGAAGACGACGGTTTCGCACCCTCCCATCGGCATAGTGAAAACGTTATCGGGATTCATCAGACCATGCAACGTTTTACAGCTGCTCAACATGCAGTGCCGACGATCACGTGCCCCTTCCATTCGTAGTTGCCGACGTCATAGTGTTAACATTTTCACATACATGAGTCGTCGGCTGCGGAGGCCCATCGTTCGTGTTGGTGCACTGTGTGTTCTGGCACACTTGCCCAACATTAAAATCTATGTCAGTTCCACCGCAGTTCGCCGCCTGCCTTGCTTTACCAGTCTGCCCAGGCTGCGACGGCCGACATCTGTAACGAGGGGTGGGCGCCCAGCCCCACGCAATCTAGACGTGGTCTCACCTCGGTTTCGCCACATGTTGAAGACTCTCTTCACAGCACTCCTCGGATACCCGACAAGTCATGCAGTTTGCGAAATGCTCGTGCCGAGCCTCTGAGCCATCACAATCTGCCCTCGGTCAAACTCAGACAGATCGCGC
Organism: Schistocerca cancellata; assembly: GCF_023864275.1. Classification (NCBI taxonomy): domain Eukaryota; kingdom Metazoa; phylum Arthropoda; class Insecta; order Orthoptera; family Acrididae; genus Schistocerca; species Schistocerca cancellata. The sequence continues at coordinate 522,350,924 of NC_064631.1, forward strand.
GTCTTCCCCGTTCTACACACGGACAGCACGTTCACTAATACTAACTGCGCCGTGCATCTGTCTGATTAGCAGTCATTGCACGCTAGGTGACGCTGCTATCACCTGGACGGGATTATATCGATAGTAGGAAGGTGGTCATAATTTTCTGGCAGATAGAAATAAAGATGGTAGCCCTACATAAAATCGTTAAATTCGCTGTTTTCACATAGATGTTAAAGAATTATGATCACAACTAACAATAAGTGTCGTAAATATTGCGCGAATAGCGAAAAAAGATTTGGCAATAGCTAAAAGCAAACCGAAAATCCAAGTGCCAGTATGTGCTAATCCTAAGTTCCTCAGTGTTGATTCTGCCTAAAGTACGTAATGAAATAGATCAACTCTGCTGCAAAGTCAGACTTTCCGTCGCGGAAACATACAACAGTTGAAAGAAAACTGAAAATATCTAACTCCCCACGTACTGCCCAAAATTCTATCACTTGTAACGGATATCAACTGCGCTTTTTTAAATTTTTTATTACATATTCGTGTAGTACGTAAAGGAATGTGTTTCAGTAGGACTACTTTTTTCGCTTTGTGATAGATGGCACTGTAGTCACAAACGTATAAGTACGTGGTATCACGTAACATTCCGCCAGAGCGGACCATTCGCCGGATAGTTACATTATTTAAGGAAATAGGAAGCGTTCAGCCACATGTGAAACGTCAACCACGACCTGCAATAAATGATGATGCCCAGGTAGGTGTTTTAGCTGCTGTCGTGGCTAATCCGCACATCAGTAGCAGACAAATTGCGCGAGAGTCGGGATTCTCAAAAACGTCGGTGTTGAGAATGCTACATCAACATCTACTGCACCCGTACGATATTTCTGTGCACCAGGAATTGCATGGCGACGACTTTGAACGTCGTGTACAGTTCTGCCACTGGGCACAGGAGAAATTACGGGACGATGACAGATTTTTTGCACGCTTTCCATTTAGCAACGAAGCGTCATTCACCAACAGCGGTAACGTAAACAGGCTTAATATGCACTATTGGGCAACGGAAAATCCACGATGGCTGCGACAAGTGCAACATCAGCGACCTTGGTGGATTAATGTATGGTGCGGCATTATGGGAGGAAGGATAATTGGTCCCCATTTTATCGACGTCAATCTAAATGGTGCAATGTATGCCGATTTCGTACGTAATGTTCTGCCGATGTTACTAGAAGATATTTCACTGCATGAGAGAATGGCGATGTACTTCCAACATAATGGATGTCCGGCACATAGCTCGCGTGCGGTTGAAGTGGTATTGAATTGCATATTTCATGACAGGTGGATTGGTCGTCGAAGCCCACACGTTCACCGGATCTGACGTCCCCGGATTTCTTTCTGTGGGGAATGTTGAAGGATATTTGCTATCGTGATCACCTGACAACGCCTGACAACATGCGTCAGCGCATTGTCATTGCATGTGCGAATATTACGGAAGGCGAACTACTCCCGGTTGAGAGGAATGTCGTTACACGTATTGCCAAATGCATTGAGGTTGACGGACATCATTTTGAGCATTTATTGCATTAATGTGGTATTTACAGGTAATCACGCTGTAACAGCATGTGTTCTCAGGAATGTTAAGTTCACAAAGGTACGTGTATCACATTGGAACAACCGAAATAAAATGTTCAAGGGTACCTACGTTCTGTATTTTAATTTATGAAAACCTACCTGTTACCAACTGTTCGTCTAGAATTGTGAACCATATGTTTGTGACTATAACAGCGCCATCTATCACAAAGCGAAAAAAGTGATCCAACTAAAACATTCATATTTCTTTACGTGCTACACGAATATGTAATAAAAAATAGGGGTTCCTATTTTTTAAAAACGCAGTTGATATCCGTTTGACCTATGGCAGCTCCGGCCGGAGTGGCCGAGTGGCTCTAGGCGCTACAGTCTGGAACCGCGCGACCGCTACGGTCGCAGGTTCGAATCCTGCCTCGGACATGGATGTGTGTGACGTTCTTAGGTTAGTTAGGTTTAAGTAGTTCTAAGTTCTAGGGGACTGATGACCTCAGAAGTTAAGTCCCATTGTGCTCAGAGCCATTTGAACCATTTTTTGAACCTATGGCAGCGCCATCTAGCGGGGAAACCATAGCGCCATCTGGTTTCCCCTTCAAGCTAGACAAGTTTCGTTCTTTGTAGTTTTTTCGATTTATTCTTGGTCTGTCTCATAATACTTAGCCTGGCATGGGAAAGTCTTCCGTATCTACACACACAAACACAAACACACACACACAAACACAAGTTTAGCACGACGGTGAAGGTATAGGGTAAAGTATGAATCGGTCTGTTCTAAACGGGCGCAGGTCACTACTTGGAATACGTTGCATTTTATTCTGGTTCACATATTATGAGGGTACATCTATCATTTGTGTTTCAAAGGGCGTCTGCAACAAGTGCGGCTGCCTTATAAAATGGAACTGAAAATCCCACTTTGTTTGAAATGGGTGCAAGTCACTGAATTGCGCCCTTTTCAAGCTGAACAGTTGGCGACGGTCTGGTGAGTGCAAACATCGAGGACACGAAAAGGGGTCAAGCACATGAAGGAAGAGAAGAAAATCGTGCCAATCAAGTGGGTTCCTTTTAATTTGATTATCTGAAATCCATTCCTGAAAATAAAACGGAGATTCGACTGCTCTGTGCTAGCTGCACGAGACAGAACAAAAACCAAACGCTCCGTAGATTCCTACTTCCACGACAGGTTGTGCACGTGTCGGACTTATTCTGCAGTATTTTCCAGTGACAGGAAACAGCTTCTTACAGTGCGATCGAGACTCATCATTTCAAGCAAGCTTTAATAGAATTACAGGATGTTCAATGTTCATAAAATAACACAGCTTTGTCTACAAAGTAGCACAGAACGTAGAACGTTTATAGTTATGGAAGTTGAAACGTCTAACATTCTGGATTTAAAGGCTGGTGGACAAAATATTGCAGGAAGACGACAGTTTACCAAGATACAATAAACAAGCCCTGATGTGACAGATATAACTTTGCAATCAGCAGTTTCTCTCACTTTGCGTATTCGATTCCAGATTTGGGTTCATCGAAGGTTAGAGGTGTATCAGCGGCTTAGTGAGTCACACATTCTTCGTGGCACATGAGGGAGAACCTGTTCCTCCACCAACAAGCCGTCCCTACCCAGTAGGACGAGCGTCAATTAATGCGCAAAAAATCCAGGACTTAGAAAAGACTCAGTAGTTAACTCCAAATAAGCACAAGCAATTCTACGAAGAACTTTTGAGGTGGACTACTGACAGTAGTACTGCATATCATAAGGGAAAGATTTGAGTTTTATGTACCTTTACCAATATTTTCACATGTTCCTTTTGCAAGGCAACGGCCTTGCTGCAGTGGATACACCGGTTCCCATCGGATCACAGAAGTTATGCGCTGTAGGGCGTGGCCGGCACTTGGATGGGTGACCATCTGGGCCGCCATGCGCTGTTGCCGTTTTTAGTGGTGCACTCAGCCTCGTGATGCCAACTGAGGAGCTACTCGACCGAATGGTAGTGGCTCCGGTCAAAGAAAACCATCGTGACGACCGGGAGAGTGGTGTGCTGGCTCCACGCCCCTCCTATCTGCACTCTCAGCTGAGATTGACACGGCGATCGGATGGTCCCGATGGGTCACTTGTGGCCTGAAAACGGACTGTTTTTCTGTTGCAAGTTTAAAAGTATTGTTTTCCTTTTCTATGGCTCAGAGTCCTCTTCGTAACATTTAATTCACTAATGTGGCCAAATCTCAACATTTTTTTCTATGCATACACCAATCAAGGGGACATTTACTACTAGTTCATGTGAGCAGTCTTTCTTATTTCTTGGTATTTCTCTTCGAAAATAGTTTTCTTTTTAATTTATCCACTAAGTTGGTTTCCCTGATTTAAACCCTTTTAAAAAAGACCGATTTATATGTTTTTCTCTTGACATGTGTGATTTTGGGCTATATTTGGTTTTGGTCAATTTAATTCAGTGGTTTCAACGAAATTGTCAACACGCTAGATCCAGTTAAATTTCAGACAAGCTAAGATAGTAAGTGTTCACTGTACAGTTAAGTTCCGCTTATTCATGACAGTGACTGTTATGATTTACCAGTAATGTTATTTAAAATGTTTTTGTACTTATAATTTATGCAAATCGAAGTCAGTTGCCTGATATCTGCATTTATTACACATATGCACTGGAGACAAAATTTAGTGTTTTATATATAACCTTGACCAGTAATATTCTGTAGATGCTACGACTCACAGTTGTCAAATTATTGTTCGTCAAAGACATCTATAGAAAAATGCCGTTGTATTCTCTGTTTGAAAAACAGACCTAGTTACCGTTTCAAACTCTGTTTCCCTTGACTGCACCAGGTGTTTAACTTGCGCAATTTTTTCATTTTCTTACAGGTGATTGAGGCTGTGGATAAGGTCAGTGGTGTGGCTACTCTTGCAGGGACAGCTGTGTGCGTCATCGGTCTGCTTACGCCTTTGGGTCCACTAATGGCTGCAGCTAGTACTTGTACTGCTGTTACTGGCATGTACAACGCAATACGCAGTAGTTCGACACTGATCGACCGTGGTGCTCACGGCCAAACTATCAACCCCTTGGACGATCGTCAGGTAATTTATCTGTGGTAAATCGTAGACTTGTGTCCTCCTAGAGGTGGACTAAAAATGTAATGAGAAGTTTCTCCGTAGAATCTGCGGGTGAAGAAAGATCAGAATGATAGGAGATGTGTTATGACATCGGGGAATAACTTCCCTGGTACTAGACGGAGCTAATGTAATGAGAAGTTTCTCCGTAGAATCTGCGGGTGAAGAAAGATCAGAATGATAGGAGATGTGTTATGACATCGGGGAATAACTTCCCTGGTACTAGACGGAGCTGTAGAGGGCAGAAACCGTGGGGGAAGAGAGGGATGGAAACACATCCAACAAATAGATAAGGCCGTAGTGTGAAAGTGCTACTATGACGAACAGGTTGGGACAAGTGAGGAATTCGTGGTGGTCTACATCGAAACAGTCAGAAGACTGTCTCACAGATAGTATTTCTGGCACTGTTTTTCTTTAGGTAATCATTCATGATAAATCTCCATGAATACAGTAGCTTCACCGCATAAGGAGTTGAAACGTCCCCTTAGAAAAATTATACATGACTGTGCTTAAACTGACACACAATATTTTTAGCGCAACGCAATCTGACTTCCAAAAATCCCTACAAAAGAATGGCCATGACTAACATTAACCTATACCTTTCACAAATGACTTACCTCACCAAAAATCTTCGTTACTCGAACTACTGCAATACAGCGAGCGGCACTACTGCCAACTAAATAAAAGATTCGAAGCACTGAAGGCACTAACTACTAATAGGTATAGTTAGCAAATGAAAGATTTTGATAGAGAACAAACAATGTATTTACCTCAATAGTGTTCCAAAGTCATAATGTATACAGCAGTTCATGACATCCAGTCTTACAAATTTCAAAACTCCGCCATCTCTCTCCCCACATCCACCACAGCTGGCGGCTCACCTCCAACTGCTCACCGCTACGCGCTGTTCACATCCATCTGCCCAACACTACAATGGCAGACAACAATGCAAACTAGTCCCAGACTGCACACAGCACAGCCAGTGATTTTTCATACAGAGCGCTACGTGGCGTTACCAATAAGGAAACCTAAACAGCCTATTTACATAGCCCCCATGCTCCCCACAAAAAATTTTACAAATTGTTTTGGGCACTGGCCAATACATATTTGTTAAAATTTTTTCACAATTACAATAGCAAAGAAATAAAATGCACACACTTATTGATACAATGTTGGTCAAAAGCTAAAATTTTCTCACAGTCCATAAAGACAGTCCTGATCGTTCATCACAGTAAAATTGGGGTGTTTTTCTCAAAGCCTGAGCAGTAAAAGAAAATGCACACGCAAGTAGTGGATTTCCATGCTGTCTTGAAGAAGTAGTGTTGTCCTTCCAACAGAAAGATAGTGCTGACTCTTGAGATGCAGACAGGTAATGGGCCACAACAGAGCAACCCCACAGCAGAGTCAGTCGAAGTTTTGAAGAATATTGGTAGGTAGTTCATCACAGAGCAGACCCATTGTAGTCCCGGTAGAGAGTATGGTATTGGTGGGCCACCAGAGGTGCAGACCCACTGCAGTCCTTGTAGAAATAATGGTATTGGTGGGCCATCAAAGATGCAGACCCACTGTAGTCCTTGTACAGGTGGCTAGCAGCCATCCGTTGCGACTGTGCAGGTGCACAATCACCATCAAAGAGTCTTGCGGAGAATATAGCAAGTCCATAAACCACCACTTGTGCACTCACAAATTTTTTTTTGAAATGTCCTTCGAACCAGCAATGCTGTTATCCAGTCCCTTGCTGAATTATTAACACACATGCAAACACTATCAGTCCCTACTTCTCACATATTGTCCATATACTATGACCAACAGAAATGTGTGCAGTAAAATATAACTTACAAGTTACTTAATTTGATGAACTGGTGTCAATTACAATTTTATAACATAAGAATACAATAACAAAGGTACAAAATACATAATTAAAAACATAATAATACAGATAACATTTGTAGTACAGGCTTTACTAAAGAATCGAAATAACATATACATCAGTGTTACAGGAATTATGACATGAGTACATACATAAAAGATCAGAATAACTTTCGAAACATCAACTTCACACATGAGCATTAAAACAGAACAGAATAAATAATGTCTAAACATCTTTACAAAGAAAATAACATATTATCAGAAAAATTCTACAACATAACTCTTATTAGCTAAACACATTAAGATAGGAAAAACACAAATTCACATAGTGTAATAACACAAAAATACAGCACAGGGTTTGTTTTCAGTGTGACATTTGGTACTGCAGTCCACCACTAAACTTCATTCCATACATCTTTCCTCTTATTTCAACATTTGTTTCCACCAAAAAAATCCTATCCAAGCATGCTTTCTGTATTCTGTTCACATCCTCCTTCAAAAATAGTTTTTCTCCACCGTACACTACTAATGTGGCCAAACCATTTTCTTATAGCTTCTCAATGCATTTCTTCCAATTCATCATAACTTGTTCTCTTATATGGCCTACCCCATCTTAAGCTAACTTAAATCTACTATATATATGCCAAGGGACGAGGCAATGCAGCAGCACATAACAAATTAACACAAACAGCAATGACAAAAAAAGCCAGTTTCCAAAGCAAGCAGCAGTAAATCTAAATTAACAGATAAAATGCAAAATTACAACTAATATGAGCCAATGTGCAGCTACAAGAAAAATAAATCAGTAGTAAAACTGGCTTAACAGAGCAATGTAAAGTGAAATTTAGTAGCACTATGCCTGGCAAACAGCAGCAGCAAATGCAATAACTTATATCTAAACATGACATAGCTCAAGGAGAAAAAATATTACACTAAAGACAACAATGCAGATAAGGGAAATGTCTATTCACGTCTTAATGTCTATGTAATTAAAGTGATCCACCACAAGAAGTTATTCTACCAAACAAATTACCAAGTAGTTGACAAGAAAATTCCGTATGCAATACCTGTGAAGGGAAATGTCTTTTTGTGCTCCTTCATTTTTTTAAGTATATCATAAAGTTATTATTTACTGGATCTGTAGGCATAAAATATTTACATTAGTACATCTATAAAATTTTATTTTAAACAATGCTGCAGTGCAGCTAGAAACTAGATATTAAACAAAATAGGCAAAGCAAGGCGTGAAACGTCATTCACTAGCCATATGGCATTTCATAATGCAGTAAACAATCTTTCAACTAGCAAGACAATAGGCTTGAAATGTTTCTCATCATTTCATTTCAGTAGATCTCATAAATTAAGAGCTCCACAGTGAAATCATATGTTTTCAAGTCTGGGCGTGTCGTATTTGCGATGCATTCTACAAAGAAATGTCAATAGCGAGGATAATGGCCTCTTTTTTTTCCACCTGTGCCTCTGAAAGGCACACACTAATGGCTTTTTCCCAGGCGACTGTCGCACAGCTGGGTACCCACGACACATTACGTGAAGGTGGTCACTTAACTTTCTTACCGAAATATTTACGACACCAGTTTGCACTACAGTGACAGTCTCATATAAAATTTCACAGGTCGAGAATTTGCGTTACAAATGTGTAGAAACAAAATCCTTTAAATATAATAGTGTCCAAATAATTTTCGTCGGCATTGTGATACATTTGCGCATTTACAGACATTTCATAACGATTCTTGGTTTCCATCATCCTTTTTCACAAGTCAGAGTCCCTAACCACTACTACTTATTCCTTACCTTATTACACATATACATATTCGTCGACACTTCTTCAATATTTCATCATTATAAATATGTAGCATAATCAAATTCCTCATATAGCATCAGCTTATTGATCATAAACATACCTCAACAGCATAATACACATCGTCGTCGTAAAAATAACATCATAACACCTCAGTCAAATCTCAAAAGCGTCGTAGCTTTCTGCAATAATGTCAAAACCTAAAAAAAATTCTCTGCTCATTTCAAGAGTGTCATCTACCTCAAACGTACTTTAAAATCATGCTCCCTTACCAAATACACCATTCAAAGCTCTCATAGTATCACAATGGTTCTGAAAAAATATGAACAGTTCACAAAGTACAGACAAAATACAATTTCATAAGTGTGAAGTTACCCAACTGTGTAATTGCGTAAACATGGGTCACTGATGTAGTAAAGAAAATGTTTATCTCTCACTTAAATGATCAGATAGCTGTGTAATTTGTGTGTTAGAGAACTATGGTACCGATGTGTAAAGTTGTTTAAGCAAATACCATATTAGCTAGGGCTCCTTGTGCTTGCCAAACACATGATACACAAAGTAAGAGTGGACCCCCCTGAGGATTAATGTAATTATACCCTCAGATGTTACAGATTACAGCAATGGAATGAAATGTATCACGGAAAACCTTTGTATCATTGTACTTCAAATATCTTTAAAAATAAATGTTTTAAGTACAAAATTAATCACTCAAATACGTGTACTGTAGCGCTAAACTGTGCGTCTTGTAAGATAGTCTCTGTGGAAGTGTCGTAGTTATCGTCCTCCGAAAGCTAAGTTCTGCAGAAGTCAATGTACTTACCTCACGATACACAAAAGTGAAATGCTTTGCGTATAGATATCTTTGTTATTACGCTTATTGCCATGATGAAGAAAGTATTGTGCTGTAACGTATTGTTGTCCTACGGAAAAGGCTGTCTCCTTGTAGCTATACCACAAAAGTTACTACTGAAACGTGTTTTACTTTACATAAGAATTCAGAAAAACTGTGCAGATATAAAACAGATACACCGCAAAAGCAACATTGTAAATTGTCACACAGTAGTAACGTCGTGATATAATCGTTAGCTGTCACATAAACTAACCACTGTGTCATCTGGTATCTCACAGAAAGTTCTTTAAATCCAAAATGTATTTTCAAGTAAACCAAAATGTTGCATTAAAATCTCATTAGCAGTACTGGTAAATGTTCTAAGTATGTCAGCCTAATGGTCGTTATGTAATCGTGCAACTAACAAGCAAGAAAGTACACACACATTAACGCTGTGTCGTCTGTTCACAATAACAATGCATTCGTAATTTCTGTTTAAATAAGTTCTCTTTGTTCTTGACTGGATATTTAACTTCAAACATTGTTGCATGTTAATAGATTCTAAGACTGACAAAGCATACTAGCAATGTAAAGTGAAAAGTTATATGGCAAAGACAAAGTTAAAAAGCAGATTATCTTTCAATAAACGGTTTTACATGTGAAATGTGGTGTAAACCTTTACTCTTCCTAGTACGCAGAGTTTCAACTTCAACGCAATGATCATGTGGCATACGTCGGATTCTGTAAGGTCCATTGTAAACTAGAAAGAATTTGTAACTCAAATGTTTCTTCTTATGTGACAATGAATGAGCTTTAATGAGAACTTTCTGACCAATATACGAGTATAATTTCTTTGCATTTGCTTTACCGTGTAGTTTTCTCCTTTTGTGTGCTGCAGAGTTTATATTTATAATAGCCAAATCAATTATGTCTTTGTGTCGAAGTTTACGTGTATTCGGCAAAGGTACAAGCTTTCTGATTCTGTTCGGTGGTTCTTCATTCTTCAGTACAAGAGTAGGTGGTAAAGCAGTGGAGTCATGAGGCATTTCATTCAGCACGTTTTGAAATAAGTGTAAATATCTGTCCCAATGCTGAAGCTTTCTGTGACAATAAAGTCTGCAAAGCTTATTGATTTCTTTCATAATCCGTTCAGACGGGTTACAATATGGTGAGTACAATGAAATAAAAACAGGTTTGATTTTATGATTCGGAAGCACGCGTGACCAAACAGCAGATCTGAATTGCGGTCCGTTATCTGAAATGACTTTACTAACGTGTCCATCTTCACGTAAAATTTTTTAACAAAGGCGTTGGATACAGACCGTCCAGTGGCTTTACGTAACGGTGTGAAAGAAACAAATTTTGAAGTAAGTTCAACAGCGACTAGAACGTACGAAAATCCATTAGATGTTCTGACAAGCGGTCCCTAGAGATCAACAGCGGCAAATTCTTTTAATTTAGAAGGAATGATAGGAAACAGCGGAGCACGATGGGAGATAGTAGATGGTTTCGCCTTTTGACAAAGTTTACAAATAGACAAGACTCTTCGAATTCTCTTTTCCATATTGTTAAAATAACAAGTCGTTCGAAGAATATGATAACATTTTCGTGGGCCAAAATGTGCATAGCTGAAATGAATGTACCAAATGAGCTTATTAACAAAATCGTCAGGATTGCAAAGTACCCATAGCTTGTCATCAACAGTGCAGCGTTTGAACAGTATATTGTTTCTAACCAGATAATAATGCCGAATCTGTGTGTGTGTCTTTTCATGCCATTTGCTCTTGATGTCCTTCCAAATCGGATCTTTATCTTGTTCATGAGCAATGTCCTTTAAAGATGTGGTGATGGAGTTTTGAAAGGCGACTTTCTGAATGTAAAGAATACTGAAATTTTTCTCGAGGTTGCCTTCTGTGTTACTTTTCTCAAGCCCAGCCGGTGCGCGTGACAGTGCGTCCGCAACAATGTTCTCCTTGCCGGGAATGTAGACTATTGTGAAGTGGAATTCTTGCAGAAACAAAGCCCAACGTTTTAAACTGTCATGATTTAATTTTGAAGACATAAGAAACTGTAATGCACGATGACCATTGTATACTTTTACGTGCTTACCAGAAAGAAAGAAAGAAACGGAATTTGTTAAATGCCCAAACGATAGCTATAGCTTCTAATTCAGTAATGGAATAATTTTTTTCAGATTTTGTTAGCACTCGGCTAGCAAAAGCAATGGTTTTCTGAACGGTAGTGTCATTTTCTATGGCTTCTTGAGATAAATGGGCACCAAGACCGACTTCAGAATAATCCGTGCTAAGGCAGAAGTCTTGTGACAGATCTGGATGAGCTAGTATTGGCGCGTTAAGTAGCGATTCTTTCAAAGAATTGAATTCCAACTGTGCTTGTTCGTCCCAGTTCCAAATAGAATTTTCTCCAGTGAGAGAACAAAGCTTTGGTGTAACAAGAATTTGCATATTCAGAAAACGACGGTAAAAATTTACGAGACCTAGAAAACTGCAGACGTGTTTTTTTGTGGATGGAACTGGAATGGCTCTGATTGCTTCTAACTTTTCAGGATCCGGCTGAATGCCCTCAGAAGAAATAATATGTCCCAAAAACCTCACCATCGACCTACCGAATTCAGACTTTTCCAAGTTAACTGTAATTCCAGATTCTGCAAAAATACGTAACAAACTGTTGAGGATGGGATTATGTTGTTCCCATGAAGCTTCTGCTATTAGAATATCGTCCACATATAAGATGATGTGACGTTTTAAGAACTCAGGTAATATGGAATGTAGCCCTCGAATGAATGCTGCCGAAGAAATGTTCAAACCAAAAGGAAACTGATAACAAACGCCGAAACAAAGGAAAGCTGTGTATTTTCTACATTCTGGATGAAGTTCGAGCTGATAAAAGCTGGATCTGAGATCAATGGAAGACAACACTTTTACACCATTAAAATGTTGAAGAAGTTCTTCCAACGTTTGCGGCCTGTCTGTTTCAGGAATAATGATAGTATTGATTTGTCTCGAATCTAAGACAAGCCTGATCGATCCATTTTTCTTCTCAACAACATGTAATGGATTGTTGTATGAGCTTACTGCAGGCTCAATAATGCCCTCGTCATGCATAGATTGTATTTCTGTTCTAACACGGTCCCTATAATGTGCTGGAATTACGTATGGTCTAACACAAAATTTAGTATGCTCACGAACACGAAATTGGTATTGAAATCCCTCGATTGTTCCTGTTTTGTGAGTAAAAACTGTGGAATATGCTTGTAAAATCTCAAAAAGGTCCTGCCTATCAGTGTCATTACAATTCTCAATTGTTTGAATTTTATTCTGAATGAACTCATTAGTTTCAAATATGCCGTCGATATCATCCCTGTCAGTACTTGCAGAGTGATTGTTGGTGTCTAGTTCCGTAGAAAATTCCGAACTGTTGTCTAACAGACGGTAAAGCCGATTAATTTCCTCGTCATGGTTTGAGAGCCAATCTTCAAATTTCAAAGCTATTGACTTACCTTCTTTCTCTAAACTTATTTCAGCATCGTGAAAGTTGAAGATTGCTTTTCTCTCTCCCCACATCCACCACTGCTGGCGGCTCACCTCCAACTGCTCAACGCTACGCGCTGTTCACATCCATCTGCCCAACACTACAATGACAGACAACAATGCAAACTAGCCACAGACTGCACACAGCACATCCAGTGATTTTTCATACAGAGCGCTACGTGGCGTTACCAATAAGAAAACCTAAACAGCCTACTTACAGAGTTATAATTATGTTCTGAAATTCCACCAACGCTGCGTGAAGAAGTCCGTCCTAGATTCACGTACTTCTCGTGAAACACTGGATTTAAGGTTCTAGTTAACAAATTTCGACACACAAATACACACACACACACACACACACACACACACACACACACACACACCAACTTCATGTCAGGCACGCCTTCCAGGAAAGAAAAGCAGCACACTGGTCCAAAGAAATACTCAGTTTCAAGTGCAGTATACAACACAAGTCGTAACAGTACTGTCAGAGAGTAAGTCCAATTTCACAAGGCGATCTCTGTAAACCACATCGAAGTGTGTCGCACTTCGGTTCGATACACGATGCGTCTATAGCTGTCGTGGCTGGCTGTGGATCTACTGAACATCTGCTGAAATCTCTCTTGGGGAACTGTCCAATTCTGAACACCAGAACAGCTCTCAGGAACTGTTTTCGGAACTGACTGCCAGCTCACACGTGGGGCGTGTCTTATGTATTAGCATGGAGCTTTACTATGGCTCTGCTCTGTTGGTTGCTAGTTTGGAGCGGTAGGAGATCTTTGCACGATTGACTTCACATGACAAGTGACCTGCAAGGCAGCTCCTTGTAATTGTGGAGGGCTACCGTAATACTGCCGTCCTAACATTGCCTGGTGCGTGTGCAGTCCCATTTGCTGCCGATGGCTCAGGAATCGAACGGACTGTGCAGTAGCGTTTGTGACGGACTCACATCGTCGTTTTAAAAACTGGACGAGAGTGGCGATATTCTGCAATTCTGGCTTTCACCATTTTCAGTCCGAAATGGCTTTTCTGGACCTTCCAGATTTTTACTCGTAAATAACTGTTGAACGAAGACACTGATCTCTTTCGTAGTAAATGACGATTACATTTCTAGTGATTCTGATGAGCCCAGGCAAATATATCGGCACTTGTGGAAGATTGTCATAAACAAAATGAATAGGTAAATGCCCAATTACGCTGGTAAAATCAAAGGCTTAGGATTTCCTCAGAAAGAAACAAGCACAACCAAAATAATATGTTAATCACTAAGTCCGATATTAAGGTGAATAGCGATTTCCTATTTTTCTTGTAGTTCTTGGCTTCATTCCGGGGTATAGTTTGATGTAGTTCTCCTTACTACTCTATCCTGTGCACCTTCATCTCCGAATAAACACTATCATTTTATCATTTTTGACCCCATACGTCCCTCCAAAACTTAACTCTTGACCTCTTCATGTCTCAGAATGTGTCGAATCAACTGATCCCTTCTTTAGCCAAGTTATACCCCAATTTTTTTTTCGCCAAATTCAATTCAGTATCTCCTCATCTGCTATGTGATCTACCCATCAAATCTTTAGCATTCTTCTGTAGCATCTCATTTCAAACACTTCTGTTTTCTTGCTTTTCTGAACTGCTTAACGTCAACATTTCATTTCCATACATGGCCACACTCCACACATACCCACAGAAAAGACTCCCTGACAAATTTATCTCCAAGTTTAACGAATTCACCTTCAGCAGAAACGCTTTTCTTGCTGCTGCCAGTCGAAATTTGACATCCTCTCTAATTTTAGTATCATCAGTTATTTTACTGTCTAAATAGCAAAAGTTGTAGTGCCTCATTTCCTAATCTACTTCCATTCTTTAATTAGTCCTCATTCCATTGCCCCTGTTTCGTTTTTACTGATGTTCGTCTTATATCTTCCTTTCAAGACACTATACATTTCAGTCAACTGCTCTCCCATATCCTTTGCTGTTTCTGACAGATTTACAATGTCAATTGAACATTAATTCCTAGTCCGAATTTTTCGTTGTTTTAATTTCCTGCTTGCTCAACGTATAGATGAGTAGTATCGGGGACAGGTTACAACGCAGTCCGTCCTTTCTCATTCACTGACTTACTTGCAGGCCCTACGAAACATAACAGCCATCTGGTTTTTGTGCAAGTTGTAAATAACCTTTCAAGCCCTGATTTTTACCCCCCCTCCCTTACCTTCAGTATTTCATGGCAACGGCCTTGCCGCAGTGGCTACACCGGTTCCCGTGAGATCACCACAGTTAAGCGCTGTCGGGCGTGGTCGGCACTTGGATGGGTGTCCATCGAGGCCGCCATGAGCTGTTGCCATTTTTTCTGGGTGCACTCAACCTCGTGATGCCAATTGCGGAGTTACTCGACCGAATAGTAGCGGCATCGGTCAAGAATGCCATCATAACGACGGGGAGAGCGGTGTGCTGACCCCACGCCCCTCCTATTAGCATCCTCCACTGAGGATGACACGGCGGTCGGATGGTCGCGGTAGGCCACTCGTGGCCTGAAAACGGAGTATTTACCTTCAGTGTTTCAAAATTTCAAAAAGTGTATTTCACAAATGTATTGTCTCAAGTTATCTATAAGATTAAAAGTGCTGTAAACGTAGGTTCACCTTTCCTTAACATATCTTCTAAGAGAAATCGTAAGGTCAGTACTGTCTCATTTGTTCCTAGGTTTTTCCAAAATCGAAACTGATCTTCCATGATGTCGTCTTCTACGAGTTTTTCCATTCTTCTGTAAGTCATTTCTGTCAGTACTCTGCAACGATGACTTATTATACTGAAACTTAGATAATATTCACACCTGTCGGCACCTGCCTCTTTTGGAATTCAAATTATTACACTTTTGTTGCACTCTGATGGTACATTCCCTATCTCATACATCTTGTACACCATGTGAAATAATTCCGTCATGACTAGCTCTCCCAAGGGTTTCAGTACTTCTGAAGGAATGCTGACTTCTGCAAGTACCTCATTTTGACTTGGGTCTCTCAGTTCTCTGTCAAATTCACGCAGTATCATATCCCCTATCTCATTTTCATCTATATCCTCTTCCACTCCTATAATATTGCGTTCAATTTCATCTCACTTGCGTAGACTCTCTGCCTACTCCTTCTACTTTCCATCTTTCCCTTCGTTGCTTAGGACTGATTTGCTGTCTTGATATTCAGACAGCTGCTTCTTTCTTCTACAAAAGCCTCTTTAGTTTTCCTAAAGGGAATCTCGTTCTTTGTCTATTAGTATGTGCTTGTACAGCTTTGCATTTATCTTCTAGTCTTTGCTGATTAGCCATTTTCCACTTTCTGTCAATCTCATTTTTTGGAGATCTGTGTTCCCTTTTCTATCAACTGCTGCATTTTTATATCGTCCCCTTTCACCAGTTCACCAGTTAGTATCTCCTGTTATATGCAAGGATTTGTACTAGGCCTTGTCTTTTCGTTTGTTTGATCCTCTGCTGCCTTCACTATTTCATCTCTCAAAGCTATTCATTCGTCTTCTTCTGTACACTTTTACCAGATTCAGTCAATTCCTGCCTAATGTTCCGTTTCAAACTGTAAATAAGCTATGGTTTGTACCAACTTATCCAGGTTCCGTCTCTTTAATGTCCTATCTGTTAGCAATTTCTTTGGTTTTAATCTAGAGTTCATAACCAATAAATTGAGGTCAGAGTCCACATCTACCCCTAGAAATGCCTTACTGTGTAAAATCTTGTTCAGATATCTCTGACTTATCATCATATAAACAATTTCATACTTCCGGTGTCTCCAAGTTTCTTCCACATATACAACCTTCTTTCATGATCGTTCAGTCAAGTTTAGCGGTAGGTAAATTATATTCTGTGCACAATTCCAGCAGGTCGCTTCCTCTTTCATTCCTTTCCTCCAGTCTGTATTCTCCTAGCATTTTTCTTTCCCTTATGTTTCCTACTATCGACTTTCAGTTCACCATCACATTTAAATTTTCTACTTTTTCCCTTAACTATCTGGACAGTTTCTTTTATATCACCATACATTCATTCAATCTCTTCATCTGCTGCGCAAGGTGAAGTACAAATTTGTACTATTGTGGTGAGTGTTGGCTTCATACTTATCTTGGCTACCATAATGCTTTCACTATGCTGTTCACGGTGTCTTAGCCAGATTCTTATATCTTATTCGTTATTATACCTACTCCTGCAAATACCCCTATTTAATTTTTTAGTTATAACATTGTAATCTCTTGATCAGAAGTCCTGTTCCATTTGCCATCAAACTTTACAAACTTCGCAATGACTGACATTTACTTATCCAATTTCCTTTCCAAATTTTCTAACCTACCTGCCTGATTAACGGATGTAAGATGCCACTCTCCAACCCTCGAAATTCCGACTGTAGTTTTCCTTGCTTTCAGCTGTTCATAGAACCAGCACATCAAGACCATTTTGGCTGATGTTATAAAATCAGTTTAGTTAATCATCCAGACTATTACCCATGGCACTACTGAAAAGGCTCTTGCCCCTCTTCAGGAACCACATATTTGTCTGGCCTCTCTACAGATACATTCTGTAGATAAAGTAGATACAGATATGTAGCTTCCAGGGGTGATAGAGTGCAATGTTATCATTAACAATATTGTCTCTAGAATGAAATTTTCACTCTACAGCGGAGTGTGCGCTAAAATGAAACTTCCCGGCAGATTAAAACTGTGTTCCGGTCCGAGACTCGAACTCGGGACCTTTGCCTGTTGCGGGCAAGTGCTCTTCCAACTGAGCTACCCAAGCACAAGCAGGTTGGGTAGCTCAGCTGTTAGAGCACTTGCACGCGAAAGGCAAAGGTCCCGAGTTCGAGTCTCGGTCTGGCACACAGTTTTCATCTGCCAGGAAGTTTCATCATCGATATTGTTTGCTGAAATGGCATGAACGGTTTAAAATTTATTATTTTCGCAGTTCACTGTGAAAATATTTAGTCACTATAAATTACTGACTTCTGCTGTTTTCAAGATACTGAAAATATTATTGTCTCACTGAAGGCGAGTCTTTCTACTGAGATCTCAGATGTCTTCAGATTTGCTCTACTGTTGAGCTGTGGTTTATTATTGAATTTCTAATTGGTGTTTGTAGCCATGTTTTAGACTGCATTAGACTGCGCCGTAACAGGTACATCTCCTGCACTCAAGCCAATTTACTGTCGTATGTCACTCCTGCATTGGTCATATCAGATAAGCCCCTAGTTTTATTTTGTGTAACGAGCAACCCCCACATTGGGGTTGCGGAACCTTAGAGATAGTAGATCACATCCTGGTGGAATGCTCTTCCATCTGGACTTCCCTCCTAAGCATAGTTTCAGGATTCTTTGTCTCTAATATAGACGACGACTCATTGATAGT
Organism: Schistocerca cancellata; assembly: GCF_023864275.1. NCBI lineage: Eukaryota > Metazoa > Arthropoda > Insecta > Orthoptera > Acrididae > Schistocerca > Schistocerca cancellata. Next base: position 522,369,079 of record NC_064631.1, read on the forward strand.
TGAACTGGTTTTCTCTACCTCTATGCAAATGGATTTTATTCTCAGCTTAACATTTAAAAGTATTTTAGGAGTAGTGTATTTGGGCTTGGGATGTTCCTCTTTACACGCTGGGTCTGGGTGACCTTCGACCCAATCTCATTTGCCAGCTGTCTCGGTCACCCCTGTTTTACTACTGCTCTTAGATACTGTTAACAACTTGCTTACGCCACAGACAAGCAGAGCCTTGGGTGATACTCGTATGGCACTACCTTATCCGCTGACTTGGTTATCTCTCACCTTGTCTTATGCAACCGATATCCGTTACATTTTTAGCCTTCTCAATTTTACTGTTACGACTCTCCTGGCTAAAAGGCATTCTTCACTCTGCAAGTACCTCTGCCCTTAGTAGAGTTGGCTGGGGTTCGGATGGTGTGGGATTTTTCTTGCAACATAAGAGTCCTGGGAGACGTCTTGTCTGCCATGACCCACGTAGTGACCTTACCCAGATACTTTAATTTCTAAGTTCTGGCATCAATATTTTTTTCAGTGCCTTGATTTTACCACTCCTACATACGGTATGGTAATAAGTAATCCGACAGTGTTTCGAATGCTACAGTGTGGGGTGTATACATCGCGGAAAACTAAGACATGGTAGATACGTTCATTAATGGGTGCGCTTGCGGAGTATGTTGAAAAAATAATAGTTCCAATTTCTTCCACCACTTGCAAATATGGCGCTCTAAGCAGTCAGAATGTGAAACCTTCCTGTTTTGATATCGGTATGCTGTTTGTCACGTGGTGACGCGTGTTGATTTCGTTTGTGAAGTGACCGTTGGTGTAAAGGCTTAAAAGAGTTGAAGATATCCTTGCGAAACGCAACGGCTATTGAGAAGAAAGGCCGTGTTCTGCTGGCAAAATAATTTTTTCGAAACGGCATCAATTACAGCGCTGCATTGCAGGATTATAGCTAAGCACATGATCAAGAAATTTGAAGAAACGGATGAATTAGGTGGTGCAGCAGGGAGATGGAGGCCGCCCAGTTCCATGGCAGTTGCTGATGAAGTTTCCGTAGCTATAACCGACCGTGCAGTACATGGCTCAAAATCCTTAGCCGGTGCTCGATTTGAGTCATGGGAATTGTTTCTCCCCGGTCAACATTTAAAAAGATTTTTCGGATTACATTAGTATCCCTACAAGATTCAGAATGTGCACCAAATGTAGCCCCAAGGAAGGCTACCACGCCGTGACTAGGATAACTTGAGGCCAAGGAACATTCTTTGGATGGACGAGGTACATTTCACTCTGCACTGTGCCGTGAATGCCCAGAAATGTTGCGTGTGGCGTTCTACTTCGCCACATGTTGTGCAGGAACTGCACTGAATTTACGTGACTGTGGCGTGGTTTCACAAGCTCCTTCACTCTCGCCCTTATTTCTTCAAGGGGATTGGGTTGTTTTGGGGGAAGAGACCAGAAAGCGAGGTCATCGGTTTCATTGGATTAGGGAAGGATGGGGAAGGAAGTCGGCCGTGCCCTTCCAAAGGAACCATCCTGGCATTTGGCTTGGTTGAAATGGCTCTGAGCACTATGCGACTTAACTTCTGAGGTCATCAGTCGCCTAGAACGTAGAACTAAATAAACCTAACTAACCTAAGGACATCACACACATCCATGCCTGAGGCAGGATTCGAACCTGCGACCGTAGCGGTCGCTCGGCTCCAGACTGTAGCGCGTAGAACCGCACGGCACTCTGGCCGGCCCCTAGCATTTGCCTGGAGCGATTTAGGGAAATCTCGATAAACCTAAATCATGATGGCCGGACGTGGGATTGAACCGTCCTCTTCCCGAATTTTTCTTCAAGAAAATGACACCTCGCGGATCTGCTGGTGTCCAGTGACATCTGAACGTCCTTGTGCAACACGTTGTTACAGCCTTACAAGAACGCAACTGTAGCTACAGCACTACTGTAATGCAAGATGGAGCTGTATCACTTGTCACTTAGCAGGTCAAAGAGTTGCTTCGATAAACATTAGGTAACGACCACATCATCTCTAGCCAATTTCAAACTGTGTGGCCTTCAATACTGTCCGACCTAACATCGTGTGATTTCTGGTTTTGGGTATATCTGAAATATCCTGTTATCAAGGTCGTATCCGGACTCTTTCTGGTCTGAAGGATAATATACGCCGACATTTGGCGCTGATTACTCCGAGCGCGGTGTGAGCAAATGTCAACTATACCTTCTTAATGATGCAGCATGTTGCTGAGTCGGCAGACCGTGTTGAACATATTTTGTACCTTGTGACCACATCCTAACAAACGTGCCAGAACCACCGATGTCATGTGTTCAATCATTCCTCCCCTTTTCCTGCAGCCACACCACATTCTGATTGCCTACAGTACCATATTTTCGTATGGTGTCAGAAAGTAGAACTATTGCTTTTTTCAGCATACACCGCGAGTGTACCTGTTAATATCTACGATATTTCAAAATCTTGTGATGTATATAGCTCGCGCTGCAACACTTACAACACCTTTGGTTCAAATGGCTCTGAGCACTATGGGACTTACTTAACTGCTGTGGTCATCAGTCCCCTAGAACGTAGAACTACGTAAACCTAACTAACCTAAGGACATCACACACATCCATGCCCGAAGCAGGATTCGAACCTGCGACCGTAGCAGTCGCACGGTTCCAGACTGTAGCGCCTAGAACCGCTCGGCCACTCCGGCCGGCTACAACACCTTTGGTTTAATTATAAGTACCTGGTCTTTTATAACCAATCAGCTTTCTGGTACACGTCACTAATTCCAGATGAACTACTTGTTGACCAAGGGACTAATGATCTCCCTGTTTAATGCATTATCCACGAAAAAACCAAACAAGATAAATTTCTCTGATTTCTTGCTCTTGCCGGTCTGCATCATGTAGCCTCATTATGAGTGGCAGTCAGATGAAAACGTAACACCAGTCACAAAGTAACGTACTAGTTTAATTTTATTAGTAATTTGCGACATTTAGTGTTATAGGAACGAGGTGCCAACGACAATGTTCCCCGATTTTCGTGAAGTTTACTCTTAGAGCCATGTATAACAAGAATGCTCAAGATTTATATTCACATCTCTTTTACTTTCTGGTTAAGGCTAGTGGTACATTATTAGAGCGTTCTGTTTATTTGCGAATGTTATTACGAATGCGGACTTCGTGGGCTCGTATTAATTACGCTTTGCCGGTAAGTGAACCAGAGACGCTCTGCTGAGTTAAAACTATTGTACTCCGTGCTGCTAGTTGCTTCCACTTGCTGATCGAAACTGCTAGTAAAACTAAATTCCAATTGATCTCGTACTTACTTCCAGTGTTCGCTCCGTCTATTTAAGACTTCTAGCAAATGTACGATCTGTATTTAATAGTGGAAATAAATCGGTGTCTACCAGATATTTTGAATGCCTGGTTTAAATTGTCACATTATCACATAAGTTACGTTAATAAGCGACACAGATCGCTGAAAGCGCGTTGTTTCGAAGAGCTATCAGCACCACTTAATGCAAGTTTGTCGAACAGCCTCTACAAATTAAAGTGTAAATTTCCTGAAGTGCCTTCTGCTCTAATGGCTTAATAACAGTGTGGTATGTAGTATAACGTTTCGTTATCTGGCGTATTTTCACGTGTGCAATGCGCAGTTTATAAAAATTTTATTCACAGCTTTGGCTAACACAATTAACACCAGATAGGCAGAAGGTTGGACGTGCATACTACTAACTAGAAAAACTGATGCATTTCTTTCAGGCATAGTCTAACTTAAGTTAACTGAGTTCCACATAAAACTGAAAAATTCAGTCACGGACAAAGGTCGCTGTTAAAAATAAAATGGAAAATACTTTTTGCGAACGGAATTGGGTTCCTTCGACTTTACCCCGAGATCCGAATGATATTTATAATGTACTGAAGGCACTGTCTACCAGATATCAACTCGGGACATTGTGGGAAACCAACAAAAATATTTTACGCTTTGCTTTTTTGTTGCTTCATAGTTTCCGAAAAAAATTGCTGCATTATGATAAGGAATACGGGAAAAAACCAGGAGCTGTATTCGACCGAACAGATGTTTATTAATGCCATTTTCAACTCTATATAATAGCTGAAAGGGATGCGTGTGAACCCGCGGTCTGCCCACAGTGCCGAAGAGAGGCATGCAAATCCCTACTCGTGTACAAGAGAAGCACCACGAGCATGAAAAAACATAGAGAGCAAAAGTATCACCCATTCTACATCTACAATAGTTTCGAACAGCGATGAAGAGTCAATTAGGGACAGCTGTGTGAAAATGTGTGCGTCGGATCTACGGCTATTCAACATGGTTAGTGTGGAGGGGTTTATTAGCCTTTGACGATAGCTAATCGATGTTGGTGTCAAGTGCGGGACAGTCAGAGCGCAGGAAATTTTGCCTTCTCCGAGAGCTGTCTTTCGAAATATACAAGATATTGCCGATCGAGTACCAAGTGAGATCTTGCCGCAAGTAAAAAAAAATCTACTGACCAGAATGAATGTTATATGACGTGCAATCTTTTGGCTGACAATTATCACAAATATATTATCTGACTGTCACATCCTACTATTATTGTAAACTCTGAGGACTGGTTTCAACTGAGAAACATGGACGTCCCAGGCTATGACGTCAAGAGTGTTTTGTCGCGGTCGTAGGCAAACGCCTTTGCCTTCCCCAAGCTCTTTAATATGTGGTGAAACAAATCCTCTGCATTTCCGCTCGTAGGGCAGCGAGCGAAAAACATTTTACCAGGGCAGGCTTAAGTGCATCGGAGAAGCGCTGCTGTATCGATCCAGAACGTGTCAATGACGTTTTGTTAATTCATAACAGTAAGAAGGACGAGGAAATGATTGTATGAAGACAGTAATATCACGCGAGATGGAACACAAACAATCTGTTTTAAATAGCCTCCATTTCTGTAATATAAGTTTAGTATACAAGTTTGTATTCACAAGTTCCTGTTACCAACATATTTTGTTATGTGTTACGTTATCTTCAATCTCTACTTTATAGTCTGATTCCATTTGATCATTCATTACTCTAGTACTTTTAATCTTACTTTTTACTTAAGTATAAATAATATTTTTGATTCTATTAAACAGTCATGAAATGCGTTTGATTATAGTGGGGAAAAGATTTACTTCCCGGCACGTGTTCAACGAATAAATCGTGAGACCATTTCCTATTTCTACAAAGTGTACAACTTTGCTTCCGCCGTTTGCCGATAGGTGGCGACAACGGTAAGTAGCGGTTGAAAGAAACAGATCGCAGACGTCAGGCAGTTAGCTTGGACCTCGGTCAACGTAACCTCATTCAAACATTAGTCGAACTGTGTTTGGATCATAAAGTTGTTCTTGATTGAAAATGTCAGTTAACGAGCATAAATTTCGTCATTTGTGGGAGGTGTTACTGTTTTTTTTTTTCAATATGAAGAAAACAGGGGCTGAGTCTCATTGAATGCTCTCAGGTACGCATGGTAAGGACGCTGTTAGTGAAATAATGAGTCGTGAGTTGTTTCAATGCTTCAAGAACGGCGATTTTAACGTCGTAGACCGGCATAGTGGTGGAAGAGAGAATGTTTTCGAAGATGCAGAACTGGAGACATTGCTGAGTGAAGACTCACGTCAAACTCAAGAAGAATTGACACGATTAGTGGTAGTGACACAGCAAGCCACTTCAATACGTCTCAAGGCTATGGGTATGATTCACAAAATAGGAACTTGGGACCCGTGTGAGATGAAACCAAGAGACGTTGAACAGCGTTTGTGAGTTTGAAACAGTTGCTTCAGAGGCAAAAACCGGAATGGATTTCTGCATAGCATTGTGATCGGGGACGAAAAATGGGTTCATAGTGATAACCCTAAACGCTAAAAATCATGGGGATATCCCGGCCATGCTTTCTCGTCGACGGCCAAACCGAACATTCACGGCTCCAAGATCACGCTCTGCATTAGGTGGGAGCAGCTCGGCGTCGTGTACTATAAGGTGTTAAAGCCAAGTGAAACAATCACTGGTGCTCGTTATCGAAAGCAATTAATGCGTTTGAGCAGAGCATTAAAAGGCAACAGGCCGCAATACAGCGAGACGCACGATAAAGTGATTTTGCAGCACGACAACGCTCAACACGACGTTGCAAAAGAGGTCCAAATGTACTTGGAAACGTTAAAATGGGAAGTCCTAGCCCACCCATCGTATTCTACAGACATTTCTCCCTCTGACTATCACCTGTTTAGATCAATGGCGCATGGCCTGCCCGATCAACACTTCCGATCTCATGAGGAAGTCACACGGCGACCGCGGTGGCCTAGCGGTTCTAGGCGCTCAGTCCGGAACCGCGCGACTGCTACGGTCGCAGGTTAGTTAGGTTAGTTAGGTTTAAGTAGTCCTAAGTCCTAGGGGACTGATGACCACAGATGTGACCACAGATGTTAAGTCCCATAGTGCTCAGAGCCATTTGAACCATTTTTTTGAGGAAGTCACAAATCGGATCAGTTCTTGGATCGCTTCAAAAGATGAACAACTTTTTCGACGCGGGATTCGTACACTGCCCGAAAGATGGGAGAAAGTAGTGGCTATCGATGGAAAATACACTGCTGGAAATTGAAATAAGAACACCGTGAATTCATTGTCCCAGGAAGGGGAAACTTTATTGGCACATTCCTGGGGTCCGATACATCACATGATCACACTGACAGAACCACAGGCACATAGACACAGGCAACAAAGCATGCACAATGTCGGCACTAGTACAGTGTATATCCACCTTTCGCAGCAATGCAGGCTGCTATTCTCCCATGGAGACGATCGTAGAGATGCTGGATGTAGTCCTGTGGAACGGCTTGCCATGCCATTTCCACCTGGCGCCTCAGTTGGACCAGCGTTCGTGCTGGACGTGCAGACCGCGTGAGACGACGCTTCATCCAGTCCCAAACATGCTCAATGGGGGACAGATCCGGAGATCTTGCTGGCCAGGGTAGTTGACTTACACCTTCTAGAGCACGTTGGGTGGCACGGGATACATGCGGACATGCATTGTCCTGTTGGAACAGCAAGTTCCCTTGCCGGTCTGGGAATGGTAGAACGATGGGTTCGATGACGGTTTGGATGTACCGTGCACTATTCAGTGTCCCCTCGACAATCACCAGTGGTGTACGGCCAGTGTAGGAGATCGCTCCCCACACCATGATGCCGGGTGTTGGCCCTGTGTGCCTCAGTCGTATGCAGTCCTGATTGTGGCGCTCACCTGCACGGCGCCAAACACGCATACGACCATCATTGGCACCAAGGCAGAAGCGACTCTCATCGCTGAAGACGACACGTCTCCATTCGTCCCTCCATTCACGACTGTCGCGACACCACTGGAGGCGGGCTGCACGATGTTGGGGCGTGAGCGGAAGACGGCCTAACGGTGTGCAGGACCGTAGCCCAGCTTCATGGAGACGGTTGCGAATGGTCCTCGCCGATACCCCGTCCTCGCCGATACCCCAGGAGCAACAGTGTCCCTAATTTGCTGGGAAGTGGCGGTGCGGTCCCCTACGGCACTGCGTAGGATCCTACGGTCTTGGCGTGCATCCGTGCGTCGCTGCGGTCCGGTCCCAGGTCGACGGGCACGTGCACCTTCCGCCGACCACTGGCGACAACATCGATATACTGTGGAGACCTCACGCCCCACGTGTTGAGCAATTCGGTGGTACGTCCACCCGGCCTCCCGCATGCCCACTATACGCCCTCGCGCAAAGTCCGTCAACTGCACATACGGTTCACGTCCACGCTGTCGCGGCATGCTACCAGTGTTAAAGACTGCGATGGAGCTCCGTATGCCACGGCAAACTGGCTGACACTGACGGCGGCGGTGCACAAATGCTGCGCAGCTAGCGCCATTCGACGCCCAACACCGCGGTTCCTGGTGTGTCCGCTGTGCCGTGCGTGTGATCATTGTTTGTACAGCCCTCTCGCAGTGTCCGGAGCAAGTATGGTGGGTCTGACACACCGGTGTCAATGTGTTCTTTTTTCCATTTCCAGGAGTGTACTTTGAATGATACATGTGTAACCAATTAGTTTCATTAAAGCCTCAAATGTTGGGGAAAAAACGGCGGAAGCCAAGTTGTACACCTTGTACAATATTTCTAAGCATGGTAGAACGAAAATGCAGAGATCAAAATATTATGAAGATGAAATAATGAGTATGAGTCAATTGCCTAACTCGTGAGCGCCTGTGTTCAAACCACGAGTTACTCGCACACGCACTCCCGAGCAGCTGCCATGCTCAGGATTAACGAGCGAGCGTCATGCGGTTACTGACCGACTCTAGGCTGGTCTGTCTCATACATATTTTTCGCCTTCAATTCCCTTCGTCGTTGTATGCCAGATAACGATAATGATTATAGACACCACTTGACAAAGAAACTTTCCGATAGTTGTTCTTCCCTTACACTGTCTGTGAATAGAATGTGAGGGACACCAAACGATAACGGTATTCTACTATTCACAGGTTAGCCACGATTTTAGGCAGATTACGTGCTGTTGTTATCAAGAATTGACAAATTTGTATCTGACTGGAGTCTTGTAAAGCGGATGATGCTTCAGTGTTCCGTTCTTGAGCCATTGCTTTCGTTACTGTGTATCAATGCACCACCATTAAACTTTTCAGATTAGGGAAAAAATTTAAAAATGTGAGCATAAACGTAAATGTTTCAGTGTGTAGTAGAACAAGTAACTTCATTACGGGCCATAAAGAGTGAAGATTGTCTGCTGCAAGTAAGGTAGTGAAAAATAATGTGAAAATATTTGACAAAGCTTCTGCGCTGAGATTTTAGCATCCCAAGTTGCAACATGGTCCCGTAAATTGGACACTTAAAGCTCCTGCGATTGAAGACGAAGCAGTCTTGGACATGACAAAGATATTTAGATATTACGTGAAAAGGTACTTTCTTCGACTTCAGCTTAATTGGCAGTGGATGGTCGAGATAAGTGGCACACGAACTATATTACTTTCGCTGTACTTTCTCAGTGAAGTGTCAAGAAGAAAGATTTTAGTTGATGGGGTTCATTCTGTTATTTTATTTCTTAGATCATTGAGTAGTTGGTCAGATACACTGGTGTCCAAAATCAAATCACCAAACTGCTGTTTCCCCGTCCTGTGTCTCATTCACGGTACAGTCACACAAACCTTCAACGATCGTATTCTGCACGGAAGATGGCATCTCGGTCAACGGAAAACTACGCCCACGATGACGTCATGGCACCTATCAAATGGGGTAATGTTTCCAGGCTGGAACCACATCCACAATCGTTGTGTACACAGTCGCAGACGGTGCAGTATGGCACAGAGAAGACGCCAACTGTCTCTCTGCTGTGGAAGCCATAGGAAGACTGGAAGCAGGGGGCTCGTAAACTGATGGCATTGTATAGATCGTTCTGTTGTTTCTCGAATGAGGCGACAAGTTTGTAGAGACCGAAACCGTATCCCGAAAACCAAGGCAGGGCCGACCACGTGTGACTTCAGAAGGGAGGACCGTCTTGAGTAGAGTGCAGGTGAATCGGCAAGGTTTAACTGCTGTTAGGTATCGTGACGACATCTCGAGACCTCATTTGCGCTTGTTGCTTGGTGCTGTAGACCCAGACTCCGTACTGATGGACGATGATGTTCGACCTCATAGGCGTTTTTTGGAAACGGAGATACTGCATGCATGGCGTGACCTGCTGGCGCTCCCAATTTGAATCCCATAGAGCACGTCTGGGATGCACAAGGGAGACGGGTTGCATCAAGTCAGCATCCACCAACCACTCTCCAAGTCAAGTGAAGAATGGGCGTTATTGCCTCAAAATGAGGTTGATGACACCATTCACAGCATGCTCCATTGTTGTCAGGCGTGTATTGGTGCCAGACGTAGTCACACTCCACAGTGAGCCGATTAGCCAGTTGTCAGATTGTATGAGCAGAAAACATTAAGTTCAGAAAAGAACGAACAACATTTTTATCTACCGTTATGCATGTTGCAGTTGATTATATCTGTATGCTTTACGTCGTTTCTACTTTACTATCACCTTTTTATACCGTTTTAAGGCAAAATACACCACTGGCCATTAAAATTGCTACAACAAGAAGAAATTCAGATGATAAACGGGTATTCATTGGATAAATATATTATACTAGAACTCACATGTGATAACATTTTCACGCAACTTGGATGCATAAACCCTGAGAAATCAGTACCTAGAACAGCCACCTCTGGCCGTGATGACGGCCTTGATACGCTTGGGCATTGAGTCAAACAGAGCTTGGATGGCGTGTACAGGTACAGCTGCCCATGAAGCTTCAACACGATACCACAGTTCGTCAATAGTAGTGACTGGCGTATTGTTACGAGCCGGTTGCTCGGCCACCATTGACCAGACGTTGTCAATTGGTGAGAGACCAAGAGAATGTGCTCGCCAGGGCAGCAGTCGAACATTTTCTGTATCCAGAAAGGCCCGTACAGGACCTGCAACATGCGGTCGTGCATTATCCTGCTGAAATGTAGGGTTTCACAGGGATCGAATGAAGGGTAGAGCCATGGGTCGTAACACATCTGAAATGTAACGTCCACTGTTCAAAGTGCCATCAATGCGAACAAGAGGTGATAGAGACGTGTAACCAATGGCACCCCATACCATCACGCCGGGTGATACGCCAGTATGGCGATGACAAATACATGCTTCCAATATACGTTCACCGCGATGTCGCCAAATACGGATGCGACCATCATGATGCTGTAAACAGAACCTGGATTCATCCGAAAACATGACGTTTTGCCGTTCGTGCACCCAGGTTCGTCGTTGAGTACACCATCGCTGGCGCTCCTGTCTGTGATGCAGCGTCAAGGGTAACCGCAGCCATGGTCTCCTAACTGATAGTCCATGTTGCTGCAAACGTCGTCGAACTGTTCGTACAGATGGTTATTGTCTTGTAAAACGTCCCCATCTGTTGACTCAGGAATCGAGACGTGGCTGCACGATCCTTTACAGCCATGCGGATAAGATGCCTGTTATCTTGACTGCTAGTGATTCGAGGCCGTTGGGATCTAGCACGGCGTTCTGTATTACCCTCCTGAACCCATCGATTCCATATTCTGCTAAGTCATTGGATCTCGACCACCGCGAGCAGCAATGTCGCGATACGATAAACCGCAATCGCGATAGGCTACAATCCGATCTTTATCAAAGTCCTTTCAGGAGGCATCACAACAACGTTTCACCAGCCAACGCCGGTCAACTGCTGTGTGTGTGTGAGAAATCTGTTGGAAACACTCCTAATCTCAGCACGTTGTAGGTGTCGCCACCGACGCCACCCTTGTGTGTATACTCTGAAAAGCTGATCATTTTCATATCACAGCAAATTCTTCCTATCGGTTAAATGTCGCGTCTGTAGAACGTCATCGTCGTGGTGTAGCAATTTTAATGACCAGTAGTGAAAATGTTACCTCGCAAGATATCCTTTTGTTCCTTAATTTTCGACCCCAGTGTATTTATGGCTGAATTCCTCATATCTTTCAGTGACATACTAAGGATGAGAGGAAGAGAGTGAGGGAGAGGGAGAGAGAGAGGGGGGAGGGAGAGAGACAGAAAGAAAGAGAGAGAGGGGGAGAGGGAGAAATGTGCCAGCGGCGAGAATGTCACTGCAGGCAGAGGGAACGTTTTTATGTTTGCTTCTAACTTTCTGTGGACAGCGCCCTGATCTCGTTCTCTGCTTCACAGGCGGCCCTGTCCTGGCTGTCCGTGGCGGGAAGCGCGGTCGGAGTGGCAGCAGGGACAGCGACCAGCAGAGCGGCAGCGCTGGCCAGGAACGGTCACGTGATGAGCAGGACGGGCCAAATAACGTGCAACGCCCTCAACGTCACCTCGCTGGCTGTCAACGCGACGGGTATTGGTATCGGAGCCTTCAGCCTTGGTGAGCGCATCAAGGAGGGCGAGGCTACACCTCTCGAAGTGCTCCAGTTCAGTGCCTCGGTGCTATTTTTCACCCACGCAACAGTCAACTTCCAGACAGCTTCACAGATAATCAAGGACACCCAAAAGGGAGTAATAGAAGATTACCAGAAGAGTCTGAGAAGCAACAGACACAGGAGAGCGTTCAAGAAGTTGGCAAGGAACACCGCAGCTACTGGTGACAATTTGGTGGACGGCAATGCAAAAGTTATTAGGGGCATCCGTAGCATTGACAATAAGGACGATTTCTTTGCTGGCATCGTTAGGACGAGAAAAGACTTTGGTGGCCACAAGGCAATTTTTTCTGAAAATGGAAACATTATCGTGAATGGTGGTGCAGAAATACACCCAATGAAGTTGTATGAGCTGGGCAAAGAGCAAAGGAAGGAGTTCCTCTCACTGGCCAAGCAGGCATCGCAGGGCAAAATATCCGATGCCACTTTCAGAGCTCGATTTGACTCAGTACTCAACTCTAACACTGCAGGCTCCTCTGGTAGAAACATGTCGCTGAGCAGTGGCGCAACGGAGGCAATAAGTGCACTTACGTCACAGCTGCAGCAGGGAATACAAGGGATAACCATAGGCAGAAATGAGCTTGTGCTTATGATGTCAGTTGTGGATGAGCTCACACATCTGGTGTGCTCGAGGACCAATAACAAATACGCAAAATGGTGGCAGCTTATCTGGTACCACATTAGCAAGCTTGTTAGGGAAATGATGGCTACATATGATGAAACTCTGCACCTTGAAAGACAGATTCATAAGTTCGTAGATAACGACCGTTTGAACCTGAAACACGGAATTCAAATGTCCAAAGCCTTCATTCGTTATGTTCATAAGGTATATCATCGGTACAAAGATCACATTGAGGAACTGATAAATGATATAGAGAAACTGATGCCAAATGCCGTAGAGAAACAGGACACAATTTGTCCATACTGTAAACAGGCAATGTGATAAATAAAAACGGTGTACTTAGGGAATTTGTGCGTTCCGAACTGGAATGGAGAAAGACAAAATATTGTTTTTTTGCAACAGTTTCCGTAACACAATTGTTTTAGAGTAAATGTAACATGTGTTTTTATTATAAAGGACTTCACCAATTTCACATTGTGATATTGAGTATAATCTATAGTTACATGTTTATGCAAGGTAGAACTACCTCACAATTTTGAGCTTCAGTTCATGGTACATGAAGTGTTCAACAAAGCTTTGTGTTCCTTGTAACGCAAGATTTGTGCAGTGTTTGGAAGCCAGTGTTGCAATGAAAGCACTATAAGTTTGTTACTATATTACTTAGATTATCTCAGTATTGTCAAACTTGCAGCACAGTAATAAGGCATAGCTACAGTTTCACTTTATTTGTTTGCTTCTCATGTTCAAAAGCAACAGAACACCTTAAACGAGCAGAGATTGGGCCCAGATAACTTGTTCCGCGGATGATGCCATCGACTTGTATAAGGCGCGAATGCCGTCCTATGATATAGCCTTGGTTCAAATGGCTCTGAGCACTATGGGACTTAACTTCTGAGGTCATCGGTCCCCTAGAACTACTTAAACCTAACTAACCTAAGGACATCACACACATCCATTCCCGAGGCAGGATTCGAACCTGCGACCGTAGCGGTAGCGCGGTTCCAAACTGTAGCGCCTGGAACCGCTCGGCCACCCCGGCCGGCGATATAGCCTTCCATGCTACGTTTACCTGATTGCAAAGTTCATCTGTGGCAGGTGGCATTTGGTCATATTACTGCTTTCATCATTTCACCATATCCCACAAATTTTCGATTTGGTGACAAGTCTGGTAATCTGGTGGGCCAGGGCAAATGGCTGACTTCCTGTGACACCAAGAAGACACGTGTTCGTGCATCAACATGTTTTCGTGCACTTTCTTGCTGGAAAATGGCACCTGGGATGTTGTGCAGATAGAATATGGCTACGGTTCACAGGATGTCATTCACGTAGGTCACACTAGTCACAGTGCCTTGTACAAGCACCAGCTGTGATTTGTGGTTGTACCCAATAGCACGCCACACCACAGGGCTTGAATTGCGCTGTATGTCTTGTGCGAATAGAGTCACTGTGATGCCACTCCCGCTGTCTGCAGTGAACCTAAATGCGGCAGTCATTTTGAAACAAACAGAACCTTGATGTTTCCGAAAACAATACCTTATGCCATTCCTGTCCCCAGGCACGACGTTCCATACACCACTGCCGTCTAGCATGTTACTGCACATTCGTCAAAGGTAGCCAGAGAAGTGGACGACGCCCACGTAACAAATACCGTAATAAACGGCGACTGACTGTCATTCCTGATAGAGTACGTTGTCTTACAGTGTTCCACTGTCAGGCCACAGCCGAAGTGGACGCAGATCTGTCCTTTTCCGATGAGTCGTCGATGTTTTCGGGGGATTTCTGGGTCGTGCGGCCTGACTCATTTAGTCGTGTTCTATGGCTTTCCACGAATCAGTCTGCACACACCCGTTGCACTGCCGAAACACTTCGTCCTTCACGAGCAGCAGATTTCCGGATGGATGCATCACATTATTTCATGCCCATAATGCGCCCTCTTTCAAACTGACTGATTTGACCGCATGGGTCGCCATACGTCTGCGAAGATTCCTGCGTGTCGGTTATAGCTGACAATTATTGAACCAAATGAAAAAAAAAACGCAAATTAGTTACAAACTACTGTGTGCGTGCACTTTATTCAACATGTAAACGTCACTACAGATATTCGAAATTAGCTTATGACATGCTCGATATGCCTGCCGTCACTGGCGATGATGTGGCGCAGAAAAATAGCGAAATTTTGCATGAGCCTCTGAAGTGTAGGATCACCTTTGCTGTCGTTGACTTCCTGAATGGCTGTTTTCAGCTCAGAGATTATTTCTGTATACCTTGACATTAATACAGCCCGACCAAAAGGAGTCGCATGTGTTGAGATACGGACAATAATGCCGCCAATCGAGGCCCTTGACAGGGGACTCTGGGGACCCCAGAGCCAGAATGCGATCCCCAAAGTGCTTCTCCAGGACATCATTCTCTTGCTTCGATGGGGTCGAGCTCCGTCTAGTATGAACAACATCTTGTTAAAATTAGGGAGACTTTGGATAATGGGGATGAAATCATATTCCGAAACCTTCACTTATCGTTCTGTAATCACTGTGCCATCAAGGAATATCGCACCGATTATTCTGTGATTGGGCTTTCGCTCATTGACGAATGCATCCGAATGAAAGTGGGCTTTGTCGCTAAACCAAATTATGTTCACATCAACAATTTCCATCATGCCCCGCGGCCAACCGTGCAATTTGAACTTCCTAACGCCAACCGTTCAGAAGTTATGTCCATTGTATTTAATATGGTTCAATAACTGTCACCCTGTAAGTCACACTAATCCCTTACCTTCGGTTTTTAGCAACAATGAGAGATGCAGGCACATTTTATCGGTAGGTGAAGTTGCGCCTCGAAATCGATGCATGATTTCCCTAAATCATATCAGGCAAATGCCGAGATGGTTCCTTTGACAGGTCACGGCCGCTTTCCTTCCCCATCCTTCTGTAAATCGAGCCTGCGTTCCGTCTCTAATGACCTCGTCGTTGACGGGATGTTAAACACTAATCTCCTCCTCCTCCTCCGATATCGGTGTGGACCTCGTACCCACGTGTCGACATGGTTGAAATGCTAATATTTTCTACAGAACATACTAATGTACATGTCCTGTTAATATGAACGTAATATCTCTTGTCGTTCAAGGTGTTCTGTCATTTCTTAACATGAGTGTATTATTATTATTATTATGAGTCTTTTTTTACTGATTACCTTTTGTTACTTTCTGATTTTTGGGTAATACTTGTTATTTGCAATTTGCAGTAAAAGAAATGATTAATTTTTTGTTGTGCTTATGTGGATATATAGAGAAAGAAATGAGAGGACTTTGTATGTGACAGAGAGAAAGAGGTAGTTTGCATATTATTCCGCTAAGAGAAAGGACAGTGAGTCACATACTAAGCTAAATAGTGGAGAGAACACAGCCAAAAGTCTGAAAGGGTAAAAAGGCATCACAGGCGATATGGGATGCAATGGAAACAATTATACAAATGAGATATCTGTGCAGTTCAGAAGAAAAAGTCAGTTCCCTTAATCCACTTGAGAATCAATGTTTTCTTCTGAAACCACTGATAACATTGATTCAATAAAAATGTTTAGTTATCTTGAGAAACTCTGTTGCTTTGTAGAAAACTTTTTCTCACTTATTACAAGTTTCACACAAGATGACATATATTTATAAGTTTCATATTAACTTCCATTTTCTATTAAAAGTACTCTTACTGTTAAAGCTGTTTTATTTTGTGGCTTGTTGAGTCACAGTTGTCACATCATTATGAGTATTTATGCACTTTGTATATCTAAATCACGTTTTGACTGTGTTAAATCTAAGACATAATTAATCTTGTAAATAAAAAAAATGACGCAGACATTGGTTTATTCATTCATCAACGATAGAACACGCAATCATTTTTAAGACTGCATGTGAAACAAAATGTACTTGGATTATACTGATGAAAAATATTCTCATGTTTATTATAGGAAATATTCTACCAACACAATATCATTGTCGCCATTACTGATAACTACAGTATTCGAACTTTACTGTGCCTGCTGATTAGTGTTCTTGTAACATATGGTAGAGCAGAAATAAATATTTTTTCTTGAGAACTTTTGGGTGTTCTAACCACTGTTGCCAATAAGAGACTGAAGGAAGACTGTTCTCAGTTATGTAGGTGCTACGCTTTATGATTGTTGAAAGTCCTGAGTAACTGAAAGAAATAAGTAAGTAATATACGACTCTCCTGTTCCTCTGGTGCTGACTAAAATTACTTGGTTGGTTAAAAAGTCATTAGTAGTCATGATGGATCATATCTGGATGGATGTGCACCTCAAAGATGGTGTTGCAGTGAAACAATGCTTAAATGCACAACAAACAGTCACCAGAGATTACATTAGCGTTTCCTTTAAAGATCAACATTAATGCTGCTAGGGTGAATATATATTAATGTAATGTACACGATTATATGTTTACCTTTGTGGTAAACTTCCAACGTTATTTTATGTAGACAATAGTGCTAGTATTTTCCTAAAGATAAGATTTTCCTTAAAAGTATTTACCTGATTTATGACCAATTAATACATTCTCATGTAGGTTAGTTGTCACCTTGTTTTATCACCTTATTTCATATGTTCTGCTACAGCTTCTGAGTACTTAAATGTATGTTTTACAACTGATGATCAGTAAGTTTTCATGCACCACATAAAACCGGGGAGAACTGTGCTTCACAGGACAACCAGACGAGGAAATGGAGAGGTTAGTATCTCACATTTGGAACCGTCAGCAGACAGTCATTTTGGTAATGGAGGTAGGTCTGTAGAGAGAACGTGGAGAGTGGGATCGAATTTTGACTGCAGTTAGCAGATTCAAACAAATGTATGTGACTGTAGCTATGCAAACTTCTGAGTAATTAAAAAACATTATTATTGTGTGATGACACTATATTATCCACTGTAGTCTTTTAATCATTTTCAAACCCAATTACATTACTCATTCTGGTATTTGACAGAACTTCATCGTTGATATCTAAACAGTGCATAAGTTTATATAGATTGGTATTTCTGTTTGGGATTGGGAAGTAACAGGAAGTATTACCTAATAGATTGGGAACTCTCATATCCTCATTAATCACATTAATAAAGGGCAGTTAACATGTAAAAACAGATAATATCAAACATCATGAATAAGAGCTGACTTCCAATAGGATAATGGGAAAGAAAGGTAGTTACAAATTCTGAAGTGCACATTTACTATAATGACATCAACATTTGTGTTAATTTTATACACACTTTTTCATACTGTACAATTCATGTTCTTGTAAGTGCAGTAAAACTGGGACACATCTGTTCGCATCTCAGTGCTTCAAAAATTTATGAATGTGTATGTTCACACATGTAATCATTGACTGAAATTCTGTATTCAAAGGATTGTTATTAAACAATTTTGTGAAAGTTTAGTTTCATATAACAAGTACAATATTCTCTTCCACATAAAATTCCTATGGCCATGAATTTCAATTGTTACCCATTTACTACTTCTCTCCATTACATATCCTTGCTATCTAGTTTCTTCTTATGTCTCTACCCCGCTTTCACCAGTTTCGTACTGGACCGGCCTGTATTTCTCACCTGCTAATTACTTTCTGTAGGCTCCTTTTCCTCTTCTTCTCATCACATTGTTGAACTCTCCAGCAAATGTAGTGTTTACCACTACAGTCTACAGTACTTCTGACTTACCTCTCACCTATTTCTTCTCTTTCTGTTTTCGTAATTGTCAAAATCCTGCTTTCAAGAACAATTCAGTTGTAATTTGTGTCAAAATGGTTATTCCACTTCTGAGCCTGTAATGCTGGAGAATGACATGGCTTCTGTCAGTTAAGCCCTACTAATAATGACGCATTTCTGGTCAGAGGTGCACTCAAACGACACTCTATATCCCATCACCCCTGACTTTTATTCTCAGTTGCTGAGAAAGGGTCTACATGTGTTTGTAGTTCTCCCAGTGTGATGATCTCTACTGCTTACTCAGAAAATTTTGTATTTCTATTGAGAACATGATTTCAAAAATTCGAAGTAAAAGTTTTCTCTTTTGTCATGATATTTTTATGTAAATATTGTGGAACATACAACCTATCAAATTGATGTCTCATATTGAAGTATTATTGTAGACAATTTGTCTCACTGTGAAAGGGAAGAGGGTAGAAAATAAATGATGCCCAACTAATCAACTGATGTTAAGTAAACGTTTCTGTGCTGTTATACTGTATTTGTGAATGGGTGTCATTTCATGAAGAGATTATTATATGGTTCAAATCCTGAGTCAACAAATCCCAATACACTGATTCCAGAAAAATATCTATTAATATTTAAAACTAGACAATTATTTTAATGCTCCTATGGCTTGCTTCAAAGTCACATTATTCTTGACACCCCAGTACATAAGGATTGTAGGTCGACTCTAGCATGTTTCGCCCTCCAGTGAGGACATGTGATGTTAATTCACAATTCTGCATTAAAACTCAATGCCAATTGTAGGTGAGGACGAAAAACTGAATATGTTGGTTGTAGGCATTACTCTGAGATGAAGAGGTTGACACACAAGAGGAAGTCGTGGTGAGTCACACCAAAATAGTTAGATGACTAATAAACAACAGTCTCCCTTCCCAATCCTCTTTAAAAACCACTCCCTCTCCCTCCTTCTCTGTCTGTCTGTCTGTCTGTCTGTCTCTCTCTCTCTCTCTCTCTGTGATCCCCAGGATGAGTTGTGTGGCCATGACCATGATGTTACTAGCAGACACTCATAATCAGCAGACTATAGAAACCTATATAGTGTTTTCGTGTCCAACATTTCGCGCTTATGAGGGTCCATGGACACTGCAAGAAAACGAAATCTTAGGAGAACCATTCTGATCGACGACTGCTAAACCTCCATTCCCAATACATTCACACTGGTCGGATTGGGTCCAAGTTTTATGCATCTTTCTTGATGGGCCGGCTGAGTGGCCGAGCGGTTCTAGGCGCTACAGTCTGGAACCGCGCTACCGCTATGGTCGCAGGTTCGAATCCTGCTTCGGGCATGGATGTGTGTGATGTTCTTAGGTTGGTTAGGTTTAAGTAGTTCTAAGTTTTAGGGGACTGATGACCTCAGAAGTTAAGTCCCATAGTGCTCAGAGCCATTTGAACCATTTTCTTGATGGTCTCCGTGGATTGCTAAATAGGATTCAGTTCAGCCATCATCCAGGAAGCGACAGTGCATAAAAAGATTGTAGAGTAATCCTCGCTGTATGACAAAGTTCGAGGGTCTATGGGATGGTGTGTATATTGTCAAGTGGAATGCCTTGCCTGGTGTTATTTTCCATATGGGAACGGACTCATCTAATTATGGCTTAGGGGTAGAATAGTTTCAAGAGGTAGGAGAAGGAGAAAATAAAGAACACAGAACAGTCGCGTTCGCAAGCCGAAAGTTGACGAAATGTGTTCTCAAATGACCAGACACACTACTGAAAGAAGAACATTTGAACAGGTTGAAAGAGAACTGACAAAGGCTATGGATATCTTGGGGACCTACTACGAAACAAATTACCTGCAGCCTAATTCAGAAAAAAAATTAAGTAAGCGCATTGGACCTGAGTCACAGAGAAGCATAAAGATAGCTAGAAAAAGAACGGAGAGGGATTAGGCTACACCACTGCACCAAAGAAAAATACTTCGGAATCAACCTGGACAATAACTATCATTTAATAAACACTGCACTGATCTAAAAGGAAAAATATGTGCAAAGGAGAATATTATTCGTAAACTGAATCAACCTGGGGAGTTCAGCCTAAACTTTTTCGATCACCAGCAATAAGACGCTGTTTTGCAGCAGGAGAATATGCGGCACCGATGTGGGAGGCATCTTGCCACTCCAAACAAGTCGACGACGGTTTAAATGAGACAGTCAGGATTGTCGCCGTATGGCTGAGGCCTACACCTTACTCACTTGCGGCGATAACAGCACCAAATATCAGACGAAAAGTGTGTAAAACCACCAAAGAATTCCAACTCGTATTAAGTAAAGGAAGACCATTATCCAACGCACAGTACCGCTAGAAGGACGATCGTCGACTCGCAGTGTATTGTTATAGTCGGTCTCTCTGCACTGTTCAAACTTGTACCCCAAAGAGAAGATGGTATAAAGGCAGCAGCTACATAGAGAGCAGTGGATAGATTAAGATCATAAGATCAGGACCCTCAAAACACAAAGCAGACAAGTTAAGTAGGGCTACACTGACAATGACCACTGTGAATGCTTAGCAACACATACGATTGAACATTTGCTGCCACGCACAACAATGGAGTTTCTTTGCGCAATGGAAGATCTATTTTTAAGCAATGATAAGGTCGTTAGGAAGAAGAGAGTTTAAATTTTCTATCTCGGACACAGAAAGTAAGTGATAAGATAAGCGTATGCTACAAAGAAATGATCTATTGCATTAATCTAGAGGAATGTTATCCAAACTTTTGACGTCACTGCGGATCATTATATGCACGGCTTCACAAACATTCTATACCAACGTCCACCTCTTTGTCTGCTATGTTAGTGACCAGATCTTTTCATTTCTAAAAATTTTCATGACACTTAAGACAACCAACAAATTTTGCTCTCTTCGGAAGAGTCATTTTCCATCTGTATCTTTCTCATGTCTCGAAAAGTCTGTTTAATTTCTCAATGTTTATTTTCCATCGTTTCTGAAATTATGTCTGATGAAAATCTTCACATTTGTTCATAAGGCTCAAATTGTCGGTGACGTCTTTCCTAAGCAATTTATTTCGACTGTTTCCTACGCAATTGTTTGTATATCGATGTTTATTTATGAGCTCCATTCATGGAATGCTTTAACTGCTGCTTCCTATGGACATATCTACTTCTGAAACGATAAATGATTTCATTCTGTAATTATTCCATATCTTTTTTACTGAATAACTTTCAGAGTATGTGTAGTACTTATCACTGAGTCAATACAAAAATCTAAAATTCACTCTATCGCCCCTTCATTATATAACGGATGCTTCATTATTTTTAAATGCCTCAACAAATAATCTCTGTAACCACCAATATCTTCATCACGTAAAGCAAGTAACTTTTTTCGGGTTGGTGGAGCCACAGTCTTATGCCGGCTCTGTTGTACCAGATAACGCCATACGTACTGATACAATAAGATTTACGGCGTGGTAAGCGGGCTGTCTCAGTTCTTGGCAAGTTAGGCATTTAACGGATTGTTGTGGACTATACTTTTGTACTGTAAGAGCTCTTTTTCGTGTAGATTTCAATCTTTAATACAGTTGGGGCCTTCCCTTTTAATATTCGTAAGAAACATTTTAAGAATTCAGATAGTGTTTTAGAAACTTGTTTACTTTTTACCTCGTATCAGGTCTTGGGGAGACATGTGGCAACAGCCTAAATACCAAGATGACGAACACCATTATTCACTGTCCTAATTAGTAGCGATGTTATTATAAAGACTCCATCTTAAGGAACCCACAGGCTCAAACGTAACCACAATTGCTTGCCCAGAACAGACGGTGAAAATACCTACATAAGGTTCTTATGCCAAGGAACACATTTCATGAAAAAGTTGGGCAGAATTGAAATTTATATAATAGCAGATGACACAAGTCAACTACTCACCTCAAAAACACAATTTTTTTTTGCAAACTGCAGGATGTATGAATTTTATATAGCAGATTACACACTATTAACAGTACATTACATTTCATGATCTCTGACTTCGAGAATTCAAGAATCAGAGAGTCGGACCAACGCGACATTAAAGTGAGAAGTGGATCCATAGGCGCATATATAAAAAAGGTCTAACTGTAACCTTAAAGAAACTGAGTAGCGAAATAAATTCTGACTTTGTAGGTAAATGTCTGCAGCCCCGGTACACATTCAAATCCCAGCGCCACCGTACCGCAGCACACCACTAGAATAGCGAAAGCGAAGTGGCGCACCTCACTTTAAATTTGACTATCGTGCGTTAATTTGTTTTCGGCAGCAACGGAAATGTTGCAACCGTGTCAGATTAAACCAGAAGGCTAAAAATATCACCTGTACTGGTCTCACACGGCTACGACATTTCCGCAATTCGGCCGCCAGTAACAGACAGTATATGAGGAAATATTAATCGAACAGGTGAGAAGGAGCTTAATTAGGTATCATAACGTAGTTTGCATAATGAGATTCTGGCTTAATGGACAAAGAGTTCTAAGTGATACGAGAAAACCTTGGTTGACACAGCGTTCACAGTATACTTACGGCGGGACGGAATCGTTCGTCTGCATTCTCTCTTTTATAGTTATCGAAAGTCCACCTGCCTCGATATACTTCTTTCCGACGTCCCTTCACTCTGTAGTAGCAGATTCGTTATAGGCAGTGTACAGCTGCGTTGGTGAAACCCCTACCTACACTACTGGCCATTGCTACACCAAGAAGAAATGCAGATGATAAACGGGTTTTCATTGGACAAATATATTATACTAGAACTGACATGTGATTATATTTTCACGCAATTTGGGTAAATAGATCCTGAAAAATCAGTACCCAGGACAACCACCTCTGGCCGTAATAACGGCCCTGATACGCCTGGGCATTTACTCAAACAGAGTTTGGATGGCGTGTACAAGTACAGCTGCCCATGCAGCTTCAACACGATACTACAGTTCATCAAGAGTAGTGACTGACCCATTGTGACGAGCCAGTTGCTCGGCCACCATTGACCAGACGTTTCCAGTTGGTAAAAGATCTGGAGAATGTGCTGGCCAGGGCAAGGGTCGAACATTTTCTGTATCCAGAAAGGCCCGTACAGGACCTGCAACATGCGGTCGTGCATTATCCTGCTGGATTGTAGGGTTTCGCAGGGATCGAATGAAGGGTAGAGCCACGTGTCGTAACACATCTAAAATGTAACGTCCACTGTTCAAAGTGCCGTCAATGTGAATAAGAGGTGACCGAGACGTGTAACCAATGGCACCCTATGCCATCACGCCGGCTGATACGCCAGTATGGCGATGACGAATACACGCTTCCAATGTGCGTTCACCGCGATGTCGCCAAACACGATGCGACCATCATGATGCTGTAAACAGAACCTGGATTCACCCGAAAAAAATGACGTTTTGCCATTCGTGCACCCAGGTTCGTCATTCAGTACACCATCGCAGGCACTCCTGTCTGTGATGCAGCGTCAAGGGTAACCGCAGCCATGGTCTCCGAGCTAATAGTCCATGTTGCTGCAAACGTCGTCGAACTGTTCGTGCAGATGGTTGTTGTCTTGCAATCGTCCCCATCTGTTGACTCAGGAATCTAGATGTGGCTGCACGATCCTTTACAGCCATGCGGATAAGATGCCTCTCATCTCGACTGCTAGTGATACGAGGCCGTTGGGATCCAGCACGACGTTCCGTATTACCCTCTGAACTGTGGTATCGTGTTGAAGCTGCGTGGGCAGCTGTACCTGTACACGACATCCAAGCTCTGTTTAACTCAATGCCCAGGCGTATCAAGGCCGTTATTGCGGCCAGAGTTGGTTGTTCTGGGTACTGATTTCTCAGGATCTATGTACCCAAATTGCGTGAAAATGTTATCACATGTCAGTTCTAGTATATTATATTCGTCCAATGAATACCCGTTTATCATCTGCATTTCTTCTTTGTGCAGCAATTTTAATGGCCAGTAGTGTAATTGATATTTATGTACTGGTAATTTTGTAATGGCTTCAAATGATAATGCAAGTCATTCTGTATTTTGTTCATAACACGGTTTTAAAAAACAATCATTGGTAATAGGACTTCCAGGTAATTTTCTTTGTCTCCGGCACTATAATAAATAAAAATCTAAAATTGTGGCAGCATCATTCCATTAATAACAAAAGGCTGCGTACCAAATTTGAACAAAATGCGATAATAACTAATACGGTTTATTTAGATTCGTAGAGGGTACGAATCTTCGTATTGACTGACTGTTACAGTATTCATTTCTCACGGCAGGCAGCGTCAGCTACGCTATGAGCAAAGCGACAAAAAAAAAAAAAAAAAAAAAAAAAAAAAAAAAAAAAAAAAAAAACGTAGCCATCCTGCAGGCACCGTACCAAACGACTGATTGCCTTACTGCAACGAATGTCATCTCGTAATAACTTGCCACGTTACATATTGATCTCGTAGCTATATAGGAAGACTTGCTTTAACATCAGGTCGAGTATGAGACCATTAGAGACGGACGTAAGAACGGATTGGATGAGAACGGGCTAAGGAATCGAATTTGTTCTTTTCGAAAGAATGGCACTGGCATTCACCTGAATCGATACAATGAAACAATGCAAGCCATTAAATCAAACATGATCTCACGAAATCACTAGGGAAATATATGCTTAGAAACGACCGGAAAACACGGAAAAATATCAGCTCCACTGCGTCATGTCAAGGCGAAGGTTTAGAAGGCAAATACAGGACTGCGAAACGTACCCAGCTGCGCACATAGTAACTATTTCGCTCGGTCTCTTGGATTTATGTCGGACGCGGTGAAAACCACAGCACTTCTTGCGTCGAGAGATAAAGTGGGAGTCATATGTAATCCCTGTCTTTATCTGCTTGCGTTATCTGCAGCTTACAGCTGTCCACTTGCTTTTCTGAAATAACAAGTGTAGCGTTAATGTTAAATCCCGCCTAGTCGTCGAATATGGGGTGTCTAAGAAACCTGCTTTGTCGGATCCGTTGGACAACAATTCAACCAAATCGCATTAATGAGTTCTATTACGAAAAAGTAAATGACAATACCGAACCCTGAATATTACAAAGATTCATCCCAAACAGAGAGCGAAATGCAAAATAAATCGTTCTCCAGTATAAACGATCCTAATACAAGCAAAGTAGTAGAGTTTACGCTCCTATTAAGGTCACTAGTCTTGAACCTTCACTTCGACTGGGCAGCGACCAGTCGGGCGCACTGCTTACGTCCTCTTCGCCTGCTGCTGCTGCGTTGTTGTCGGAGAGGGCTCGGCCAGCGTGCAATTGGCTGACCTCTTCTCCCAGCCCTCTCTGCTGTATCGTTCGTGACTGGCAATCCGGAGCTTGACTTTACGCCGTGACAGTTAAAGACCATAGTAAAATGTCTGACTAGTCAAATATTTTTCACTCATTTGGCCAGTTGCCTTTTCGAATAACTTTCTGACGTGCAAGGAACAGTGACATTTATTTTCGTACTTCTGTTCGTTAAGCAGTATATCCAGTAGAGACAGAAGGAACGTTTTCGGTATTACACAAAAAAACACCAGATACAAATCAAATTTTGCACTCAAAGGAGTTTTGCATTGACAGCAACATACTATTCTAAACAATCAAGATGTTGCTGAGCCATCCCCCTCAAGGATGTATCTATAGTGGACAGAAGCATTGTTGTCACGCAGATCTGTAAGTCCGGAATGTCCATCCAATGAGTGCTGGCAGGATTCCTCTAATGCAGGGAAACATAAATAAAACTCTAGGCCCTATATGGAGAATATGACGGACGTTCTCTAACAACTGCCCCACGCTTAACCACGAAATTATACACACGGGTCTCACTTTTGAGGTAGTCGTCGGCGTGCTACAAAGACCACTTTTATTCCACGTACAACTATGGTCGGAGGCGCAGAATTTTTGAAAATTTTTGCAAACCTCCTCATAAAATTTTGCACTAAAGATTGGGTTGATGCACGAATTTCCGGTGGACTAAGTCTTTGTAAACGAAGTGATTAGCAAATGAATCTTCATATTTGACTTTAACAGATGATTCATTTTAGGCCAGTGGAGAAGAGAGCGGACATCATTCCATTGTCATTCAAAATCTGGAACGAACTGATAGCAGAATGTCTTGTTTCCCGTAAAGATGAATTGCAGCAGTTTCTGTCTGTACTGCCCTCTCTGTCCATCAACTCTCTCTCCCTCATTTCTCTCTATAACTCTCCTTCTTCCCCTTCTCTCTTCACCATCTCATCCTGCCCTGTTTCCTACGATACTGTGCCAACTCAACATGCCTGTCATGCAGGGCAGCCAAGACGCCAGGGGCCTGGAAAATTTCGTTTTGCATATATCTCTGCTCCAATAGGGGCTAGGTAGTTATAAACCTCACAGTTGGTTCAAATGGCTCAGAGCACTATGCAACTTAACTTCTGAGGTCATCAGTCGCCTAGAACTTAGAACTAATCAAACCTAACTAACCTAAGGACATCACACACAACCATGTCTGAGGCAGGATTCGAACCTGCAACCGTAGCGGTCGCTCGCTCCAGACTGTACAGCCCAGAACCGCGCGGCCACTCCGGCTGGCAAACCTCACAGTGTCAACACTTTTGTGGCCTGCTGTTTTTGTGCCAAATTTCCCTGAAATCGATCCAGGAGTTTAGGAGGAGATCCTGGACACAAACACACACACACACACACACACACACAAATAGTATGTTGTTTCAATTACATGTGTAACATAGTAATTTAGTTAGCGCTCTATTTGCCTAATTTTTAATGTACTTGTATGTAAAAGTGCAGTAGATTGCATACTGAATTTCATTTGACCACCTTTTGTAATTATGTGTCACTATGTAGTTACTAAATATGCTTGTGCTGCCCACTTGGCATTATCCATTCGGTTCTGGTTACAGTGCACTAATAGAACATTTAATTTATTCAGAGTAATTATCAATTCTCTGCTTTGTAATTGATTTTATAGCGCAGGCAACTGTGACTGAAGTACTAATACAATCTTACTCCCACATTCCATTCTGCTGTATGTATATGAGGTCTTCTAAATGAGTAAAAAACGTTTAATTTAGGTTTCACCACAAATTACACAAATTTAAAAATCATCTTAATTCACTGAATGCCTAAGGACTACAACTACAAAAAAATTGGAATTATTGTACCAATAAGATTGTGGAGAGGTCGAACCATGCTGCATTTTATTGCCAGAACCCTTAGCAGATGCAACAGATTTATTAAAGGGACTGCCTACACTGAGCTTATCTATCCACTTCCCTACTACTTCTGCGTCGTTTAAGATCATTACTGGAGAGGAATGGTGGAGGATACCGAAAAAGTTCAAGGAGGAAAGAGAGCGTCCCACGTGTTATATTGGTGTGGGAATCACTAAAAAGACCTTTTTCGTAGTGGCGAAATCTTCTCAAGTAATTTCAGTCATCAACTTTTCTCCTCCGAACGCCAAAATATTTGTGTTGACTCCAATCTCAAATGGTTCAAATGGCTCTGAGCACTATGGGACTTAACATCTGAGGTCATTAGTCCCCTAGACCTTAGAACTACTTAAACCCAACTAACCGAAGGACATCACACACATCCATGCCCGAGGCAGGATTCGAACCTGCGACAGTAGTGGTCGCGCGGTTGCAGAACGAAGCGCCTAGAACCGCTGGGCCACACCGGCCGGTGACTCCGATCTACTCAGAGAGACATGAACATACACTCCTGGAAATGGAAAAAAGAACACATTGACACCGGTGTGTCAGACCCACCATACTTGCTCCGGACACTGCGAGAGGGCTGTACAAGCAATGATCACACGCACGGCACAGCGGACACACCAGGAACCGCGGTGTTGGCCGTCGAATGGCGCTAGCTGCGCAGCATTTGTGCACCGCCGCCGTCAGTGTCAGCCAGTTTGCCGTGGCATACGGAGCTCCATCGCAGTCTTTAACACTGGTAGCATGCCGCGACAGCGTGGATGTGAACCGTATGTGCAGTTGACGGACTTTGAGCGAGGGCGTATAGTGGGCATGCGGGAGGCTGGGTGGACGTACCGCCGAATTGCTCAACACGTGGGGCGTGAGGTCTCCACAGTACATCGATGTTGTCGCCAGTGGTCGGCGGAAGGTGCACGTGCCCGTCGACCTGGGACCGGACCGCAGCGACGCACGGATGCACGCCAAGACCGTAGGATCCTACGCAGTGCCGTAGGGGACCGCACCGCCACTTCCCAGCAAATTAGGGACACTGTTGCTCCTGGGGTATCGGCGAGGACCATTCGCAACCGTCTCCATGAAGCTGGGCTACGGTCCCGCACACCGTTAGGCCGTCGTCCGCTCACGCCCCAACATCGTGCAGCCCGCCTCCAGTGGTGTCGCGACAGGCGTGAATGGAGGGACGAATGGAGACGTGTCGTCTTCAGCGATGAGAGTCGCTTCTGCCTTGGTGCCAATGATGGTCGTATGCGTGTTTGGCGCCGTGCAGGTGAGCGCCATAATCAGGACTGCATACGACCGAGGCACACAGGGCCAACACCCGGCATCATGGTGTGGGGAGCGATCTCCTACACTGGCCGTACACCACTGGTGATCGTCGAGGGACACTGAATAGTGCACGGTACATCCAAACCGTCATCGAACCCATCGTTCTACCATTCCTAGACCGGCAAGGGAACTTGCTGTTCCAACAGGACAATGCACGTCCGCATGTATTCCGTGCCACCCAACGTGCTCTAGAAGGTGTAAGTCAACTACCCTGGCCAGCAAGATCTCCGGATCTGTCCCCCATTGAGCATGTTTGGGACTGGATGAAGCGTCGTCTCACGCGGTCTGCACGTCCAGCACGAACGCTGGTCCAGCTGAGGCGCCAGGTGGAAATGGCATGGCAAGCCGTTCCACAGGACTACATCCAGCATCTCTACGATCGTCTCCATGGGAGAATAGCAGCCTGCATTGCTGCGAAAGGTGGATATACACTGTACTAGTGCCGACATTGTGCATGCTCTGTTGCCTGTGTCTATGTGCCTGTGGTTCTGTCAGTGTGATCATGTGTTGTATCTGACCCCAGGAATGTGTTAATAAAGTTTCCCCTTCCTGGGACAATGAATTCACGGTGTTCTTATTTCAATTTCCAGGAGTGTAGTAATAAAAGAAGGGAAATCATGAACTGACAGGGCAAAAACTCCCACCCACTGCTTAGCCATGGGTTGCAAGACACTGGAACACCAGCACTGTCTAGCCATTACGATTAACGAACTGTGGTTTGGGAGGACACACCCAGTGTCTGTCTGTCACCTGGGCTCAGTTCAACTCGGTGCCAAGCCACTTCAGGGTAGTTGCTGCTGCAAGAGGTGGCATTTCAGCGCTCTAAATCCAGCACCCGGCAAAACATTAAATCTAACTGAACTTAATCATAAGTTCTTTCTGCTATACTGAATGCAAACAAGAGGTAAAACTTAGTTATTTGTTGTTTTCTATGCCGCTGCTATTTTAATAGCCAATACCTGTCTTCCAATAGCAGACAATGCCGCGCGTCTCACCTACCAAAATATTTAGAAAGCACCTCTGAACAAACTGGGAAATTTTGTCAGTCTAGTTTTGCCTTTTAACAAATGCTTAGGATTATCATTCTTAGTAAAAGCACCTTTCATATTTTGGCTGGACATACAGGTACGTCATACAGTAGAGAAACTCTATTTGCATTGTTTATTGTTATTGTTTCAGTTACTTATTAAATCATGCTTCTAGAACTCTATAATATTCTACAGCTCTAGGAGAGACACAGTATTCACTGTTCTAAATGTGTTGCCGACATCATACTAAAGCTTGCTAACGATTTTTCTAGTTTAGTGTTGGACACTGAAAGACATGTTATCTGTGCCGTTTGTACATTTAATGTTTCTCTGTAGTATTTGTTGTCTTACAAGTTCCTTCAGATATCGTCAATATCAACAAAGTTCTACTCAACACTAGATTTATTGATGGTAGAGTAATTATCCTGTGGGTATTTTTGCTTATTCGTTACTGTAAAAAGAAATAGGTGTTGTGCACTACCCGCAAAATAGTAACAAAATAACTATGTCAAAATATGTCGCTTAACTGTGGTACTCAACTGCAATTATTTTCCTTAGTGTCCGCCTACCATGTTCTTCCATGTATCCTGAAAAGTTTGTAAAAGCAAAAGAAGCGTCAGAACGTTCATGGATAAAGTATCTTTATAGCATAAACTCTAAGTCCATTTATGTAGCCACATTAATGATAAATTACAGTTATTACACAGAAACAGTATGACGAAAGTGTTTAAGAATCGATCGTTTCCTAATTCTCTGGTTGGAATGTCTTAATACTCATGACCATTAGTTAAAATATGCGGATTAAATAAAAGGTTGCGAACGCTAGGTGTTTTCTTTGATTTAACGAAGGCTTTTGACTGTGTTGACCACAAAATGTTACTGCAGAAGTTGGACCATTATGGAGTAAGGGGAGTAGCTTACAATTGGTTCGCCTCTTACCTTAAGAACAGAAATCTGAAGGTAATTCTCCGCAATACTGAGAGTTGTAGTGATGTTCAGTCCCAATGGGGCACTGTTAAGTGGGGCGTTCCCCAAGGGTCGGTGCTGGGGCCACTGCTGTTTCTTATTTATATAAATGATATGCCTTCTAGTATTACAGGTGATTCAAAAATATTTCTGTTTGCTGATGACACCAGCTTGATAGTGAAGGATCTTGTGTGTAATATTGAAACAGTATCAAATAACGTAGTTCATGAAATAAGTTTGTGGCTTGTGGAAAATAATTTGATGCTAAATTACAGTAAGACTCAGTTTTTACAGTTTCTAACACACAATTCAACATGAACTGATATTTTGACCAGACAGAATGGGCATATTATAAGCGAGATGGAACAGTTCAAGTTCCTAGGAGTTTGGGTAGATAGTAAGCTCTTGTGGAAAGCCCATGTTCAGGATCTTGTTCAGAAACTAAATGCTGCTTTATTTACCATTAGAACAGTATCTGAAATAAGTGACACTTCAGCACGAAAGATAGTCTACTTCGCATATTTCCATACGCTTATGTCTTATGGTATTAATTTTTGGGGTAATTTTTCTGATTCAAAAAGGGTATTTTTGGCTCACAAACTGGCTGTTCGAGCTATATGTGGTGTAAGTTCGAGAACCTCTTGTCGACTCCTATTCAATAGTCTGGGAATTCTGACATTGCCCTCACAGTATATATTTTCTTTAATGTCGTTTGTTGTTAGCCATATTAGCCTATTCCCAAGAGTTAGCAGCTTTCACTCAGTTAATACTAGGCAGAAATCCAATCTACATGTGGAATGCACTTCCTTAACTCTTGTGCAGAAAGGAGTTCAGTATTCTGCTGCATCCATTTTCAATAAGTTACCACAAGAACTCAATAATCTTAGCAGTACCCCAAACACGTTTAAGTCTAAACTGAAGAGTTTCCTCATGGCTCACTCCTTCTATTCTGTCGAGGAGCTCCTGGAAGAGCTAAAAAATTAAGCAAATTCCAGTGTTACATTGTTGATTTTCTTTATTTAAATTTACTTGTCACCTGAATATGTTTTTTTTATATTTCATTTTATCTGTTTCTAATATCGTGTTATAATTTCATGTATTGACTCGTTCCATGATCATGGAGACTTCTCCTTAATTTGGTCCCACGGAACAATAAATAAATAAATTACGGACGTCAATTAACTCATCAGGTGCAGGAGAACAGCATTCTTAGTGAGACTGCATTATAATTTATGTTCAACAGAACAATAAACAAATGACTTTAAGCTTGTTTATTGTGTTTTAAATTCCGGAACTGTTATGATACGAATACTAAAAGTTTTCTGTAAGAACTGAAGTGATTTACAACTAGCAAAGAGATTCCTGTTGTGACAAGAGAGAAACCTGAGATAATATTTACTGATTCTGTGAAGCTAATTGTAACTCGTTTCGTTCTCGCGGTTATGTTCAGCAACCAGTTCAAGTAATATACTCAAAAAAGCGTTAAATTACAGTAAATATGGATGACACAACTAATTAGAACTCGATGTGATAGGCATACAGCTTTAATTTGCCACGAAGTTTCATGTCGTCACACTCACCACTGCAGAGTGAAAATTCATTCTGGAAACAATCCCCCAGACTGTGGTTAAAACCACCTCTTCGCAATATCCTTTCTACCAGGAGCACTACTCCCGCAAGCTTCGCAGAGAGAATATATGGGAAGTTTGTCAGATAGGAGATAAGGTATTAGCGGAAGTAGTGGTCGTGCTCGGATAGCTCAGACGGTAGAGCAGTTGCCCTCGAAAAGAAATGGTCCCAGACCCAAGTCCTCGTCCCGCTTACAGTTTAAATATAATACGTCATGACCAACATTCGTAACTTCCATATCTCGTAAATTCCAAAAAGTCTCAAAAACAGTACTATTCACATGGATATATACTGAAATTTTAAGTGAAGGAATTTTTGAACGAAGATATTTCCATCAAAATTCTATAAAGTATAGATTCAGAAAGCAGGTTATGGTGAAACATGAAGTTCTTCGTGGCTTATAATGTTCTGAAATACACAATATATCACAACGAAAGCTCGTGATTTGATATAATCAATACGGAAAACGCTTTTTTACGTGAAGTTTCCGCGTCTACGGTTTCGTAGCGAATTTATTTGACACAGGTTATTTTACTCGGACTAGGGTGGAGAAGATAAACGCTACAGCGTCAGTAGATCCCAAAATAAAAACAATGAAATTCGTAGGGCACAACAAACCAAATGTCCAACTTCGGACGATAGTTAGGCGTGTGAGTTACCATAATCGGTAACTGCCATTGACAAGTTATGGCTGTAATAAGGCGCTACAGTGGTGCCTCCCTGGCCACGATTCATGTCCGAGAGACCAACAGCAATAGGGCTATGGAATTTCACGTGGGGACCTTATCAATGTGTCAGTAGAATGGGATGTTTACTCTGCAGCAAAGTGTGCGCTGATATGACACTTCCTGACAGAGTTAAAACTGTGTGCCCGATCAAAACTCGAGATCAGGATCTTCGTCTTTCGCGGACAAGTGCTCTGTCGTTTGATGTAGCCAAGCACGACTCACGATCCCTCCTCACAGCTGTTCTTCCTCCAGTGTCTCGTATCCTGCCTTCCAAAGTACGCAGAAGCTCTCCTGCGAAATTTGCAAGACTGGCACTCCTTGCGTTACTTAGTTGTTAGTTCGAGGTGTTGGCTCAGTAACGTCCATTGCGGGTGAATGATTGACTAGATGATTATTCAAAGAGCAAGCCATCTAGGATCAAAGAGAACACGATTGCACTGACACAAGGCAAGGTGCCGTAGCGGATAAACCAGGATATCAAGATGGAGAATGTAGCTCGCTCGTTCTATTCATTTCCACCTTCTTTAATTTGTTGCCGTGCATATCAAAATTCATGCCATTGCGTGGGCAGGCGAAATAGGAGCACCTGTGAGGGAAGAAAAATCCGTTGATATTCCCCTATATGAACGAATTCTAACTTAGAATTTGTGACTCATTCCGTGTCGAAATTCAAGCATATTCACCACGATGTACTGTAGTTCAACTACGGATCTGTATGAAACTTTGAAATAGTACAGATACTTTGCAATGAAAGAAGTCTTAAAGACTATAATAGGTATATACTGCTACGAGTAAGACATGGTCACTTCTTCGCTATGAACCGATGATGTTTCGAGTTCGGTAAACAAGCTGCAACAACAACCACGTTGTCGTTCCGTTTCGTAGTTACAATGACGTGTTCCTCCCTCAGAGCTTTATCGGCCTCACGTACGAAGACAGATAACAGAGATACCGCCCGTTACAGGGCTACGTTTTATCACTGGTATCATCACAAGAAACGGGGAAGAACTGCTGCCTGCTTTATATCAGTAGAGCAAGCGTTCTGTAGGGCAATAAACAGCAGTATCAGCATTCGCGTTTCTGAAACAAGAGACATTGCGTTATTGTCATACGACTTGAGCTCCATATTATTTACTTGCGGTAAGTACATGCAGATTCACAGTTTTGAAATAATTATACAGATTTCATCAGTCCGAAATTTGCTATACTCGCATTTCGCAGAAATCTTTGACCACAGTACGTTTATATCAGTTATCCAGTTTCACTCATCACGTGCTACAGGTCTTCAGTCTACAAAGAAGCGCTACTTACTTTGTCGTGATGCACATTTACGACAGTGCATTTGTAAATGGGCTTTTCTAGCGTTCACAATGGCTTACAACGGTGAAATACGTCGCCTCCCGTTTTGGCTTACAACATACTCATATTTCTACACTCCCAACGTCTGTATTAGATTAACTGTGACTTAAATTTATTTTCTTCATCTAGTGAATTATTTGCAAGCAAATAGGTTCTTCATGTATTGCTTTCAGATTGCTTTATTGAAGCTGTCTTAAGCATGGTGCCACGTGAGATGGTACATCCTTCTCGTCCACCGACATGGGACGAGGCCAACTGTCTAGTTGTACAACTTTAAAGTGAATGCACTACCACGTCTAGTTACACAACTTTAAGTGACTGCATTACCACAGTGCGCTGTCGGAGAAAACGAATTAACTGCCAGCGAACATCTTGAATTCAACCAGAAAATGAAACTAGTCTCTTTGATTTTTCGGTCTGCCAACTGTGAAACTACGAGTGTCAAGTTGCCAGTATTTATTTACTGTAGTTCAGAAATATTAAGTATACGTGTTTGTAGATCATCCATATGTTAATTACTACCTGCTTCAGAACTTGATCAGGTAGCCTGTGTTGGTGAATACACTAGTGACTTAAACGTATTACTCGACATGCATAATTATTTCCACAGATGAAGGACCCTGTCTGTACTTAATGTGATACGACTGTCAGTGCTTCATGACAGAGAATCTGCTTGTCAGTTTTTAAATGTTGCTCTTCAAGCATTTACTTCTTCAGTATACATTATCTGTCGATGTCTAGGTATATGGATTCAGTCGCTTCAGTTTGATCACATTTATTGGTGTCATACCTCCACAGCATTATTGTAACAATGTTTTTTTCTTTTATGTCTGCGAAAAATATTTTTAGCTCCCTCACACTCTATGTGAGGGACACTTTGTAGTTTTCTATTAGTCATCCATACTCTCTTCCTAAACATATATATTACGTATTTTTTGAGAACACACCACTAATATAAAAAATTTATGTTTTGGAGTAATTTATTGTTAAATTTGTTGATCGTGAAATGTACATCTCAGTTTCTACCAGAAACCATGTCGAAAAATGAAGAATGATAGTAACCATGTTGACTCCAGAGTGGGCAGCAGGGGAAAGAAGCGGTGGCGCTGTTCAAGCTAGTGTGTACATGAAACAACGACGTTTCCAGAAACGTAAAAAACTGTTAGGTCTAACCTCGTCCATGAATTTAAAAAATATACAGGGTGTTCATTTTAAGTCAAGACTTGAAATATCTCGAACACTACAAATCGGATCAAAAAAGCTATAATTCCGAATTGTTTGTCTCAGAGGGAGACATGCAATGACACCACACTCGACCCTCACGCCACCCCCTGAGCTGGTGGGAGTTGGTGGGGGCAGGTTTGAAATTTTCAATGGGAACGTCCGTTTTTTACAGGAGATTTCGATTCTACCTCAAAATCTATATAATTTTTAAATGAACACACCGCCATTTAATTATGATCCTGGTTTCGGCCGTTTTTTCCGTTTTCAAGTGATTTGAGTTTATGTCGTTAACATATATTGCAGCACATCGAGCTCAAAATTGACAAGAAAGTAAGAAAAATATCAGCTCCCCACGAAAGCTAGATGAAATCACCGTCTTGTAAAAAAAATATTTTGATATTTATACATCAAAGTAAATGTGTCTTAATCATGACTGATCCGTATGTTCTGGGGATGCTGTCTTAATCAGGACTGACCCATTTCTCATTTTGGACAGCGCTGCCACATCCCCAAACTTATGCTCTAGGTGTTCAACCAAAAATAGAACCAATGTAGCCAGAAAGAAGTCTCGATCGGTCCTACTGCAAACTAAGTAGTAAGGCAAATATGGCGCTCTTGTTTATGTAGCCCTTTGTTCCTCCCCTGTGTAGGTAGGAATGCGAAAGATTTGTGGCCACACTTCTCAGCACTGAAATCTAGCCTACCTTTCTTAGAGACTGCAGGGGCCATTTGCCACCAGCAAAAGACGACTTGGTCAGCTTCATTATGGGTCATCTGCGCAGATGCCACTCACACTGACCAGAGACTGTCCCTAAGGGTGTCACACAGCTTCTCCGGAGTCCATCTGGGAAGATAATCAACCTGGTTGTAGAAGACGACTGCGGGCAATAGATGTAGATTATGAGCCGTATAAGGTGTCCTCGCCCAAATAGCTGGATGACAGGTGGAGTTGCAGAGCCATGACAATATTAGCTGCAGAAGGTCTCAGCTCATGATGGGTATGTGATGCACCACGTAAGGCCTCCTTCCCTAAATGGTCCAAACCTATGAAAAATTTGAAAACGTGGAGATCAAACTCTAAAAGGGTACCATAATATTTAAGGCCGGAAAGTAGGAGACTCCTTGTAGTCGCCCATTACAACAGGCAGGAATATGTCAAACCTGTTCTAGCCTCAAAGCCTAAAGGGGTGTGGTCGCTATTACACAGCTGATAACCCAAGAATACATCATTAGTCGCATCCTTCAAGAAGGTTTTACTTCATATGAAGTTCTTTCAGCGGCGTGAAGGAATATTTCGTGCAGCATTCATTTTTCATTTGAAAAAAGTGCGAAATAGCTTTCATGTCAACATGTCTTCACCAGATTTCTTGTTACATACGAAGTTTTCTTTCTCATTTTCTGATGGTATCATTGCTTGGTCCTCTAGAGGCTGAGAGGATGTTGTAAACATATAATTCTATTTAGCAGCTAGAAACTAAGTTGCACGTTCTGTGCCTACGTGAGCACAGGACAGACCACAGGACTAAATAATTTGTATGTAAAAGATTACACTTGTAGCAGCTAACTCATAGAGATCTAAGGTGGGAAAAGGAGGAGTCGTTAGACATATTAAGATAGATCACAGTTTCAAAAACACTAAGACAAGTAGTTTTTGAAATGTTGAGCGCAATGAAGTGTGTGGTTGTGAATTAAAATTGAGAAATAGTTGACTTTCTATTCTGTGTACCGATCTTCATTGGGAAATTCTGTGCAGTTTGTGAGGCATCTTGCTTTCTTATTATGCTGTCTGTCAGACAGAAGCGAGCAGTGAATAGTCTATGGGAACTTCCAAGCAGGTTCACTGAAGGATTATGAAAGAAAAGATGATCTGGAAACCTTATTTGGATCCTACAGTTTGATCTGAGAAATTAACTTTGCCACACAAGGGGATAAAGACAGCAGGACCCTCATTGGTAATATTTTCTTTGATGAAGCTCAAAGCAAGAAAACAACTGTTTATACTGTAACAAATGCTCTCTCTGATCATGATGCGCAGTTAGCTAGAATAAATAATATAGTGCCTTACAAAATGGATACTACTTAGTGGAAATCAGAATAATTAATGACTGCAGGAGAAATGATTTTAAGAATAGTTTATAAGAGATGACCTGTGGTGAAAATTATAATGAACAGAATGTTAAAATTTTCCATAAAAGCTAATCAGAAAGGACATTAAATTAAACCGCCACATAAAAAAATCGTGCATCACTAGAGAGATTAAAATATTTCGTGAAAGGAAAAATGAAATGTATCTGTTGGAAAGAAGAAGCATAGGCCCTCCAGTAGTTGCATAACACTAAAACTACTCAAAATTACTAAAAGTGTTATTGAAAATTAAGGAACATGTACATTATTTCAGAAATGAATATTTCTGGCAATATACTTAGGGCTATATGGAATGTAGTGAAACGAGATGCAAGACAACCAGCCACAGAACAGGACATCACTATTGAACTGAATGGTAGGACTATAAATGATGGGTCTCAGGTACCAAATGTATTTAACAGCCATTCCTTAAATATAGCGAAATGTATAAAGAAAAAGAGCTCAAGAGAATAATTACATCTGTATGTTGAAAAAGCAACTCTGATAGAATATAGTCAAATGAAAGTAACACCAATTTCTCCTTCTGAAAATAAAAAAAATACATTCTTTCATAAAAAAAGCTAATCTGGTTTTGGCGATGCTTCCAGTTGGGTACTAAAGATTCTTTCACATATAATAAGCCCTGTCTTATCTGAAATCTGTATCACCAATGCTAGGCATTTTTCCAGAGACTTAAATCTGCCACTGTAAAAGAAAGATGGTAGTAAAGAAGTCCAAAACTGCTGGCCTTTTCTCTGATGACATCATTTACCAAAATTTATGAGGAGGTGGTGTATTCTAGGATAGTATCTCAGCTAATCAACAATAAGGTCCTCAGCAAACTACAGTTTGCCTTTCAGAAGAGTTGTTCTACTGTTC
This sequence comes from Schistocerca cancellata, assembly GCF_023864275.1. Taxonomy (NCBI): domain Eukaryota; kingdom Metazoa; phylum Arthropoda; class Insecta; order Orthoptera; family Acrididae; genus Schistocerca; species Schistocerca cancellata. The sequence goes on from NC_064631.1 coordinate 522,407,931, forward strand.
ACTCACCAAATTTACAAATATTAAATAATAAAATAACGCCAGTCATGGTTTTGTGCAATCTGTCTCAGCCATTTGGCTATATGAATCACAATATTCTCCCAGATAAATTGAAGTTCCATGGAATTAATGATTTAGCCAACCAGTGGCTATTGTCATATATAACCAAAGGAATGGAGAAAGTTGGTCTTAGTAATTCCACCAATATTGTCTGGGTACATTATTCTGACTGGGAAGTAATGTAGTTTGGCGTTCCACAAGGCTCTATCTTAGGTGTACTATTATTCCTGACAGAAGTAAACTAGCTTCCATCTAAAATGAAACAACCAGAATTAGTTCTTTTTGCCTATGACATTAGTACTGTAGTCGATTCATTCACACATACAGAAACAGAAGAGATGGTAAACGATGTTCTTAACTGTACTGCCACGCGGGATTAGCCGAGAGGTCTTAGGCGCTGCAGTCATGGACTGTGCGGCTGGTCCTGGCGGATGTTCGAGTCCTCCCTCGGGCATGGGTGTGTGTGTTTGTCCTTAGGATAATTTAGGCTCAGTAGTGTGTAAGCTTAGGGACTGATGACCTTAGCAGTTAAGTCCCATAAGATTTCACACACATTTGAATTTTTTTTTAAACTGTACCATTGACTGGTTTTCTGCGAATGGTATCTCCCTCAAATTTAAAAAGGCACACAACCTTCAATTCTGCTTACCTAGGGATACTAGATGTATAAGACATGGTAAGGAGATAACAAATTGAATGTAAACTTAGGCTTTTAGGCTGTCACACTGATGAAAATTTTAACTGGAATAGTTCATCTTGGAATTCCTAAAGCAACTTAGTTCGTGAAAATTTGCACTTACAATCGTTTCAATCTTGGGGAAAGACAGATCACTAAGTTGACATATTTTTCATTTTTGCATTCAATAACGTCATGTAGTATAATGTTCTGGGGTAAATCACCTTTAAGAAAGTGAGTCTTCATTGGTGGAAAATGTGCTGTAAGAGTAATATGTGGCGCACACAAACGATCATCTTGTAGACACCATTTTAAAGGTTTGGTAATTCTGAGTACAGCTTTAAAGTATATTTATTCCATAATGAAGTTTATTGTAAGTAATCCATGCAGTTCAAAAGAAACAATGATGTGCTTAGTTACAATACTATAAGGAAAAATGACGTTCATTACTCCACATTGAGGTTGGCTTTAGCACAGGAAGGGGTGCACAATGCTGCAACAAAAATGTGTGTGATAACTTATGTAGGTTCAAAATGGTTCAAATAGCTCTGAGCACTATGGGACTTAAATTCTGAGGTCAACAGTCCCCTAGAACTTAGAACTACTTAAACCTAACTAACCTAAGGACATCACACACATCCAAGCCCAAGCAGGATTCGAACCTGCGACTGTAGCGGTCGCGACTTATGTAGGGATGTGAAATGCTTGATAGGTGGCAAAGTAAAATTTGAAAAGAAACTCCATCTATTCTGTGGAAAATTTCTGTTATTGCAACGTGTAAAAGGTGATGGGTAGGAATTACTGATTCAAATATGTAGATATAATTAAAAAAACGACCTTTATAAATTTTGATGATACAGCCGTGTTTTGGAATGAGTTGTGATGTGTACGTAAAATTACTCTTTCCACAGCATTATGATTTATCGTGCAAATTATACACGAAACATGAGACTAACTAACTGATTAGCTACCAAAAGAGTGGGACAAGTACATATAAGTGAAACAAGAATGAAGCCATTGGTGCTCAGTTCTTCGTTCTGCATCCAATTTTTCCTGCACTGGAGAGTGCCCGTAATACGCATCAGAACGACGCCAATTTCGTTTTATCTGCAATAGGATGTAACACATTTGTCATGTCTTCATGCCTCACACCACCTACATACGATGTATGGAACGCTGCTATGCTCTGTTACAAGGACGTGGCGATACTGAACACAGACCTGATGGAAACTTCCGGACCTTTGATCCGAATTAAAATATACCTTTAGCCTTAACTGCTAACCTACTGCGGCCTCTACTGCGTCCAGCAGCGGACCCCATTTCGTCTAGCAGGATTTTCTGATTGCTAAAGAAAATTGTTCTAGGAAGAAACAGGAGAATTCTGCAGAGCGGAAATCGGGCATAGAAGATAAGAACTCGTGTACTTCTAAAATGTCCCAAAATAAAGTTTGATTACGACTTACCCAAGTACAGTTGGCAAGACTTGCAACAAAAACGAGCGGTTTGCTAACTCGTCCAGCCCTTGATCAGAGACAGAGAGAGTGCACTGGTACTTTCGTAATAGCCACAAAAATTGAGGATACTCAAACTCAGGAAGCGGCTGGCTAGCGTCATCGTGCTAGCCGACTGAGATACAAATCGTTGCACTTCTACGAATACACGACTGAAATAATCGCAGTTGCTTTCTAGTGCAAGCGAAACAGCGCAAACACAAGCTATCTGATAAACGGCTACCACTAAGAGGAGTAAACATGCACCTGGGCAGATAAAAGATAGCAAAACTGCGCTTTTGAAGGTAAGGAACCAACTCCAACCAAAAAATGCAAACGAACGTGGACAAGAAGGCGTCCATCGACAGTTTTGTTACCGAGCAAACCAAAAAGTGCAAACTCATCAGTTTTGTTACTTTTGTTACCGAGGGTACTACGCCTCATTATGCGTCCTCCGGCAGAAAAAGCCGCCCGTGCCCAACCTATACGGAGTGAAAGTTAGGATTTCTTTCGGCCAATAAGGCCACGTCTCGTGGTTCGGAGACTGGGTTTCCTCGAGTGTCGGTAGTTCAGGGAAAGGTCTGAACGGTCTACAGTACCTGCTAGGATTAGTATTGAACTATCTGCGCTAGCAGAATAGAAATGCGGAAAACATAAGTCTGAAAACAATTTATTGGATTCACCAAAACGAAACAATAGTACAATCTGCAAGAGAACAACAGACCCGATCCCAAATGCGGATCGTTACAAATATAAAATAAATAATAATAGTAGAAAAGACACGCATTCACGGTTAGAGATCACAATAAAAGAATTTTACGATGCCAAGACGTTCGTCGACTATACCAAGTACATGTGCGAGAGAGCTGTTAGCTAGAAGAGGCGTCTGGGAGTGGCTGCCAAGGTGGCATCTCTGTTTACTTCAAAGCGGTGCGCCGCCCTATAAAGCCCTTTTGGTGGATGTATCTGCTGGAATTTGCGATCACGTGCCTGGAGTGTCAAAGTAGTTCCTGCGCTAGCTGCGATCTTTGGTGAAGCTATTCTGCAGGCTCCGCGAACGCGTAGCGGTCTCTGGGGGCCGTTGGTGGAAACCTGGTGTTGTGTCGTATTGTGGCCTCTGGTAAATATTTCTGTTGACAACACAGACGACGTAGGTTTTCCTGGTAAATATACGCCCTGCAATGCAGGCATCTCACGTTGGTTGGACGTGAAGTGGAATGCCGACGCAGTAGGCGCTAAGACGCGCCCACAGCAAGTATGGTATTCGTATCTTTCCGATGTGACTATGGTGACATTATTACCAAATGCGTCGAAACACTACCAACACGCAGTTAACCTTTTCGTGGTTACCTTAGGAAAAACACCGGTAGAGAATGAAGAACGTGTATAGGGCAATTGCGGCGAAATTTCCGGGAGAACTGGAATAACGGGTGCTGTTGCTTCACGATAGCCGCACTCCTCATATACGGAAAGTCGTAACACAGAAGTTACAGCAACTCAAGTGAGAGATACTCGAGCACCCGTCTACAGTTCTGATCTCTCCCAATGTAATTACCACGCATTTGGTCGGTTAAGGAACGCCTTGCAGGTTGGACGATTCCAGCCAGACGAGGGTGTGCAACAGACTTCTTCTCCCACCAGGCCCGGTGTTTTACCTAAGCGTATCTTAAAACGTCGTTTGTCAGTTAGATGAATGCCTCAATGATCGTGGTGATTTTGCTTTGCTGGCGTAGTGATTCTGGATTGTACAGCTTCCTAACGGGAAGCCCTGTATATCTAATGATTCATAAGTTTACATTCAGTTTGAATGTACCATCGGAAATGCAAATTATTATTTACTGGAACACTCTCTTTTCGTCAGGAAGGTTGGACAGCTCAGCAGTGTTCTTACTGCACGTCTTGTGATAGGTTAGAAAAAAGTCGCTGTTCTACCGACTCTCTCGATGGCGTACATCAAGCAAGGTGGTTTACGATACAGGACTCACATTTCAGAATTGGAACTTCCGCCGTCCCTCAAAATATACTATGGTAAATGCCGAGATGGCTTCTCCGAGAAGGGTACACCTGGCTTACTTCCTCATTTTAGTCCGACCCAAGCTTTAAATCCGTCACTAATAACCTCTTCATCAACGGAACATCAAATCCTAACCCTTCTTTACGGTAACTTGTGGCAGTGTCTCTCTGTCTCCGTCGTCACACCCTCCTGTACTCCGTATGGCGAGAGAAGAGGTGTGGCGCACAGTTGCCACTATTCGACGTGGAAATGCAGTGGGCCAGTGACTGGCGGGCGCGGAAGTGGGGTACCATGCCTCGGCCCCACGGAAGCCAGGATTATAGAGGCTAACAATGCCGCATGATTCATTGCTGCAGTCTTGTTGGCAGAATTCTACTGAGGAATGTTTTCCATGATCAAATGTCTCTATCATACATTTGCCTCCTTACACAAACACACACAGACAGATATTCGGCATTAACAAGGCACGGCAAAATCCACAAACTTAACGTGTAAAATATTAATGAAGACCTTACCTGTATTTTTCGTGCGAGAGAAACGAAACCCCAAGATCATCGTCTTCTGATTGATCATCTCTCGCCACGACCACACAGGCCTCGGTATTTTCGCTGCATCTGTCCTCGTCGTCTGACAACGAAATTAGAATATTTTTTTATGCATTCTTCTCTTAGACCTTCTTCTATCTTCGATCTTGTTGTCTCTTCCCACACATGTTTCACGACGTTCTTAAAATTTTCTGGCGTTACTCGTGTGACCGCCTCATTTACCAGCCTGCCTGTGACTTGCAGTTCAAAGATTTCATTTCACTCCGTGACATATCGTTCTCTCTCTCTCTCTCTCTTTCTGTGTGTCTTTTTTATTTTATTTATTTATTTATTTATTTATCTATTTATTTTGCCTAGACAACTTCTATGTTGACGTAATGGCAGTGCCACTGTGAAAGACGACGTACAAAATTGTAGCCGTGGTTCTCTGCTGACGTAACAATTACATACCGCGTCTTCTGTGGCTTCGCATGGTTTCACTTATTCCAGAAATTTCGCTTTTCGCATGTTTTCTTCAAAGCTTGTTTTATTACCTTTCAACCAGCTGACTATTTCGTCTCCGTTTGAACCAGCCGTTTGCGTCTTATTTAACTGTACAGAATGGTACTGCACACGTTCCATTACCAAAACACTACCAGAACTTGTGGTAGCAAATGAGTAACGAACCAGTGTTTGAATGTATCGGCATTCATTTCCCCGTGCTAAAGGACAGATTTTTTTTTTTTACTGAAACATCATCATAGCACAAAACTGCCCCTAGAGCCAGCCTGAAAAATAATGAGTCAGCCTTTTTTTACCAGTTCGCACACTCTTAGTTCCGTGGCGCATTTCGTCTTCCCACGTGACGCATCGTGCCATGACTCAAGTGGACCAGTGTTTCGCCAATCCATCTTACAATATTCTGTTTCGCTGTTAGCAGCTCAAGCAGGAAACGACATCTCCATGCCATAATGCCTCCACCATTCTTTAGAACCTTTACATCTGAAAACTTTCCCCACCGGAAGGCAATTTTTGTAAAACAATGGAAAGACCTGTCGTTCTGCTGTGAACAAACCACTGTCCGACAGTGAAGACACCAAATTTTTAAATGTTGTTACTCCTTCCTGATGTAGTACGCGTATATATGTTGCCTGATAGCACTTTAGTCAAAGTTGTCTGTTTCAGTCACATGGTATGATCTCTTCCCTGACTTTCCATGAGTCACAATAAAATGAATCCAAGCTGAATCTGCAGCCTTTGAATCACTTGTGATACTCTTCACTGTCGCTGTAGACATGTTCAGTGTTTCTGCTACCCTGTCAATCGCTTTACTTACTTACTGACTGAGAGCAGGAATCATCTGGCACTATGGCAACATTCGGGCGTTGCCACGTTAACGTAAAGAAAACCTCATGATCTGATTGGCCGTCGTGGACTCGCGAAGCACGTGCGGCAATACCACTTAAACTGTCAGAGCTCTTCTCTCGACGTATAGTTACAGATGGGAGAATTTATCACTAATGCCTTCAACCTGTTGGGGGACCTTCTCTTTGATTTCTTCCCAGCCTAATATCTTTCCTTATATCTTTTCAGATTTTAAATTATCGAATTCTATAAGTTGCTTCAGAGTAATAATGGTACTATTCGATCCTCTGGTAGACATTTGTAGTTTTACAAACAAGAGAAACGTCATCCTTGCCTGTTATGAGAACAACTAGGGAAGGAATCGTTTATCGAGCCAGACCTTTTGAAAGTTGCGAGCTCTTTATCTTCTTATTTCGTGTTTTCTACTGAAAATCTCGTGCTTGTACTCTTGTTAACTATACTATTACCGAGATCGCCAAAACTTTATTTTTTTATTGGTCCTGTGCGCAAAAAATAACTTACCTGGTCTTTCGGCTGCCACTGCTTGATCTGCTGCATTCCATTATTTAACAAAAACATACAAAGAACCTATTATTCATGCTGAGTGCAATGCATGTTCTGTATGGCGGCTCCTGCTGTTGCTGCGGCTGCTGCTGCTTACTACAACTACATATAATTCAAGAGAAAGGGTTTGGTCAAACCTAAACTCGATAAATGATAACCCAAACAAAAAACTATATTCTGAAAGCGATTCTTTCTCATTCAATTAACAAAACGCTAGAAGCTCTTTGAACAATCACTTCGTTTGTAAACCTGCCTCCAGTGGCATTAAAGCAACATTACAAATTAATCAAACTCTTGAGACAGACTGAAATACTTCTCAGTTGAATACATAGTGAAACAATTCCCTGACAATTACAAAAGAAATCAATGACAAAAATCAATACTTAATCTAACAATGGTTTCCCCTTAAGAATTCAACTCCTATCATTATCAAAATTACCGTCTGCTGCTACGCACATACACAAACCCTTTCCTTTAAATTTATAAGCGCGCTGCAAATTATAAAAAATATCAACTAAATCAACAAAAAATCCTGTGTCGCTGCTGGTGGACACGGCAGTACGGCAGCTCGGCGACGACCCCTCGCCCAACACACGTGCGCACCACAGCAGGTGGGCTCCTACACTGGCTTCAAAACTGCCACTAGTTAATCCGTGCGCTGCGAGGCGCGACAACAATACCTTAGATTCCAGAGCTTGTGTATGCGCGCTGTAGCCAACCTTTACATCCCAACCTCATTTTTGAAAATTTTGAGGGGTGATTCTTGCCTAACATATTGGCAAGGAAGAAACATTAGAATGTTTTTAAAAACGACGAAAAAATTAGGGAAAGAGAAAAAAATGTTACAATTTATATCTAATGACTAAAAGTATTTCTTGCTTAGCATGTAAGTAAATTTTTTTTTTACAGAAAGACGAAAATTATCTTGCATGGCATATAGGCAAGAGAAAAATGTGAAATTTTTATACAAAATGGCAGAAATGTTGCTTGCCTAACTGATTGGAAAGGAGGAAACATGGCTCCTTTTACAAAAATAATATGAAAATGTTGCTAGCCTAGTATGTATGTAATAAGAAAACGTCTAAGGAAATTTAACAAGTTTCTTACATAAGTAGATAAAAAAGATCATATAAGTTTTAACAGATGTGTAACAGTAACTACTTAAGCATGGAATAGTCTTCAATAAGCTAATATAACCTAATAACCAGTAAAAAATAATATTTTATTTTCTGCATTTGGGCACTTACGTTTCCATGAGGTTAATCAGTAGTGGTCTGACTACATGATACTGTATGTTTTTATGCTCGCAGTTCCCTCTGGTTAAAAGAAGTAGTAGTTGTAAGTGCAGTAGACTCAGGGTCTTCAAATCCACTGACAACCTCACTAATATTCCAACATCAGTTAATATACGGTGTAGGCAGACTCAGGGATTTCATATCCACTGACAACCACACCTGAAGTCAATTTTTCCTCTGGTAACACAGTTTGACAACGTAGGCAGCCTCAGGGACCTTGTGTCCTCTTACAAACATACGTAACGTCCATTTTCCCAGGATGACACAATTGGACAGTGTTGGCAGACTCAGGTACCTCGTGTCCACTGACAACCACACGCCACTGCGTTATTGCATAAGTACCTCCTCACACGTATGTAGTACAAGTCTCGGTGGAGTATTTCTTTATACTGAAAACGTCATATTTTATAGAAAATAGATTCTCCCTTTAAAATACGATATCTCTAACATAATTACAGAAATGAAGCAAGGAATAATATTATTTTGTATAAACAGGCATGTGAGCTCTGAGCACATTTAAATGTTTTCTTTAACTCTATTGCCGCAGTAATTACAGATCTGTGGCATATATCTCAAGTCATGAATAATGTGAGGCTCCCCACATGGTGGCAAAGTCAATTTTCTTTAAATTTCTCGCCACAGCAATCACCGATTTGTGGCATGTATTTTTCAATTCAGTCATAATATGAGGCTCACCACACGGTGGCAAGTTAATTTTCTTACGATTAGTTTGTCCAATAACAGTGGCAAAGTTTTGATTGTGACCACGAATCATTACAGATGTGGCACCACACAAAAAAATTTCATTTTAATTTCAAGGCATAAATCCTGTGCTGTCGAACTCTAATTACCTACTATTTTTACATTACTAGTGATGCCGAAAAAGAATGTTACAGTATTTGTTACAATAATTGTTAAGTACATTTTGGTTATAAAATATTTAAATAATCCTACAAATAGAGAAGTAATTCCATAGTGATGCTATTACATATAATAAAAGTTACAGAATCATTTAGAAAAAGTCTAGCCAACGGCTCGCCAGATCAGTTCATGAATATGTACAAAATTTAGTGAAGAATTACGTGACTTTCCGTCAGAATTTTTACACTCTAATTACTAAGTTATACCAAATTTATAATTATTAGTCTGCAATGCTTGTCAATACATCTGATGTCAAACGTCAATGTCTGTGGTATAACGTCTCAATCGTTTTTATATGGAATCCACATTGTCTCTGTTAGGAGGCCTCCCTAGTCTTCGTATGAGTCAGTGTGGCCATACTTTGGACGGTCACAAAGAACAAGAATAAGAAACAACCTACAAAGTACATAATAAAAAAAAATTATTTAAAAAATACAACACACAAAACCCCTCCATCTGCCCAGTAGAAACTGAAAGAAATGGTTTATTCATCAAGGTGACAAGGAATAAACTTATGATATGACAAGAGAAAAATCATCACCTTCCAATTAACCTCGTGCTGTAATCGGCACTGCATCACTAAATGGCAATCTAGAAAAACACAAAATAAATATTAAATTGACTTATTTTACACTCCTATTTACACATTCATAAAATATGGCAGATACTCTCACCTCTTGGCCTAAGAGTCATTTCACTCTGGAAAGAGAAAAGAACTCGTTTAATGCACGACATAATTATCTAGGTCACAGCTCGGTGTTTTTGTCACGGGCGACTGTTTCTGGAACGTCTTTCTTCTCGCCGGTAAGCGTGCTATGCTCCGATCTGAAAATATCGTTTACTACAAAAAATTACGTCACGTTAAGTGCTTTCGTTTCTGCAATGGAGAAAACTTCCGTTTCGATAATGTTTCCTGTAAAAAACGCAATAAAGTCAACCTTAAAAACAATAAGAAGAGAAACAGCACTATCATTCTTACCATTCCAAAATTTCACAGAGCAAAAAAAAAAAAAAAAAAAATCTTGGCACTCATTCATCACATAATTCAACACTTTGCTGTGTATTTATGTCAGAACCCCTTTCGTGACTCATAGCTATGTCTTAACTTTACTGTGACTTAGATTTTAAGTAAGTGTGTACTCTACGTTAACATTACTGTGACTTAAATTTTACGCAAATGTGTATAGGCTATATCTTCCTTCATAGAATACCGTTGTGGGTTTCTTCGTTTAGAAGTGTATGTTTCTTACCTTCCCTTGTTCTATAAATGTCTGCAAAGTGCTCCCTCATTGTGTCACACTAATCATGAGTGGTCCATTAATCCTAATACGCCTTACCTGCCAAACTAATAAACACGAAAAATCCACATAAATCATCACTCTTCAAACTACCTTATAAATCAGAACCAGTGTCAGTTCGAAGGTTTCCTAATTATACTATTGCCCATCAAATATACCTTCTCAATTCAGAGCTACTTATACACTATATTTTATCTGAAGATAATGTCAACAGTTTCTGTTATTTCATGTCATTTCTCCCTAAAAAACGTACATAGTTATTTCTTGCATTTTCCTTCAAATAAGTCACGATAATTTCATTGTTTCAGTGAAAAAATGCAAGATGTCAACAGCTGGTATAATTATCTCGTCAGAAATGTCCCTATGCAATGTTCTCATTCTCTCAAACAATACAAATCATTCATAATCATTCATTCATGGTCTTTCATACAGGATAGATTGACATTAAAAGATTAATAGATAAACAGGTTAGTCAAAGATTATGAAACTGTACTGAAAACTAAAATCGGAAGAATATAATGTAACGGCTGGGGCACTTATGCTTGCCAAACATATATTTACTAAAGATCAGTAAACCCCCTAGGGCCTTATTCCTTGAAAATTTTAATGTGTGATACGTGATGAAGACCTTGATTTTTATGTGTTCGTATTGTCTCAAGTTCCACAGCGTTTGTGTGTTCAATGCGTCGTATACGGAAGGGTCCTTCATACACCAAGAAAAGCTTCCTACTCAAATATTTTCCCTTATGAGATAGTCGATGTGATCTAAACAATACTTTTTGACCTACCTGTAAATTCTTGACGTTGACTCGTGGATTATGCAGCTCCGTTCTTCTGTCTGCAGCTTTCTTGATGTTCTGTAATGCTATACTTACCACTTCATGGTGTTTTTGCAATAGTTCATCTAGAGTCTGTGGTCTATCGGTTTCAAGTTGGATTACTGTGTTAATTTGTCTAGAATCAAGAACCAGTCTAATGGAATTATCCCTTTTCTTAACCACGTGTAATGGGCTGTTATATGAACTCACAGCAGGTTCGATGATTCCCTGCTCTAACATGGATTGTATTTCCTGTTTGACTTTGTCTCTGTATCTCACTGGGATGACGTATGGTGGTACAAAACATTTATTATGTTCCTTGACCTTGAATTCATAAAGAAAGTTACGTATTGTTCCTGTCTTTTGAGAAAAAACTTCACAATTTGTTTGTAATGTATCAAATAACTCATCAGTGCCTGCATTAGGATCTACTTCGTCTCGGTAAACTTTCCATTTAATTAATTATTCTGTACTAATGGGTTGTTCTGTTTCACAGTAAACCATAGTGATGTTATCTGTGCAACTATTAGACAAATTCAATGACTGTTGTGCCTCAAGCGGAAAGAGAAAATGCAGATAAGTCACTTCCTCATCCTCCTTTGTTAACCATCCTTGAAATTTAAGACTAACTAGCATTTGATTTACTCCTAACATGACTTCAGCATTACAAAAGTTTAACATTGCTTTATATTCAGGTAGAAATTCCACACCCAAAATCATTTCTGTTGATAAAAGAGGGACTACTAAGGAATTTGCAGAAAACTCGTGTCCTTGACACCTGAAAACTAAAGAAGTCTGATTGCGTACCTCTACACTCTTTCCTTGAATGACTCCCTTTAATATGGTCTTTAATATTGGCAAGGTTGGACAAACAGATGCCTGTTCACACTTCTTAAACATTGTCTTGCTAATTACATTCACAAGGCTGCCAGAATCAAGTACAGCTCAAAGTAGAATATTTCCTACCGAGATTTTTATAACTGGACGAACATACATAGTTTCACTGTGGTCATTTTCTTGTAATTATGTGTCTCTAATGTCCCGCAGTCCAACAAAGTTACCATAATTTGTGAATCGGCTTTCCGCCGCTACAAACGGTTCGTTTGTTGTCCTTATTACTAGTCATTGTTGTGCCGGCTCGTATTACCGTGAATTATTGCTTGGGTTGGGTGGTCTGATTGCTACATTGTCGCCACGCTCTAAATTGGAATTTCTGTGATCCTGACAATTTTGATTTGTCACCTCATCATAGCTGTTTTGGATCTCATAATTGTTATGACCATAATTATCACGTGGGCTCGATGCTCTGTACTATGCATGAGCACCGCGTTTCGAATTGTAATTTGCGTGTCCGCGCCAATTTCGGTTGTCTCTACCGCGACCGTTCCTTCTAAAATAATTTTCATTTCCACAACGCCTTTGCTCCCGCGGTCAGCGATCTCTGTTACTGTACTGAGAGTTCCTATGATCATAAAAATCATTTCTCTGGCGACTACGATCTGTGTTATACGGTTGATGGCGCATATCGCGCCTATCTTCTTCCGCCCTTTACGCGTGAGGTTCGTCCGAGTTCCATACGCGTTTACGGTCACGCCACGGTTTATTATTTTCCCAATACCTTTTATTATTATCTCTTTGTGTGTTTTCATAGTTTTCAAATTCTAATTCTTGCAAAAGAGCTTGGAATGCCTCCAAGTCATCTTTGCACCTACCTGCCAAAATTATGTGGCGTAATCTGATCGGCAGTTTTGTCAAACAGATACGAATTAATTCCGACTGACTGTACGGATTCGTTACATTTCTGTTCATGCGCATCATGTTTCCAAAATATTGCACTGGAGTTGTAAATTTCGACTGCTCATAACTTTGCATCATAATGATATAATGTTTTACATGATATTGTGTAGTCTCTGACCAGTAAGCAGATAAGAATGCGTGATAAAAATCACCATATGTGTGACATTCACGTAATATTGAGCGCATTCTTGTTGCAGGCTCTCTTTCAAGATAACTGCAAATGAATTCCAGTTTGTGGCCAATTGGCCATGTTGGTGGTAAAGAGTAGTCAAATTGTTGTAACCACTCTCGAGGGTGGATATCGTGACTAGCATTCCGAAAAATTTTAAATTTCTAACTGTGAGAAAATGCTTATAGTCAAACCGTCATTTTTCTTAGCGGATGAGTTTTCATTTACAGCATGACTCACGTTTCCTTCATTACTTCCCGCAAACGTGTCATATCCACAAAAAAAGTGGTCGGCATTTCCATAATTAACGCCCTCGTTGTCGTTACCAATTTGGTAATTATCTGATCTACCCGTGTCATTGCTGCGATCGATCTTTTCTTCGATGCTGGCAAGCTATTCCTGCATATTTTTCACGTCACGTTTGTTTTGATGATTCATTGTCATCTGTCCTTGTTTAAAACGTTGCAGAGACTGAAATTCTTCGGTATCCGCTATCGGTAATGGCTGAGTGTCATCTGACCTCGTATCTAACCCGCTACTCAGTTCCGTCACTTTCATGGATAATTCATCTACCTGTTTAGCTACTGTCGTTAATTGGGTTTCTATCTTTGAAACTTTATTGGTGGTCTGTAATTGCAATGACTCAACATTTTTCGCTAATTTCTCTACTTGCAGTTCTTGTTGTGACGACTGTCGTTTCACTTCAACAATATCAACATTTTGTACGTGATCAAGTCGGGATACAAGATTATTAATATCTGATTTGAATTCTTCACGTAGCTGACTTTTCAACTGACTGGTCATTTCTTCAAATTTACCATTTAAATTGTCATTCACCTCACCCTGAAACAATGTGAGATTCTCGTTAATTTCGTTCTGAAGTGATTTGAAATACTTTGTATTATTGTCATTAAATTCTGTGAGTTTACTCTTAAATTCAGTGAGTTTACTCTCCTGTCTGTCATTAAATTCAGTGAGTTTACTCAGTAATAATTGTAAAACATCATTACTGGGGGCAGGGACTAAAACGTTACTCTTCTCTGTTAAAGCAGAAGCAGTACCTGCATTTCCACTAACAGAAGGAAAGGCAAAATTAGTCCGCTCTATCGGAGTGACAACCAGACCTGAATTTCCACCGAAAGTGGGAAAACAAAATCACTCTGCACCTTTGAGGAGGAAGCAACGCTGGAATTTCTCATAATGCGTTCTGTTTGCGTCACTGTACTGTCATGTCCTAAGTTGCGTGTAGCACACAGTTGTTCATCACGCATTGTTGGCAAATGATCGCCTACATTCCGATTCTCCGCAGCATTGTTCGAAAGTTCCCGAATCTCAATATTCTCAAAAGAATTTTCTACTCTCTATTGCGAATTTTCGGAAACTGCGTTTGAAACCGCTCCTACATTCATGTTCGCAACCGTACCTACGTTCGCGTTCCAGTAGCATCTGCATTATTTTCCATTTTCTTTTGTGCTCGCGTCATCATTGTCGCAATACGAACGAAAGCATGTCACTAAAGTGCACCGCTATCCTAAAAATTCCACTGTTCAATTAACTATTACACGATGCACCAACAAATTCAAAGACAAAACTGCTGAAACAAAATTTTGTGTTAATACAAAGCAGTGCGCAAGCGATCAAAATACTGTGCCTCCACTAATGATTACTGTTGCGTAAGCTTTCAGTGGGCAGTAGAAAGACGAAGCATATCTAACTACGACTCATCCAATAAAAACGTATCCTGGCAGGCATGTCGACAGGTGAAAGCTGCGAGCTCTTTATCTTCTTACCTCGTGTTTTCTACTGAAAATCTCGTGCTTGTACTCTTGTTAACTTTACTATTACAGAGATTGCCAAAACTTTATTTTTTTATTGGTCCTGTGCGCAAAAAATAACTTACTTGGTCTTTCTGCTGCCACTGCTTGATCTGCTGCATTCCATTATTTAACAAAAACGTACAAAGAACCTATTATTCATGCTGAGTGCAATGCATGTTCTGTATGGCGGCTCCTGCTGTTGCTGCGGCTGCTGCTGCTTACTACAACTACATATAATTCAAGAGAAAGGGTTTGGTCAAACCTAAACTCGATAAATGATAACCCAAACAAAAAACTATATTCTGAAAGCGATTCTTTCTCATTCAATTAACAAAACGCTAGAAGCTCTTTGAACAATCGCTTCGTTTGTAAATCTGCCTCCAGTGGTATTAAAGCAACATTACAAATTAATCAAACTCTTGAGACAGACTGAAATACTTCTCAGTTGAATACATAGTGAAACAATTCCCTGACAATTACAAAAGAAATCAATGACAAAAATCAATACTTAATCTAACAATGGTTTCCCCTTAAGAATTCAACTCCTATCATTATCAAAATTACCGTCTGCTGCTACGCACATACACAAACCCTTTTCTTTAAATTTATAAGCGCGCTGCAAATTATAAAAAATATCAACTAAATCAACAAAAAATCCTGTGTCGCTGCTGGTGGACACGGCAGTACGGCAGCTCGGCGACGACCCCTCGCCCAACACACGTGCGCACCACAGCAGGTGGGCTCCTACACTGGCTTCAAAACTGCCACTAGTTAATCCGTGCGCTGCGAGGCGCGACAACAATACCTTAGATTCCAGAGCTTGTGTATGCGCGCTGTAGCCAACCTTTCCATCCTAAGAGAGTACTGCCAACTATCACTTAGTAAGTGTGTTATTTGTGTGTTAAATGATACTTGGCTACCGCAAATTGAGTTTTACACTAATTTCTCAAATGTCTTCAGAGATGTTGGAGTAATACTTGATAAAAAGCTAATGATTCATAATTTCTGTACGCATCTTCTCTGTGGAAATTATAGACGGATTTTCTTCGGTAATATGTAATGTAAAAAGATTTATAAGGCATGGAATATTCCAACAGAAATTTATAGCAACTAGTAATGAGTTAAAACAGCTAATTTGCTTCCATTTCAATTGTGAAATTGCTCAGCTGCTTATAATCGATTTCGGTTTCTAAGTGCCATCACCAGTTTTGTATAAGTTATATAAATAAAACATATGGCTGCATCAGGTCAACAAGAACCTCTCAGAGGCGTCAGGCAACCGAAACTGCTAACGTCATTCCAAGTTTCCACACGCGCACCCTCAGGAGACGAAGAAAGAATGGGTCATATCTGAAATATATATATATGAGTTTGCTGCCAACATTTTACCGTTTGCCTCTATCGCAGATTAACCGAAAGAACGAACTGAGTATGAAACGTCCCCTTCGAAAAATTTTATACACGACTGTTCTTAACCTGACACACAATGTTTTTAGCGCAACGCAATCTGACTTTCAATAATCCCTACAAAACAATGGCCCTGACTAACTTTAACCTATACCTTTCACAAATCACTTACCTCACAAAAATCTTCGTTACTGGAACTACTGCAATACAGCGAGCGCCACTACTGCCAGCTAAATAAAAGATTCAAACTACTGAAGGCACTAACTACTGATAGGGATAGTTAGCAAATGAAAGATATTAATAGAGAACAAACACTGTATTTACCTTAATATCATCAAAAGTCATAATAACAAAAACTGTAATTACTATTATGATGAACAACAAGAGATAACACGAAAAGTCAGAAAAATGTATGAAGGAAGTGAGAGTTGTGTGAAAGTGGGGAGGGAATGTACTGCATGGTTCAAGCTGGAAAATGGGCTGCGACAGGGAAGTGCACTTTCGCCTTTATTGTTTATTATTGGTATGGATGAAATCCTACAGCAAGTGTCAGATGCAATTGGAGATCATAAAATGAAAGCAGTGCTTTTTGCCGATGACCTGATGTTATGGGGAAATTGCGAGAAGGAGGTGCAAGAGCAGTTAGATGCATGGGAGGCAACGGCAGCACAATATGGAATGCATTTCTCTGCAAAGAAAAGTGAAATAATTGTCACAACAAGGAAGACGAATAGGCCAAATGTGGATATAACTTGTGGAGGGGAAAAACTACAAGTGGTAGAGAACTTCAAGTACCTGGGAAGCGTGATTGAAAGTAAGGGGGGAAACGCAATGGAAATAAATGAAAGGTGCAGAAAAGCAGGGCAGTTCTACAAATGCATTAGGGGGCTTATTTGGAGCAAGGAGGTGCCACAGAAATCCAAGGGAATTATATACCGAACCTACTTTGTCCCCATATTGGCATACGGAAGTGAGACATGGGTAATGCACAAAAGCGACAAAAGTAGAATACAGGCTAGCGAAATGAAGTTCCAGAGGAGCAGGTTGGGTGTAACAAGACGAGACAGATTGCAAAATGTGTATGTGAGGGAAAGACTAAAGGAGGAACCAGTACAGGACAGGATAGAAAAATCAAGACTGCAGTGGTATGGACACATGAAGAGAATGGATGAGGGAAGAATTCCAAAGAGGATGTTTGATCTGCAACTGGAGGGGAAGAGGCCCAGAGGAAGACCAAGAGATAGATGGGTGAAGGGAGTGAAGGAATGTGTGACGAGAAGAGGAGAGAACTGGACGAAGGTGGAAGAGGGGGAATGGTGGAAAGACAGAACACGATGGAGAGGCTTGTGTTCCCGACAGACCCAGCCAGTGGCTGGAAACTGTCCAAGATGATGATGATGATGAACAATCTGGACTGTCTTTATGGACTGTGAGAAAATTTTAGCTTTTGACCAACATTGTATAAATAAGTGTGTGCATTTGATATCTTTGTTATTGCAATTATGAAAAAATTTTTCAAATCTGTATTGGCCAGTGCCCAACACCATTTGTAAAATTTTTTGTGGGGCGCATGGGGGCTATGTAAGTAGGCTGTTTATGTTTTCTTTATGGGGCTATGTAAGTAGGCTGTTTATATTTTCTTATTGGCAAAGTTACGTAGCGCTCTATATGAAAATCACTGGCTATGCTGTGTGCAGTCTGTGGCTAGTTTGCATTGTTGTCTGCCATTGTAGAGGGGCAGCTGGATGTGAACAGCGCGTAGCGATGCGCAGTTGGAGGTGAGCCGCCAGCAGTGGTGGATGTGGGGAGAGAGATGGCGGAGTTTTGAAAAATGTCATGAACTGATGTATATATTATGAATATTGAAGTAAATACAGTGTTTGTTCTCTATTAATATCTTTCATTTGCTAACTATCCCTATCAGTAGTTAGTACCTTCAGTAGTTTGAATCTTTTATTTAGCTGGCAGTAGTGGCGCTCGCTGTATTGCAGTAGTTCGAGTAACGAAGATTTTTGTGAGGCAAGTGATTTCTGAAAGGTATAGTTTAATGTTACTCAGGGCCATTGTTTTGCAGGGATTTTTGATAGCCAGATTGCGTTGCGCTAAAATTATTGTGTGCCAGGTTAAGCACAGTCGTGTATAAGTTGTTTTAAGGGGACGTTTCATATGTCGACCCTTAGCCTAGGATACCTCACTGGAATCTTCTGATTTTTTTCTTGTAGTATGTGTATTTAGTGTAGCTTTTGTTTATTGCTAGTGCGTAATTGTAGAGAGAATCTCCTTTGTAGTTGCAGTCTTTCATTGTTGTACTGTAAAACAGTTGTGGCATGCATGTAGATTTGCACCAAGTATTTCGCAGCTGCAATTAACTAGATATTATTTTCAGTGCTATATTAATGTGTTCTCTTATTTTTGCTATTCAAATTGTGCTTTTCTGTGTTATCGTGTGAAATATTGTCACAATAATGGCGTGTGAAAAACGTAACACTCGGCTCCAAAGTAAACTGAGAAACGACAGTGAAGACGAAAGCAATGTGTTAGCGCCACTGTGTAATGAGTTAACTAATGTTCAAAGTAGTAATTTGGTAACTGTGCACAGGGAAATGGAGCGGGCGTCAAACAATGGCGTAGACAGTCAAACAGGTAGTGAACAGGGAAGCATTATCGATCGATCGGTCGGCAACAGCTCGCCTCAGGAATCCGAAATGATAGGACACAATTTTGCAAATACTGTAGATTCAGGTTTTGCGTCCTCACCGTTTTCTCAAATAAGTCAAGACACATTTTCAGCTTGTCAAAATGTGAATGTTGCCGGTACAAATGCACTGCCGAAAAGAGTAGAGGAACAGATTCCAGACACTAATGCATTGTTATTACAACTAATGCAACAAATGGAACAAAATCAGAGACAAACACAGCAACAGTTAGACACAATGGGACAAAATCTTCAAAAGTTAGACACAATGGAACCAAATCAGAGACAAACACAGCAAAAGCTGCAAAAGTTAGACACAATGGAACAAAATCAGAGACAAACACAGCAAAAGCTTCAAAAGTTAGACACAATGGAACAAAATCAGAGACAAACACAGCAAAAGCTTCAAAAGTTAGACACCACACTTGAACAAACACGTGAAGATTTAACTACTGAGTTACATAACATTGAATCGAAATGTCAAAAAGTCTGTAATGACGTAAAAACACAAATTTGTGAACATTTTCAACCTATTTTTTCGCGGCATGAAAATGCATTACAGAATCACGAAGCAGCCATAAAAGAACTGCAAACTATTGTTCATGAAAATCATGAGACCTTGCAAGCTAAAATGGACTCAGTTGCATCTACCGATTCGGTTACGCAACTTGCAAAAACTCAGGAAAACTTAAAGGACACAGTAGAAAGACACATGGAGGAAATTAGTTCATTATCAGAGAAAGTAGCCGAACTTTCGGATCAGGTCACTAACTTATCTACAAAGGTAGATGATGATCTGAATGACACAAGACCCGTAGCCTTCACTGACACAGAAGAGTATGAACAAATAAGAAAATTCAAACAAAATCAGAATCAAATTAATACGCAACACCAAAGAGAAATGCGGGAAGTACAAGATCAGCTGACACAGGTAATACAAGAATTACGTATTTCAGAGGACACTCGCGCCCCAATAAGGGAAGAGGGACATAGAAATACGCAAAAGCCACAAAATAATAACACAGGGCATTTCGGTAATTATGAAAGAAATTGGCAAGGTACACCGAATTTTGAGATGGAACCGCCGACACGACGTAACAATGACCGATATGCTACTCGCCGACACGATGATTTTGACTATAAGCTGTTCATTACTACACGTAAATTCAAAACGTTTAAGAATTCTGCCAACGACATTCATCCACAAGCGTGGCTCCATCAATTCTCTCATTGTTTCCCTCCCAACTGGTCATTGGAGCACAGGTTAGAATTTATGTGTGGCTACTTAGAGAATGAACCAGCTGTAAGAATGCGATCGGGCATTCACGATTGCCACAGTGAAGGAGAATTTTACCATGCCTTCCTCTCAGCATATTGGTCTCAAGCCACACAAGACCGCGTAAAACATAGCATCATAATGATGAAACACTTCGAACAATCTGAATTTTCCACTCTTGTGAAATATTTTGAAGACATGTTGCACAAGAATCAATACCTGTCAAACCCATACAGCCCCTCAGAACTCATCCGCATTTGCTTAATCAAACTGCCCGAACATTTGAGACATATTATTTTAGCAGGACGTTGCAAAGACGACATTGAAGCTTTTCAGGGACTGTTACAAGAATTAGAAATTGACACAGACAGTCGCGGGATCGAAAACAGGAAAACAATCACTACAGGTCACATCCGTCACAATTCCGTGACGACAGAAACGATAACTGGACGCGGCAAGGCTATTCTCACCACATAAATCGTGACCAAAATAGACACCACCCGTATGACAACCGTTGGCAGAGTAGTAATAATTACAGGGAAAGATCACCTCTCCGCAATAATGACTATCACAGAGACAATCAGAGAAACAGACAATATGGGAACCAAAATAATTATTATCAAGGGAGACAGAATAACTTCAGACACAACAGTCCACCGTGCAGTGATAATTCAGGGAGAAATTCTCCACCACGTCACCGACAAGAAAGAAACTACAGGAACTACCGACATGACGACAGACGATGTGATCGTAACGACAGACGTGAATTCCATCAGAACTGGCGAACTTCAAACAGGGCAGAGCCTTCTCGTCACGGTGAATTTGTGGAAGTTAGGCCTCCTAATCCCAATAATGGCGCGCGCCAACGAAGAGGTAGCAGACAATGACTCGCACCGCAGGCACCCGCGTGCGCCCGCTGGCTCAGGGAAAAATAACATTGACGCTAACCTTGAGCAAAATTCCCGTATTCTTTACGGACGAATACCGCATGATAGTTGCGTTGAAGTTGAAACTCTGCGTACTAGAAGAGTAAAGGTTTACACCACATTTCTCATGTAAAACCATTTATTGACAGATAATCTGCTTTTTAACTTAGTCTTTGCAATTTTCACTTCACGCTACTTGTACAATTTGTCACACTGAGAAACTGTTAACATGCAACTATGTTTTAAAGCTAACTAACCATCTAGTCAAGAACATAGGTAACTTAGACAAGTAATTGCGAATGCATTGTTATTGCGAACAGACGACACAGTGTTGTTATTTATACATTCCTCCTTGTTAGTTGCACGATTACGTAACGAATATACGGCTTACATACTTAGAACATATACCAGCACTGCTAATGAAATTTTCATGCAACATTTTGGTTTGCTTGAGAGTGGATTCTAGATTTGAGGTGCTTTCTGTGAAATGCCAGATGACACAGTGGTTAGTTTATGTGACAGCTACACGATTTTATCACGACGCTGCTAATACATGACAATTTACAGTGTTGCTTTTGCGGTGTATCTGTTTTATATCTGCACAGTTTTTTCTGAATTCTTCTATAAAGTGAGACATGTTTTAGTGGTGACTTTTGTGCTATTGCTACAAGGAGACAGCTTTTTCCGTAGGACAACAATACGTTACAGCACAGTACTTTCTTCATCACGGCAATAAGCGTAATAACTAAGATATCTATACGCAAAGCATTTCACTTTTGTTTATCATGAGGTAAGTACATTGTCTTCTGCAGAAGTTAGCTTTCGGAGGACGATAACTACGACACTTCCACAGAGATTATCTTACAGCAAGACGCATATTTAGCGCTACAGGACACGTATTTGAGTGATTAATTTTGTACTTAAAACATTTATTTTTAAAGATTTTTGAATTACAAAGAAAGTTTTCCGTGATACATTTCATTCCATTGCTGTAATCTGTAACACCTGAGGGTATAATTACATTAATCCTCAGGGGGGTACACACCTACTTTGTGTATCATGTGTTTGGCAAGCACAAGGAGCCCTAGCTAATATGGTATTTGCTTATACAATTTAACACATCAGTACCATATTTCTCTAACACACAAATTACACAGCTATCTGATCATTTAACTGAGAGAGACAAACTTTTTTATTACGTCAGTGACAGATGTTTACGTGATTACACCGTTGGATAACTTCACACTTAAGAAATTGTATTTTGTCTGTACTTTGTGAACTGTTCATATTTTTTCAGAACCATTGTGATACTATGAGAGCTTAGAATGATGTATTTGGTATGGGATCATGATTTTTAAAGAACGTTTGAGGTAGATGACACTTTTGACATGAGCAGAGAATTTTTTTAGATTCTGAAATTATTGCAGAAAGCTACGACGTTTTTGAGATTTGACTGAGGTGTTATGATGTTACTATTACGACGACGATGTGTATTATGCTGCTTAGGTATGTTTATGATCAATAAGCTAATGCTATATGAGTTATTTGATTATGCTACGTAGGTTATGATGAAATATTGAAGAAGTGTTGACGAATAAGGTAAGGAATAATGAATAGAAGTTAGGGACTCTTGACTTGTGAAAAAGGATGTTGGAAACCGAGAATCGTACTTTAAGAGTTATGAAATGTGTGTAAATGCGTGAATGTATCACAATGCCGGCGAAAATTTTTTGGACACTGTTATATTCATAAGATTTTGTTTCTACAGATTTGTAACGCAAATTCTTGACCTGTGAAGACTGTCACTGTAGCGGAAACTGCTGTCGTAAATATTTCCGTAAGAAAGTTAATTGACCACCTGCACGTGCGTCGTCGGGACACAGCTGTGTCAAACACCTGGAGAACAAGCCATTAGGGTGTGCCTTTCATCGCTAATGCGACACCCTCGTTACTTGAAAACATATGATTTTTGTAATGCGTTGTGGGCACACAGCTGTGTCAAACACCTGGAGAACAAGCCATTAGGGTGTGCCTTTCATCGCTAATGCGACACCCTCGTTACTTAAAAACATATGATTACTCGCACTTTGTGCTAATTACTGAAATGCTTATGAATTGATGGGAAATATTCGTACATCTGCACACCTGATTATGACAAGTGTCTTTCTCTGAGAGTTGAGTGCTACTGACTTATGAAATGTCACATGACTATTGAATGATATTTTTATGCTTTGCTTTTCGTAGTTGCTTATTTCACTTGATATCTAGTTTCCAGCTGTGTTGCAGCATTAGTTTTATAAAATAAAATGCATTTGCTAATGTGAACACTTTCTGTCAACAGATCTATTAAATGATTATTTTGTAATCCACATTCTTAAAAAAAAAGGAGCACTTGGAAAGGAAAGAACAATAAGAAGGAACTAGTAACAGTAACACATAAATTTCTTTTCAAGTACATGGTAATATTTTTTTACAATAAGTTGTTATGGTGCACCACTTTAATTACATAGACATTAAGATGTGAATAGACATTTCCCTTGTCTGCATTGTTGTTTTTACTGTAATATTTTTTCTGCTTGAGCTATGTCATGTCTAGGTATAAGTTGCTGCTGTTTGCCAGGCATAGTGTTATTGAATTTGACTTTTGCTAATTTCTTAATGCTGCTTGCTTCGCAAATCTGCGTTTTTTTTCATTGCTGTTTATATTAACTGTGTTATGTGATGCTGCATTGCCTCGTCCCTTGGTATATATATCTGAGCTCAGTAGATTTAAGTTAGCTTAAGAGGGGGCAGACTATATAAGAAACTGACTATGGAGAATAGGTAAAGAATGCAATGCGAAGTTATATGAAAAATATTTGGGCCCAAATGAGTATTGTACAATCAGAAATAATTATTTTGAAAGAAATATGAATAGAATACAGGAAGGAGGTGTAGATAGGACTTTTTGGGAATAATGATGAATGAAGGGAGATCTCCGAGAAGTAAAGAAAGTTTTGTTTGCAAAATACTGCAGTAAAACAAACCCTGTCCTTTCCTTCTATTATTCCGCTATATGTTTGTGTACCCTTGTGTATTTGTGTTTTTCCTGTCTTTATGTGTTTAGCTGATGAGAGCTATGTTGTAGAATTTTTCTAATACTCTTTATTTTCTTTGTAAAGATGCTTAGACATTATTTATTCTGTGTTGTTTTAATGCTCATGTGTGAAGTTGACGTTTCAAAAGTGATTCTGATCTTTTATTTTTGTACTCATGTCATCATTCCTGTAACACTGATGTATATGTTTATTTCTATTCTTTTGTAAAGCCTGTACTACAAATGTTATCTGTATTGTTATGTTTTTAATTATGTATTTTGTACCTTTGTCATTGTATTCTTATGTTATAAAATTGTAATTGACAGCAGTTCATCAAATTAAGTAACTTGTAAGTTCCATCTCACTGCACACATTTCTGTTGGTCATAGTATATGGACAATATGTGAGAAGTAGGGACTGATAGTGTTTGCACGTGTGTTAATAATTCAGCAAGGGACTGGATAACAGCATTGCTGGTTCTAAGGACAATTCCAAAAACTTTGTGAGTGCACAAGTGGTGGTTATGGACTTGTTATATTAACTGCAAGACTCTTCACTGGTGATTGTGCACCCGCACAGTCGCAACAGATGGCTGCTGGCCGTCTCTACAAGGACTACAGTGGGTCTGCATCTCTGGTGGCCCACCAATACCACAATCTCTACCAGGACTACAGTGGGCCTGTCCACACTTTCTACAAGGACTGCAGTGGGTCTGCACCTCTGGTGGCCCACCAATACCACAATCTCTACCAGGACTACAGTAGGTCTACTCTGTGATGACCTATCTACCAATCTTCTTCAAAACGTCGAATGACTCTGCTGTGGGTTTGCTCTGTTGTGGCCCATTACCTGTCTGCATGTCAAGAGTCAGCACTGTCTTTCCGTTGGAAGGACCACACTACTTCTTCAAGACTGCATGGAAATCCACTACTTCTGTGTGCAATTTTTTTTACTAATGAGACAATGTGAAAAAAAAAAACTGTAATTACTATTGTGATGAACGATCAGGACTGCCTTTATGGGCTGTGAGAAAATTTTAGCTTTTGACCAACATTGTTTCAATAAGTGTGTGCATTGGATATCTTTGTTAGTGTAATTTTAAAAAATTTTCTCAAATCATTATTGGCCACTGGCCAAAAAAATTTGTAAAATTTTTTGTGGGGAGCATGGGGGCTATGTAAGTAGGCTGTTTATATTTTCTTATTGGCAAAGTTACGTAGCGCTCTATATGAAAATCACTGGCTATGCTGTGTGCAGTCTGTGGCTAGTTTGCATTGTTGTCTGCCATTGTAGAGGGGCAGCTGGATGTGAACAGCGCGTAGCGTTGCGCAGTTGGAGGTGAGCCGCCAGCAGTGGTGGATGTGGGGAGAGAGATGGCGGAGTTTTGAAAAATGTCATGAGCTGCTGTATATATTATGAATATTGAGGTAAATACAGTGTTTGTTCTCTATTAATATCTTTCATTTGCTAACTATCCCTATCAGTAGTTAGTACCTTCAGTAGTTTGAATCTTTTATTTAGCTGGCAGTAGTGGCGCTCGCTGTATTGCAGTAGTTCGAGTAACGAAGATTTTTGTGAGGTAAGTGATTTCTGAAAGGTATAGTTTAATGTTATTCAGGGCCATTCTTTTGCAGGGATTTTTGATAGTCAGATTGCGTTGCGCTAAAATTATTGTGTGCCAGGTTAAGCACAGTCGTGTATAAGTTGTTTTAAGGGGACGTTTCAAGTAGTGTAATATAGCAAATCTAAAAGTAACTATGCAGCTGAAGAAAAAAAGTGCAGCCCCCTCAAGGACTGTATTCAGCGGCACCTGGGTATAATATGTGCGTACTGAGCGGTTGTAATACTACTGAATCATTTGTCATCGTCGTCGGCGACCACATTGCGCTAGGGATGAATTTCTGTGCACCCTCTATTATGACTCTACATACTGTAACTGTGGTTTTAGAGGTAAGTAATGTTTGCAACATTCATTCTACGATACAACCATGCCCCACTGACGAATACATGCAGCTGTTGGCTGTCTGTTGGCTGTTGAACAGCTTGAACCATTTGAATGAGGTCGCACTGTGGACGTACGGAAAGCTGAATGGACGCATCCGCGGGCTGCTGCACAAGCTGGGCACAATGTACCCGTGGTGTGTCGCTGCTTGCAACAGTGGCTTGTAGAACATTCCCAGACTTGAACACCAGGTTCCATACGTCTGCGTATTAAAGACGCAAGTCATGATCGATGCACGGTGGCCGACCGAACAACATCCAGCTACGAAATCCAGTAAACTCGTTGCACCTGCTGGTCATCAGGGACCACCGGGAATCGTGTGCTTGCAGAAGGATTAAGGGTCACGCGTTCCTCCGGCCAGCTACGATTGAAACCGCGCGGCAGCCAAGCATGGTTCCTTGGGTCTCGTAAAAGACCTGGCGTGAGATGTCCGATCCCAGGCTTCATGACGTTGGGAGCCACCAGTTACAACTCGCTGTCACATTTGGTGTTTCTGGAGGGTAAAGTAACCAGTGGCCGCTACATTGCACAGGCTGGTTCCCCGTGTCACTGGCATTTCTTCGACAAGTAAAAAAAATTGTGCAAATGCTTGTGAAATCTTATGGGACTTAACTGCTAAGGTCATCAGTTCCTAAGACTACACACTACTTAACCTAAATTATCCTAAGGACAAACACACACACACACACACATGCCCGAGGGAGGACTCGAACCTCCGCCGGGACCAGCCGCACGGTCCGTGACTGCAGCGCCTCATACCGCTCGGCTAATCCCGCGTGGCTTCGACAAGTAGATGAAGTACTCTCTCAGCAGGACAATGCACGTATACATACGGCTGCTACGATACGACACGCTCTTCGTTGCGTACATCAACTACTTGTCCTACTAGATCTCTCGTGCGGTACACGATGAAGTAGGAACTTAGTCGTCCTCTAGTCCTGCAATAACCACTGTCAATTTGCAGCAAAAGGAGCAAGATAGGGTTTATATCCGCTTTTTGTGCCATTTAAGAGAAAGGGGTACGTAATAAAAATTCTAAGCTTAAAAAAATACACTTTGATTCATGTATGCATTTCTTAACCTCTTGACAAATTCTACATCATAACAGTTACCGTAACATTGATCAATGGAACAGGTAACTAACTACCTTACTAACTAACTAATGCTTCGGACAATCTATCGAGGGTGTCAAACGGCACCTTTATGATAGCTAGAATCCGAGATTACACTTCTGCGTTACCGCCCGAACGGGGGAGGGGATACAAAATGTACTAATGCGGGTGTTTGGGTACCCTTTACTCACTGACACGTAAGTATCATTTGGTCTGAATTTGTTATGGTACACTCATACCAAACTATCAGTTTAATAAGTCATGGCTGCAAAGTACTAGCATGAGTTCTTTACAGACGAATGGAAAAACTGGTAGGAGCCGACCTCGTGGGAGATCAGTTGGGATTCCGTAGAAATGCTGAACACACGAGGCGACACTGACCCTACGACTTACCTTAGAAGACAGATTGAGGAAAGGCAAACCTACGTTTCTAGCTTTTGTAGACTTAGAGAAAGCTTTTGATAATGTTGACTGGAATACTGTCTTCCAAATTCTGAAGGTGGCTGGTGTAAAAGATAGGGAGCAAAAGGCTATTTACAATTTGTACAGAAAATAGATAGCAGCTACAAAGGTCTATCGGCATGAAAGAGGGGCAGTGGCTGAGAAGCGAGAGAGACAGAGTTGTAACCTATCCCCGATGTTATTCAATCTGAGCAAGCTGTAAAGGAAACACAAGAAAAATGTGTAGTAGTAATTAAAATCCATGGAGAAGAGATATAAGCTTTGAGGTCTGCCGAGGACATTATAATTCTGTCAGAGACAGCAAAGGACCTGGAACAGCAGCTGAACGGAATGGACAGTGTCTTGAAAGGAGGATGTAAAATGATCATCAACAAAAACAAAACGAGGATAATGGAATATAGTCGAATTAAATCAGGTGATCCTGAGGGACTTAGATTAGGAAATGAGACACTTACGGTAGAAAATTACTTTTGCCATTTGGGGAGCAAAATAACTGATGATGGTCCAAGTAGAGAGGATATAACATGTAAACTGGCTATGGTCACGAAAGCGTTTCTGAAGAAGAAAAATATGTTGACATTGAGTATAGATTTAAGCGTCAGGAACTATTTTCTGAGAGTGTCTGTGTGGAGTGTAGCCATAAATGGAAGTGAAACATGGACAATAAGCAGTGTAGAAAACAAGAGAATAGTAGTTTTCGAAATGTGGTGCTACAGAAGAATGATGAAGATTTGATGGGTAGATCACATAACTAATGAGAAGGTACTGACTGGAATTTCGGAGAAACTTTGTGGCACAAGTTGACTAGAAGAAGGGATCGGTTGGTAGTACACGCTCTGAAGCATCAGGCGATCTCCGATTTAGTACTGGGGGGAAGTGTGGAAGATAAAAATCGTAGAGGCAGATCAAGATATGGATTCATTAAGCAGATTTACCAGGATGTAGGTTGCAGTAGTTATTTGGAGTTGAAGAGGCTTGCACAAGATAGAGTATCATGTAGAGCTGCATCAAACCAGTCTCTGGACTGAAGACCACTGCAACAACAACAACACTCCTGCAACAATGAACTACCTGTCACCTAACTTGTCAATAAAATGAACTTGTTGTTGAGCATGACGCTTTCTTTTCTGTCAATGTGGATTTTGCCTTTGTTGAAAACTTCTGTATATTCAGATAGGACAACCTCGTAGCCAAGAAACGATGAATTATTCTTATATCTGGAACCCAGCTTTGTTATGCAGTTTTTACCACTATTTCTATGCTTTATTAATATGTACACCACCTACAAAAAAGCGAAGCACAGCGAAGGAGACAGGGGAACGAAATGGAAATTTACCGTCTCAGAGGGTATGTGCTGGTATTACAGGGATTGCAAAATCGGATCAAATTTACAGAGGACTTTTTGTAACAGTCCATTTATCAGTACGATGTTGCACTTCCCCTGGCCTAGACACCAACACTGATTCGATCGGAAATGGTGCCTTAAAGACATTGCATTATTTCCTGAGGCAATGTGGCCTCACTTGCTGTCACTTGTCATCCATATCCTGGATACTGGCTCCACGCCGGAGCCGATGCCGAACTGATCACACACATACATTATCGAGCCCGGATTTGGGGACCTTGCTGACCACAGGTGTACCTCAGAATTATTTAGACAGTTTTCAGACCCGTGACGTATGTGGACGATCATTGTCCTGTTGAAAAATAGTACCACGATACTGCCACGTGGGAGATAACACACGTGGAGGCAAGATATCCGTGACGTACTGTTGCAACGTCCGAGTTCGCTCGGTCATTACCAGCTGTTACCGAAAGTCATGCACACCATGACGCCGGGATTAACGGAGGAAGTATGTCTCCCAGAAACACTAGAAGTATGGGAAACCTCCACTGGTCGTCGTCATAGTCGCGGACGACAGTCATCCAGGGTAGTGTTGCAAAGCCTTTCATCTCTGAGTACAGTGTGACGTCATTCATCAGAATTCTAGGCACCCCGCCCACAGTGTCGCTCCTAGCGCAGCCGTTTGTGTTGTGGTACTGACGGCAGCCGACGCTGCTGCTAGTCTCCGACCAGTGATGTGGGATAATACAAAATGTTGCGTTACTTGCCCTCAGATAGCATGTTGCAGATGTGAAGGGGTTACGAGGTGCTCTGTAAGGAGTGTGTCAGAACTCTCCATTACATTAAAAACAATATAGCCGACTTAACGCTTTTCTTTGCATTGCGCAAGCACGCTCATCGATAGCAACAATCTGAGAGCGAAACATGGGAGTACGATTCTAAGGATTGTTGTGAGACGAGGTCGTGATCGACACTACTACTTCCACTCTCGCAGACAGACCTTATCTCACAATAATGCTTAGACTCGCGCTCCTATGTTTCGTTCTCATGCAAAGAACAGCGTTAAGTTGGCTATATTGTTTTTAATGTAATGGAGAGTTCTGACACACGCCTTGGCATGGTGCAACAGAACGTAGACACTGAGTATATCTACCCGCAGGCCTCGACGGTTCTAAATCGGGTCTCTGTCACACATGAATCCGTGAAAAATCTGAATACTGCACGATTAGACTAGACGCCAAAAGAACACACGTACAATGAGGTACCTTGCAAACTCTGTGATGTTCTGACAACGCTGTCTCAGGAATGTGCGCGGTATTTCCGTATGCTTGAAAGTTATAACTCAAGATCTGGCGCTGTTGAACACACTTTTATGTGGCATCCGAATATGACAATAATATTAATGTAAATTAAAATGCAACTACTATACTACTATAATCGATATATATATATATATATATATATATATATATATATATATATATATATATATCTGATAGGCTTTATAGCGCGGATCGTTGACTGTGTACGACAACAGAGCCAAAGATACCGTTTCTGGTCTGAAATTGTAGTGGTGGAGCAAGCGAGCGCTGGACACACAGTTCTAGGTGGCTGCCTGTGAGCGAAAGAGGGTGGTGTAGACAGCTTTTGTGGTGTGCTCTGTGAAGCCACCAAGTGCTAGATTAACAAGGTATGTCAATATTGTTGAACATGGAAACAGAAGTCTTCATGCAAACAATGTAAAGATGTTAATTATGATTTTAGTTTTGACAGCGTGTTAGTATAGGTGAGTTGTCTGCTGATTTGTAATTGTTGAGTAACCCCAGAATGTACGTAAGAGATTTGATAGAAAGGCTAGTAAGATATTTCACTTCTGTAATGCTTCTAAGATTTCCTAACAGAGCTATATGTAATTTGAGGAATTGCATAAATGCTCAGTTAGTGAGGGTATATAATACTTGCTGTATAAATCACATAGTTTGTGGATCAATGAGTAAATATTATATATTATCCTAAGCAATGTAACTTCGGCTACAGATGATTTTGAAAAGATAACTTGGAACATAATTTTGCTAAAAAAAACTCTGTAATTCACCACAATCAGTACCACCTTCCTGTCCAAGTCATATGTTTTTCAGAGAAGTTGGAATTTTCATAAATGTTTTCATTTGCCAGCCAAAATAATTTCATATGTATTTCAAAGTTTTACAGCCAGAATTGCATATCGTTGAGCCAGTAGCTAGCATATTTGTATTTTTTTAAATAAGAGACCAAAATATGTCGCCTTCCACCGTTGCTGCTTTAGAGCTAAGACAATTTAATTTATTAGTTATGTGCACAGGGACCAAAGTTATCAGTTTTGAACAGGGCTAGAAGATTCAGTACCTAAGGGGCTGAATGCATTTTGCAGTGACTATATTTCATTACTGGTATTGGGTGCTGTTTTGCCCAATCAATTCGTGGAAAGTTTTGCTAACAATAACACGGAGTAAGCACACCCCTTGCAGTTACAACACGCTACAACAATAATTCAAATTATGTATCCATTCTGCAGTTGAGGCATTTATTCTACGTAATCGTAAGGTTTTCCTATTTAAAAGAAACATTACAATATATCTTACCAGGTCAGTTAACAACACTAAAGACGAAGAACACTAGTGCTCTCAGGTGGCCGCTGTACCTGTCACAGACATTTGCAACTCTAATAATTTACATAACCGCCCATGGTGTGTACGTGAGCAACATTACACGGACATCCGACCATGTCTCCTGTATGCTTCACTTTTCTGTCAGCTACTGTGTTCTGAATAAGGCTCGTGAAATTTGACAACTTAGTTCATGGACCTTATGTCCAACATCTCATTTCAATTGGATTCCCTGTGCGTATCCCAGTTTTAGATATATTCCGCTTACATAAGCTATTCAAGAAACTGACATCTTTTGCAGGCATAAAATTTTGCTCATTTTCTGCTCACGAATTAGTTTTTGTAAAGCATCACACAGTTTTGGTTAGGTATTATGCGTATCTTGCTGTTAGTTGTTTAAACAGATTACATACAAGTGCCAATCTAAAACTTCTCTAATCTCAATTCTACACCTTGAAAATCATTCATAACATATACAGGATGATTCACAAAGATATGCAAATAATTCAATGTGTTATTCTACAAGTAAAACTAAAAAAATTTCATGAAAACATAGGTCCGCGAATATTTAGTTACAGAGTTACAGGTAATACAAGACTTTGCCTGAAATTCAGCAACATCGCTAACATGAAGCCATCGCAAAACAGTATGAGGTTAAAGTAAAGTACGATTTCCACTTATTTTGTTGTTAGTGATCTTGTGGATCTAATGAAATATGTCCCAGGTTTGTAGCTGCAGCAGTTTTCCAGAACATCCAGAGAAGCAAAGCTATACTTTCGTAAAAATTTTTATTTTATTAACTACTTATCCCAATTTGGTTTTTTAAATTCCAGAGAACTGTACAATGTTTTCAGCAGAAGTTGTAGAGAATTTAATTTTGGAAAAATAATGGTAATCACAATAACTGAAACTGTGTGAATCTCTATTTCATAAGTAATCTGCAAACTGCAACGGTTACTATGCGTTTTTACTTAAATACACTGTTGTTATTATGTTTTTTTCACTGAACAGTACAGCAAACTAACTCCTTTCATGGTTAGGAAACGACTGAAACAGCTCCTTAACGATTGCCAACAATGACATAAATGTTTCTACGTTCTTAATGGAAAGTAAACAAAATTACTTGTGTAATAATCTTTGCTTCTCTTTATGCTCTGGAAAACTACTGCAGATACACGTCTGGGATATGTTTCATTACATTCACCAGACCAATAACAACAAAATAAATGGAAGTTCTGCTTTACTTTAACATCGTACAGTTTTGCGATGGCTTCGTATTAGCGAAGCTGCTAAATTTCGTGCAAAATCTTTTTTTAGCCGTAGCTTCTAACTAAACGTTTGCGGACCAATGTTTATACGAACTTTCTTCTTTAGTTTTACTTGTAGAATAACATATTAAAATGTACTAAAATTATGAACAGCCGACCATTGCAACTGGTCGGCTGATTATTATTTTATTACGTGAAACCGTTGCTGTTGTGCAGCTATGTTTAAAATATATTAAAATGTTTGCATGCTTCGTGAATCACGCTGTAGAAGACGAAGCAGTTGCATTAACTACTGCATAATCCGCAAATACGTTGATCCAATTTTTATATAGATTTTACGTCAGCGATTTCCACCCTGATGTTATTGGTTTTATATTTAGACATCTGAGAAATATATAATGACTGTAATACCATTGTAGGTGCTTATTTGTAGAGCTGTACAACTATACCTCCTGGACCGTTCGAGTTATTTTCTTTTCGGCTCCAGCAATATATTTTACAGTTGCCACTCGTCAGCCCTTATTTACGGCCTATAAGTAATGCTCCCGCTGTTGCATGTCTGTTGTCTCAGTCGTCAACTATTCCATCCTGTTCGTTGTCCAATCCCTTAATGTTTTCCATACATCCCTCAGTAGAGAAATACCACTGCACCAATTTCATTACGTTGCTTACCTTCAGAGATATCTTTAGTCTGTTTTTGTATTATTGTCTTCGCTACGTAGCAGTAACATAAAAAGGTCGGTATTGTATGCGCTATGCCGTTTACTACTACGCTTCAGACAGATATGCCATTCTTTTGTCCGATTGTTGTCCCGTGATGGGTACGGCAAAGTTCAACTTCAATCTCCTGACAGCGATACCGAACGAGGCAAGTCAGCGATGTCGAGGGCGCTTTTATCACGGCCGTGGGTCAGGTACATGGGTTTGCTCCTCCCATGTAATCCTCTTGTGCGGAGTCTGAGTGACAGCAACCAGCACGGCTGCATCCTCACACCGAGGCGCGACTGATAGGTGCGCGGGACGCTGAAGCTGCGACGCTGCTCACTTGCATGTGCCAGCGACGTTGCCATAAAATGTTGTTGGGCTCTTCATTGCTGGTTGCCTGTATTTCTGATCAATTGTTGTTCGAAATGGTCCTATTGATGTAATAAATCCTTTTGTTTCGCGACTGTCACCATATGCGACGCAGCCTCAAGCAGCAATTGCTCGCCTTAATATTGAGCTGGTAGTAACTTGTTCATGTCCTTGCTGAAATTTTATCTGGTAACATCTGCAGTTAATTTCCGATACCCAAAACCTCTTATAACCCTACCACTACTATTGTAATTTAGAATGCTTCTACCTAAATAACAGAAACCCTGTCTCTATAATAATTGCTGGAGCTCATCCAAGATCACCCTGCAGACACTTATTTAAAGAGCTAGAGATCTTCACTGTAGCCTATATATATATATATATATATACCTATATATATATATATATATATATATATATATATATATTCACTTATGAAATTTCTTATTAACAATCCTAACGAATTCAAAAGCAATAGCAGTGTACGTGGCTACAACACTAGGAGAAAGGATGATCTTCACTACTCAAGGTTAAATCTAACTTTGGCTCAGAAGGGGGTAAATTATGCTGCCACAAAAGTCTTTGGTCACTTACCTGATAGCATCAAAAGTCTGACAGATAGCCACATAGCATTTAAAAGGAAATTAAAAGAATTTCTTAATGGCAACTCGTTCAACTCATTAGATGAATTTTTGGATATAGTAAGTGGGTAATTTCCCCAACCCCCACAAAAATTGAAAATATTAAGTGTCATGTAATATTTTGTCTAATGTAATATCTTGTATAGATACCTTTTATTAACCTGACACGTTCCACATCATTACGAAGTGTCGTATTCATGATCTATGGAACAAGTACTAATCGAATATAATCTAATCTATGTTGCCATATGTAACTCTCTCACTAAATTTAGTCTCCAAATAAAGTACTCTATGGAAGGACATACTGTTAATAGGAAAAACTAATCAATAGAGTT
The DNA here is from genome assembly GCF_023864275.1 of Schistocerca cancellata. NCBI lineage: Eukaryota > Metazoa > Arthropoda > Insecta > Orthoptera > Acrididae > Schistocerca > Schistocerca cancellata. The sequence continues at coordinate 522,443,001 of NC_064631.1, forward strand.
ACCCCTTTTACGAGATTTGACCGTGTGTTACGTCTAATGGATAAGTACGTCAGACTATTCGATACTTTCCCTAAAATCTTACCTATCAGTTAGATAGAAACGCAGTATGAGCAGTGTTGTACTTAAGCTAGGTCAATTCAGTTCCACATTCATTTACTGGTTTAAAACATGTTCTAACGGTCCTCAGACTATCCAGGCAATAAAACAGCGAAGCTCTGGAAAAGCAGAAGTATGAATTTTGCCTAGTTTCTTACAATTTCTATTTGACTGCTACACTCTTATACATTAGGTCTACGTTTTTAACAGAGAAAAAGTCCAGTAGGTAACTTCAAGAAAGCTGGAGGCTTTAGAAAAGCTCTTCCCAAAAGAAAATATTTTAAATTCTAGAACACTTAGATAGTAAAACACACATTTTCTATACTGAACAGTCCACTTAGAGAAAATCTTTTCCTTACCGGAATTTACTTTCAAAAGCTATCACTCTTTGAACTAACACCGTATAATCATTTAACATATTTTAACAACTTGGCTTCACGCTGATTGAATTTTATGTAAGCAAACTTTTACCATATACTTTGCATTAGTTAAGAAAACTTATAAAACAAGAAAAGTTTCACTATATTTCTCTGTAATGTACTATTGCATGGACGTGTTGTTACTGTAACTAAAATTCTGATTACGCCTTTCAGTGAAACAACTAAGACAACTTTATCGCAAAAAGAATTTAAATGGTTCCTCTTTATACTAACTTGGCACATCATAAGTCTGTAAAAAAGGATACTCGGATTTATCAAACACCAGGGAGGAACCTTTTATATGTGTACGAGTAGGATGAATTCACAGGGTGAACCAGTTCCGTTGAAGTTCAAGAATGGTTATTCTCTTATAAAACACAGTTTAAATTAATGGTTGACGCTGTATAAAAGTAAAATATTGAAAACATCTCATCTGGTGGCTGTAGGCTTGGGTGTGGCGAACAATTATGACGGCTACATTACTCACAGTACGGCATGCAAGTATCTTGGCGTCGTTAAATTTTACATACAGTATCCTAACAACTCGCAGCTATACCGTTCGCCATTTGCAGTCTTCAACCGAGGCATTTTTGTACAAAATTGCAGGCAAAGCGTCTCCTGCTCCACAAGGGAGTTGCCTCAATCACTGCTGCCTACAGCCGCACCGAGTGGCCGCGTGGTTTGAGGCGCCATGTCACGGATTGCGCGTCCTCTCCCACCAGAGGACGAGTCCTCCCTCCAGCATGTGTGTGTGTGTGTGTGTGTGTGTGTGTGTGTGTGTGTGTGTGTGTGTGTGTGTCTGTGTCTGTGTGTGCCTGTGCTTAGCATAAGTTAGTTTAAGGAGTGTATAAGTTTAGGGATCGAAGACCTCAGCAGTTTGGTCCCTTAGGAATTCACACACATTCGAAATTTGAGCTGCTGCCTACAGACTGTGTGCCTCAACTTCCCACACTTGCTCTAGGTAACGCGCCAGTTCGCATTTACCACCTTTCCCACTCCCCAGAACTACTTCCGTTTCAAACAAAACCATACCGGCTGTTACGTAACACCTATTTCTTATGTTGTTCCTTAAGAGTGACCATTTCTTACAATTGTCAAATTTACATCAGTACGAACAGTTTATAGACACAAATAATTTAAATACAAAATTTCATCAGACAACTATTTAACGTAATAAACAATCTACATAGTAATTTACATACAGTACTCACACACCATGCAAAGTACTTTAACCTCCAGTATAGTACACTTTTCTTTACATATGCATAAAATATAGTACTAATATTCGAAAATTTTTAAGTAAAGAATTATAAAAAGATTAGATCAGGGGCGGGCAGGAATCCTGCACGTGTGCGATGCACTTGCACGTGTGCAGTTAACAGGTGTTCTGCGTGCACATAGGGGCAAGCTGGCCACCCGATTCTCTCCACTCCCCACCATACCGTCTCTCCGCTTCTTCCTCTGTAATACGTTTTGTTTCCTGGCCTGTTTTATTGAATGAAGGAATATGGTTAGTAGGAGTGCTTGAAAGAAATCGTGGTTTGAAAAAGAACCTATTACCTATGATACGTTTTATTTAATTATCACAGGTGGAGTTTACAATACATTTAATGTCTGGAACAAAATTTCTACATACAGACAAACGCAAACAGTTACGTAAATTTTCATTACTAATGTTTGCTCTTAACCGAGACTTCTTAATTTTCATAACAGAAAAAGTCTTTCACAAACGTATGTCGAGCCTAACATTGACATTATCTTCGCGGCTTCACGATGAAGACGAGGAAACTCTTGCTGTGGAAAGTCGTGATAAAAATCTACTACACGTCTTGCCAAAAGGAACTTGTCTCTCAGGCGAGAATTATGCTGTAGAATCTACAGTGCAGATCAATTAATTCCATTTGCAAACTGGGATGAATATCATCTACAGAAACAGCAAATTGTCTCGAGAACTATGCAAAACCTTGGGAAAAGTGCGATATATCCCCAAATCGCTTGAGAAATTCTTCTTTTATTGCACTAAGTACGGGAACATACTGAAATTTATTACAATGGCGTTCAATATTAAACTTCCGCTGACCAGCGAGAATACTATCACATATTATACTTTTCGAATTTTCACGTTTTTGCACAAAGAAAAAACGATTCTCCCATTCCTTTTTAAAAGATAGCAAATCTCCACTTCTCCGTTTCCTTGATTCACTCTGCATTTTCCGGTTCTTGAATTACAACGTTCACTACGTAGTGGTCGCTTCGCTTCAACGTCCGCAGCTTAGCGTGGTACTACACTGCCGCAACCTGCCGGCTGTCGGCACTGTCCCGTTTGACGATTGCACGCGAGCAGCACACGTGCAGCGCCGTGTGCTCATGAGCCGCGTGCAACGTTTGCCCGCCCCTGGTTTAGATGAACCATAAACAAATAGTGTTATAGTCTGTGTTTGCGAGTTATTTATTGTTAAGTGGTGGTGTTTTGAAGAACGGACATTATTCCATCAGGCCTTGTTTTAAATAATTTCATTTGCATTACTTGTTTCGGGCACTGTCCATTCTCAAATGCATTTGTAGTTGGACACATGGTCTTCATTTCGTCAGGAAACCACATGCCATGCGTATTTGTGCACAGCACTGTCGTCAACCGTCCTCATATTGCAACGTATACTACAGGTCATCTTATATACATACAACGATCTTCATATTGTAGCGTTTACTGCAGATCACATTATATACACGCTGAGGAAAAAAAGAAACAAGGGAAAAAAAAGACGACGCTCATCGAAGAAGTATCCGAACGGGATGGAAAGCGGTAGATGTACAGACCAACAAATTATTACCAAATCAGAAAAATTGGATGAGTTATTAATGAGAAAGAGCTTCACACATTGAGTATGTCAACAACGCGTTGATGTCTCTCTAGAAGTAGAGTTATCGGATATCGTGGCAAATTCTGTCCAACTGGCCCGTTAGATCGTCAAACTCCAGAGTTGGTTGGACTGCTCTGTCTATAAAATTCCAAAAGTTCTTAATTGGGGAGATCTTCCTGGCCAAGTTAGTGTTTGGTTAGCACGAAGACAAGCCATAGGAACGCTCGCCGTTTCAGGGCGGAAATTTTCTTGTTTAAATGTAATCCCGCGATAGCTTGTCTTGAAGGGCAAAAAATGGAACTTAGAATATCGTCGTCGTACCGTTGTGCTGTAAGTATCCGACGGATGACAGTCAAAAGGGCCTTCCCATGATATGAAATGCCATCCCAGACCATAAATCCAGACTGTTGGACGGTGCGGCGGGTGACAGTCATGATGGTACCTCACTACAGTTTACGGCTCCTTCAGACACGTTTTCGCTGGCCATCGAGGTCTGGAATCTCATTTACTGGAGTAGAACTGTGTTCAGGAATGATTCCTGCTTCCAACTGAGCTCCGATGACCGTATTCTTCAGTGTGTTGCTTAACTTTTCAAAAAAGTTGTAGAACACAAGTTGTTGTTGTTGTGGTCTTCAGTCCTGAGACTGGTTTCATGCAGCTCTCCATGCTACTCTATCCTGTGCAAGGTTCTTCATCTCCCAGTACTTACTGCAACCTACATCCTTCTGAATATGCTTAATGTATTCATCTCTTGGTCTCCCTTTACGATTTTTACCCTCCACGCTGACCTCCAATGCTAAATTTGTGATCCCCTGATGCCTCAGAACATGCCCTACCAACTGGTCCCTTCTTCTTGTTAAATTGTGCCACAAACTCCTCTTCTCCCCTATTCTATTCAATACTTCCTCATTAGTTACGTGATCTACCCATCTAATCTTCAGCATTCTAATGTAGCACCACATTTCGAAAGCTTCTATTCTCTTCCCGTCAAAACTATTTATCGTCCATTTTTCACTTCCATACATGACTACACTCCATACAAATGCTTTCAGAAACGACTTCCTGACACATCTATACTCGATGTTAACAAATTCCTCTTCTTCAGAAACGCTTTCCTTGCCATTTCCAGTCTACATTTTATATCCTCTCTACTTCGACCATCATCAGTTATTTTACTCCCCAAATAGCAAAACTCCTTTACTACTTTGATTGTATCATTTCCTAATCTAATTCCCTCAGCATCACCCGACTTAATTCCATTACATTCCATTATCCTCGTTTTGCTTTTGTTGACGTTCATCTTATATCCTTCTTTCAAGACACTGTCAATTCCGTTCAGCTGCTCTTCCAAGTCCTTCTCTGTCTCTGACAGAATTACAATGTCATCGGCGAACCTCTAAGTTTTTATTTCTTCTCCATGGATTTTAATACCTACTTCGAATTTTTCTTTTGTTTCCTTAACTGCTTGCTGGATATACAGATTGAATAACATTGGGGAGAGGCTACAACACTGTCTCACTCCCTTCCCAACCACTGGTTTCCCTTTAATGCCCATCATCTCTTATAACTGCCATCTGGTTTCTGTACAAATTGTAAACAGCCTTTCGCTCCCTGTATTTTACCCCTGCCACCTTTAGAATTTGAGAGAGAGTATTCCAGTCAACATTGTCAAAAGCTTTCTCTACAAATGCTAGAAACGTAGGTTTGCCTTTCCTTAATCTATTGTCTAAGATAAGTCGTAGAGTCAGTATTGCCTCACGTGTTCCAACATTTCTACGGAATCTAAACTGATCTTCCCCGAGGTCGGCTTCTACCAGTTTTTCCATTCGTTTATAAAGAATTCGTGATAGTATTTTGCAGCCGTGTCTTATTAAACATACTTCAGTAATTTTCACATCTGTCAGCACCTGCTTTCCTTGGGATTGGAATTATAACATTCTTCTTGAAGTCTGAGGGCATTTCGCCTGAATCATACATCTTGCTCACCAGATGGTAAAGTTTTGTCACGAATGGCTCTCCCAAGGCTATCAGTAGTTCTAATGGAATGTTGTCTACTCCCAGGGCCTTGCTTCGACTCAGGTCTTTCAGTGCTCTGTCAAACTCTTCACACAGTATCATATCTCCCATTTCATTTTCATCTATATCCTCTTCCATTTCCATAATATCGTCCTCAAGTACATCGCCCTTGTATAGACCCTCTATATACTGCTTCCACCTTTCTGCTTTCCCTTCTTTGCTTAGAATAGAGTTTCCATCTGAGCTCTTGATATTCATGTAAGTGGTTCTTTTTTCTCCAAGGTCTCTTTAATTTTCCTGTAGGCAGTGTGTATCTTACCCCTACTGATACATGCTTCTTCATCCTTACATTTGTCCTCTAGCCAACCCTGCCTAGCCACGTTGCAGATCCTGTCGATTTCATTTTTGAGACGTTTGTATTCCTTTTTGCCTGCTCCATTTACTTCATTTTTGTATTTTCTCCTTTCATCAATTAAATCCAATATTTCTTCTTTTACCCAAGGATTTCTACCAGCTCTCGTCGTTTTACCTACTTGATCCTCTGATGCCTTCACTACTTCATCCCTCAGGGCTACCCATTCTTCTTCTACTGTATTTCTTTCCCCCATTCCTTTCAATTTTTCCCTTATGCTCTCCCTGAAACTCTCTACAACCTCTGGTTTAGTCAGTCAGGTCCCATCCCCTTAAATTCCCATCTTTTTGCAGTTTCTCCAGTTTTAATCTACAGTTCATAACCAATAGATTGTCGTCAGAGTCCACACCTGCCCCTGGAAATGTCTTGAAATTTAAAACCTGGTTCCTAAATCTCTGTCTTACCATTATACATGGTGTTACAAAAAGGTACGGCCAAACTTTCAGGAAACGTTCCTCACACACAAAGAAAGAAAATATATTATGTGGACATGTGTCCGGAAACGCTTACTTTTCATGTTAGAGCTCATTTTATTACTTTTCTACAACCACACAGCAACAGAACGTACCAGCGTGACTTCAAACACTTAGTTACAGGAAATGTTCAAAATGTCCTCCTTTAGCGAGGATACATGCATCCACCCTCCGTCGCATGGAATCCCTCATCCGCTGATGCAGCCCTGGAGAATGTCGTATTGTATCACAGCCGTCCACATTACGAGCACGAAGAGTCTCTACATTTGGTACCGGGGTTGCGTAGACAAGAGATTTCAAATGCCCCCATAAATGAAAGTCAAGAGGGTTGAGGTCAGGAGAGCGTGGAGGCCATGGAATTGGTCCGCCTCTACCAATCCATCGGTCACTGAATCTGTTGTTGAGAAGAATACGAACACTTCGACTGATATGTGCAGGAGCTCCATCGTGCATGAATCACATGTTGTGCCGCACTTGTAAGGGCACATGTTCTAGCAGCACAGGTAGAGTATCCCGTATGAAATCATGGCGGTTAATCGAGGAAGTACAGTACATACTTACGAAACTAAAATGAGCTCTAACACGGAAATTAAGCGTTTCCGGAAACATGTGCAGATAACATCTTTTCTTTATTTGTGTGTGAGGAATGTTTCCTGAAAGTTTGGCCGTACCTTATGCAACACCCTGTATAATCTATCTGATACCTGTTAGTATCTGCAGGGTTCTTTCATGTATACAACCTACTTTCTTGATTCTTGAACCAAGTGTTAGCTATGATTAATGTATGCTCTGTGCAAAATTCTACCAAACGGCTTCCTATTTCATTTCTTACCCCCAATCCATATTCACCTACTATGTTTCCTTCTCTTCCTTTTCCTACTCTCCAATTCCAGTCACCCATGACTATTAAATTTTCGTCTCCCTTCACTACCTGCATAATTTCTTTTATTTCATCATACATTTCATCAATTTCTTCATCATCTGCAGAGCTAGTTGCCATATAAACTTGTACTACTGTAGTAGGCTTGGGCCTCGTGTCTATCTTGGCCACAATAATACGTTCACTATGCTGTTTGTAGTAGCATACCCGCACTCCTATTTTTTTATTAGTTATTAAACCTACTCCTGCATTACCTCTATTTGGTTTTGTATTTATAACCCTGTATTCACCTGACCGAAAGTCTTGTTCCTGCTGCCAACGAACTTCACTAATTCCCACTACATCTAACTTTAATCTATCCATTTCCCTTTTTAAATTTTCTAACCTATCTGCCCGGTTAAGGGATCTGACATTCCACGCTCCGATTCGTAGGACGCCAGTTTTCTTTCTCCTGATAACGACGGCCTCCTGAGTAGTCCCCGCCCAGAGATCCGAATGGGGAACTATTTCACCTTCGGAATATTTTACCCAATAGGACGCCATCATCACTTAACCATACATAAAGCTGCATGCCCTCGGGAAAAATTACGGCTGTAGTTTCCCCTTACTTTCAGCCGTTCGCAGTACCAGCACAGCATACAAGTAACTAAAATAAATGGCCAGCATTATTAAACAGTGTGTTTACAAAAGAAAAATTACTTTTACTTAGTTTTACAATCTTTTATGTCACATAAGACAAGTTTGGGCTTCTAAACCCCTTGTCAAAGATGCAATTTGAGCCATCTGGTGCGCTATAAAATGAAGAATCTACAACATTCAACGAAATTAAGTCATAATGCTAGATACACGCCACAAAAAATTAAATTTTACGTAATATGAGTCACTGATTATTTATTTGTAGTTTCTGCTACCAGTGACTTTCATTTTTATTTGTTTTATGTTTAATGTAACATAACAAAACGCGTTTTAAACGTGTTACGTTCATCATCAGGCGTTTATACATTCATGCAGAGAAATGTTACTCAAAAATGAATTGTCTTAGTAAATTACCTTAGAACTTTTTGTCCGATGTTGGCGTGGCATTTGGAGTGGAGGGGGTCAGTGTAAGGCCAGAAATCGATGCCAGTGATTTTTTCTTGTTGTTGGTTATGTATGACATCACAGCCTGTATAGGATGCAGATAGTTTTGTATCTATAGCGTGTTGCGAAAGTGGTTGAAAGGCTTATATATGACAGTGGATCACTTACGATTTTATTGCCTTGTAGCTTCACTTCCACCACTGGCGCAATGGCGGAGCTGTGAAGTAACATTAAACTACTGCACTTCGTATTTTGTCACTGTTTTCCGACGTAATTCACTACACAAATTAATTCAACATACATGTAAAAATTATGCAGTTTATAAGAGATGGCTTACTTGTAGCAAGCGAGTCAGTATCGATTACCGAGAGTTTGTATCGATGTTCTTGGTACTGACAGATTTGTAGTCGTTTATTTACATTGACACATCTTGAATGTATTGCGTTAGAACTGGCTTAAGACTGATGAAGAATTTTAAGTTTTTATATTCGGTTGTCTCATTCAGAATGTTATTTCCATGTTTTGTATTGTGAATGAAAGTCTCCATTTCTTCCATGATACGGATTCTGTTACTTTTCCCGTTTAACCAAACAAACACTGTTTTTTTGCCTTGTTTCACAATTTAACAAGTCTAAAAAACAGTGTATTTTTAGATAATTTACAATGTTTCAGCAAGAACCTACAGCTGATTCAAATATACTGATTTTTCCTTTTTTCTGCAAAAGTTCGAGTTTGTCTTCGATTTTTAAATGGTGGCCTGTATCTTTAATGTGAGTTGCTACTGCTGATTTGTTACATTTATCAAGTCTGTAGCAGTCTAAATGTTCTTTGAATCGAGCTCTGACATTTCTGCCTGTTTGGGCTATGTAGTATTTATTGCACTGGCTGCAGGTATTTTTGTAAATGCCAGATGCATCAAGACATGTATCTGGTGGTTTTATATTGTGAAGAAGCTTCCTAATTAGGTTGCTATTGGTGATGCAGCTGATTTTTACATCTGTGTTTGTGACTAGTCTTGCCAATATGTCGCATAATATTCCAAGATATGGCATTTTTACAAATTTGACTGCTGGTACACTGTCAGTAGTGAGTGTAGTTTGATGTTGTTCGTTCAGTTTTTTTTATCTGTTCTGACATGGTATTAATTACTGAAGGATCATATCCATTGTTTATAGCGGTATATTTTGTGGTTTCTATTCCTTGGAGTTCTGTATGTTCAAGTGGAAATTTGTGTGCTCTGTACAGCATTGATCTATAAGCAGCTTTTTTGTCAGAGGAGGGATGTATTGAGGAGTTTGGTATAGTGGTGTCAGAGCCGGTATGTTTTCTGTAAACGTTGAAAGCTACCTTTTGGTTTTGTTTTGATATTTTCATGTCAAGAAAAGGTATGGTGTTGTTCTCTTCTTGCTCAGTGGTGAATTTAATATTTTAATGTGGGCTACTGAATTTGTTAAAAAGATTTGTCACTTCATCTTCTGTGCCATCAAATAATATTAGGACGTCATGTACATATCTGTTATAGAATTTAACTTTGCTTGTGATGTTATCATTTAGTGTCAGTATTTTGTTTTCTACGTAGTTGATAAGTATTTCAGCTTTCATGCCATTGAGAGGGTTTCCCATTGTTAGTCCTAGGCCCTGCTTGTAAATTTTTTTGTCGACAGGGAAGTAATTATGTGAGAGTATTACATTAAGTACATCTATAAGTTCATCACTGACATCGATTTCTGGTCATCCACCGCCCCCCCTCCCCCCCAAAAAAAGCCACATCAGTCACTACAGTAACGAACATTGGACAAAAAGTTCTAGGTTGATTTAGTTCGAGACAGTTTATTTTTAAATAACATTTCTCTGTATGTATGTATGTATGAACGCCTGATGATGAACAGAACATGATAGAAACATGTTGTATTATCTTAGATTAAACATAAAACAAACAAAAAAATAAAAGTGACTAGTAGCAGAAATTAGAAACAAATAATTATACCTCACAGTCACGGTTCACAAACGTATCCACTATGATAGAAAATAATTATGAGTTACTGATAGTTCAATATTTAAATGAAATTACAGATTAAATCCGTAGTTTCACCCTACAACAAATTAACAATATTTATCATTGAGCAGCATCAAGGCTTTTCGATAATTCTCACAGTATTTAAGCATGAGATTTTCGTACAAATACTAACTTAAACAGCACTGGCTGGTGGAGAGAGGAAAAGACCAACTAGGTTTTCTTCCAACTACTTTTCCAGTGTCCAAAAGTGGTGAGAAAGCTAAAGCTGCGTGATCACGTCCTAAAATTTCATGATGGCCTTGACAGACTTAGTTTTTTTATTTATCGTCTAATATGTCATGTCAAGAAAGTAACTATCTTACATCACAAAATTAATTAATGTCCTTTTGTATACTGTAAACTCTCAAAGTATTTAGATATGTCACGTGGGCAGCTGAAGGTTGCTTGTTTCATTGTACATCAGAAAGTATGAGTGACATCTTCGGAACAGAAACGTAAGAAAATAGTAGTGAGATATGAGATGTGAAACAGAAAGTTATCAGTTATTTTCGTGCATTGTATATAAATGTTTTATCGAGAATCCATAATGAAGGCAATATAGTAGCATATATTCTGTCTTTTGCAGAGATCTCACCATCGAATGTTGGAGCCAGTCTGAAAAAGCTGCTAATTGACCATATTGTTGGTGTAGGGTGTTCAACTATTCACTAAGCTAGGTGGTATACCACCTCTATAATACAGTCAAAGACAAAAAACCGACACAGCACTAGGGTCTTACGCAGATAGGTCACAAATTTTTATTTATGCAGGCACCGGTAGAAAATGCAAAATTTTAAACGTTGGCGGCCGATGGACGAATGTGTTGCAGTGAAGCGCAATTTCACCACGCAGCTGGCAAGGATAGTAAACAGTGGACAGGTAGATACCAGGACATGTGTTTGTGTACAATATACGCAGATGTTATCATTGAGAGAGGAATGTAGTTGGGCTTAAAGTAGCCCGTTGGAGTAATCGACGAACAGTTCCGCGTTTTAATAGGAGCGACGGCACTATTCGACGATGTTGGCAGGAATTGGTGAACTGTGGCCGAACATTGTCAAGATGGAAGCAGACGAAGGCACAACGAAGGCACGTAGCAACCGTCAGAGAAGCACTCAGAGCCTTCTATTCACCATTACTGGTGCTTCAGTGACTACACGGATGAAGAATAACCGCCTCACAATGAAGGAGCTAAGTTCACGGCACCCGTTTCGCCACCAACCATTCACCCCTGTACACCAACAAGCCCGTCTGTAGTGGTGTCGAGTATATTCGCCCTGGAATCTCGTTGGCTGGTGTAGAATTGTCTTCTGCGGTGAATCCCGCCTCGAACTGAGCTCCAACCATGCAAGGCGTCCCTAGAGTCGCCCCAGATAGTGGTGGGACACCAATATGACTGTCACACGGCAGACGGTTCGACAACCTTTAGTTGTCATCCGTGGCACGCTACAGCACAGCAGTACATCGACGGTATTCTACACTCAGTCTTGTTGCCCTTTGCAAGCCATCCTGCGTTTACATTTCGACAAGATAATGCCCTCCCGGATACTACTGCTTGCCATGGTACCTGTCAAGCCCCGTCTTGGCCAGAAAGGTCGCCGGATCTCTCCCTAATTTTAAACACCTGGAGTGCTATGGACAGGGCTTCCAAACCAGTTGTGGTCTACTACAATCTGATCCGCCAATCAGACAGTGTTTTTTTTTTGATATCCCTCTGAAGAATATCCAACTATTCTATCAATCAATGCCAAGCCGAATAGGTGCTTGTTGTTGTTGTTGTGGTCTTCAGTCCAAAGACTGGTTTGATTTAGCTCTCAATGCTACTTTGTCTTCATTTCCGAATAACTACTACAATCTAGTTTCTTCTGAATCTGCTTCGCCCCGTCTACGGTTTTTACCCCCCACACTTTCATCCATTAATAAATTGCACTTGCCCGCGAGAGGCAAAGATCCCGAGTTCGAGTCTCGGTCCGGCACACTGTTTTAATGTGCCAGGAAGTTTCACATCAGCGCACACTCCACTACAGAGTGAAAATCTCATTCTGGAAACATCCCCCAGGCTGTGGCTACGCCATGTCTCCGCAATATCCTTTCTTTCAGGAGTGCTACTTCTGCAACGTCCGCAGGAGAGCTTCTGTTAAGTTTGGAAGGTAGGAGACGAGGTACAGGCAGAAGTAAAGCTGTGAGGACGGGGCGTGAGTCGTGCTTGGATGGCTCAGCGGTAGAGCACTTGCCTGCGAAAGGCAAAGGTCCCGAGTTCGAGTCTCTGTCCGGCATACAGTTTTAATCTGCCAGGAAATTTCACATCAGCGCACACTCCGCTGCAGAATGAGAATCTCATTCTGGTCCTTACGTTAGTTTGGCTTAAGTAGTTCTAAGTCATAGGAGACTGATGACCTCAGATGTTAAGTCCCATAGTGCTTCTCTTGCCATTGCCTGTCTACATTTTATATCCTCTCTAACTCGACCATCATTACCTATTTTGCATCCCAAACAGCAAACCTCATCGAGTACTTTAAGTGTGTCAATCATTAATCTAATTATCTCACCATCAAATGGTTTCATTTGACTACATTCCATTAGCATCGTTTTGCTTTATTTGGTGATCATCTTATATCCTCTTCTCAAGACATTGTCGATTTTGTTGAATTGCTCTTCCAGGTCCTTTGCTGTCTCTAACAGAATTACAGTCTCATTAGCAAACTCGGAATCTTTAGTTCTTCTCCCTGGTCTTTAATTGCCACGCCAAATTTTTCTTTTGATTTATTTACTGCTTCTCAATATACAGACTGAACAACTCTGGGATAGCTTACAACTCTGTCTCACTCCCTTCTCAACCACTGCTTCCCTTTCATACCGCTCGACTCTTAGAACTGCTATCTGGCTTCTGTACACACTGTAAATAACCTCCCTGTATTTTACCTCAGCCACCTTTAAAATTTGAAATAGTGTATTCCAGTTAACATTGGCAAAAGCTTTCTCAACGCCTACAAAAGCTACAAACGTAGGTTTGCCTTTCCTTAACCTGTCTTCTATGAGAAGTCGTATGGTCAGTACTGTCTTGCGTGTTTCTGCTTTTCTCCTGAATCCAAACTGATCTTACCCGAGGTCGGCTTCTACCAGTTTTTCCATTATTCTGTAATGGGCTCGTGTTAGTATTTTGCAAACGTGGCTTATTAAGTTACTAAGCACTTGCTTCCTTTGGAATTGGAATTATTATATTCTTCTTTAAATGTGAGGGTATTTCGCCTGTCTCATACATCCTACTCACCAGATGGAAGAGTTTTGTCATGGCTGGCTCTCCCAAGGCTATCTGTAGCTCTAACAAAGTGTTGTCTGCTCCCGGGGCCTTGTTTCGACTTAAGTCTTTCAGTGTGTTGTCAAACTCTTCAAGATGTATCATAGCTCCCTTCTTATTTTGTCTACGTTCTCTTCCATTTCCGTAGTACTGTCCTCAAGGACATCTCCTTTCTACAGACCCTCTATATACTCCTTCCACTTTATTTGGTTCGGACGGATTTTCCATCTGCGCACTTGATATTCATAGATGTGTTCTATTTTCTCCAAAGGTACCCTTCATTTTCCTGTAGGCAGCATCTGCCTTACCACTAGTGATATGTGATTCTACATCCTTACATTTCTCCTCTAGCCATTCCTGCTTAGCCATTTTGCACCTTCTGTCCGTCTCAATTTTAGTCTTCTGTATTCCCTTTCGCCTACTTTATTTATCGCAATTTTCGATTAAATTCAATATCTCTTGTGTTACCCAAGGGTTTCTACTAGCCCTCGTCTTTTTACCTACTTGATCCTCGGCTGCCTTCACAATTTCGTCTCTCAAAGCTACTCATTCTTCTTCTATTGTATTCCTTTCCTCTGTTCTTGTCAATCGTCTCATAATTCTCCCTCACCTCTGGTTCCTTAAGTTTACCCCAGCCCCATCCCTCTAAAATCCTCCCTTTTTCTAGTTTCTTCATTTTCAATCTGCAATTAATAACCAATAGATTGTGGTCACAGTTCACATCTGATCCTACAAATTCCTCAATTTGCTCCTCATCTTCGGAGTTAGTTGGCATATAAACTTGTACTACTGTGGTGTGTGTCTATATTAGCTACAATAACGCCTTCACTATGCTGTTCGTAGTAGCTTATCAGCATTCCTATTTTTTATTCATTATTGAACCTACTTATACATGATCCCTGTTGGATTTTATATTTATGACCATATTCGCCTGACCAGAAGTCACCTTTTCTTTCTGCCAACGAGCTTCACTAATTACAACTATATATAACTTTCCCTTTTAGAATTTTCTAGGCTACAAGCCCGATTAAGGGGCCTGACATTCCACGCTAAGATACGTAGAACGCCAGTTTTTTCTCCTGATAACGACGTCCTCCTGAGTAGTCCCCGCTCAGAGATCCGAATGGGGGACTATTTTACCTTCGGAATATTTTACCCAAGAGGACGCCATCACCATTTAACCATACAGCAGAGCTGCAGGACCTCGGGAAAAATTACGGCTATAATTTTCCCTTGCTTTCAGCAGCTCACAGTACCAGCACAGCAAGGCCGTTTTGGTAGTTTAAAAGGCCAGATCAGTCAGTCATCCGGACTGTTGCCCCCACAACTACTGAAAATTCTTCTGCCCCTCTTCAGGAACCACTCGTCTTGCTGACCTCTCAACAGATACCCTTCCGTTATGGTTACACCTACGGTACGGCTATCTGTATCGCTGAGGCACGCAAGACTCCACACCAACGGCAACGTCATTGGTTCACGGGGGTGGGGTTGGGATGAGGGAGGTGTGTAGCTGCTTGTATCTAGAATAATTCATCGAATTTGTCTTAAATCGTACTATTATGTTTATCTGGACACATACATCACATCTACCGATTTCCGCCCCATTCCTATAGTTGTCTCAGGGTGCATCATTTTTTTTTTATCTTAGAGCGTATCTTTAAATATCAGCTGTTTAACGTATCCTGAGCTTACTTGCTGTTTATCAGCAATTAAATTATCAAGTTCATGACGCCGATGGATTTTGTACGGAGGGCATCGGAGGGTACGCCTCAGTGCCAACCAAACAGTAGTGTAGGGAGTGCCGGTGCGACGTGCGACTGCACGAGCGCTGACTTCCCCGTGCATAGACGAACCCGCTACAGTCTCCATTTCCTCCTGCAGCATTTCTTTCTCAGCAGCATTACGCCTTGTGCTCGGTCGGCTACTACGGGGTCTATCGTCTAAACAGCCCGTGGCTTCGAACTTCGAAATCATTTTCGCCACAGCTGCATTTGTCAACGAACCTTTACCCGCTCGAATCCCCTTCGTATGGCGATAAGAGCGTAACGCTGAACTAGCACGTTCCCCATTCTGATAATACAGCTTCACTAAAAGCGCCTTTTCAGGTAACGTCAACATGCTGCGACTGCAGGCGCATCTGATTCCCTCTCTCATTATAGCTCCTTTTATACACAATTGTCATGCGCAGTCACTGACATTTTGCTGTCCAGCGCCATCTGTCGGACATTTTGTGAATTTTTTTTGTTCTAATAAAACCCCATGTCATTCCAAGCATGTGTGTCAATTTTTATCTCTCTATCTACATTACTCCATGGTTTATTAAGCATTCAAATTTGTACTGACTTTTTCATCACCCGGTATGTTGAATGTTAATGCTGTTTCTTAAGAGCTTTCACACAAAATGTTCTGAGACATTACTTTTCATCATACCCTCATACATGGTTCTTTATAGAGATTACTTAGTCTATACATGACCTGGCCATTGAAATGAAAGGATATAAAGTGTTTTTTATGTGGTGTCTCATTTTACGTCAAATGATTGCTTTTAGAAATAATGAAAATCTAGATTCCATCAACGAACGTGTTATAATTTCATATTTAAACTCTACAGCATAAAGTAAATTATAAATTATATTTGTACGAAGTGCTCTACATACACAACATTATTCACCTGCCGCTGCTTCTGGGATTTAAAGCGGTATGCAATACCTTCAAATTCCTTCCACAAGATATTCATATTCTGTCGCTTGCTAAGTGGAAAATGTTAGGCATCCAGACAAAAATGCACTGGATTTTTTTGTGGGAAAGTCAATGTCGTTAAATTTTATACTGGGATACGTTTTCGCTGTATGCCACAGTTTTTGGGTTATTCACAAAAAACATATTTGATGGTAACTGTTGTACGTTTTTCTTGAACTGTTCGAAAAATATGACCTCTAGCATCAAGGTACAAAATTTAACTACACATAAAAAACAAAGTTTGCACCACCTCGGTTCAGATAGTTCCGGAACCTGTACAGAAAATTGGAATAGAGATCAACACAACATCATTTCCGCCCTTTTTATTGCTCATAAAAACCACACATTGCATGTTGCACCACCATAGAGCGAGACCTTCAGAGGGGGTAGTTCTAATACCCAGTATCACGTCCTCTTACATTGATGCATGCCTGTATTCGTCGTGGCATACTATCCACAAGTTCATCAAGGCACTGTTGGTCCTGATTGTCCCACTCTTCAACGGCGATTCGACGTAGATCGCTCAGAGTAGTTGGTGGGTCACGCCGTCCATAAACAGCCCTTTTCAATCCATCCCAGGCTTGTTCTATAGGTTTCATGTCGGGAGAACATGCTGGCCACTTTAGTCGAACGATGTCCTTATCCTGAAGGAAGTCATTCACAAGATGTGGACGTCAGGAGCGCGAATTGTCGTCCATGAAGACGAATGCCTCGGCAATATGCTACCGCTATGATTGCACTATCGGTCTGAGGATGGCATTCACGTATCGTACAGCCGTTATGACGCCTTCCATGAACACTTGCGGCATATGTCGGCCCCAAATAATGCCACCCGGAAACAGCAGGGAACCTCCACCTTGCTGCACTCGCTGGACAGTGTGTCTAAGGTGTTAGGCCTGACTGGGTTGCCTCCAAACACGTCTCCGACGATTGTCTGGTTGAAGGCATATGTGGCATTCATCATTGAAGAGAACGTGATGCCAACCCTGCGTGTTCCATTCGGTATATTGCTGGGTACCGTGCTGCATGGTGCCGAGGTTGCAACGAAGAACCTCGCCATCGACGTCGGAGGTGAAGTTGGGCATCGTGCAGCCTATTGCGCACAGTCTGAGACGTAAGACGACGTCCTGTGGCTGCACGAAAAGTAATGTTCAACATGGTGGCATTGCTGTCGGGATTCCTCCGAGCCATAGTCCATAGGTAGCGGTCAACCACTGCAGTAGTAGCGCTTGGGTGGCCTGAGCGAGGCACGTCAGCAACAGTTCCTGTCCCTCTGTATTTCCTCCATGTCCGAACAGCATCGCTTTGGTTCAATCCGAGACACCTGGACACTTCCGTTTTTGAGAGCCCCTCCTGCGGCAAAGTAACAATGCGGACGCGATCGAACAGCGGAATTGAGTGTCTAGGCATGGTTGAACTACAGGCAACACGAGCCGTTTACCTCCTTCCTGGTGAAATGACTGTAATTGATCGGCTGTCGGACCTCCTCCATCTAATAGGCGCTGCTCATGGATGGTTGTTTACATCTTTGGGCGGGTTTGGTGACATCTCTGAACAGACAAAGAGACTGAGTCCACAGTCAGCGTCTATTTTCAGGAGTTCTTGGTACCGGAGTGAGGCAAAACATTTTTTGATGTGTGTATTAAATTTACTATGAAGAGATCCTGTTCATTTTTTCTGTAGTACTAATAGTTTGCGCATACTGAGCGAGAGAACATGAAAACCGTGCACATTGTATTCGACAGCGTTGCTGGTTGCATAAAACCCAGCAGTAAGGGCAGCTGAATCACCTTTTATATGCATTTCCCGTCATATAAACTATATGTATACCCATCACATTGTATATTAAAATGGTGGTTTCAGATGCACTCGATAAAGACCGAAAGTGGCCGTGTGTAATCAATAAATTCTAATTATGCAAGTGGGGAGGATTTGAATTAATTCAACAACACTTGCAGAATCAAATGCCTCTGAGCACTATGGGACTTAACACCTGAAGTCATCAGTTCCCTAGAACTTAGAACTACTTAAACCTAACTAACCTAAGGACATTACACACAGCCATGTGCAAGGCAGGATTCGAACCTGCGACCGTTGCAGTCGCGCGGTTCCGGACTTCGCGCCTAGAACCGCTTGGCCACCGCGGCCGACCTTGCAGAATCAGCACTCGGAGATACGAATAATGAATTACACCCTTTGAAACGGGGACTACAAATTGCCTTTTGTTTGTTTATTATCGTCATTTCGAGTCAATACTCACTGGATAACAAACTTGCGAGCGAGTGAGCTAGCGACGTAGGTGCATGAATGAGCCCTACTGGCAACCTACTGAACTGCTACTTACGACTGCTGCTAATATAAATTTTTAATTTCTTAAATGAAAATCCATACCATCTTTTTGAAACACCCTGTATTATAATAATCTAATACAGACAATTTCTGTTCCAGATTAACGATTCGCATCGTGTTCAGCACTGACACAGTACTACCAATGGCATCCGGTTGGACTGAGGATCCATATCCGCGTCAGCAGTCGCATTATGAGCTGCTGTCGTACACGGATTTCGATCGGTACGAGCCACACACGGAGGAAGGGCTGACAATCCTCCGCAGGAAAGTGGGTTATGCCTTCTACGGTCCACCGACAGAGGGGCCAGACCTCAGAAACGGCTACACCGGATACAGCGGGAACCGCCTCGGGACGGTCCAAGCCGTAGCTAGTTGCTTAAT
Organism: Schistocerca cancellata; assembly: GCF_023864275.1. Lineage (NCBI taxonomy): Eukaryota > Metazoa > Arthropoda > Insecta > Orthoptera > Acrididae > Schistocerca > Schistocerca cancellata. The sequence goes on from NC_064631.1 coordinate 522,462,061, forward strand.
AGAGCTGAACTGGAAGAAGACATCTGGAAACAGAGATCAACTGGATATGGCCATTGTCTTCGTCTTTGTAGACTACAGAGACGAGGTACTGCAGTTCCCCGTCTTCCGAGTGCGCATTTCAAAATCGAAGTGCAATTTCGTCGACGCCAATTGCCGTGTGTACTCTACGTGGAACAACTTTCTGGAAACTAATAAGCTGCCCCCGGGAAGGTGCTGCTGGCCACTCAACGGCGTCTACTACGGCGACGCGCAGGGCAACGTACAAGTGGAGTGGGGCGTCACACCTGCAACAACTAATCAAATAGAGGTACGCAACATTTTAACCTTATTTTCTGATTGCCTTGTTTTCCTTATTATTTGTTTCATTAATATTAATTACTGATTTACACTATTGGATACCTCAAGGTTATATGACTGCTTTGGCGAGAGTCGACTGGATGTAGGTCCTCGTCAGGAGAAGAAAATCGTTACGTCATATTAACTATTTTTATGTGACTGGATATAAATCCCACAGAATGGCTCAGAGTGAAAGAGAGTTTTCGCCCCATCGTCGCATTTTCATATCTCAGCTTTGAACGTTTTGTAGAATTATCCCAGACATGTGATGAAATTTAAAGACAAGGCAACCGGAATCGGCCGTTGCAATGTAATCATCACAAAGTGAGCGTCTCATGCCATATGTAACCGTTAAATATTATTTTGTTGTTTTATGTTGTTGTTATAACTGAACTGGTTTGCTATTCTTAAACTTTCCTGCATGTTTGTGTTGTAATGTTAACCAGAACAATGCAGGCAGTGTGTTCACATAAACGTTATCTGATGAAAAGAACCGCCAAATCCTACTGAAACTGTAGATCTGTGTTAGAGTAGTATAACAGGGCAGGTTGTCAGGCAAATCACGTCACTGATGACATCATCGATAAGTCATGGGATCTCCTCACCCCAACTGTCAACCTCCAATCTCAACCAAACCCCCAACACCAACCCCATCCCCAACTCCACTGTCACACCCACCTCTACCTTCATCAGACATAAGCCAGTCGCCCTATGTATAAAATGGTTCAAATTCAAATTTTGGTGGGAAATTCACTGTGCTATTTACCTTCACGAAGGAGCAGATTTCATGCTAAAAATGACGTGGAAATTCAATGACTTGTTGCATGTATGATACCTGTCGTCATTTAGAAATCCTATGGAGGCGGATGATCTGAAGTACGCACGATAAAAGTTCGTGTATGATCCACAACATATTTCCAGAGTGCTGTCAATTTCACTCCTGACACCACTATCGAGTTATTGCGTTTATATTTCCTTATTGAAACTGAGCTAAAATCCTGTGTGTGTGGAATCCTATGGGACTTAACGTCATCAGTCCCTAAGCTTACACACTACTTAACCTAAATTATCCTAAGGACAAACACACACCCATGCCCGAGGGAGGACTTGAACTTTCAGCGGGACCAGCCGCACAGTCCATGACTGCAGTGCCTGAGACCGCTCGGATAATCCCGCGCGGCCGCTGAAATCCTGAGCTGTGTCACTGGGCAATACTACAGTCGTCAGTCACTAGTCGACGTAGCAGTCTACTGGTCATGGCAGCTGAGTGTCTCGTCTCAAAATGTTTTGTACAAGTATGGTGCAGAAAATTACTCTTGTAAGATTTCAGTCTTTTTCATTGTCTATATTTACCACATTTTTGATGGGTATGATTCAACTTGTCAATACATATAAGCGTGTTTCATTCTCAAATGTTGAAGCTACATGGCTTCCACATATACGTTCGTATGGTCGGTAACTCTCTAATGTTGGTTATGTTATTGTTGGTAAACATCGGCCATCCGTTCTGGATACGATCTATTATTGTGATGAATTTTGCAATCATAGAATCGAAGTATTGTTTCCCGCTTGAAAGAGAGCGCATAAGTATCTGCCGTCTGGAGGACGAATGTGCCTCTCAAGACTTTAAATTTCCATCCGGAATGTAAGTGTGTTGGGTTATACTTCTCACTAGCTACATCAGTAGTCCTCTCTCATTACCTGTTGAGATCTGGCTACAGCATCAATCTAGTGCCTCTCAATCCCCACATTCCTTATTCACTCCCCTGCATTTACCCCTTCCTGTCACTTGGGTTATAGTACAAGTGTTTTCATGTTCCTGGACATTTTATCTCGGGACCCTATAAGCTACATGGTACGGCTCTTAGCAGCTTTACAAAGATCACTTCTTGTTAAAAAATATTACTCTGCCGTGTAATACATTACTTAGAAGGTAAGGAATGGTGGAACTGTAACTCGGAATGTAGGCAATGTGAACATATAATTTTGTTTAATTACGTCTGGACAGTCAAAATAACTGATAGTAACCAATAAAAAGAAAACTGCTTAGTATTTATCTATCTCAAACTCATGACAAATAACGTGCGAGTAAACGATGCAGCAACCTTACCTGAATATCTTCACGCTTCTGAAATCAGTCTCCACAAAATCATACTTCCAAAACGCAACGTCCTCTGCATTTGCATACCTGTGTTCTGCTAGTTATGTCCAGACCACTCATCAGCGTAACCAACACCCGGTTCCTTTACTTATTTATCAATGAATGCTACTGGACACGAAAATGTTGCCGACATCCTAAGATCACACTGCTTATACTCTGAACCTCCGTGGCGTAAGATATCGACTATTGTAGACTTCAGTTTGAAAAAATATGTAGTGTCCAAATATGAAGCATGACACATAACTTTCGTTGAAAACCAAAACCTTACATAGGCTACGTCGTATTCTCATACTAACGTCAAGCGACTGGTGGAAGAAATCGTTTAGCTGCTTGTTTGGCCAAATCCTCTTCTTATCGCCCGCCGAAGTGGCCGTGCGGTTCTAGGCGCTGCAGTCCGGAACCGCGAGACCGCTACGGTCGCAGGTTCGAATCCTGCCTCGGACATGGATGTGTGTGATGTCCTTAGGTTAGTTAGGTTTAACTAGTTGTACGTTGTAGGGGACTAATGACCTCAGAAGTTGAGTCCCATAGTGCTCAGAGCCATTTGAACCTGTCCTTATCGCTTTATACCTGGGTAAATTACTGCATGAAAGAAGAAAGAAAAAAAATGTTATTTTGTAACCAGTAATGAAATGTTACAGAGCACATAAGGTCAAATCTAAGATATGCTACACATTTCAGGTATAACTGGATATGTCGCTTATTTGTGACAACAGGGATTTGAGAAACTGAACGCTGCCAACAATTCATTTAAGAACAGGATTTGACTTAAATTTTCATAGTAAGGTGTGTAGAATTTATATGATTTGAAAAAAAAACTTGGTGGCATACATTTTACATAATACTGTATAATACAATATAGTCTTAATCGTAAAATACTCGGAAGCAGTTTATTCTCTAGTTAAAACACAGATGCACGTTACACTTCCAACAAATGAATACTGTCTATCCTTTACAATTGGGTCTTGTGTCCGTAGTTTGAGACCAGATACCAACTGCATTAATTCGCGTGGACAAAACTCTAATCGGATGTAGGATCCTGATGCTTCTTGGGTAGTAATTCTGCCCATATACTGGTTCAAGCTCTATTTTTCTTCATATTTGTCATGCTTTTTCTGTGCTAGCAGAGTGGCGCTACAACTGTGGATTTGAATTCTCGTAGATCATTTTGTTCACTACAGGGAATTTTGAAACTCTCACAGACCATCTCCCCGGATGGTACATACACTGTATTATCAACATAGCTGGTCACTGTAGTAGTATGGTGCTACAAATCAACGGAAATATTTGTTTTCACCTCATTTTCTTTCACGTCTTGCATGTACCAACAAAGGTACAACAACCTACTGATGCGTATTTTACACAAAGAGTATTTCGAAATAACTTCGGCGTGCATCTACTTTATTGTATCAAAATGTAATTTACGTCACGTCTTACATACCATATAACAAATAAATAACCTTCAGGACTGAACTTCTCCTTTTGTCTAGCTGTATTTGTCCAAAAATTGAAGATAAATTTTCGTGCATGTATCATGTGCGATCGGCAAGTCACCCTGAAAGTATACGAAACACGCAGAAGACGGAATCACATGTCAGACCCTTCGGTAGCTTTGTGTGGAATCTTTACCTACCGCCAGTGCAACCCAAAAACAAATAACCTTCTATTTGTCAGCGTCCTTTAGAGATGGTGCAAATTTTCAATCCTTGTATTGAGGGATTAACATAAATATAAAATAATTCAATAGCATAATAACTAATGTATTCCAAACCAAGATACACTACGTGATCCAAAGTATACGGACCCATGGCTGAAAATTATTTACAAGTTCGTGGCGCCCGTTATCGTTAATTCTGGAATTCATTATGGTGTTGGCAGTTTGGAATTCCTGTGTGATGCTCTGGATAGATGTCTGCCTATTACACATTACGACCCTCTTCAACTGTCGGCGGTCCCTGTCAGTTAACAGACGAGATCGGCCTGCACGATTTTGCGCCGTACGTATCCCTTCATGTTTCCCCTTCACTATCACATCTGAAACAGTGGACCTAGGGATGTTTAGGAGTGAGGAAATCTCGTGTACAGACGTATGACACAAGTGACACCCAATCACCTGACCACGTTCGAAGTCCGTGAGTTCCGAGGAGCGCCCCATTCTGCTCTCTCACGATGTCTAATGACTACTGAGGTCAATGATATGGAGTACCTGGCAGTAGGTGGCAGCACGATGCACCCAATATGAAAAATCTATGTTTCTGAGGGTGTCCGGATACTTTTTATCACTTGACACTCCCATTTCGGTTAGGCAAACTCGTTAGAAAGTCAACTGGTTATGTGAAAATCAATTGGTGCTGAAGCTGATTTTTACTTCTGTGTTTTTGAATAGTCTTGCTAATTTGTCAGATACTATTCCAAGATATAGCATTTTTACGTATTTGACTGCTGTGGCACTGTCAGTTGTGAGTGTAGTTTGATGTTGTTTGTTCAGTTTATTTTTTGTCTGTTGTGACATGGTGTTAATGAGAGAAGGCTCCTGTCTATTGTTTATTGCAGTATATGTTATGGTTTGTATTTCTTGTTGGAGATCTGTATGTTGAAGTGGAAATTTGTGTGCAGTGTACAGCATTGATCTATAAGCAGCTTTCTTGTGGGAGGAGGGATGTGTTGAGGAGTTTGGTATAGTGGTGTCAGGGCCAGTAGGTTTTCTGTAAACATTAAAAGCGACCTTTGGTTCTGTTTTGATATTTTTCTTTGCTTTCCAACATATGTCCAGATATTTAAACGACGTGATTGTGTCAAGGAGGACACTAATAATGCTATAACCGAACATTATGGATTAGGTTTTGCTGTTCATCCACATTAATACATTTTTCTACGTTCAGATCTAGCTGCGTTCATCCCACCAACTAGGACTTTGCCTAAGTCATCCTGTATCCGCTCTCATCTTCGATCTTGACAGGTAACAGCAAGGAACAGGACTGCTACAGCTGAGGGATGGAACGCAGTTGGCGATATAATGTAACAATATTCTTTATTTAGCAGAACATGATAGCGTTACACATTGGTAACAGCGAGCCTTAGCCCAGAAAAATTTAAAACCATCTAATGCATAAAAACGTAAATCCAGAAGTCAACACATGACCACAGTCTCTTCAACCTGGAGCCTGACTGGAAGCAGCTGCACATTAAGGAAGAGGCAACCACTTAGGGGTGCTGCTGCCAGAAACACTTTACCGTCCCCCACCCCTATCCTGCCATCCCTCCCCTCATTCGTGACAGTGATTACACTCCTGGAAATGAAAAAAGGACACATTGACACCGGTGTGTCAGACCCACCATACTTGCTCCGGACACTGCGAGAGGGCTGTACAAGCAATGATCACACGCACGGCACAGCGGACACACCAGGAACCGCGGTGTCGTCGAATGGCGCTAGCTGCGCAGCATTTGTGCACCGCCGCCGTCAGTGTCAGCCAGTTTACCGTGGCATACGGAGCTCCATCGCAGTCTTTAACACTGGTAGCATGCCGCAACAGCGTGGACGTGAACCGTATGTGCAGTTGACGGACTTTAAGCGAGGGCGTATAGTGGGCATGCGGGAGGTCGGGTGGACGTACCGCCGAATTGCTCAACACGTGGGGCGTGAGGTCTCACAGTACATCGATGTTGTCGCCAGTGGTCGGCGGAAGGTGCACGTGCCCGTCGATCTGGGACGGGACCGCAGCGACGCACGGATGCACGCCAAGATCGTAGGATCCTACGCAGTGCCGTAGGGGACCGCACCGCCACTTCCCAGCAAATTAGGGACACTGGTGCTCCTGGGGTATCGGCAAGGACCATTCGCAACCGTCTCCATGAAGCTGGGCTACGGTCCCGCACACCGTTAGGCCGTCTTCCGCTCACGCCCCAACATCGTGCAGCCCGCCTCCAGTGGTGTCGCGACAGGCGTGAATGGAGGGACGAATGGAGACGTGTCGTCTTCAGCGATGAGAGTCGCTTCTGCCTTGGTGCCAATGATGGTCGTACGCGTGTTTGGCGCCGTGCAGGTGAGCGCCACAACCAGGACTGCATACGAACGAGGCACACAGGGCCAACACCCGGCATCATGGTGTGGGGAGCGATCTCCTACACTGGCCGTACACCACTGGTGATCGTCGAGGGGACACTGAATAGTGCACGGTACATCCAAACCGTCATCGAACCCATCGTTCTACCATTCCTAGACCGGCAAGGGAACTTGCTGTTCCAACAGGACAATGCACGTCCGCATGTATCCCGTGCCACCCAACGTGCTCTAGAAGGTGTAAGTCAACTACCCTGGCCAGCAAGATCTCCGGATCTGTCCCCCATTGAGCATGTTTGGGACTGGATGAAGCGTCGTCTCACGCGGTCTGCACGTCCAGCACGAACGCTGGTCCAACTGAGGCGCCAGGTGGAAATGGCATGGCAAGCCGTTCCACAGGACTACATCCAGCATCTCTACGATCGTCTCCATGGGAGAATAGCAGCCTGCATTGCTGCGAAAGGTGGATATAAACTGTACTAGTGCCGACATTGTGCATGCTCTGTTGCCTGTGTCTATGTGCCTGTGGTTCTGTCAGTGTGATCATGTGATGTATCTGACCCCAGGAATGTGTCAATAAAGTTTCCCCTTCCTGGGACAATGAATTCACGGTGTTCTGATTTCAATTTCCAGGAGTGTAGATTTGACTGCGTACAAATTGGGACTTTGTATGGGAGCTGATGAACGCGCAGTTGATCTCCCCACAAACCAAACATCATCACCAACCATCCTAGCCCGCTCCATTAAAGCGTCACGCAGCCAATCACACCGGAGCAAAGGTAAGCCAAATGGCACAGCCGACACACAGCGAGATCCAAAGATAAAGAAAAGGCGCTACGTCTCAAATACAATCCCGTGTTCTACAATATCATCAGCAAACAACCGTAGACTGTTGACCACCCTGTCCACCAGAGCATTTATGTATATAGAAAATACGCTCAAGAGTCAAAGAAGCTGGTACACCTGCCTAATATCGTGTAAGACCTCCGCGAGCTCGCAGAAGTACCCCAACACGACGTAGTACGACTCGACTAATGTCGGAAGTAGTGCTGGAGGGAACTGACACCATGATTCTTTCAGGGCTGTCTATAAATAATGCAAAGGCGTGGAGATCTCTTCTGAACGGCGCTTTGCAAAGAATCCCAGATATGCTCACGTCTGGGGAGACTGGTTTCTAGCGGAAATGTTTAAACTCAGAAGCGTGTTTCTGGAGCTACTCTGTAGCATTTCTGGACGTGTGGAGTGTCGCATTGTCCTGCTGGAGTTGACCAAGTCCGACGGAATGCACAATGGACATGAACAGATGCAGGTGATCAAACAGGATGCTTACAAACGTGTCACATGTCAGAGCCGTATCTAGACGTATCAGGGGTCCCATATCACTCCAACTGCACACGCTCCAACCCTTACAGAGCCAGCTTGAACAGTCCCCTGCTGACATGAGGGTCCATGGATTGGTTGTCTTTATACCCGTACACGTCCATCCGCTCGATATAATTCGAAACGAGACTCGTCCGACCAGGCAACATGTTTCCAATCATCAACACTCCAGTGTCGGTGTCGACGGGCCCAGGCGAGGCGTAATGCTTTGTGTCACGCAGTCATCATGGGTACACGCGTGGGTCCATATTGATGATGCTTCGTTGAATGGTTCGACCCACTGACCCATTCCGACGGCAAAGCATTGAAATCTGCAGCAATTTGAGGAAGGGTTGCAATTCTATCACGCTGATCGATTCTTTTCAGTCGTCGTTGCTTCCGTTCTTGCAGGATCTTTTTCATGCCACAGCTATGTCGGAGATTTGACGTTTTATCGGATTCCTGATATTCACGGTTCACTGGTGAAATGGTCGTACGGGAAAATCCCACTTGATCGCTGCCTCGAAGATGCTGTGTCGTATCGCACGTGCGTCGAGAATAACACCGCGTTCAACATCACATAAGTCTTGATAACGTGTCACTGTAGCCGCAGTAACCGATCTAACAACTGTGCCAGACATGTGTAGTCTCTTATAGGTATTGTCGACCGCAGTGCCGTATCCTGCCTCTTTACATATCTCTGTATTGTAATACGCATGCCTATACCAGTTTCTTTGGCGCTCAGGAAAATAGCGGCCCTATCAAACTTCTCAGGGGCATTCCTGACTATACCCCTTTCTCTGATGAACACTCGCCGTCGGTGAGAACATGCTGGTATCTATTACGTAAGAGCCGGCCGCGGTGGTCTAGCGGTTCTGGCGCTGCAGTCCGGAACCGCGGGACTGCTACGGTCGCAGGTTCGAATCCTGCCTCGGGCATGGGTGTGTGTGATGTCCTTAGGTTAGTTAGGTTTAAGTAGTTCTAAGTTCTAGGGGACTTATGACCTAAGATGTTGAGTCCCATAGTGCTCAGAGCCATTTATTACGTAAGATGTCTTCGAGCCCACACATATATCTGGAAACCTTTTCCGCGTACTTGTACCTTCTTCAACAGCCGGCTGTGGGGCACCGTTTCATATGCTTTTCGGAAATCTAGAAATATTCAATCTGTCTGCTGCCCTTCATCCGTAGTTTGCTGTACATCATGTGAAGACAAGCTGAGTTCCGCACGAGCAATGCTATCTAAAACCGTGCTGATTCTTGGACATAAGCTTCTCTGTGGCAAGGAAATTTGTTATGTTGGAACCGAGAACACTTTCAAGAATTCTGCATTAACCCGATTTAAGGATATTGGTATGTAATTTTCCTTTCTCTTACCATCCTTTAAACAGGAGCCACCTGCGCTTTGTGCCAGTCGCTTGGGACTTTGCGCTTCGCGAGACATTCGCAATAAATACAAGCTAAGTAAAGGGCCAGAGCCGTAGAGAACTCTTTGCATACCCGAACTGTAGTTGCATCCGGACCTGGCTACTTATTTGTTTATAACTCTTTCAGTTGTTTTTCTACGACAGTTGTGCTTCTTACTATGTCAGAGTCTGTGCGATAATCAAAAGACGCTACGTTTGTACGATTCTCCTGCATGAACAATTTCTTAAAAGCGAAATTTGAAACTTGGTACTTCCTTTTGCTATCGTCTACTGTCAAATCAGACTGGTCAACTAGTGACTGGCGAAAGGAAGCCTTAGGCCCGCTTAGTGATCTGACGTAAGATCAGAACTATCTCGGATTCTCTGCCAGATGTTTCGCTAAGTTGTGACGGTGGTAGTTGTCGTATGCTTCGCGCATAAATGTTTTCACAGACGCACGAATCTCAACTAACCTTTGTCTTATGAACGGAGAATGTGAGAACTTGTGCCTCCTAAGCATTTTTCGAATTTCATTGTTAAACTATGGTGGGTATTTTCTGTCCTTTATCGATTTACTAGGCACATAATTCTCTAGACAACTATTTACAATCTCCTTAAACTTTGACCATATATCCTCTACATCCATCTTACTGGAACTAAGTGATGTCAATTCAAAGTCTAGCTGAGATCCTAACAACCGCTTATCTGCTGTGTCAAGCAGAAACACTCCCCTAGCCTTCTTGACCGATTTTTTTAACTTTGGTAGTCATAGTTGGTATAATAACATCATGACCGCTAAATTTCGTTTCTATACGGACGTTGTCGATAATGTCCGGCGTATTCGTAGCTACAAGTTCTCAGGTGTTTCCGTCGCGTGTGGGCTGCTGAACTAGCTGCTCAACGTGTTCAAATATATTTCGCTTGACTCTCTGTCTGTACCCCGTGTGATGAGTCCATAGACATCCCAGTGGTCAGTTAATGTCGCCTCCGACTAGTGTTGCATAATCCGGGTATTTACGTGCTACTGACTATTGACTCACATTGAGTTTCCTCCCCCATGTAGACGAATACAGTCGGATGGTGGCATGTACTGTTGGGAGTTCTGTGTATTACTCACTCAAATTAACTTAAGAAGGCTATTTATAGCTGAAATGTGGATATGCAAAAGTAATAACAAACCAGTGGCACTGCGACTGATTGCTGTATTCCTATCCGCCCCTAAGCGCTACAGACTGCCTGAAATTGCACATGCAGTTAAAAATGCGAGATTAAACCTCTAAATAGAAAAACAAGCTTGAAATTTAAGAAATATACTAGACTTCCGGAAAAAATTAGTACACCTGGCAAGACGACATGTATTCAGATCTAATGATAGCATATGCCACCGGGGAGATAACAGATGTACTGATACTGATTTCAACATCGTTCGCCAACAGAGAGCGTAGTGGCGTACCTATCGGAGCTAGATGTGTGCCCTCCCTTTCATATGAGTTTCTAGCATCCAGAAGACTCAGTGTGGTGCAGAAGTGTGAAGGAAACAGGCAGCCATGCCACAGAGACACATTCGACTTCCTACAGCCAAGTGAGTGAGTTTGAAAAGGGTCAAATTGTGGCCTTCCAAGTGGTGGGATGGTTCTTTCGGAGATCTGCCACACAAGTTGCACGCGGTTTCGTCAGTTGTGTAACTATTCTGGTATCAGTAGTCACGGGAACATTCTCACAATCGTTGACGAGGTTGTGGACGTCCACCCAGCACAGGCACCCGACAAGATCTTTGTGTTTTAAGGGCAGCAGTGACAGATCGTACAGCTACCACTGCACAGATAAGGCTTGTGAGATCACACGTGTCAACACGAATCGTTGCCAACTGGTTGTTAGCAATGGGAGTACGGGCATACACAAGTCTAGGCCGTCTTTCACTCACGTAATCGACACGCACGGATCGACTGGTGCCGTCAGAGGATCACTTGTAAGATTGAATGGCGCCCCGTGCTTTTTAGCAATGAAAGAAGATTCTCTCTGTAGGCAAGTGATGGTCGTTTGCGCTTACCACATAGACCCGGTGAGTGCTGTCCTAGAGTGCTTTTCTCCAGGACACACTGGTCCCATCCCAGGCTTTATGGTCAGCGGTGCGATACGCTGCAACTCTCCTTCACCTTTGGTGTTTCTGGAGTGGTCGCTAGCCAGCGCTCGTTATGTGTAGAATGTTGTTAATCTCTAGCCGTTCTTGCAACAGGAAGGTGACGCGCTGTTCCAACAGGATAACGCTAGTCCACATACCTCCCGTGAAACTCAACGAGCTCTTCAAGTCGTGCAGCAATATCCCTGGCAGCACGATCTCGGAACATGTCTCCAATCGAAAACATGAGGGATATGGTGGGGTGAGAAGTGATTCGCGATACTCGTCAACCAACAACTCTTACATAAATACGTGAACAGGTCGAGCATGCGTGGCATAACGTATCCCAGGACAGGATTCGCCAGATGCTAGAGCCAGCGCATGCATTGCCGCCCGTGAGGGCCACAGCATGAGTCGGTACCTTGTACCTCAGAATCACTTGTGTTGTCGATCTGTAATTGTAGTCATTTCGTATACTCCATACGCATTGTTGCAACAATAAATACTGAAAGAACTGGAAACCTCTAAAAGGGTGTACTAACCCTTTTTCCGGCAGTGTATTAGAAAAACACAGAAACAGCTAAATACGTAACCTGCCGCTCTGGAGACGTGAACAGTCTACACCAGAGAGCCGGACTCATACATGAGCATTTATCAACGTCGGCTAAGGCCATTGGGGAGACTGAAATAACTGGTCGCACAGTAAACTTTCTTGCCCTAGAGCACAAAGTGTGGTACAACGAAGTTAACTACAGGAAAAGTTCGAAACAAACTGCTAGAGAACACAGGTTGACGTCGGTATGAGAGCCGCTGCTGCCCCCCCCCCCACCCTTCCGCCCCACCCCCCTCACCCACGTCCCAGTGGTCGGAGTTCCTCTCTTCAAGCCTATGTCCACAAGAACGCTGCTACGACGATAAACGTCAAGCGAATTGCGCCACTCAGTTGGCCACACTCCCGACCGTAAGAAGCCACGGCCAGTACCTGGATGGAGTTTGGCGACGAACCACGGACCCACAATACGAGGCTACTCTAGCCAGCGCGGAGTAAAATTATGGCCCACTCCCAGCTCTGTTCCTCGACGAACCTCACTGACGACTGAAAGTCAAGAGAGCTAGCCTCCTGTCCACACAGTGTATCACTCCGGCAGCCACACCCTCTGGCCAAAGATAAATACACTTGAGAGCATTACATGACCTATCGTTTCACTGCATGGCTTGGCCTCATACCTGCAAACTCTAACCCCCATTGTACGGCACCTCAATAACATTATTTATTTGCTATTTTCTTTTAGTCTGTTATTTGCATAACAGACCGAATGTTGCACATGAATATAAAGTTTTAACATAATTTCAAATGTTTAGCAATAACTAAGCATTATGCTACTTATGGGGAGGGGGGGGGGAATCAAAGAATAACTACATTAAAACAAAAATACTACTAATAATAATAATAACAACCAAGAAAAAATTCTGTGTACTACCATTTCCACAATACTGAAGGCACTCACTATGGACTATTACTCTATGCGGCATTGATATATCACAAATTTTGTAACTTATATTTCTGGATTATACTACAACAACATTATACTACACAGCACTACAGTACACAACATTAAACAACTATACTTGGTATCAGAACCAAGCTGGATCTCTCATTAGTCTCGATGGCTATCACCGGCGCACTGAGGTGCAACTCAGGATTCTCAGGTGCTGTGCTGCTGTGCCACCCAAGGTGTAGAGATTGGGAGATGGCTGTCAGAGTCTCAGGAAGTCCTTCCTGGCAGTCTCCGAGGATCGTCTCCTCACTGCTGTCAGATGGCTGTTGTGCCGTGGCGCGTCTCGCTAATATGATTTAAGGCCTCAATGACGAAACACAAACCTCCTCTTTCCCTTCAGGACTCTCATTGTGGAGACGTCCCACACCTTCCTCTTGAAACATGTGATTGAGGATATTATCCACCTCTTTCTCTGGCCCTCTTATATGTCTAACACAGAAATGGAACACCAAAATGTTTACAGCCCAGCACGAAATTCGACTAGTCTTAGAGGGACGCGCTAAGACCAAAGAGAGCACTTAATTTTACGTCTCGAGCAAAAATTCGCTGTGTTCCAGGTGTAATTTACATATGAGAAAAAATACCACCACAGCTGTTGTCTCAAGATACAGCTGTCGTACATATCAGCCATGTATCACGATGGACATTCATAGATACAATTTACATTTTTCAAGTATGAAAAGTACTACGAGAACATATAGCTCTTAGGTGGATTAACGACTCTCCGTTGGGGACAAAGATCTGGATGCGTAAGCTACTGGCTTATGGTTACCATCTCGTTCCTACAGTAGTACAGCAGTGACACCCACGTTTGAAGCGTGTGTCTGGACGGCGAACGGACACTTTCAGTCCAGCACCATCAACAAGGTAGCGTTCCTGAGGGAAGTTTTTAGTGCCTCAAACGCCAACTGTTGATGTCGGTCCACGTGAGCGGCTCACCCTTCTGCCGCATCTTTTCCGGGGCTGCAGCTAATTCTGCCAATTTAGGCAAAATTTTCCCAAAACAAATTTTCCATGCCCTCAGCCCGGCTATCTTAGGCGGCTGGAAGCTGTTGATCGTCTTAAAAAAAATAGTTCAAATGGCTCTGGGCACTATGGGACTTAACATCTGAGGTCATCAGTCCACTAGAACTTAGAACTACTTAAACCTAACTAACCTAAGGACATCACACACATCCGTGCCCGAGGCAGGATTCGAACCTGCGACCGTAGCAGTCGTGCGGTTCCGGACTGAAGCGCCTAGAACCGCTCGGTCACCACGTCCGGCTGATCGTCTTAGTGCGTGAATTATCTATCCCGATATTTCCCTTGAGAATTTCGAGATGTTCACGAATCGACTTATTACAAACTTCCACTTCATCGACGTAATAATAATCGACCTTGAATTTAACATCAGCAAGAACAAATTCGAGAAGTTAGACAGCGTAGTGGCTCCATTAGATAACCCATACAGCACCCAATTAAAATAATAAAGTTTCAAGTCCGCGACAAATGCTGTGACTGTCTTGGAGTCCCACTAGCAAGATTTGGTAACAGACCTGATTGCGATCAAGCACGGTGAAAAACCGGACCATAACAAACCTGATAAAATAGTGTTATCAGACAGGAAGAGGAACGGACTCGCAACTAGCCTTATGATTTAGGTTAAGGTAATCAGCCACCGGTCCATAGCTTCTACCATTGCCCTTGGCTACACGAAAGATAAGAGAAGTATAAAGTGAGGCTGGTCTAATAACTCCGTCACTTAACATACTTCCCACGACCGTAAGACTTTCATTTTTGGCACCTGATCCGTAAGCTGACTGCTATACTGTGTATTACTAGTTACACCCAACCTATCTGTTAGTACCTCTAGTGATTCGCTAGCCAATAATTCTGCGATTTCAGACCCCCACCTTCAGTCTCCACTTTGCAGATGTCCAATGACTTGGAATGTCGGCATAACCTAAACCTTTGCAATGGACAGAAACCAAATTTACAAAACCTACATGAGCAGTCCAAGACTATCCCGATATTTTTAACAAAATCGTCTCCCAACTACAGCTTAATACTCAACCCATTTGCCATAAATAAATCTAAAGGCCAGGGGAAATCACTGGTTGTATAGTTAACCGGAGGTAAGTGGTTTACCATTAACGGTACTATGAATCCGAGTAAAAGGAAAAAAAACCGAAAATTTACAAATGTACGGTACTTCAGATACCACTCATAATTCAGCAATGAAATACAGCTTCCTAAGTCCAGCAGGCCACATACTGACTCGTAGTTGATACCAGCCCTTACCCTGTTACAAGCGGTCGCTAAGGCACAATTCTGAGAAAAACTGCGGCCCTTCTAGCTTCCGCTTTTAAACTTCTGTTCGGAACGGCCTGGACAGCAACGTGTCCAGCATCATCAAAACGATAGCAGCTAACTCTAATTGTTAACAAAACATGGTAAACCATCCTAAAGAGAGACGCCAGCCTCTCAACGAACAAAACACGAGAGCTACCTGGTTTCGTCCTCTGTAAGGTAAAAGCTACGACCGCGCACTCCAGAAGCTGCACTTCAAAATGTACCGCAGCCATGGGCATCTCGTCTATATACTTGATCAGAGACTCCCACAAACGTTGAACCCGGAAGAAATATTGTGTAATTAAATCATTTTATTCCTAGCTGACATACTCTCTCATCCAATTATCACAGGGAACCTTGCTCCGTCAAGACCACGCTCACCATCTAGGCTAAGGAACCACGACACACAGACAGAAAGGCTACAGAAGTTGTAAAATAACCTCCCAAAGAATGATAAACACATTTATCTGTCTCTCCAAGAAAAATGAAAACCACAAGAAATTTTTTAACTGTTGATTTAAAACCCTCCTGCATCTCCTTCTAATTAAGCTTTTCTATATGACCGTGTACCCAAAGTCCCTAATCTGTGGGAAAAAGGCATCTACTCCGAAGAATAATGCAAAACGGAGAGAAATAGATGAGGTTATAAACAAATCTCCACTGCTCGGTACTTTAGCAAAGAGGATTAGAAACAATGTACTGTTAAATTTTTATATTTTTACTACGTAAACTAATTTTTAATTAACAGTAGTTAGTGGAAATTTCGGAAAAAGGGTTTCCAAAGTATGTCACTAATGAAAATAAACAACAGTCGCCAGTTCCTCAGCGGAAGAAGGATAATTAGAATGAAGCTTAACTTTATACTCGTAAGCAGTCTTACGTAAGAACAGTTATTGGCGTCATGACATAGGAACAGAACCTAAAGCAGACTTTCAAGTATTTGACATCATACATGTCACAGTAGTCAGATAATAATCAAATAGCCAACACATACAACATATTATATTGATTTTCAAAGATCAATTAAAGTAAGATTGTTTACAGGCTGTGGACAGAAACTTTTTGTTACATTACTAACCATAACACTGACTGTCGTAACTGTAGCATGCAGAAAGATTGTTTGAATTTACTCATTGGTAGGGACTGTCATTTACCTAGCAGTTATTCTGATATTTCTTTCTAATAAAAGTTATAAACTATGCCACAAGCTATAAATCAGAAACTCTGTTTTGAGAGTGAAATTCAGTGTCCAAGTTCCGTAAATTCTTACTACCAATGTTTTTGCATCATTATATTTCTGACATTATTCACACTGCAGCCGAAGGTTTCATTATTACGTAATTGTCCACAAATTGGAAAAATTATGTTTTGATAATCTAATAAATTAATGTTCACTTCATTTTCAGTTCATTTTCTGATTATCTCGGTTCGTACAAAGGGATAGGATGAAAACTATTTGGATAACGACTTAGGAAAACTATTTACGTGACAATATGCACGAAAACAATGTTATTTAAGTAATAAAATTCCAGCTACGCTGGTCAGGCTATTACACTTCTAGTTATAAAAAGTCTAGATCTTACTTCACTTTATGATGGCATTGGTTTGTCGAGTGGCTTCATTTAGCGGTAAAATGTGGCACACGTTGATTTTCTTGCCATACCATAGCCAATAACAAGGGCCCACAGTACTCCCGATGTTACGTGAATTACTCTTGCTGCATTTCTACTGTAGCCAATAAATGCCATACACATAGGTTGCCCATATTAAACAACCGCCGAAACAACTATTTCAGTTCTCGCTGCTCCGCACTTCTGAAACAGACTTTTTATCTCCGCACTCTTGCATAACTACACCGGTGACTAGGCCAGCGTATCTACTTACAAAATGTTAACACTGCATGCGTATTCTCTTTCTCAAATAACAAATAGCATTTGTAACTTGGCAACATATTTACAAGAGTAATATTTAGCACAACTAATAAATGAATATCAAGAGCTCAGATGGAAACCCACTTCTAAGCAAAGAAGGGAAAGCAGAAAGGTGGAAGGAGTATATAGAGGGTCTGTACAAGGGCGATGTACTTGAGGACAATATCATGGAAATGGAAGAGGATGTAGATGAAGATGAAATGGGAGATACGATACTGCGTGAAGAGTTTGACAGAGCACTGACAGACATGAGTTAAAACAAGGCCCCGGGAGTAGACAACATTCCATTGGAACTACTGACGGCCTTGGGAGAGCCAGTCCTGACAAATCTCTACCATCTGGTGAGCAAGATGTATCAGACAGGCGAAATACCCTCAGACTTGTAGAAGAATATAATAATTACAATCCCAAAGAAAGTAGGTGCTGACAGATGTAAAAATTACCGAACTATCAGTTGAATAAGACAAGGCTGCAAAATACTAACACGAATTCTTTACAGACGAATGGAAAAACTGGTAGAAGCCGAACTCGAGGAAGATCAGTTTGGATTCCGTAGAAATATTGGAACACGTGAGGCAAGACTGACCTTACGACTAATCTTAGAGGAAAGATTAAGGAAAGGCTAACCTACGTTTGTAGACTTAGAGAAAGCTTTTGATAATGTTGACTGGAAAACTCTTTTTCAAATTCTAAAGGTGGCAGGGGTAAAATACAGGGAGCGAAAGGCTATTTACAATTTGTACAGAAACCAGATGGCAGTTATAAGAGTCGAGGGGCATGGAAGGGAAGCAGTGGTTGGGAACTGAGTGAGACAGGGTTGTAGCCTCTTCCCGATGTTATTCAATCTGTATCTTGAGCAAGCAGTAAAGGAAACAAAAGAAAAATTCGGAGTAGGTATTAAAATCCATGGAGAAGAAATAAAAGCTTTGAGGTTCGCCGATGACATTGTAATACTGTCAGAGACAGCAAAGGACTTGGAAGAGCAGTTGAACGGAAGGGACAGTGTCTTGAAAGGAGGATATAAGATGAACATCAACAAAAGCAAAACGAGGATAATGGAATGTAGTCGAATTAAGTCGGGTGATGCTGAAGGAATTAGATTAGGAAATGAGACACTTAAAGTAGTAAAGGAGTTTTGCTATTTGGGGAGCCAAATAACTTATGATGGTCGAAGTAAGGAAGATTTAAAATGTAGACTGGCATTGGAGAGGAAAGCGTTTTTGAAGAAGAGAAATTTGTTAATATCGAGTATAGATTTAAGTGTCAGGAAGACGTTTCTGAAAATATTTGTATGGAGTGTAGTCATGTATGGAAGTGAAAAATGGACGATAAATATTTTGGACAAGAAGAGAATAGAAGCTTTCGAAATGTGGTGCTACAGAAGGATGCTGAAGATTAGATGGGTAGATCACGTAAATAATGAGGAGGTATTGAATAGGATTGGGGGGAAGTTTGTGGCACATCTTGACTAGAAGAAGGGATCGGTTGGTAGGACATGTTCTGAGGCATCAAGGGATCACCAATTTAGTATTGGAGGACAGCGTGGAGGGTAAAAATCGTAAAGGGAGACCAAGAGATGAATGCACTAGGCATATTCATAAGTATATAGGATGCAGTAAGTACTGGGAGATGAAGAGGCTTTCACAGGATAGGGTAGCATGGAGAGTTGCATCAAACTAGTCTCAGGACTGAATACTACAACACCAACAACAACAATAAAAGAAACTTCGTAAAACATGTAGAGAATGTAGAATCATCCACAGAGTGTGGAGTCGATAGAAATGCATTCCACACGACGCAGGACATTTAAGAGAGAGTTTGGAAATTTAGCAGATGGGCACGTCATCTCGCCAACACTTCATCTAACTTGAGTAGGACATCCGTCTGCAGCCTCTAGTACCAAAGAGTTTTCTTTGCTCGCCCCTGGCTCTCGCCTCATTGTAATGCACTCACTTTATTTTACAAATACAATACCTTGGCCTGTAGCTAACCAACTGCCTTCTGTTGCAGATCCGTAACTATGAGACTCAAATCTCCAGCCCAGAGGAAACAGTGCTTAATCTACATCCGTGACCTACATAACTGAGTGCGAAGTGTGACTTCCTTTTAAGAGCGCACGTCCGAGAGAGAAGCGGTGCAGCGCTCAACTGCTGCACTCACCCGGCTAACCCGGGTCGCGGTTGCCTCTACCGGACATGCAGCCACACCACTCAGCTGAGAGTACATCTCCGCCATGTCCCCTCCTCCAGCCTGCCACATACACGTAGCTCGTATCTCAGTTGTCTTTCTACGGGCAACCGACGACCACTAGAATCCTAGGCACCACGGTACCACAGAGCGCATCTGCAAATACACCACACAAGTAGACTCAGGCAGGACAAATATTTGTACTCCAAAAAGAGAAACCTAAATAATTTCGTGTATCACGAATGACGCTCAGTTAAGATAAGTTTGCTAGCCCGAGTTCCAGAGACTACCTACCATTCTGAAACTCGGCCAGGTGCTTGGTTATCCTGGGGATGGAAGGACTGGGTAAACAGAAACTGAACTCCATTTGTGACACAAATTTTAAATACACTTTATTAAAATAACCTTTAAAATGTAAAATTAGAAGATCAAATGAACATTGTCAGCTGAAAGTGGAGAGAATAACCTTAATTCCCGTCGCCTCCGGCTAACTGAGATGCTTCACAAGTTAAGCTGATCAAGTAGCTCAGACACTACCTCACTCTAAAACATATACACAAAACAACATTGAAACGCATGCAACAGCAATGGACGTTGCACACTGAAATTGGTCACAAGAGTCTCTTTCTCTTAAAAAGAAACGAAATGTATCCTCGAAAACAATCAAAACCAAAGAAGTGTAACAACTTACGTGCGTTCAAAATGGTGATCAGGACAGGCATCTTACATCAGTTATTAAAAGGTTAAGAAAGGTATTTGGATGGGCACATAGATTAACAAAAATGTTCTAATGTGTGTAAATTCCTAAGGAACCAAACAGCTTAGGTCATCGGTCATTAGAGACTTACACACCACATGCTAAGAACAACACATACCCATGCCAGAAGGAGGACTCGAACCTCAGGCGAGGGATACAGCGCAATCCGTGAGATGGCGCCTCCAAACGCGGGGCCACTCCGCGTGGCAAACGTTTAACAGCAACGGTTTCATAAGTCCACGAACGCATATACGCTCAAACAAGAGTTACAAAGCTCGGTTCTGAATACTCAGCAAGCTTGAGAGGGAAATTAACTTGAAATTGATATAAAACCTAAGAGATTGTAATGAAAACAGCTGCGCTCTCACTAGAAGTGTAGGGCATAGTCTCAATTGGTTTAAAACACGACTCTCAAGAGACTGATCACGAAGCTTTGCCCCGTGATCACGGAGGCTGAGGTGTTGGCGGAACTCAACTCCCGGCCCGACATTGAAATCCTCTCGGCCCGTAGCATCTTCAATGATGCTGGGCCGACTTTTCTCATGCGGATATTCACCGAATCCTCCGCCTCCTCACCGAGGGAGCCCTCATCTACAATCGGCGCCATAAGGTGAACCCCTCCCGTTCCCCAGTCCAATCCTACCGCTGCCAACGCTGTCTCACCTACTTGTCCCCAATGCATGGCTTCACACTTCCTCAAGAATTGCCCCAACCTCACCTCTCCCCCCTCCTGCAACACTTGCAACGAATCACATCCTACCTACTCCTCGAAGTGTAAAGCGAAACCTCCACCAGTCACCCCTGAGCTCACCGTCCCTGTCCGTCCTGTTGATGACCCCATCCACCCCAACAACTTGCTCCGCCCTCCCCCTACTGCCGAGGAAATCATCCGTTTCACCACCATTGTGCTCCAAAACATCCACCCCTTCCAGCGCTCACACACTCTTTCCCAAATCGCCCTCGCTGCCTGTTCCATCTTCCACCTATGCCACATACTCCCACAACCAGGCCCACTTCACCTTCACCCCCCCTCACCACCCTAGTCTAACTCTACCCTCTCATCGTACAACAACCCTACCGTATCCTGTACCACAACATTCGCTCCCTGCCCACCCACAAACTCCTCTTCCTCCACACCCTCCGTAAGCACCGCGTGGATGCCTTCGTCCTAAATGAAACCTTCCTTCAACCCAATATCTCCATCTCCATGGCTCCTTACACCCTACACTGCACCGATAACCCGTACCCTCTGGCACGTGGCGGAGTTGCTATAGGCCACCTCAAGCACCTCCCTGTCTGGCCCCAACCTCTCCTTAACAATCCTGCCGAGCATCTCACCCTCAGCCTCTTCTTCCCCACCCTTAGCATCACCTGTGCCAACATTTATGTCCGCCCTCGCACCCCCATCCCGTACGATTTCCTGGCCCCCATTGACCGCACCTTCTCCACCTACGTGATTGCCGCCGACCTCAATATCCACAGCCGTGATCCTGCCGACCTCCAGCGGTGGCATCAGTTTCTCACCACTCTCCAGAGAGACCTGGTTCCCCTGCCTCAGCACACCTGACCTTAATCCAACACCACTCCTGATCTGGTCCTTGCCTCTCCCAACCTCCTTGGGCGCATCACCGCAGATGTCCTTGACCTCATTGGCAGTGACCATGCTCCTGTTCTCCTCACTATCTCTAATGGTCGCCATCCCCGCAACGCTCCTCGCCCTGACTTGTCCATGATTACTCCTGTGCCAACTGGGATGCCTACCGAGACTACATTCACACCCAGGTTGACGGCCACGACCTTACCCTCCAATCTCCTCATGACATCTCTCGCACTGCTGCCTTCCTGCACCAGACCTTGTCTGACGCCGTCCCCACCCATATCCCCACCAAAGCCATCCACCCTTACTGCCCCGCCCTGCCTCCACAGGCCGTCCTTCTCCTTCGAGAATCCCGCCGCCTCTACCGCTCTTTTCTCCGCACTCGTGACCGGGATACACTTACCCGCCACCGGCAATTACAACAACACATCCGCAACCTGCTTACTGCGAAGAAACGCCATGCCTGGCGCCAGACATGTACACAACTCAACACCACGCTCCCCATAAACTCTTCCAAGTATTGGTCTGCTTTCCACCGCATTCCTGGGAACCGCCCCACCCCCCAGTACCCTCTCCTCCTTAATGATCGTCCCTTTCCTGACAACCTCAGTAAGGTCAACCACTTTGCCTCCCACCTCTCTGATGTTTTTTCCATCCCAGATGATCCCAGTTTGATTATTCCCTCTTCCCTGATGTCATGGACCGTACGAATACCTCTGTTCCTCCCCTTGCTCCTAGCTTCCAGTACTTGGGCAACACCCCACCATCTGCACTTAACACTCCCATCACTACACAGGACATCAGCCTCACACTCTGCACTAAACGCAACACTGCTCCTGGCCACGACTGCGTTACCTACCGCCACCTCAAACACTACCCTCCCTCCTTCCTTTCAATCCTTGCTACCCTCTACAATGTCATCCTTGCCATTGGCTTCTATCCCGAATTGTGGAAAGCCTCCCATATCCTGATGTTCTCCAAACCCAACAAGCCTCCATCTGATGCCTCTTCCTATCGTCCTATCTGTCTCACATCGGTGTTCAGCAAGCTCTTGGAATCCATCCTTTCCCGGCGCATCCATCACCACCTCCACCAAAACCACCTCCACCCAACCACCAAACGTGGCTTTCGACCTTCCTTCTCTGCTGATGACCAACTCCTCCGCCTCACTCATCTCATCTCCCTCCAGCTTAACTCCCGTCGCTCCGCCATTTTTGTCTCTCTTGACCTCGAAAAGGCCTACAACCGTGTCTGGCATCCTGGTCTCCTGTTTAAACTCCAAACCTATGCCCTTCCTAGCAACTACATCCGTCTGGTGGCCTCCTTCCTCTCCCACTGCCCCTCCTATGTTACCATCCATAATACCAATTCCCACACCTTCTACCGCTCTGTAGGTGTGCCCCAGGGCTCTGTCCTCTACTCTCTCCTCTACCTCCAGAACACGGCAGATACGCCCCAACCCCCTCACCCCTCCAGTACACCTCTTGCAATATGCTGATGACACCGCATTCCTCACCCTCGCTCCCACCCTCCACCGGTCCCAACCCTTCTCCAGAATCACCTTGACCTTTTTGCTGCATGGTGTAACCAGTGGCTCCTGAAACTCAACCCTTCCAAGGCCCAGGCCATCATTGTAGGTCATACCACTCACTCCTTCTGGCTCCAGGATTTCTCCTTTACTGTCTGCGCCCATCCTGTCCGCCTCACCCCAACCCTCACCTACCTTGGACTCACCATTGACCGTCACCTCACCTGGATCCCTCATCTCAGCTCCATCCAATCCAAAGCCCACAAACGCCTCCGACTCCTCAAACTCCTCTCTGGCCGGACATGGGGGTTGCACCCCTCTACCATCCTCCACACCTACAAATCCTTAATCCGTCCCATCCTCTGTTATGCCAGTCCTGCCTGGATATCTGCCCCCCCCCAAATTCTATAAGTCCCTCCAGATCCTTGAGCGTCATGCCCTCCGCCTCGCCTTCCGTATACGCCTCCCGTCCCCCACACGGATCCTCTATGATCTCATTCCTTTCCCCCATCTGCTCCTATTCCTTGAATATATCCGCATCCTCTACACCTCCCGCCATCTTGAACCCCCTCACCCCCTGGTTGCTCCTCTCCTCTCCCATCTCCGCCCCCTGCCACGTCTTCACCGTTGTGTCCCCCCTACTCTCCATCTCTACACCCTTCATCTCCTTTCCGAAGGTGGCTTCCATCAACTCCCCTTCCCGGATGATGCTCTCTCTCCCTCCATTTATCGTTCCTATCAACTCTGATCCTCACCCCCCTCCTTTCCTCCGTCCTTTCCCTGGGCTCTCTCTTCCTCCCTCCTTCCATCCTGTGTTTTCTGGCACGTCTGCTCAGCACACACACCCCTCTTATGTATCCTCATCTTCCATTGGCTCCTTTCCCCCCTCCCCCTTCACTTTTCCTCTCCTTCCCCCCCCCCCTTTTTCCCGTCATCTGACCAGTTTCCACCCACCTGCTCTCGGGTGTGGTATGTCATATTTGTGCCAATTTTTTAGTGCAGTGTTTAAGTGAGTGTTCATTGTTGTGCGTCTTTCCACAGTGTTGCAAACAGAAATCATGCTGTCGCTGGGTGTGCTTTTTATATCTCTTGCGAACAGAACCGAGACTGTCGCCGTGTTTTTTAATTGTCTGTCTATTGGTTTTCTGCTTCCTGTGTATTTTATTAGCATCATCCACCCTGTGTTTTATGTTTTAAGCTCCAGAAATTTCTGCCATTTTACCGTTAAGGCACCGATTTTATCGCCAACTGTTATTATTTTTTTATTATCTTCATCTTTTTAAAACAAATTCTGTAGGCTGAAGATCGGCGTAATAAGCTGCTGCCAGCCCGCCCCCTTTAGGGGGAATCGAAACTCAATAAAGGAAAAAAAAAAGAAAAAACTCAAGAGACCAATGCACAGGCGCCGAAGCAGCCATTAGAGTAAATACCTAGAATTATAGAAGGGTCCAGTTCTTTAACAAAAGGACTAAATTCAAACACAGGCATTAAACAGGAAATTGGATACGCACACCTGCTTCTTCGTATGAACAATAGTTGAGGCTTACAGGATCCTAGGTTATTGTCCGAAATAAGGAGGGCAATTCCCGTCAGCTCACGAAGGAACCGAGCAGAATTTATTCACCCAATTTTTACGAGTTATCCTGATTAAATTGTCCATTCAGAAGAAGCACAGGCGGAGAGTGAATCACAGAAATCTCTTACGAACTACCACATTAACTGGGAGAGATACTTAGCAAACATATTAAGTACAGAAGCCAGAAATACACATCAAGAGAGGCTGAGTTACACCACACACAAACTTATCACTTTAAAAACCACTTGTCGAGCCTCGGAAAACCAAATGGTTAACGGTCAGCCAACACAGAGTAAATCTGTGGCCCACCCCGGGCTCTGCTCCTCAGCGAACCTCTCTGTCCGACGGCCGAACGTCAAGAGGGCAAACCCGTTGCCTGCGCGGCGTGTCAGGCCACTGGACAAACCCTCTGACCAAGGATAAATACACGTCAGAGCGTGACACGACCTATCGATTCGCAGCACGGCTCACTACACTCTTATAATATGTACATTATATAAAAAAATAAGTGACAGAGAATATACCATAAAATATCGATATAGACTGTAACACTTCGGATGCTGAAGCGTCGAATACTGAGTCATTAAAGCTCGTGTTCTAGGATGCTGCTCTTTAAGATAAGGACCAACGTACATCCGCTAGGGGACACTACAGTATTCACATTTTCATAATTAAATTTATCGCATTTGAAGAAATTTAAACAAAATACACTAGAGAAAGAACTGAATACACTACAATGTGAAGAGAGTGTATGAGAAGGAGAAATACACTCCTGGAAATGGAAAAAAGAACATATTGACACCGGTGTGTCAGACCCACCATACATGCTCCGGACACTGCGAGAGGGCTGTACAAGCAATGATCACACGCACGGCACAGCGGACACACCAGGAACCGCTGTGTTGGCCGTCGAATGGCGCTAGCTGCGCAGCATTTGTGCACCGCCGCCGTCAGTGTCAGCCAGTTTGCCGTGGCATACGGAGCTCCATCGCAGTCTTTAACACTGGTAGCATGCCGCGACAGCGTGGACGTGAACCGTATGTGCAGCTGACGGACTTTGAGCGAGGGCGTATAGTGGGCATGCGGGAGGCCGGGTGGACGTACCGCCGAATTGCTCAACACGTGGGGCGTGAGGTCTCCACAGTACATCGATGTTGTCGCCAGTGATCGGCGGAAGGTGCACGTGCCCGTCGACCTGGCACCGGACCGCAGCGACGCACGGATGCACGCCAAGACCGTAGGATCCTACGCAGTGCCGTAGGGGACCGCACCGCCACTTCCCAGCAAATTAGGGACACTGTTGCTCCTGGGGTATCGGCGAGGACCATTCGCAACCGTCTCCATGAAGCTGGGCTACGGTCCCGCACACCGTTAGGCCGTCTTCCGCTCACGCCCCAACATCGTGCAGCCCGCCTCCAGTGGTGTCGCGACAGGCGTGAATGGAGGGACGAATGGAGACGTGTCGTCTTCAGCGATGAGAGTCGCTTCTGCCTTGGTGCCAATGATGGTCGTATGCGTGTTTGGCGCCGTGCAGGTGAGCGCCACAATCAGGACTGCATACGACAGAGGCACACAGGGCCAACACCCGGCATCATGGTGTGGGGAGCGATCTCCTACACTGGCCGTACACCACTGGTGATCGTCGAGGGGACACTGAATAGTGCACGGTACATCCAAACCGTCATCGAACCCATCGTTCTACCATTCCTAGATCGGCAAGGGAACTTGCTGTTCCAACAGGACAATGCACGTCCGCATGTATCCCGTGCCACCCAACGTGCTCTAGAAGGTGTAAGTCAACTACCCTGGCCAGCAAGATCTCCGGATCAGTCCCCCATTGAGCATGTTTGGGACTGGATGAAGCGTCGTCTCACGCGGTCTGCACGTCCAGCACGAACGCTGGTCCAACTGAGGCGCCAGGTGGAAATGGCATGGCAAGCCGTTCCACAGGACTACATCCAGCATCTCTACGATCGTTTCCATGGGAGAATAGCAGCCTGCATTGCTGCGAAAGGTGGATATACACTGTACTAGTGCCGACATTGTGCATGCTCTGTTGCCTGTGTCTATGTGCCTGTGGTTCTGTCAGTGTGATCATGTGATGTATCTGACCCCAGGAATGTGTCAATAAAGTTTCACCTTCCTGGGACAATGAATTCACGGTGTTCTTATTTCAATTTCCAGGAGTGTAGTTACTATAATGAGCTGGTTATTAAATGATAATGAAAGGTGCACCTCGTTAACTTTTGTTGTTGTTGTTGTTGTGGTCTTCAGTCCAGAGACTAGTTTGATGCAGCTCTCCAAGCTACTCTAACCTGTGCAAGCTTCTTCATCTCCTAGTACCTACTGCAACCTACATCCCTCTGAATCGGGTTAGTGTATTCATCTCTTGGTCTCTATGATTTTTACTCTCCACGCTGCCCTCCAATACTAAACTGGTGATACCTTGATGACTCAGAATATGAACTACCAACCGATCCCATCTACTAGGCAAGTTGTGCCCCAAAATTCTCTTCTCCCCAATTCTGTTCAATACCTCCACATTAGCTATGTGATCTACCCATCCAATCTTCAGCATTCTTCTGTAGCACTACATTTCGAAGGCTTCTATTCTCTTCTTGTCTAAACTATTTATCGTACACGTTTCACTTCCATACGTGGCTACACTCCATACTAATACATTCAGAAACGACTTCCTGACACTTAAATCTATACTCCACGTAACAAATTTCTCTTCTTCAGAAACGCTTTCCTTGGCATTGCCAGTCTACATTTTATATCCTCTCCTTCGACCATCATCAGTTATTTTGCTCCCCAAATAGCAAAACTCATTTACCACTTTAAGCGTCTCATTTTTTAATCTAATTGCCGCAGCATCACTCGATTCAATTCGACTACGTTCCATTATCCTCGTTTGGTTTTGTTGATGCTCATCTTATATCCTCCTTTTAAGACAATGTCCATTCCTTTCAGCTACTCTTCCAGGTCCTTTGCTGTCTTTGACAGAATTACAATGTCATCGGCGAACCTCAAAGTTTTCTTCTCCATTGATTTTAATTCCTACTCCGAATTTTTCTTTTGTTTCCTTTACTGCTTGCTCAATCTACATATAGAATAACATAGGCTTGAACCCTGCCTCACTCCCTTCCCAACCACTGCTTCCCTTTCATGCCCCTCGACTCTTATAACTGCCATCTGCCTTTCGCTCCCTATATTTTACTCCTGGCATCTTCAAAATATGAAAGAGAGTATTCCAATCAACATTTTCAAAAGCTTTCCCTAAGTCTACAAATGCTAGAAACGTAGGTTTGCCTTTCCGTAATCTATTATCTAAGATACGTCGTAGGGTCAGTATTGCCTCACATGTTCCAACATTTCTACGGCATTCAAACTGATCTTCCCCGATGTCGGCTTCTACCAGTTTTTCCAATCGTCTGTAAAGAATTCGTGTTAGTATTTTGCAGCCTTGTCTTATTCAACTGATATTTCGGTAATTTGTACATCTGTCAGCACCTACTTTCTTTGAGATTGTAATTATTATATTCTTCTACAAGTCTGAGGGTATTTCGCCTGTCTGATACATCTTGCTCACCAGATGGTAGAGATTTGTCAGGACTGGCTCTCCCAAGGCCGTCAGTAGTTCCAATGGAATGTTGTCTACTCCCGGGGCCTTGTTTTAACTCATGTCTGTCAGTGCTCTGTCAAACTCTTCACGCAGTATCGTATCTCCCATTTCATCTTCATCTACATCCTCTTCCATTTCCATAATATCGTCCTCAAGTACATCGCCCTTGTATAGACCCTCTATATACTGCTTCCACCTTTCAGCTTTCTCTTCTTTGCTTAGAACTGGTTTCCATCTTAGCTCTTGTATTCATGCAAGTGGTTGTTTTTTCTCCAAAGGTCTCTTTAATTTTCCTGTAGGCAGTATCTATCTTACCCTTACTGATACATGCTTCTACATCTTTACATTTGTCCTCTAGTCAACCCTGCTTAGCCACTTTGCACTTCCATTCGATCTCATTTTTGAAACGTTTGTATTCCTTTCTGCCCGCTTCATTTACTGCATTTTTATATTTTCTCCTTTCATCAATTAAATTCAATATTTCTTCTGTTACCCAAGGAATTCTAGTAGCCCTCGTCTTTTTACCTACTTGATCCTCTGCTGCTTTCATTATTTCGTCTCTCGAAGCTACCCATTCTTCTTCTACTGTATTTCTTTCCCCCAATCTTGTCAATCGTTGACTAATGGTCTCCCTGAAACTCTGTACAACCTCTGGTTCTTACAGTTTATCCAGGTTCCATCTCCTTAAATTCCCACCTTTCTGCAATTTCTTTAGTTTTAATCTACGGTTCATAACCAATAGATTGTGGTCAGAGACCACATCTGCCCCTGGAAATGTCTTACAATTTAAAACCTGGTTACTAAATCTCTGTCTTACCATTATATAATCTATCTGACACCTTCCAGTATCTCCAGGCTTCTTCCATGTATACAACCTTCTTTTATGATTCTTGAACCATGTGTTCGTTATGATTAAGTTATGCCCTGTGCAAAATTCTACCAGGCCGTTTCCTCTCTCATTCCTTAACCCCATTCCATATTCACCTACTACGTTTCCTTCTCTTCCTTTTCCTACTATCGAATTCCAGTCACCCATGGCTATTAAATTTTCGTCTCCCTTCACTATCTGAATAATTTCTTTTATCTCATCATACATTTCATCAACCTCTACGTCATCTGCGGAACTAGTTGGCATATAAATTTGTACTACGGTGGTAGGCATGGGCTTCGTATCTATCTTGTCCACAATAATGCGTTCACTATGCTGTTTGTATTAGCTTAGCCACATTCCTTTTTTTTAATCATTATTAAACCTACTACTGCATTACCCCTATTTGATTTTGTATTTATAATCGTGTATTCAACTGACCAGAAGTCTTGTTCCTCCTGCAACCGAAGTTCACTGATTCCCACTATATCTAACTTCAACCTATCCATTTTCCTTTTTTAGTTTTCTAACCTACCTTCCCGATTAAGGGATCTGACATTCCACGCTCTGACCCATAGAGTGCCTGATAACAACGTCCTCCTGAGTAGTCCCCGCCCGGAGAACCGAGTGGGGGACTATTTTACCTCTGGAATATTTTACCCAAGAGGACGTCATCATCATTTAACCGTACAGTAAAGCTGCATGCCCTCGGGAAAAATTACGGTTGTAGTTTCCCCTTGCTTTCAGCCGTTCGCAGTACTAGCACAGCAAGGCCGTTTTGGTTATTGTTACAAGTCCAGATCAGTCAATCATCCAGACTGTTGCCCCTGCAACTACTGAAAAGGGTACTGCCCCTCTTCAGGAACCACACGTTTCTCTGGCCTCTCAACAGATACCGCTCCGTTGTGGTTGCACCTATGGTACGGCTATCTGTATCGCTGAGGCATGCAAACCTCCCCGCCAACGGCAAGGTCCATGGTTCATGAGGAGGGGGGGAGCGTTAACTGTTACAGAAGTAAAAAGAATTCGTGGTGGGCCGCATCAATCCAGTCACAAGAATGATAACAGAGCAAAACAAAACAAAATTCCTTTCACACAGGTATATGAGGTTCATTCCAGTGAAACCTGGCCAGTGCGTCTACCTTTGCTCTACACGTAAGGTGGTACCACGTAACTGCGTGTATGGTGGCACCATCTGTTGGTAGA
This sequence comes from Schistocerca cancellata, assembly GCF_023864275.1. Classification (NCBI taxonomy): domain Eukaryota; kingdom Metazoa; phylum Arthropoda; class Insecta; order Orthoptera; family Acrididae; genus Schistocerca; species Schistocerca cancellata. Next base: position 522,492,672 of record NC_064631.1, read on the forward strand.
GAGACTGAAGTGTGCACACAGTTTCATTTTGCATAGTGCCAGTGAGTTTTCACGCCGAAGAGAGGGTAGTCACACAAGTTATCGTCCATTACCGAACATGCAGGCGAGTAAGCAGGAACGAGGAATGATTTGATTTTTGGAGGAAGAGTGCGCAAACTACTCCCTGAGGGGCACGAGTCACTATAAGACCAAGGCGGTGCTCGTCCTGGACAGGCTGATCATGGCATCGCACCGGAAATGGTTGCGTAAGAGAATGTTCTAGAGTTGCACAATCACAGAATCACCGTGGACGAGATCCGAAGACGAGGCATGTTGTCCAATGGCGTTATCCTCCTGCATGATATTGCCCACCAGCACATGGCCAATGTGGTGAAGATGACATTGCAGCAGTTTTGGTGGGAAACTCTGCAACATCCAGTGTACAGTCCCGACCTTTCACCGTGTGACTTTCGTGTGTTTGGACCTCTACAACAAGCTATTGGCAGACATTGAGTCGCAATGGATGACGAAGTCTGTCACTGGGTCCAGGTGTGGACCGGCTAGTGTCGCAATGGGATAAATGTGCCAACAGTTTTGGCGACTATTTTTGAGTATGTGTATTGTGTGTAACGACATTTACACTAGTGACTGGGTTTCATGTGAATGCCTTTTATACAAACCAACTGTTCGAGATGCTATTTCACTTGAAATACTATTTATACTTCTGGCCATTAAAATTGCTACACCAAGAAGAAATACAGATGATAAACAGGTATTCATTGGACAAATATGTTATACTAGAACTGACATGTGATTACATTTTCACGCAATGTGTGTCCCTAGATCCTGAAAAATCAGTACCTAGAACAACCACCTCTGACCCTAATAACGGCCTTGATACGCCTGGGCATTGTGTCAAACAGAGCTTGGATGGCGTGTACAGGTACAACTGCCCATGCAGCTTTAACACGATACCACATTTCATCAAGAGTAGTGACTGGCGTATTGTGACGAGCCATTTGCTCGTCCAGCATGCACCAGACGTTTTCAATCGCTGAGAGATCTGGAGAATGTGCTGACCTGGGCAGCAGTGGAATATTTTGTGTAACTAGAAAAGCCCATACAGGACCTGCAACATGCGGTCGTGCATTGTCCTGCTGAAATGTAAGGTTTCGCAGGGATCGAATGAAGGGTAGAGCGACGGGTCGTAGCACATCTGAAATGTAACGTCCACTGATCACAGTGCCGTCATTGCGAACAAGAGGTGACCGAGACGTGTAACCAATGGCACCCCATACCATCACGCCGGGTGATATGCCATTATGGCGATGACGAATACACACTTCCAATGTGCGTTCACTGCGATGTCGCCAAAAACGGATGCGACCATTATGATACTGTAAACAGAACCTGGATTCATCCGAAAAAATGACGTTTTGCCATTCGTGCACCCAGGTGCGTCGTTGAGTACACCATCGCAGGCGCTCCTGTATGTGCTGCAGCGTCAAGGGTAACCGCAGCCATGGTCTCAGAGCTGATAGTCCATGCTGCTGCAAACATCGTTGAACTGTTCATGCAGATGGTTGTCTTGAAAACGTCCCCATCTGTTGACTCAGGGATCGAGGCGTGGCTGCATGATCCGTTACAGCCATGTGGATAAGATGTCTATCATTTCGACTGCGAGTGATACGGGGTCGTTGGGCTCCAGTACGGCGTTCCGTATTACCCTCCTGAAGCCACCGACTCCATATTCTGCTAACAGTCATTGGATCTCAACCAACGCGAGGAGCAATGTCGCGTTACGATAAACCGCAATCGCAATAGGCTACAATCCGACCTTTATCAAAGTCGGAAATGGTGATGGAATGCATTTCTCCTCCTTACACGAGGTATCACAACAAAGTTTCACCTGGCAACGCCGGTCAACTGCTGGTTGTGTATGAGAAATCGGTTGGAAACTTTCCTCATGTCAGCACGTTGTAGGTGTCGCCACCGGCGCCAACCTTGTGTGAATGCTCTGAAAAGCTAATCATTTGCATATCACAGCATCTTCTTCCTGTCATTATAAATTTCGCGTCTGTAGCACGTCATCTTCGTGTTGTAGCAATTCTAATGGCCAGTAGTGTATAATTGTAAGTTGAATATACAAATAATAATTCCACAAAGCCTTAAAACTCTTATATTCATTTTGAAACACCCTGTACCTACCTCGCCCGGAGCAGTGTTAGTGACAGATTATTATTACTGACAGGTGTCTGTTGTTTATTAGTCTCAGAACTACTGGTTGTGTTATTTCATAGCTCTGCATTACCTGATGTGCTCGGTACCTTTCGTCAGGCCCGGTTGCCAGAACTGGAAACGATGGATATTGCGAGTGCGGAGTCCATCATTGTAACTTCGGCCCTTTGCATGGCGGCGATGGTGGCGCTAGTCTGGGCGCCATTGACGGCGGTGGCTGGCGCGGCAGCTGCCGTGGCAGGGCTATACTCCGCGGTACGGAGCGGGCGGGCGCGTGACGACAGCCATTGGCACCGGCCGGTCTCCAGCTTGCTGCATGATCAGCAGGTAGGCCTCATTAACGTCAGTCTTAGGTGGCCTCCTAGGCGTCTCGACAATAATGTATACAAAACGGAGGCAAAGATGCACATGAAATAAACGAGAAAACGTTCTCGGATGTGTGACACAATGTAAGACTTTTTTTCATTTATAACTGTCTCATACACAATGTCCCACACAGACAGGGGTGTGGGTTAACTCTCAGGGGTGACAGTGAGCCATTCTTGAGCCAACCGATGTTAAAAATTTAAGTACAGTAATATTTTTATGAAAAACTGAATGTTCTGACAAAAAGAGAAATACACTGTCTCATAAAAACATGTGTAAGTGAACATAAATGTGCAGTGTGTACATCCTTCGCCGTTATGACCGCTTGAACTCTGTTTCAGACCCTTACAGTAAGGTGTGTCAAAGTCTGTGGAAGGATGTAAGGCCATGTGGAAGTATGTCAGGCCATTCTCACTCAACAGCTAAAACCACAGAAGGTAGTGATGTTGGACGTTGGTTTCTGGAGCAGCATCGATGTTTAACCCATCACTAAGCTGTTCCATTCCGTTGGGGTGGAGCTGTATATAGTCCAATCGAATCCACGGATGTTGCTTTAAGACACCCTAATCATCATAAAAACTCACACACCATAGTAACACCATCTCCTTCATATTTCACTGTTTGCACTACACATGAAGACAGGTAACGTTCTCCAGGCATCCACGTAACACATACTCTTACATCGGATTTCTAAAATGTGCAGTGTGATTCATCAGTCCAAATCAATCGTTCCCCTCCACTGGCCAGTTGTTTTACAAGCACCCTCCATAATGTCCACTCTCTGTCAGTACCTGAGGCTTGTGTTCCCTGTGGTTGTTCCTTCGTGTATCCATTTGGCAATCGCTTGACCAACAGTCATCTTGGACAGCTTTAGAAGTTCTGGGATGTACCTGATGAATATGTTACTCAAGCGATGTCCGACGACTAGCTCTCGTTCTAAGACACTGTGCTCTCCTCACCCATCCATTTTGCTGTTACTACCTTTCCAGTGACAACGCAGTACTCCCCGTCTGGCTTTATACTGGCGAATCCGTGTCTTGTGACTTCTAGTGGTCAATTCTGCATTACTTATAGTACAGATGATCAGTTGCGATCGTTACAACGAAAAGCTGATTTGTTGATTCTTTAATATATTTACACAGAGGAGAAATAGTGAAGTGTTGACGTAGGCTTCCAGGGATAGAGAAATTATGGAATTTGGTTTTTGGGTGGTTTGCAGTGCTGGATTTGTGTGGGTAGGAGTTTGGCTCAGGCATGACAATGATGAGGGATAGGTCCCCAAGAAGAGGGTTAGGGATGTAATTGGACAGAAGTGGTGAGGATGTTAGCTCTAACAGGGGATGGAAAGGCACATTCTGCAGGATCTGGTAGGACAGCGGATTTCATGGTCAGGTAAGGGGGGACGATTAATTTTTTCGTTGGGAAAGATCTTTGACATTGTGAAGTTGAAGTTTTGGAGTAATGTGTTGGTACAAATGTGGTAGGGTACTAGGATAGGCGAGCAGGACTCGAAAGAGGTCCTGGGGGTGGAGATGGGGGGGGGGGGGAGGGAAGATGAGGGCGGGAGGTGGGGAGGTAGTGGAGGTGAGTGTAAAGTCTGTGAGAAATGTGAGATGTTTGTAAGTGTTCAATATTTCTTCCGAAACGGCAGGAGGAGTCCGTAGCGTTGTAGGTCGTATAAGAATTGATAGAATATTGGGGACAAGAAATCCATGTTACATCAGTATTTCAGTGTATTCATTCATGGGTATGCGTAGTGTGGAAAGGTGGAATCACCATCCTCGCTCAGTTACTACTTTTAGAAGTTTTAATAAGATTTCCCAAACCCTACATTATTCCTATTCTGGCGAGACCATTAAGTCCAACAGGCAGTGTCAATCTTCTCCTTCACCAGGATTAGGATCTCAACAGCAAATCATATGTATGATATCCTTTCATCCTAAATTTTAATTGCACTCCTAAACCTTTAATTCCTGTCATTACATCTTCAACGTATAGACTGAAAAGTAGGAGCGAAAGAATGCTTCAGCGTCATGCACTGTTTTAATCTAAGTGCTTTGTTCTTGGTCTTCCGTTCTCGTTGTTTGCTCTTTGTAATTCTACACATGGTATATTATCCATATTTGGTTACAGCTTACACCTATTTTTCTAGAAATTTTGCAAATAGTGCACCATTTTACTTCATCAGATGCTTTTTCTAGATCTACGAAGCCTGTGAAGGTGTATTGATTTTCCTAAAAAGTCTTTCATCAATTGTAAAACTCTACTTCAGAGCTGATTTTTCTTTCCCTAAGGACGGTCTGATTGTCATGTGACATATCCTTAACAGTCTTTTCTGTTCTCCTGAAATAGTTGTCTGTACCATGGCTGCATGATATGGCATAGCCACAATGTGATAGTTACTGCACTTATCTGCCTTGCGCTGTTTGGTGCTTGTATGGATGATATTTTTCAGGAAATTTGATTCTACATCTCCAGACTCTAGGATTCTGTACTTCACCTTTGAAAGTCGTCTGCTTGCCAATTACTTTAATGGGTCTAGAAATTCCTAAGGAATGTTAGCTTACTCTACCTCCCTTGTTTGACCCAAGTCTTCATAGATACCGAAATACTTGTACTTATTTTAACACAAGTATTGTGTGCGTGGCCATCATACGCAGCAAATATATTTATATTCGTTTTAGAAATTCAGACTTATTTCGCTTAATAAAGCATATTTCATTTGTCCTAGACACATTTCTCCCTTTGCGTTAAGGCATCTACAGTGGATTTATCTGCAATAATACAGTTTATCTTTTACTTATGATGCTTATAGATTACAAAACAGTTAACATCATAATTCTTAAATAAACGAATTATTACATAGTTATTCCTTTTTACGGGCGAAATCTGCGTTTCCTCTCATCTAGTCGTACATTAGTTATCACACTGTCACTTCATTAATGGAACACCATCACAATCGTTCGTTTTGTAGTTTCCGTATCTCGTAAGCACCATTTCTAGTATGGCACTAACTGCAGATTTTACTTACGAGACTTATGACTGATTAGTGTCATGACTGTGCTTGTGAAGTATCTCTCTTCTCACTTGTTTGCGTAAGTGTTGCTAACTTAGAGAAGAGCGTTATGCGAACCTAATGATGGTTCGTTATTGAAATCACGAAGAACGTTATGCGAACCTAATGATGGTTTGTTATTAAAATCTCTCTATATATCTGTCTATCTGTGTGTGTGTGTGTGTGTGTGTGTGTGTATGTGTGAGTAAGTGTTTGTGACAGTGATTAACTGTTTTGTGATTTGTCTTAGTATTAAGGTAAGATATTTGTGAAGGTGGGATTATGCCTAGTGAGGCATACTTGAGTGTGGCTTTTAATAGAAAGAGTGAGTGAAAGCCAAAGGTGTTCATATGTTACTTTTTTTTCCTTTTGAGGTTGTTTGGAGATCATCATGGAAGAGTGAAGAATGAGGTAGTGTGACATTGATTTAATGACTGTCTGTTACCGTGTTACTATACTAATTTATTTATTAATGTAAGTAGTGTGTTGATTGTGAGATACACTTGTTCACTCGGAAAGGTTTAGACTTTGGATTTTTGCATATGATAATTTTTTTTGCAATGATAGAATGCATCTTATATTGTTTATTCTGAATATTCTCTTGTGTTTTCTCTACAAGTTGACTTTTAACTGCCTTTTTTAAAATGCTCTACAAATCCAGGGTGATTTGCCCATAATTCCAAGCACTCATGTCCTCCTTGTATCTGACATTGAATGTACTACCAGGTTGCCTCACGTTTATACCATCATATGTGTTACATCGTAATTGTGTACCTACTTTCCAGTATACTCAGTATATGTCAAAGTCTCTATTCAGTTTTGGGATGTATTTTGGATACGTTTGTTTGTTGTGTGTGCTAATGCTACATTTATGCCTTGTCTTTTTAAAATGTTGGTGATACTGTGTGTGAATTTTTGTCTGTGTATTTCACTACATCATCTTGTGCCTTCTCTCACATTGTCCAGATTATGCAGGGTTGTTGGTATGGTACTGAGTGTATGTGTTTGTCGTGGGTTGTGTTGTGTTGTTGTTTGCAGTTTTGTTTCCACTGTCATGGTTTTTCTCTTAACTCTGTTGTTCAAATTTGTGCAATGTTACTACTGAAGCCAATGTTTGTGGCTGTCTGCATCGTAACATTTAGTTCTTTTTGCTAGTTTTCTTTGTTGATTTGGATTGTATTGAGTATGGAGTATATGTTGAAGTGTTGCTTGTTTCTGTGAGTAAAAACATTTTGTATGTTTGGTTTCAGGTTTGATCTATGAATGTGCCACTTGTTGGGTGTTTACAAAAATTTTGAATACGTGCATTTTGTTTTGGTTTTCGATAGTTATTCCAAGGAAGTTAATTTGATTACCATGTTCTTCTCCAATTATGAATTTCATCCTTTTATGTACTTTTGTGACATCAGTTTGACGTTTATGAACATCAGTTTGTAATTTATCTATTAAGCAAATAATGTCATCCATATATCTGAATAAGTATTACATGCTGTATTCCATTTCAGCTAATTTTTTGAAAATGATTTATTCAACACAATTTTCAAGTAAATTTGCTAATGCTCTTGAAACTGGCGATCTTATTGGGAATCTATCCTCTTCTAAATAAAACTCTTTGCTGAAATGGGAAGAGTTTTTCACTATAAGCATAACTAATTTGAGTATTTCTTTTATTTCCTTAATCAGAGAGTTGACTATATTTCCATATTTTTTTAAATAAATCGTCTACTGTTTTTGTTGTTGGCATATTGGAATACAAGCTTATTAAATGAGGGGAGGGTTGCTGTGTCTGTAAATTTTACATAGTTTATGTGTAATAGTAGCTGTTTACTGTTTTTAATGATTCTACAGTCTTGTACTTTAATGTTTTCATAAAGTAATTTCAACAATTATCCTATAAGTGTTGCTTTTCTGAAGTTTACTGTGACTGGAACGGTTGTCTTGCATCTTGCTGGTTGGTATTGGAGGATTCATGTAGTGGGATTATCCTGCATCAGTTTTCTTTTTTATACGTCATCTATGTATACTGATATACACAGACAGAAAAAAACCCCAAACTAAAAAGTAATTAGTGTTTAGTAATGAAATTCTGGGATACATTTCTCAAGGAAACATAGTTAAATGATTAACGTTGCTAGATCACAGGTTGATGTAATTGCTAGATAAGCCATTGCAGATGTCAAATGCTGGTACGCTAATAACTGGTATAGCCGCCAGAATTTGAATGCAAACATGCATTGTCTTCTACAGGTGCCGCATCTCAGTTTGTGGGATGGAGTTCCATGCCTGTTGCGCTTGGTCGGTAAATACAGGGACGCTTACTGCTAGTTGTGGATGACGCTGGACTTGTCATCTAATGATGTTCCGTATGTCATCGATTGGAGACAAATCTGGCGATCGAGCATGCCTTGCAAGACGACGACAACCTGTAGAGTATATTTGGTTACAACAGCGGTGTGTGGTTAAGCGCCATACTGTTGAAAACCACACCCTGGAACAGTGTTGATGAATGGCAGCACAAAGGGTTGAATCACCAGACTGACATAGTATTTTGCAGCCAGGATGGGTATGCTAACGACGAGAGCGCTCGTACAGTCATATGAAATCGCACCCTAAACCATAGCTCCAGGTGTAGGTCCAGTGCGTTTAGCCTGCAGACAGGTCGGTTGCAGATCCTCAACTGGCCTCCTACTAACCAGCACACAGAAATTACTGGCATCGAGGAAGAACCAGCTTTCAAAAACACAACAACCCTCCATCCTACCCTCCAATGAACTCCCGCTTTACACCACTGTCGCAAATTGCGGTACTTTGGGGTCAGTGGAATGCACGCTACAGGGCGTCTGGGTCAGAGCTGTCGTAGTAACAGACTTGTAACAACTTCTTCTGTCCCTATAGTGCGAACTGGTCCTCAGATTGCTGCTAAAGATGCAGTACGATGCGCCAGAGCCATACGCTGCTCGTTATGGTCTTCCACCACGGGAGTGCCACACGGGCACCCAGAGCCCTGTCTTATTGCAGCCGCAAATTGTCATGAATACCGCTGCCAGCAGTCATGTACAGTGGATGCATTCCTGACAAGTCTTCCTGCAGTGTCGCAGAAGAAACATCGAGCTTTTCATAATACTGTAACATGACCTCGTTCAAATTCAGCGGCGTGTTGATAATGGCGTCTTTGTTGCCTAAAAGGCATTCTTGACTAACTTCAACTCACCACATCCAATTTCAAAGATAACTATCTCAAAAATAACTAACATACACGACCATTAGAGCATGTGTTCAACTCAAACCAGATTTACCTCCTCACAGTGGTACTACTAGCGTTCCTATTAGGTGACTGGCGCGAAATTTGAATAGACATCATCTTTCTGATGTAGAAACACATCTATTTCTTGATGCAGCGATTTTTTTCCCTTAGCGTATTTCATATCATTTTCTTTTTTAAGTGTTTGTCTGCAATCTTTTGGTGGGCCTGTTTTTTGGTTTGTAGTATTAGTTTGTGAAATGAATTATCGTGTTTTATCAATTAATTTTCCTGTGTCCATAATTACTGCCGTGACATTCTTAATCTGAGGCTTTTTCTAAGTTCTTTGACTGTCGTAGATTGTGTTTTTGTGTTGTTTCTGTTTCGTTATCTTTTCATATCTGTTCTTATATTATGGATTTCTTATTTTACTGGTGCTCTAGTTAGTCCAACGTTGACATCTTATTTCCTGTCTTCCGCTGTCAGAACTAATCCCGTATTTACATTACATTTTAATCTGTAATCTTTTCTCCAACAGATTTGTTTAATGCTTATTTGCTTGTATGTAATGTAAACCTGTCTTGGGTAGAATTTGTGTTTTTCTTGTGGTTGTCTTTAGAGTTGCTGTTTTCTGATTGGAGTGTTTTCAGTTGACTTTCCTTTATTTTACCCACTGTTTCCATTCCTTTCGCGGAACTTATTAGGTGACAATCAACCGTGTTAACCAAAGGGGAGAAAGCTGCCGTATATATTAATGGTGTCTTTAAGTTACAGACGTGTATCATATAACTGATAATTTAACTTTTATTGTTTAGAGTAAAGCAATTTGACGTCGAATTTTAATCACATTTTCATGGCAGAATGCATTCCTTCCTAAAACCTAGGTGATCTGTTTTTAATCATTACATTCACTTAGTGTCATACAGGACGATTAGATTGGTTTATGGCATAGAACTTCATGTGTTCTCTGACTTTACGAATGTTGAGATGGAGTCTTCTGAATTTTGGGTAGGAGCGACAACGAAACACCAAGCATGGCGTATATAACAGGGTTGTTTACATGGACAACATTCCACAGCAAGTATGTAAGTATACGTTTCATAAATTCAAACGACTTTTTCTTGCTTCAGGTTATTTTATTTGTTAAAGATTAATTCTCGTTTTACATTATGGCATCTTCAGTGGATTTAATATTACAGATTTCCCGTAAATAGATTACTACTTCTAATTAGTGGTTTTTCAGGCCGAAATCGGCCCTTCCTGTCATCTGGACATAGGTCAGAGGTCATGAATCACTTAAATATGGATACAACTCACGTCACAATCTTTCGCTATGTATATCACATATTTTGTGATCTAACTGCTGTGGAACACCATTACTGGTCTGGCACTAATGGCACATTTTTCTTGCGAGACCTGTGATTGTTTTCTGCCTTATGTTTGTGTTTACTTCGTGTCACTTTTCTTCCTTTTTCACGTAAGTGTAGCCAACTTAACGAAGTACATAATGCAAACCTAACTACTGTTCATTTCAGATTTCTCTCTCTCCCTCTACCTCGCTTTGTTCCTGTATGTGTGAGTGCAGCTGATTAACTTTTTTTAGATCTTAAGATTATGTTAAGACCTTTTTGAGGCTCGGATTATTCGTAACCAGGGAAGGGGGTTGCACAAATTTGACTGTGGATTTAATAACTGTCAGAGGGTGAGAAATAAGTTGTAGGTGCTCAGATGATAGACATTTTTGATATTATTTGGAGGTGATCATGCAAGAGTGACGGGCAAGTGATATGGTGGCATTATTTTGACGATCGTCTGTTGCAGTATTATTCTGTTAATTTATCTCTTAATGTAAATTTGTGACATACACTTGATCATCCATAAAGGTTTTGTTTTTGACTATGGTCTTTTTGTAAACGATCATTTTCTTGCATGAATAGAAGGCAGATAGAAGGCACCTTCTGTTGTTAATTGTGAACGCTTTCTTGTCTTCTCTCTACAGGTTGGCCTTTAATTATCTTCTTTGAGATGCCCTGCAAATATGGAATGGTTTATCCTATACTTCCAATTATATGTTCTTTGTATCTGGCATCGAACTTTCCTCCTGTTGGATACACATTCCTGCCATCATATGTGATATATTCTGAGAAATATACCCCTTTTCAAACATATTTCTATGTCTCTTGTCAGTTTCGAAATGTATTTTTGGATATAATTGTTTGTTGTGTATGCTATGTTTATGCCTTGCCTTTTTGAAATGATGGTGATCCTACGTTTATTTACGTGTATCACAGTACACTATCTTGTGATTTCTGTAATATTTTCCAGATTATTTTGTGATTTTGTTATTTCACTGAGTGTATGTATTTGCTCTGGGTTATATTGTGTTTTGCCTGTGGTTTTGTACTTTTGTCGTTACCTTTCTTTTAATCCTGTTGTTTACATTTGTGAAAAGTGTAAATAAGTGTGTGTGTGTGTGTGTGTGTGTGTGTGTGTGTGTGTACGTACAATCTAACTTCTGCATCATTTCAGTGCAGTAATGTGTTCATTGTAAAAAAGTTTTATAGTAGTTGTATTACACGTTTATTACCTGATAAATAAATAAATAAAGCTTTTTTAATTTAAATTCAGTGCATTAGTATTTGTAAAATGATTCTTTCATATAGTGTTCATTAGAAAATGGCGATCATTCTACTTGGGACCTGTGGAATGGTACATGAACTTATTTGTTTGAGTTGTAAATATTTGTCATGTACTATTGTTTTTTTGTCATGTTCTACATCCTGGAGGACCTCCTCACTACGGATCAATTGAAATGAAAGTAAATCTAATCTAATCTAATCAACTACTCGCAATTAATTGGATGTGGTCATTCAACTTCAAACAGCTCTTTACGCACACTCTTAGATATTTTGTGGAACTAACTGCTTCCAGTGGTCATTCTCCAATTGTGTAATCATGCAATAAAGGGTATTTGGTTTCTATCTATTCACTGTACGCCACATTAATGTTGTGGCTCAATTGACCCTCCCTACCTTCTGCTGCCATTTGCTATCGTCGCGACTTCTCTGTATACAACGTCATCATCCACGAAAACCCTCATAGAACATGCAAAGTACCTATTAGATCATGTACAGTAACGGTCCTATAACACTCCCCTGCGGCTGGCCCGAAGTTAGTTTTACGTCTGAGGACTTCTGTTTGTTCAGAACGACTCGCTGTGTTCTGCTTGCTAGAAACTCTTAAATCAAATCACACGGTTGGTCTGATACGCCATACGCTCGTATTTTGTTTGTTAGGCATTACTGCGGAATTGTATCGAATGCCTTGTGGAAATCAAAGAACACGGCATCTATCTGGACGCCTGTGTCTATTGATTTCTGTGTCTCGTGGACGAACAGCTATATTTCACAGGATCGTTCTTTTAAGATCTCGGCGTGAAGCATGTTACAAAACTCTATATCCAATTGATTTCAAAAATATAGGCCTATAGTTTTGTGGCTCTGCTCGACGACCCTTCTTGAACACGTGAATCACCTATGCTTTATTTCAGTCATCAGGAACACGTCACTCCGGCAAAGATCTACGGTAGGCTGTTGCTAGAAGAGGGTAAGTTCCTTCGCACACTGTATGTAGAATCACATTGGTATCCAATCAGATCCAGTGGCCTTCCCTGCCTTGAGCAAATTCTGTTGATTTTCTGTCCCAGGTTGACTTATTTCTATATTAGCCACTTCGTGGTGCATGCAACGATTTAATGGGGGCACTACAGTGCGACTTTCCTCTGTGTAACAATTTTGGATAAAAAGGTTCAGTAATTCTGTGTTCTCTGTGTCGTCCTCCATTTCACTCCCATTGTGCACACAGATTGTCTGGTCAGATGGCTTCGACCCGTTTACTGATTTAACGTAAGGTCAAAATATTTTAGCATTTTCAGTCAAGTCGGTAGACAAAGTTTTATTGTCGAATTCGTTGAAAACTTCTCGCTTGGCTCTCCCACTCAGAGATTCGATTCGCATCACCTGTCCCCCCCCCCCCCCCCGCCTCCCCAAATGGTCGCCATGTACCAACTGGCAAGGAAGTGTGAATCGGAAAATAAAGCGGCATGGGGGATCTCAGGCGACAATGTAGGTCCCAGAGATGCCAAATCATTCGTCTCAGACGCCCAACGCCTCGACTGTGGCCAACACAGCATCCAACTGCTTACAAACACTGGGAAAGTACCTCGCGTCCATACACAAAAGACGCTGACTTTATTCATTTTTATTTTCTGAACCACAGGTAATATACCCCTGACCTAGGAATTAACACAACTAACTGAAAAGTACACAAACTATTACATCGAAAGTAAATAACAGTACTAAATAATGAGTTACTGTTCACTTCTACTCAGAAGTAAGTAGAATATCACTAAAATGAATGATATATACAATCTGTGTACAAACGACAAGATACTACTGATCTCCACTTCGCTACTATTTGAAAACAGGAACAGAAGAAGCTAACCGAACCGAGCAAAGCTTAACAAAACATCCAGAACTTTGGAGAGATAATGCAAAACACCAGAGATGACCTTGACTCAATCCTTAATGAGATTAGTTTCGAAAATAACAAAACGATGCCTGCCAAGAGGCCACGTATTTTTGATGGGTATAAGAAAAAGAGTTGCCTTGGAAGTGTACCAAGCCATCCTTTCTGAAATGAAATTACGTTTTCAGTTTACTGGATACCTCATTGCAGCCAACTTATCTCATTGAAATCATTTTGACAAATATACCACAAATTTTCCACACAAATACCTTGAAATTACACACACATACACATTTCTGGAAGAAGGAAGCAGAGCGAGCTTCAAGTCTTCTATGCTAGGCCTGAGTTGAGAACAATTTCTGGCACAGTTTCATTTATTTCGATGATTCTATAGACTGAACTTTGTGACACACTGGACGAGAGCGTTAAGATTTTGAAACTGCTTATCACGACGCCTATCACGACGTCAGAGGCTGAGCAGTGCTTTGCAATGCTGAAGAGAATTTAAACGTTCCTACAAAACACCATGAATGAAGAACGTCTGAGTGCCTTAGGGATGCTACCGCGTGAAAAGTCATTCGTGTGTAATGTTGAAGATTTCAATTTAAGAGTGACAGATTTATTTTCCAACAATAAGGAGCGACGAATGGATTTCCAATACCGTTCCTACTATTTATTTTGAAGCGGTCTTCCCAAAGGCAGGGAGTTGTTGCTTTTGGTGAGTACAATGCTTTTAGTTTTGAATGTTGGTAATTTGATTACAAGTTCGAATAGTTTATACATGCTCTATTATTTCTCGTACTGGCATTCGTGTTGTATCGGACACTTATATGGCAGTCGGCCGCTAACGTAAAACAAACGAGGAGTTCTGGCTGTTGAGGGGAGAAGAGTGGAGTGGAGGGACAAGCAAAGCCTGCCTCTCACATGGCTGGCAGACTACGTCCGTGTTCTGTGCTCCTGGGAAGGCAGAACCGATATAATAATGAATATATGGATCGCTGATTCCATCTGGTGTTGTGAGAGTCGTATTCGAAGCCTGTGACAGAGCTAGACTGTTCTCTGCAATCATTTCAAAATAAGGAAACGAAACAACCAGCAAGCACAACTCAGAGCAAAACGGAGCACATATATCATTCGGTAACGCCGAGCTGCTGTTAGCTGCTGTTGGCAGTGTCGTTAACGTAGTAGTTCAGGCCCGATCTCCACCGGGATCTTAAGCAACCAACCATCAAAACACCCTCTTCTTAGGACTTCCACGTAAAAATGGATGCTCATACTCTGTGAGCAGTGAAGAACTGTGCTATTGATATGTGTGCTCGTGCGCACATTTGTGTTTGCGAGAGAGATTTTCGCAGTTAATGATGCGTTTTATATCTCGTGCACACATGCGATGAAGATAGCCAAAGCAACCACTCTGTCTCTGTCTCTCTCTCTCTCTCCTATATAGACCCTAGCTATCATGTTCTCCAGGAGTATATTAAACTCTTACTGGGCATAAAAAGGGTGCTCTTGTAACAAATGTTTATTTCTGTTTCCCTATACCTTTTTTCTGGTATAATGTCTTTTTAAATATATGAATTATTGGCAGAATCCCGTAATAAGTTCGATGCCACTAAACTAATTTCTTTTTGGGGCCACCAGTGGAATGCCTCAGTGGCCGTCGCTGCTCTAAAGCAAAATATGGAACATCCGAATACCTAAAACTTTTTACTCATTGTATGACAGCCGTTCAATCCATATTAAGCTTTGTACAACCCGCTCTCTGGCTAGTAAAAATCCCATATTCCTAAATGTCTTAACGTATGTTAAGATCTTAAAGAAATTTATCGGTTTCATACACATATTTATGACATTTGTGCAGACCAATGAAACAACGACGGACAGGCAGACAGACAGACACACACACACACACACACACACACACACACACAAAATGGTTCAAATTGCTCTGAGCATTATGGGACTTAACATCTAAGGTCATTAGTCCCCTAGAACTTAGAACTACTTGAACCTAACTACTAAGGACATCACACAAATCCATTCCCAAGGAAGGATTCGAACCTGCGACCGTAGCGGTCGCGTGGTTCCAGGCTGAAGTGCCTAGAACCGCTCGGCCACCCCGGCCGGCACACACACACACACACACACACACGCACACACACACAAAAATAACAGGCACAAACGCCGATATAGATACAGAGAGAGAGAGACCAGAAAAGAACAGTCCTTAGGTTTGAATGATGTACTTCATTATTTTGGCAACAGTTACCGAAACAAATGAAAGAAGAGAGACACTAATGAAACACAGATGTAACTTGTGTCGGTTATTAAGGGAGTTAGCACGGACACAAAGAAGGTGAGAAGTTGCGATGGCCAGTGGCAGGAATCCAAAATGATGTACATCTACATCCACATATATACTCCGCTAGCCACCAAGCGGTGCGTGGCGGAGGGCACAATTCGTGCCAAAGTCGTATTTCCCCTCCCCCCCTCCCCCTCTGTTGCACTCGTGGATCGCGCGAGGGAAAAACGACTGTCTGAACGCCTCAGTACGAGTTCTTAATTCCCTTACCTTCGTATGGTGATCATTGCGCGATTTGAAAGTTGGTGGTAATAATATATGCTCTACATCGTCGGTGAAGATCGGATTTCGGAATTTAGTGAGCAGCACCTTCTGTTTAGCGAGCCGTCTACCTGCAAGTGTGTCCCACTTCAAACTTTCTATGAGATTTGTAACGCTCTCGCGATGGCTAAATATACCAGCCACGAATCTTCCCGTTCTTCTTTGGACCTTCTCAATCTCCTGAATCAGACCCAACTGGTAAGGGTCCCATACAGACTAAGAATACTCGAATACTGGACGAACTAACGTATTGTAAGCTATTTCCTTTGTTGGAGGACTGCATTGCTTCAGGATTCTACCAATAAACCGCAATCTAGAGTTTGCCTTATCCGTTACTTGTGTAATCTGATCATTCCATTTGAGAATATTTCGAATAGTCACACCCAGATACTTGACGGATATTACCGCTTCCTAAGACTGGGCATTTACTTTGTGCCCTTACATTAATGGGGATTATCACCTTGTTATACGCAGTAGGTTACACTTACTACTATTGAGAGATAACTGCCATTCATTACACCATGCATTTATTTTCTGCAAATCTTCATTTATTTGTTCACAAGTTTCGTGTGATACTACTTTCCTGTAGACTACAGCATCATCGGCAGGCAATCTAAGGCCGCTGTCAATACCACTACCAGATTGTTTATGTAAATCGTAAAAAGCAGAGGACGTATTACTGTACCCTTGGGCACACCTGAAGTTACGCTTCTTTCTGTTGAAGTCACCCCGTTCAGGACGACAAACTGCTCCCTGTCTGTTAGAAAGCTTTCTATCCAACCACATATGTAATCGGATAGACCGTATGCGCACACTTTATGTAGCAAGCGATAGTGCGGAACTGAGTCGAACGCATTTCGAAAGTCGAGAAATATGGCATCAACCTGGGAGCCGGTATCTAGAGCCTGTTGTATATCATGCACAAAGAGGACCAGCTGCTGGTTTGAGCAGATGAGCTTCTCAGGGTCTAGAAAGATCGTAATGTCTGAACACAAAATATATTCCATGATTCTACAACAAATCGATGTCAGTGAAATTGGCCGGTAATTATGTGCATCCGATTTTCTACCCTTTTTATAGATTGCTATGACGTGGGCCTTTTTTCCAGTTGAGGCGTAGCGCCTATAAAGATCCTCCTTTGGAGGCAGTTAAGTGGGAGATTTGTCTCAGAGGTGGAAAGTGACAGATGGTGACGCGAGACTGGACGCACACGTAGTTTATGTATCAGCCGAAGGAGGACAATATTGGATAGGGGGACTGTGATTTTAGTTTCTATTGTGCCCACTAGAGTGCACTAAAGTAAAATAATGTTTTTCATAAACTGTTCTAGTATTTTCATAAAGTGTTATTATGTCTTTTTTGTATGTAAAATGTTATAAATGTGTTTTAGCAGTATGAATGATGCGTGAGTGCGGTTTAAGGTTAATGTGAAGATAATTGTTTAGCGAGTTATGTAGTAGGATTTAGTGTGGGAACATTTAGAAGAAGTATGGATATGGACAAAGGGGATTTCTGTAGAATTGTTTTGTAAAGTAAGTTTATGGTAAAGGGAAATTTAATTCAGGTATAAGTAACAATAGTTAATAACTTTATGTATAAGCAAAACTTCAGCATATTAGATAATTACGTCGGTAAAAAGTGCAGTCGTTAGGTTTACTATTTTGCGATTGATTATTGATGAAAAGCGCGGACTGACGCGGGATAATGTTGTTTTGCTATTGGCTGTTGACTAAACTGACCAATGGTAAAGCAATATTCTTTGCGCGCCTTTCTCTGCTGGTAGAGAAGACTTAGAGTATTCTAGAGAGGAGTCGAAGCCCAGCCATGAAAGAGATCGGACGTGTGCAGTGGTAGTTCCGATGGAAATTATAAGTTGCCGGATCTAGCAGAGTTTCATACATCAAAAGTCTTGTAAAGTGACGGCATAATTATTCCGATGTGTGTGTAGAATTTTCGGAATTTTTAAGTGAATTTTATGACGACAAAAGACATATATTCCGCCTGGCGTATTGAACAGGTCGTTGGCTAAAAACTGTGACTGCATTTGGTGCCGACAGACTTAATATTTGGCGAGCATTCTCAATCAAAAACCATCAGTAGTTATGCCGCTATTACGTTTTCGGGAAATGCAACACCATAAACTTACTAACGTGAGTGAAAGGGATTGTGAGTGACTGTGTTAACACTAGCACGGGCTTGGCAGTGATACTTGTTCACCTGATTTTCAGAATATATTAATTGAGGACGAAATTTCCAACCCTTAATTTCGTATTTCTCCCGAAACGTAGATTAGTGAGTTCAATTGCAGCCTGGTTCACGTCGAAGTACAGTAGGTTTCACTCGGCTTTCCTACTGATGATCTGCTGAGACAATGTTCACAGGTAGGTGCAGGTCCGTCGTAAAGGGACGGAAAGAACCGCGCCACCGCACAGTCCCTTGGAACTTTCCGCTGTTCCAATGATCTCTGATAGATGATGGATAAGAATGGTGCTATATTTGTACCATAGTCAACATAAAACCTTACGGGGGTACCGTCTGGGCCAGATGCCTTCCTGGCGTCTAAGGATCTTAATTGTTTTACAATCCCAGAAACACTAAATACTATGTCAGCCATCGTTTCCTTTGTTCCATAACTGAAAGGAGGAATGGTGCTGCAGTCCTCTACTGTAAACGAGTTTTTGAAAGAAAGGTAACACTGGACGTAACACTTCCAGATTAATAGAATATATTATTTCAAAAAGGGAAAGAAACATAACTTAAGATCTCGTTATGAGCTGATTTGATGTGCTTCGTGTGCTTCCTGTGCACAAACGTCCAAATGTGTGTGAAATCCATGCGCCGAGCAGTATTTAGGCTGGCGCAGGAGCCTGGAGAGGGCCGCCATTTACGTGCAGTGTTTTACGGTGTGTTTTTCCCAGTGAGTGTTCCGTGTTGTGTCCAGACTAATCGCCTGCAACTCTCGCTTCCCGCGAAGCAGATCGGTACAGCGGGCCCCGGACCGAGTAGGGGTCAGCCTGGGCGGTCGTCCCGGAAACACAGACGCTTCCCAGAGACCACCTGGAGGCGTCCACGGCGCCGCAAGAGGTCTCTACAGCTGCGGACCACTTTCCTTCCGCTCGACACGTGATTGCAAGTAGAGCCAGCCATATCCATGCGCCGAGCAGTATTTAGGCTGGCGCAGGAGCCTGGAGAGGGCCGCCATTTTCGTGCAGTGTTTTACGGTGTGTTTTTCCCAGTGCGTGTTCCGTGTTGTGTCTTTTGGGAAGTGTAGCGAACATCCATCATACTGTCGCTGGGTGTGAATTTTTTTATCTCTTGCGAACAGAAACCAGACTGTCGCCGTGTTTTTTAATTGTGTGTCTACTATGTTACTTGTCTGATTCCTGTGTATTTTATCAACATTGCCATCCCCTTTTGCTTTTTGTTTTAACTTTCCGCATTTTTACGCCATTTTCCGCTTTAAATCGCCATTTTATCGCCTGTTTTTTCTTGTTTCTTTCTTCTTCCTTTTTTTTAAAAAAAAGTCAGTAGGCTGTAGAGCAGCGTAGTAAGCTGCTGCCAGCCCACCCCCTTCGGGGGGAATTGAAAATCAATAAAGAAAAAAAAAAAAAAAACTGGAGAGGCAGTTCACTCCGAGCGAGCCCACTGGGGTCATCGTCCACGGCCGCCAGAGTACCCGAGCCATCCCCGCAGGGCCTCTACTCGTCGTCGGAGTCAGGTGACGGCAACGTGGACTCCGCCTGGTGGTCGCTGGGAAGCGTCTGTGTTTCCGGGACGACCGGCCAGGCTGACCCCTACTTGGTCTGGGGCCCGCTGTACCGGTCTGCTTCGCGGGAAGCGAGAGTTGCAGGCGCTTAGTCTGGACACAGTATTGGGAAGCGAGAGTTGCAGGCGCTTAGTCTGGACACAGTATTGGGAAGCGAGAGTTGCAGGCGCTTAGTCTGGACACAGTATTAACTGCGAAGGTCATCAGTCCCTAAGCTTACAGACTACTTAACCTAAATTGTCCTAAGGACAAACACACACATACCCATGCCCGAGGGAGGACTCGAACCTCCGCCGGGACCAGCCGCGCAATCCATGACTGCAGCGCCCTGTGCACGTACTTTTACACACTATTACTCCTCGAAGAACGCAGGCTAAGTATCGTCTTCCTGTTACTCAGCGTCGATGCTCTCAAGTCTGCAGCTGGACAGGCCCCGACCAGCGATGGGTGGCTGGTTAAATCAGCGTTGACAGCGGGCCCTGATCTCTGTCTTCTCGGAGGTTTGGCGCTGCCCGCTCTTTCCATTGGCGCGTGAGGTCAGCCCCTTCTCGACCCTGATCGCGGCGCTGCGCCGACTGGTGTGCAGTCGATGCATTACCACTGCACAGAGCTCACTCACTGGCCTCGTAAGAGAGATGCGCAGCTAGTGCCAGAGCGGCAATAGTGTTCCACAGCAGTCAGGTTACGAAATATGAAAACTCCAAAACAAAACATCGTCATGTGTAAATGTTTCTATGTTCTATAAGTGAAGTGACATTACTACCTCTAATGTCTGACGAGATAAGAGGAAATGCAGATTTCGCACTGGAAAACGAATAACTCTGAGGTTTAATTTATTCACGTAAATATTTTATTGTGAACTGTTTTCTAATATACAGGGTGGTCCATTGATAGTGGCCGGGCCAAATATCTCACGAAATAAGAATCAAACGAAAAAACTGTAACGAAAGAAACTCGTCTAGCTTGAAGAGGGAAACCAGATGTCGCTATGGTGGCCCGCTAGTTGGCGCTGCCATAGGTCAAACGCATAT
Organism: Schistocerca cancellata; assembly: GCF_023864275.1. NCBI lineage: Eukaryota > Metazoa > Arthropoda > Insecta > Orthoptera > Acrididae > Schistocerca > Schistocerca cancellata. The sequence goes on from NC_064631.1 coordinate 522,513,498, forward strand.
CACCTGCGTTTTTTTAAATAGGCACCCCATTTTTATTAAATATTCGTGTAGTACGTAAAGAAATATGAATGTTTTAATTGGACCACTTTTTTCGCTTTGTGATAGATGGCGCTGTAATAGTCACAAACGTATAAGTACGTGGTATCACTTTACATTCCGCCAGTGCGGACGGTATTTGCTTCGTGATACATTACTCGTGTTAAAATGGACCGTTTACCAATTTCGGAAAAGGTCGATGTCGTGTCGATGTGTGGCTATTGTGATCAAAATGCCCAACGGGCGTGGGCTATGTATGCTGCTCGGAATCCTGGACGACATCATCCAAACGTCCGGACCGTTCGCCGGATAGTTACGTTATTTAAGGAAACAGAAAGTTTTCAACCACATGTGAAACTTCAACCACGACCTGCAACAAATGATGATGCCCAAGTAGGTGTTTGAGCTCTTGTCGCGACAAATCCGCACATCAGTAGCAGACAAATTGCGCGAGAATCGGGAATCTCAAAAACGTCGTTGTTGAGAATGCTACATCAACATCGATTGCATCTGTACCATATTTCTATGCACCAGAAATTGCATGGCGACGACTCTGAACGTCGTGTGCAGTTCTGCCACTGGGCACAAGAGAAATTACGAGACGATGACAGATGTACTTCCAACAACATGGATGTTCGACACATAGCTCGCGTGCGGTTGAAGCAGTATTGAATAGCATATTTCATGACAGGTGGATTGGTGGTCGAAGGACCATACCATGGCCCGCACGTTCACAGGATCTGACGTCCCCGGATTTCTTTCTGTGGGGAAAGTTGAAGGATATTTGCCATCGTGATCCACCGACAACGCCTGACAACATGCGTCAGCGCATTGTAAATGGATGTGCGAACATTACGGAAGGCGAACTACTCGCTGTTGAGAGGAATGTCGTTAGACGTATTGCCAAATGCATTGAGCTTGACGGACATCTTTTTGAGTATTTATTGCATTAATGTGGTATTCACAGGTAATCACGCTGCAACAGCATGCGTTCTTAGAAATGATAAGTTCACAAAGGTACATGTATCACATTGGAACAACCGAAAGAAGATGTTCAAACGTATCACTTTTTGCAGAAAATATTACCAATGATGACAATTTAACTATGCACTCTCATCACTTCTCTTTCTTTCATCAGCTCACCTACAACGGACTCAACGTGACGGCCACAGGTGTGCGCTTCGGCTTTCTTTCTGCTCCGGGTGTCTTCCCGTTCTCCTCGTCAGTCCTATTCTTCATGCACGCATCAATAAACTTCAGGACGGCCGTAAGTATAATGCAGGAGGCGCGGCATGGGGTGCTACAAGATTACCAAGAGGTCCTCAGAAGCAATGAGCACAGAAAAGTGTTTCGGAAATTAGTCAGAGACGCCGTAGCTGCGAGCGAGTCTGTGGTAAACAAGAGACCAAAAGTCATCAGGAACGTCAGAAACGTAGAGAACAAGGAGGACTTTTTCGCCGGAATGGTCAGAACAGATCTTCGAGATTACACAGTCATCTTCTCAGAAAATAGGAATATTTTTGTCAATGGAAGGGCAGAGATCCATTCGGTGGAATCCTATAACCTGCGAGGTCAACAGAGTCAGGAACTGCTAACAATGGCGAGACAAGCAGTCCAGGGTACTATTTCCGAAGTGACACTCATGTCCCGTCTCCAGAAGGCAGCGCGCACCGGTAGCTGGGTCTCCAGTGGCAGCCCAGCGTTCGAAGCAAGCGACCAGTCGACGGCGGCCGTTATTGCCCTAACTGGTCAGCTACAGAAGTTCTTCCCGGAAATTCGCGTTGGCAACATTGAAGTCATGTTGGTAGTGATGGTGGTGGACGAACTCACCATACGAATATACGATGACAGCCGTAGGAATTTCGTGCGATTGTGGAAACTGATCTGGATGCATGTCATTAACCTTACGGGTCAGAAGATAAAAGCTTATGAAGAACGTAAACGGACTGCGCAAAAAGTTGGAGATTTCTTGGACGACCGCAGTTTTAAGCGTAAGCAAGGTATAATTATGACAAACATATTTGTTCATTACGTAATCAATGTGTTTATGCACTACAGTGACCATATTAACGATTTAATACGAGACGTAACCAACAGAGAGAGCAGTGACTATTAGCACAATTTCGATAGAGTTGAAAAAGATGAATAGGATATTGCTTTGGATTACTTGCAATGTGAGTAACCGATACTTCTACTGTTTGCATATAAAACGTTGTTGTATTATGGTCTAATGAGCTGGAGAATGGTAAATGAAACGGCATGTAAATCTGTTCAAAATCCTATTCACCTATTCACCAGACTAAGTCTCAGTATTTATCATTTCTTGTAATTCAGACTTTGTAAGAAGAGATGAAACATACTGGTTTCGTATCACATACCGAGTAACGTATTAGAATAGGGCAAAGAAGCCGGTTTGGTGTATGGTTGCAGGTGTTTTTGAGGTGCAATGGGCAATGAACCATTTTTCCTACTACATAATCCAGTACCCATAGCACCGATGGTAGTGATACAGAAAGAAATTAATAAGTTAATCGAAGGGGGTATAATGAAACACGCAAAAAGTGTAACAACCCCCAGTCATTGTGGCAAGTTACTGATGTTCGAATCTTGAATGACATCGAGCAGAGATTATTGTCTTCACAACTAAAGGGTATGAGGCAAAGAAATAACCGAACTGGAGCATATATTAACCGCATTAGTACACGAATCAACAGAGTTTAGAGAAATCATGTAAACTAAAAACTGAAAAGTTTTGTGGAAGAAGTTGTTATATGCCCACTAAAGTAGGAGCTGGACCTTACATGAAAAGTAAACCGAGGCCACGACACATCATCACGATCCTAAGATAAAACTTATTAAATTTAGGGAATTATTGATTATGACACATAATAAATCGAATGAAGTGAGTAACGAAATCTCGAAGTTCAAATTTGTTTTCCAAAGATATTTCAAATTTTGGCGCACCGCACACGAGCGTTTAACTTTTGCCGTATTCGAAGTGATGTAGAATACTTGAGATACACAATGATATAGATCTCATGCTGATGGACAGGCATTAAATGTGAGAGAGTGTATGTAAGAAATTACATACATTTCTTCTATCTTCTAGTTTTATTACTAAGTAGTGTACGATGTTTGTCTTATTACTATAGTAAACACTACCTATATTGTTCTTATTTGCAATGAAATCAAGTTTTGTTTTTCTCTTTTTTCTTCTTTATTGCGTACTGAGCAGACTTTGAAATGATCACACCAAGTATTAGGTTAATGAAATATTATACTATAGTGGTAGATGTAGCTGAAGGATGCCTCAGGGTAAGAAATTTCATATGTTTTGTGAATGAAAAGGTTATAGACTTAGACAACTGTACAAGCTACAGGTGAAAATGACTGTCTTTGGCCGCTGTGAGCAATCCAGTAACTGTGAGAAGGGATGCCATTTCAGTGACGTAATAAATGGTAGATGGAGGTAACCTGGTGCAAAATCAAGTGATGAGATGTGATCACGTGGGGCATATTTAAGAAAATATGCTAAAGGACAGGATACTGTGGACTGAGATAAGGTTTGCTCATACAAATGTCGAATACAAGGAATGGAAAATCTAGTACTATTCTAATTCTTTTACAGAATATAACTACTTAAATATTTATGTTTTCAACTAATAACAGAATTATGTATATTTCCATTAAGAAACTGTAATATATCATGCATATTAATAATAAATCTGTAAAATCGTCGTGTCTGTTTGTCACTGAACACACTAATCTCCAACACTACATGACGAATTTTTATGGGTTTTTCGCCGGCAACTTGAGGATAGGTTAGAGCACTGTACAAGCTATAATTAACGAAATCGTTCCGCGACAAAAAAAAAATGATATCGTGATTTGAAGTTTTACTAAAACTTTATTGTCTGCCTTTCTGAACACACTGATCTCAAAAACTACGAGATAGATTTTTGTGGGGTTTTCATTGGTAGCTTCAGGGGTACCGTAGAGGCTATATATTTGCATCAAAATCAGATCACGAAAACAACACATTCACACATACTAGAAAAGTGTGTGTAATTACACTACCGTTCATTAATTTCAACACGCCCTGGTATTTCGTATTTGCAACACAAATCAAACGATATTTCTCACAAAATATAATTGTGTTAACTTCCACAAATATAATACAATCACAATCATTATATTTTACTTTCATCAGAGTATCCTCCTTTGTATTTAATAACTGCCTCACAAATTCGAGGCATGCGGTCAGTCAGTTTTTGTAGGAGATGTTCCTTGCTGTATGTATTAACTTCCCTGATAAGTCTGTCCACGTCATCCCAGCCCATTCAGTGGGATTACAACCGGGGCTTTGGAATG